>NC_081553.1:185564751-186189751 GCF_963082655.1 Stomoxys calcitrans
ACCAACCGACCTACACTAATAAGAAGTATTTGTGCAAAATTTCAAGTGGCTAGCTTTACTCCTTCGGAAGTTAGCGTGCTTTCGACAGACAGACGGACGGACGGACGGACGGACAGACGGACGGACATGGCTAGATCGACATAAAATGTCACGACGATCAAGAATATATATACTTTATGGGGTCTCAGACGAATATTTCGAGTAGTTACAAACAGAATGACGAAATTAGTATACCCCCCATCTTATGGTGGAGGGTATAAAAATACATCAACTAGTATGTATACTGCACATTCTCTATAAAAGTGCGGTTATTGCAGTTGCAGATCTGCATGCATCATGGCACTTTTTTCAGTTGCGTGGGCCATGCGTCAACGTTATGGGAGTTTGTTTTTTATACCCTCCACCATAGGATGGGGTATATACTAATTTCGTCATTCTGTTTGTAACTACTCGAAATATTCATCTGAGACCCCATAAAGTATATATATTCTTGATCGTCGTGAAATGTTATGTCGATCTAGCCATGTCAGTCCGTCTGTCCGTCCGTCCGTCCGTCTGTCGAAAGCACGCTAATTTCCGAAGGAGTAAAGCTAGCCGCTTGAAATTTTGCACAAATACTTCTTATTAGTGTAGGTCGGTTGAAATTGTAAATGGACCATATCGGTCCATGTTTTGATATAGCTGCCATATAAACCGATCTTGGGTCTTGACTTCTTGAGCCTCTAGAGAGCGCAATTCTTATCCGATTGGGATGAAATTTTGCACGACGTGTTTTGTTATGATATCCAACAACTGTACCAAGTATGGTTCAAATTGGTTTATAACCTGATATAGCTGTCATATAAACCAATCTTGGGTCTTGACTTCTTGAGCCTCTAGAGGGCGTAATTCGTATCCGATTGGGATGAAATTTTGCCCGACGTGTTTTGTTATGATATCCAACAACTGTGCCAAGTATGGTTCAAATCGGTTTATAAACTGATATAGCTGCCATATAAACCGATCTTGGGTCTTGACTTCGTGAGCCTCTAGAGTGCGCAATTCTTATCCGATTGGAATGAAATTTTGCACGGCGTGTTTTGTTACGATATCCAACAACTGTGCTAAGTATGGTTCAAATTGGTTTATAACCTGATATAGCTGTCATATAAACCAATCTTGGGTCTTGACTTCTTGAGCCTCTAGAGGGCGCAATTCTTATCCAATTTGAATGAATTTTGGCACGTAGTATTTTGTTATCATATTCAACAACTGTGTCTCGTATGGTTCAAATCGGTTCATAACCTGATATAGCTGTCATATAAACAGATCTGGGGACTTGACTTCTTGAGCTTCTAGAGGGCTCAATTTCTATCCGATTTGGCTGAAATTTCGCAAGACGTTTTTTATTGTTACTTTCAGCAACTATGTCAAATAAAGTACAAGTCGGTTCATAACCTGATATAGCTGCCATATAAACCGATCTGGGATCTTGACTTCTTGAGCCTCTAGAGGTCGCAATTATTATCCGATTTGGCTGAAATTTTGTACGACGGATTCATGACCATGAACATACGTGTTTATTATGGTCTGAATCGGTCTATAGCCCGATACAGCTCCCATATAAATCGATCCCCTATTTTACTTCTTGAGCCCCCAAAGGGCGCAATTCTTATTCGAATTGGCTGACATTTTACGCAGGTCTCCAACATATAATTAAATTGTGGTCCAAACCGGACCATATCTTGATATCGCTATAATAGCAGAGCAAATCTTTTCTTATATCGTTTTTTGCCTAAGAAGAGATGCCGGGAAAAGAACTCGACAAATGCGATCCATGGTGGAGGGTATATAAGATTCGGCCCGGCCGAACTTGGCACGCTTTTACTTGTTTTTTACCATACTTTTGTTTCTCTAAGTAATCTTTATAGTTTTCTGTGTTTCGGTTACTGACCCATCAGTGTGATCACACATGTATCCCTCGATGTTGTGAATCGCCTACTTCATGATCCGATGCTCGACTAACTTATATTTTATATTTAAATATTTAAAAATAATTTTTAACAATATTTATTTTATACAACCCTTTTGCATACCACTTGAGAACCTTTGCCTTATGATTTCTTCCCTGCCCATTCAGCCATAATGAAAACAACCTCAGTTGATACTAGTCATTAATTTTGTGGTAATGAGCTTAGTTTTTTTTAAAGATAAGATACCTTTCCTCTTAATGCTGTCCTAAGTTTGATTAACTTAATGAAATCATTGAACTATAAAAGGTGAATTTTTTGAAATTGAAAATCGTAACAAAAGCGTGTTACATAACCTAGATATTTAAATCCAAATCCAAATCCATTTATACTCATAGATTGCGATATATAGAAATATGTACATATATAAAAAGAATATTTATAAATATTTGTAATTTCAAACTTGGCCTTATTCTCAGTATTTCGTAGAGCGCTATTTTCATTTAAAACGAATCGTAACCTAACTATAATCTTAATATTGTAATTGTAAGAAAATGTGATTATAATCAAATCCTTATGTAGTATAATTTTCTTTGCATTTTCAATTCAAAAGAGTATTTTGAAAATAAAATACTTGAAATATTTTGTTAAAGAGAATGATTAGAAATCTCTTAAATTTTTTTTTTTATTATTTTTTTTTCTATAGGCAAATCCAAATCAATTATTTTTTTAATTTATTACCACAAAGTGATCTTTTAATTGGTCACATATTGGGTTGCCCAAAAAGTAATTGCGGATTTTTCATATAGTCGGCGTTGACAAATTTTTTCACAGCTTGTGACTCTGTAATTGCATTCTTTCTTCTGTCAGTTATCAGCTGCTACTTTTAGCTTGCTTTAGAAAAAAATGTGGAAAAAAAAATTGTATTTAATTAAAGTTCATTCTAAGTTTAATTAAAAATGGATTTACTTTCTTTTAAAAAATCCGCAATTACTTTTTGGGCAACACAATGCATATATATATTTTGTAAATATTTATTGGTCATTACTTGCAGCAAAAAATCTTTAACGCAATTTTTTTCCTACATACCAAATACAACCATTTTCAATGTCTCCGATAATGGTTTTGCTTTTTATAAAAAAAAAAAAAATTTTGTTAAGCAACTATTGTTAAAATTTTGTGCTCTTTTATGCAATACAAATAAGCCATTGTATTATTTATAATTTCCTAAGGTTGTAAATAAAGTAAGTGTCGTATTTAAACCAAGCTTCGCTGAGCTACATAACAATTTTTATTGGTTGGGATTACTCTGAATTTGCAAGGATAATGGTAAGCAACAGAAGTTACATAGCCTTCTATACGGATGGTTCCAAATTAAACGACCAGGTGGGCTTTGGGGAGTACTCTAAAGATCTAGAACTGGTCATATCGAAAAGGTTACCTGACCACTGCCGTGTGTATCAAGCAGAGATCCTTGCAATTAAGGGATGGAATGGCTAAGATAAAATGTCATTACGACGATTGGCATAAATATCTTCTTAGACAGCCAGGCAGTCATTCACATCCCTGGAAAATGTATTTCTGAACACATAAACCGCCCTCGACTGTTGCAGATCTCTCAACGAGATGGCTGAACAGTTCAAAATTAACCTGTTCTGGGTACGGGCCCACAGAGGTATCCCAGGGAATTCTACAACGGATGAGCTTGCGAGACTAAGAACTACCCTACACATTCCAGGGACACTGGAATTTGTGGGTATGCCTCTAGCGAGATGTAAGCTAAGTTTTCAGGACTAGGCCCGAAGGACAACGGATAATATTTAGATGGTCACAAGGAGGAGGTTGTGAGCATTCCAAAACTATGTGGAGAGACTACCACTAGCACACCCCTGACTGTTGCTAGACCCTTTAAACATAGTGGCGTCGATTATGCAGGACCAGTTTGTATAAAAAAATTCAAGATCTGCTAGCACTACGAAAGGATACATATGCGTATTTGTATGCATGGTTACAAAGCCTTTGCACTCGGAGGATGTATCATCTGTATCTCACAACTAATGCTTTTCTCGCTGATTTTAGTCGCTTCAATTCTAGCAGAGGCTCTTGTACAGATCTTTAATCGGACTGTGGCACTAATTTTGTTGGTGCTTCGAAGGAATTAAAAGTACTTTATAATCGAAGTCAAACTTCTTTACCAGAATATCTTCGCCACACGCTTTAAGCCAGGGCTGTACCAATTGATATTTGGTACCAACTGCTTCTCCCAATTTTGGGGGTCTCTGGGAAGCAGGTGTGAAGTCCGTTAAATATCACTAGAAAAGAATTACGAATGACAGAGCTCTCACCTTCGAGGAGCTGACGACACTATTATGCCAAATTGAGAGTAGCCTCAATTCTCGTCCACTTTGTAAAGGGTGATTTTTTTGAGGTTAGGATTTTCATGCATTAGTATTTGACAGATCACGTGGGATTTCAGACATGGTGTCAAAGAGAAAGATGCTCAGTATGCTTTGACATTTCATCATGAATAGACTTACTAACGAGCAACGCTTGCAAATCATTGAATTTTATTACCAAAATCAGTGTTCGGTTCGAAATGTGTTCATTCACCGTAACGTTGCGTCCAACAGCATCTTTGAAAAAATACGGTCCAATGATTCCACCAGCTTACAAACCACACCAAACAGTGCATTTTTCGGGATGCATGGGCAGTTCTTGAACGGCTTCTGGTTGCTCTTCACTCCAAATGCGGCAATTTTGCTTATTTACGTAGCCATTCAACCAGAAATGAGCCTCATCGCTGAACAAAATTTGTCAAAATTTGAACACATTTCGAACCGAACACTGATTTTGGTAATAAAATTCAATGATTTGCAAGCGTTGCTCGTTAGTAAGTCTATTCATGATGAAATGTCAAAGCATACTGAGCATCTTTCTCTTTGACACCATGTCTGAAATCCCACGTGATCTGTCAAATACTAATGCATGAAAATCCTAACCTCAAAAAAATCACCCTATCTTCTCAGACAGCCAGGCAGTCATTCACATAAACCGCCCTCGACTGTTGCAGATCTCTCAATGAGATGGCTGAACAGTTCAAAATTAAGCTGTTCTGGGTACGGGCCCACAGAGATATCCCAGGGAATTCTACAACGGATGAGCTTGCGAGACTAAGAACTACCCTACACATTCCAGGGACATTGGAATTTGTGAGTATGCCTCTAGCGATATGTAAGCTAAGTTTTCAGGACTAGGCCCGAAGGAAAACGGATAATATTTAGATGGTCACAAGGAGGCGGTTGTGAGCATTCCAAAACTATGTGGAGAGACTACCACTACCACACCCCTGACTGTTGCTAGACCCTTTAAACATAGTGGCGTCGATTATGCAGGACCAGTTTGTACAAAAAAAATTTAAGATCTGCTAGCACTACGAAAGGATACATATGCGTATTTGTATGCATGGTTACTAAGCCTTTGCACTTGGAGGCTGTATCAGATCTCACAACTAATGCTTTTCTCGCTGATTTTAGTCGCTCCAATTCTAGCAGAGGCGCTTGTACAGATCTTTAATAGGACTGTTGCACTAATTTTGTTGGTGCTTCGAAGGAATTAAAAGTACTTTATAATCGAAGTCAAACTTCTTTACCAGGATATCTTCGCCACACGCTTTAAGCCAGGGCTGTACTAATTGATATTTGGTACCAACTGCTTCTCCCAATTTTGGGGGTCTCTGGGAAGCAGGTGTGAAGTCCGTTAAATATCACTAGAAAAGAATTACGAATGACAGAGCTCTCACCTTCGAGGAGCTGACGACACTATTATGCCAAAGTGAGAGTAGCCTCAATTCTCGTCCACTTTGTACATTATCATCCGATCCTACTGACTTTGAGGCGCTTACTCCGGCACATTTTCTTTAAAGGGAGCCAACAAATTGCTTACAGGAAGAAACGCTTTTGGAATCAAATATTAATCATTGTACTCGCTGGAAGATTTTAGAGAAGATCAAGCAACATTTTTGGAAAAATGGCAAAATGAGTATCTAAATCGCCTTCAATCTCGCCCGATATGGACAAAAAACTATCACAGAATTGGTCTCGTTGAAAATATCCATCCTGGGTGGTATCGGTTCCAACTAAAAATAAAAGTTTTAAACGACCAATTTCTAAAATATGTAGTCTTCTAGATTATTCACCACATTCCATCCTTGATTTGGACAATTCCCAAAATTAACTTCTACTTCGAAGGGCCTCTTCATTTGGATAGGTGATACAACGATGACTACCACTACACGCTGTGAGTCGGAGCATAGCGGAGGTTGTGACCTCGTCTACCACTTTGCTGTCAGTGGCTAGAACAGACATCTCAGTCATTGTGTCCGTCATGACAGGCCATTGTCTAATCGGAAAACATGCTGACAGACTGAAGGTAGCCAGCAACGACTTTCGCAGAAGCTCTAGGCATATCGAAGAAGAAGAGACTATAGAACACCTTCTGTGTGTGTGTGTGTCCCTCACTAGCAGTTAGAAGAAGTTCCACTTTAGGTTGTCATTTCTTTGAGAACCTGTCTGATTTGGCGGATGTAAACATTCGCAAGTTGTTGGGCTTTTTAGTTCCTACCGTTGGATGGTTCAACTGTAAAAACTAGAAGGCATCTTCTATTCTTCTGTTCCGGTGGTATCACAATGGACGAAAATGTCTAAGCGAGTCTGATGGCAGACTGCACTTAAACCTAACCAAACCTAACCTATGTATATATTGCAGTAATTTTACAAAGCTGCCACAACAAGTTTTACACTTATTTAGTGGCCTCAAAGCTATTTTCGAACTTCCCTTTCATGTGTTTAAATGTCAAATAGTAACAGTTATCCGATGCGCCTACCTGCAACTGAATTGGCAAATGCAAAATGCAAATTTTGCCCATGAACATTCCACTCAGGAACAGAGGCAAACTTCTCACGTATCAATGAGTGCAGTCCGGTTCAAGTATGAGCTCAATGATAAGGGGCCTCCTTTTTATAGCCGAGTCCGAAAGGCGTGCCGCAGTGCGACGTGATTTGAAATTGCTGTAACATCCTTAGTTTTGCGAACTTTAAAATTCTGAGCACACCGTTGGATTTAGCAAAAATTCCTTTCCATAGAGGTGCTGCATGGGGCGATACTGTAAAGGTTGCTATGGAAAACATAGCAAAAACCAATTTATTTTGGGCGTAAAAATTCAAAGTCGTTTTCAAGGCCAACAACGCTGTAATTCCTTCATTTTCTCGAATTTCGAAAATTTGTTAGCATTCCGCAGTTCGAAATTCGAAGACGATTCGAAAAGTAAACAGAATTACTTGAAATTTCGCATTTTATTTTTTTTGCATTTTTTTAGCAAAGGCTAACCCCTTAAGAAAAATTTCAATTTTTGATGCGAAAAAATTTTTCGAGTTGAGTACACAGTATTGAAGATTATCGTAAAAAATTCGGTTTAGTGCAACTCCTATGTCTTTCTCTTAAGAAACAAGCTCAAAATCGCATAATCAATATCCGAAAAATTCAAAAAAAAAAATGAACGTGATTTGAAATTGCTGTAACATCCTTAGTTTTGCGAACTTCAAAATTCTGAGCACACCGTTGGATTCGTGGCAAAAATTCCTTTCCGTAGAGGTGCTGCATGGGGCGATACTGTAAAGGTTGCTATGGAAAACATAGCAAAAACCAATTGTTTTTGGGCGTAAAAATTCAAAGTCGTTTTCAAGGCCAACAACGCTGTAATTCCTTCATTTTCTCGAATTTCGAAAATTTGTTAGCTTTCCGCTGTTCGAAATTCGAAGACGATTCGTAAAGTAAACAGAATTACTTGAAATTTCGCATTTTATTTTTTTTGCATTTTTTTAGCAAAGGCTAACTTAAGAAAAATTTCAATTTTTGATGCGAAACAATTTTTCGAGTTGAGTACACAGTATTGAAGATTATGGCAAAAAATTCGGTTTAGTGCAACTCCTATGTTTTTCTCTTAAGAAACAAGCTCAAAATCGCATAATCAATATCCGAAAAATGCAAAACTTCAAAATTTGCGAACTTTCTGATCAAACCGTTGGATTCGTGGCAAAAATTCCTTTCCGTAGAGGTGCTGCATGGGGCGATACTGTAAAGGTTGCTATGGAAAACATAGCAAAAACCAATTTATTTCGGGCGTAAAAATTCAAAGTTGTTTTCAAGGCCAACAAAGCTGCAATTCCTTCATTTTTTCGAATTTCGATAATTTGTTAGCATTCCAATGGCAATATGGGGTTCAAATATTTTAGAATAGAGCACGTTGCTGATATATTTTCAGGGCTTAGTGTTTGGGGGATCACCCCACTCAGAATCACTTTCTGATTCGTTTTAGCTATATCCGTCTGTCTGTCTGTCCATGTTAATTGGATAAAAAGTGCAGGTCGCAGTTTTCACCCGATCATCTTAAAATTTGGTACAGTCATTTTTAACCCTCCACCATAGGATGGGGGTTTACTAATTTCGTCATCCTGTTTGTGGGAAATTGGGAAAAAGCTGTCTAATATATATATGTTCGTCGTATTTTCAGTAATTATGCAATAAAATGGTCATTTATTAACCCATTCCCTCGAAATTAAGCAACAAGGATTTTCTTATGACTCTCGACATTGCTGGTTAATTTTACAGAAATCTGTTCGGATTTAGATATAGCTCTCAGATATATATATCGCCCGATTTTCACACTTAAAGCGACTGTTGGCGCATTCATTGACCAATCTTCCCAAAAATTCGTACAACGCTTTCCTTGGCGACTTCCACAATGTCTATGAAGTTTGTTCGAAACCGGTTCAGATTTAGATAAAGCTCCCATCTATATGTTCGTCGGGTAATTTGATAAAGTAATTTTACCTAATCCTGGTAGGGATTATTATGTTATCCTATGACCTTTAAAAACATTAAAGATTCAATTAACTTCTGATTTATATAAAAAAAAATGATTTAATATATCATTTGTTTAAAAGGTAAACACACATTGTACCCATAATGAAATACAATGATTGCCAGCAAAAATATTATAAAAAAATATGACAAAAATACATCTCAGTCTATACAAATAAAGGGTGATTTTTTTGAGGTTAGGATTTTCATGCATTAGTATTTGACAGATCACGTGGGATTTCAGACATGGTGTCAAAGAGAAAGATGCTCAGTATGCTTTGACATTTCATCATGAATAGACTTACTAACGAGCAACGCTTGCAAATCATTGAATTTTATTACCAAAATCAGTGTTCGGTTCGAAATGTGTTCATTCACCGTAACGTTGCGTCCAACAGCATCTTTGAAAAAATACGGTCCAATGATTCCACCAGCGTACAAACCACACCAAACAGTGCATTTTTCGGGATGCATGGGCAGTTCTTGAACGGCTTCTGGTTGCTCTTCACTCCAAATGCGGCAATTTTGCTTATTTACGTAGCCATTCAACCAGAAATGAGCCTCATCGCTGAACAAAATTTGTCGATAAAAAAGCGGATTTTCTGCCAACTATTCTAGGGCCCATTCACTGAAAATGATTTGCAAGCGTTGCTCGTTAGTAAGTCTATTCATGATGAAATGTCAAAGCATACTGAGCATCTTTCTCTTTGACACCATGTCTGAAATCCCACGTTATCTGTCAAATACTAATGCATGAAAATCCTAACCTCAAAAAAATCACCCTTTATAAGCATAAGAAAATAATAAATTGTTTTGTTTTCTTCTCATTTTTATGGCAATTGTACAAGCAGACACCCAAACAAAGGTGCCCACCCAAATAACCTTGACAGACACCAAAATGGACTGTAAGGACAGAAAACAGACAGTTGATTTGACTTGTCAGCCAACCAGCCAGACAGATTGTTTCCATAGTCATTACAATTTAAGGGTTTGATGAGAAGATGTTGACAAGCGACAACAATGTCTGAACAGAATCGTAGTGTGTGTAGGGCACCTTTTTCAATAAGCAGTTAAAATATATCAACAGCTCAGAGATAAATGAGTCAAAGTGTCAAATATTAAGTGGATATGAAACGTGCCACGAATTGTCTTTAAGTTGACGTTTTTTTGTCGCAATGTTTTGCTTAGTCCAACCATACATAAATAAAATATTTCAGTTGATTAATATTTATTAGTATTAAGTTCAGTTCTTCCACATAAAAAGTCACTCCAACATGCTTACCAAGAGGGCTTGGCATTCTTGGGTTTATGGTTTTTTGACCATTTTCCTTGTTAAAATCAATGTCTTCATCTTTAAATTTAATTTAGAGTCATTAAATATAAAAAATTGATTTTGGCTCTAATACCAGCCAAATAGGCTGTTCACGCTCTTGCATCTAAAATCCTATCAAAACCAAAAACAAGCTTAGAAAATTTTTAAGAACAAAACAAGTCAAAAGGCGTTAAGTTCCGCCGGGCCGAACTTTGCATACCCACCACATCGGGTGTATATGTAAACCACCTTTCGTCATATACCGGTGAAAATTGCATATCTTATGCCCCATAGCAGCTATATCGAAATATGTTCCGATTCGGACCAAATACTAAGAAGTACAAGTCAATGTTCAATTGAGTATAACAAAATATTGGTCTTCTTAGTCAATATATCTAAAAATAAATAAACCATATAGGACACGGATATCGAGAAGCCAATCGTAAGATACTGCGTCAAATTTCAGTGAAATCGGATTATAAATGCCTCTTTTATGGGGCCAAGACTTTAAATCGAGATATCCGTTTATATGGCAGCCATTAAAAAATATAGACCGATTTGGGCCAATTTGCAGAAAAATGTCGAAGAGCCTAACACAGCTCACTGTCCCAAATTTCGGCGAAATCGGACAATAAATGCTTCTTTTATGGACCCAAAACCTTAAATCGAGAGATCGGTCTATATGGCAGCTATATCCAAATCTGAACCGATCTGGGCCAAATTGAAGAAGGATGTCGAAGAGCCTTACACAATTCACAATCTCAAATTTCGGCGACATCGGACAATAAATGCGCCTTTTATGGGTCCAAAACCTTAAATCGAGAGATCGGTCTATATGGCAGCTATATCCACATCTGAACCGATCTGGGCCAAATTGAAGAAGGATGTCGAAGAGCCTTACACAATTCACAATCTCAAATTTCGGCGACATCGGACAATAAATGCGCCTTTTGTGGCCCCAAAACCTAAAACCGAGAGATCGGTCTATGTGGCAGCTATACCCAAATCTGAACCGATCTGTGGCATATTGCATAAACATGTCAAGGGGCTCAACTTAACTCACTGTCCCAAATTTAGGCGACACCGGACAATAAATGCGCCTTTTATGGGTCCAAAACCTCAAATCGAGAGATCGGTCTATGTGGCAGCTATATCCAAATCTGAACCGATCTGCGCCATATTGCAGAAGTATGTCAAGGGGCTTAACTTAACTCACTGTCCCAAATTTCGGCGACATCGAACAATAAATGCGCCTTTTATGGCCCCAAAAACTAAAACCGAGAGATTGGTATATATGGCAGCTATATCCAAACCTGAACCGATCTGTGCCATATTACAGAAAAATATCAAGAGGCTCAACTTAACTCACTTTCCCAAATTTTGGCGACATCGGACAATAAATGCGCCTTTTATGGGCCCAAAACCCTAAATCGAGAGATCGGTCTATATGGCAGCTATATCCAACTCTGAACCGATTTGGGCCAAATTGAAGAAGGATGTCGAAGAGCCTAACGCAACTCATTATCTCAAATTTCAGCAACATCGGACAATAAATGCGCTTTTTATGGCCCTAAAACCGAGAGATCGGTCTATATGGCAGCTATATCCAAATCTGGACCGATCTAGACCAAATTGAAGAACGATGTCGAAGGGCCTAACACAGCTCACTGTCCCAAATTTCAGCAAAATCGGATAACAAATGTGACTTTTATGGGCCTAAATCGTCGGATCGGTCTATATGGGGCTATATTAAGATTTAGTCCGATATAGCCCATCTTCGAACTTAATCTGCTAATGGACAAAAAAAGAATCTGTGCAGAGTTTCAGCTCAATATCACTATTTTTAAAGACTGTAGCGTGATTTCAACAGATAGACGGACAGACGGACAGACGGACGGACATGTCTATATCGTCTTAGATTTTTTCGCTGATCAAGAATATATATACTTTATAGGGTCGGAAATGGATATTTCGATGGTTTGCAAACGGAATGACAAAACGAATATACCCCCATCCTTCGGTGATGGGTATAAAAATGACTTTATTATGTGTGCCTAGTAGCTAAAAAATTACGGCATTCCTTCCAATATTGATTTTCATATTATCCCCCACCATATAAGAAGAAAAAAATTAGTCCAAAAGTGACATCCCTCATGCTCACCTAGTAATTGCCCCAATGCTTTAAGCTTGTGAAAGCAAATGAATTACCATCGAATCAATCTTTATTATCTGCCATCCTCCCCCAAGAGAAGCGAAGAAGGACATACAGATTTCTAGGAAAGAAAATCCAAAGGCAATGACAAATTTTCCCTACGACTAATGACTCTATGGCATGAAAAATGTCAAAAGAATAATGTCTATGACCTATTAAGAGCTTAAATACAGATTTGTTTCTTGGGAAAATGATAAAATGCAAGTTTGGATAAATAATTGTTGTGGCCAAAAACAAACATCCCCGTCCCCCCAAAAAATTTCCCTCACAATCATTTGCAAAGAGTGTTACAACAAAGTATTTGCTTTCACTATCTCAATAACCATAACTTAGTTGAGGTAAATTTCCCATGGTTTTTGGTGTTGGTTTTTAGCGTTAGTTCGTAGCTTCTTTCGTTTTACACCAAAGCAGAAAGATTTGCTTGCCATCACCCATTTTGGGCAGAGAAACTTTTCGTATTAGATACCACAGGAAGAGGAATGAACCATTACTCAAGTGAAACAAAAACAAAATTTCTCAATATCAGCAAAAATGAAAGCAGAAAGAAGGAGTCATAAGAAATCTTTGCAATAAAAAGTAAAAATTAGGTAAAACTCGAGTGTAGTTTTCTTGTTTGCTGCACAAACATTTTTCCTGCAATATTGGTGAACTTGAAAGAGAGATAATGGTTCAAACTCCAAAACAATACCATTTTTGGATAGCCACAGAGACGTAGCACAACTGTGCTACGCCTCTGCTAATTTTATCGATTAACATTTTGCATAAATAATCTTGGCAGATATCGGCTAGGATTGTGAATGGACCAAATCGGTTACCAACCATGTTGATGTACAGCCTGGTATAAGACCGATTTGAATACTTGAAAAGTTAAATGCTTATCCTCAAATGACCAAAATTTTGCAAGTGGTCTTATGATCACAATCATGCCGTTTTAATTTAAGTTTATCCAGTCAACCATGACCCACAGGTTCGCAGGTCCGCCAATAATGCAAATGCATGGGTTCGAATTCTGGGGAGAGCATCAGTAAACACTTTGAGCGACAAAGGGTAGGATTTGTACACATTTCTTATACAGGGTGGGTTGAGTAAACTTACCTTGGGGAAAGGTTTCCCATACTGCTCTTCTTCTTGGGGAACTGATACCTTAATATCACTTTTCTTTGAAAAGAGCAATGCAATTTCCTAAGAAAAGGGATATATGTAGTACTTCCTCAGGGAAAAGGTAGTTTTTGTAAACATTCGTTGGGAAAGGGTAGTTTTGATAAACTTTCCTTAAGGAAAGGATAGTTTTAGTTACCTTTACTTAGAGAAAGGGTAGCTTAAGTCCCCTTTCTTTACGCAAAGGGAAGTTGTAGTATCCTTTCCTTAAGGAAAGTATAGTTTTAACACCCTTTCTTTAAGCAAAGGGTAGTTTTAGTACCCTTTCCTAAAGGAAGGTGTAGTTTTTGTACACTGTCCTAAAGGAAAGTGTTGTTCTAGTACCCTTATTAAATGGAAAGGTTAGTTTACGTTCCCTTCCATTAGGAAAAGGGTAGACATAGTACCCTTTCCTTTAGAAAAGGGTTGCTTTAATACCCGTTCCTTTGGAAAAAGGTAGACTTAGTACCCTTTCCTAAGGGAAGGTAACTTTTCCTTAGAGAAACGGTAGTTTTAGTACCACTTCCTTAGAAAAAAAGTTTTAGTACATTTTCCTTTGCAAAAGGGTAGTTTTAGTACCCCTTCCTTACAGAAAGGATAGGTTTGGTACACTTTCCTTAGGGAAAACTTAGTTTTAGTACTCTTTCCTTGGGAAAAGGCTAGTTGTATTAACTTTTCCTTGAGAAAGGGGTATTTTTAGTACCCTTTCTATAGGGAAAGTGTAGTTTTAGTACCCTTTCCTTGGGAAAAGGGTAATACCCTTTCCTTAGGAAAATAGTAGTTTTAATAACCTTTCCTTAAGAAAAAGGTTGTTTTAGTACCCTTTCCATGGGGAAGGATAGTGTTAGTACTCTTTCCTGAGGAAAGGGGCAGTTTTAGCACCCTTTCCTTAGGGAAAGGATTGTTTTAGTACCCTTTTGTTTGGAAAAACCAAGTTGTAGTATCCTTTCCTCAGGTAAAGGGTATTTTTAGTACCCTTTCTTTAAGGAAAGGGTAGCTTTAGTACCCTTTCCATAGGGAAGGGGTAGTTTTAGTACCATTTCCTTAGTATCCTTTCCTTTATTAAGGAAAGTGAAGTTTTAGTACCCTCTAGTTGCCAAAAGGTTAGTTGTACTACCCTTTCCCTAAAAAAGGGTATTTTTAGTATTCTTTTCATAGGGAAAGTGTAGTTTAAGTACCCATGCCTAGGGAAAATGCTAGTTGCTAGGGTATTTTTTGTACCCTTCCTATAGGGAAAGTACCCTTTCCTTAGGGAAGGGGTAGTTGTAGTACCCATTCCATAGGGAAAGAGTAGTTTTCATTCCCCTTCTTTTCTTAGGAAGAGGATAGTGTTAGCACACTTTCATTAGAAAAAGGGAAGGCAAAGGTCATCTTTAGTACCCTTTCTTTAACGGAAGTGTAATTTTAGTATCCCTTCCAAAGGGAAAGGATAGTTTTAGCACACTTTCTCTAGCAACAGGGTAGTTTTAGCACCCTTTCCTTACAGAAAAAGAAGGTTTAGTAAATTAAAGGTAAGGAAGGTAACTTTTCCTTAGGGAAAGGGTAGTTTTAGTACCCTTTCCTCAGGGAAAAAGTAGTTTAAGCACACTTTCCTTAGCAAAAGGGTAGTTTTAGTATCCTTTCCTTACAGAAAAAGTAGGTTTAGTAAATTTTCCTTAGGTAAAGCGTAGTTTTAGCACTCTTTCCTTGTGAAAATGCTTGTTGTCGTATCAGAAAAACGGGCAGTTTTAGTACCCATTGCTAAGGAAAAACTCAGTTTTAGTGCCCTTTCCTTAAGGAAAGTGTAGTTTTAGTAATCTTTCCATAAGGAAAGGGAAGTTTTAATACCCTTTCCATAGTGAAGGGATAGTTTTAGTATCCATTCCTGATGGAATAGGCAGTTTTAGTAATCTTGCCATAGGTAAAGGGTATTTTAAGGATACTTTTCTTAGGGAAAGGGTAGACCTGGTACACTTTTTTTTGGGGAAAGAATAGTTTTAGTACCCTTTCCTCAGAAAAGGGGTAGTTTTAGTACGCTTTCCTTAAGAAAAGGCTAGATGTAGTACCCTCTCCTTAGGAAAAGGGTGGTTTAAGTACCCTTTAATTGCAGAAAGGGTAGGTTGAGTACATTTTCCCTAGGAAAAGTGTAGTTTTGGTACACTTTCCTTAGGGAGGGGTTAGTTTTAGTACCCTTTCCTTAAGGAAGGTGTGGTTTTAGTACCCTTTCCTTAATTAAGCAGCACTTTTGGTAAACTTTCCATAGGAAAAGTGTAGTTTTAGTAACCTTTCCTTAAGGAAGGAGCGGTTTTAGAAACCTTTCCACAGAGAGAGGGTAGTTTTAGTACCCTTTATTTAGGGAAAGGGTAGTCTTAGTACACTTTTTTTTGGGGAAAGAGTAGTTTTAGTAGCATTTCCTTTAAATAAAATGTACTTTTAGTACCCTTTCCATGGGGAAAGGGTAATTTTAGTTTCCTTTTCTGAGGAAAGAGGTAGTTTTAGTACCCTTTCATAGGGAAAGGGTAGTTTTGGCATTCTTTCCTTAGGGAAAGAGTCATTTTAGTACCATTTTCTTAGGAAAAAGCAAGTTGTAGTATCCTTTCCTTTGGAAAAGGGTATTATTATTACCCTTTCCAAAGGGAAAGTGTAGTTTTAGTACCATGTCCCTGGAAAAACGCAAACTGAAGTACACTTTCCTTAGAAAAATCGTAGTTATAGTACTCATTGCTTAGGTAAAGCGAAGTTTTAGTACACTTTACTTGAGAAAAGTTTAGTTGTAGTACCCTTTTCTTAGGAAAAGGGTATTTTTAGTACCATTTTCTAGGGAAAAGGCTAGTCAAAGTACCCTTTCCCAAGAAAGGGTATTTTTAGTACCCTTTCCAAAGGGAAATACCCTTTCATTGGAGAAGAGGTAGTTTTAGTACCCTGTCCATAGAGAAAGGGTAGTATTAGTTCCCCTTCCTTAAGGAAAGCGTAGTTTTAGTACCCTTGCCTTAGGAAGAGGGTAGTTTTAGTACCCTTTCCTTAATTAAGTGGCACTTTTGGTAACCTTTCCATAGGAAAAGTGTAGTTTTAGTACCCTTTGCTTAAGAAAGGGGCGGTTTTAGTAACCTTTTCATAGGGAAAGGGTAGTTTTAGTTCCATTTCCTTAGGGAAAGGGTAGTCTTAGTACACTTTCCTTAGAAAAAGGGTAGATTTAGTACCCTTTACTTGCAGAAAGGGTAGGTTTAGTACATTTTCCTTAGGGAAAGCGTAATTTTAGTACCCTTTCCTTGGGAAAATGCTTGTTGTAGTAACCTTTCCTTAGGAAAAGGGTAGTCTTGGTACACTTTCCTTGGGGAAATGTAGTTTTAGTACGCTTTCTTTAGAAAAAGTTTAGTTTTAGTACCATTTCCTTAGGAAAAGTGTAGTTTTAGTACACTTTCCTTAGGAAGGGTGTAGTTTTAGTACCCTTTCTGTATGTAGTGGGTACTTTAGTGTACCCCTTCCATAGGGAAAGGATGGGTTTAGTACCCTTTCCTTAGGGAAGGGATAGTTTTAGTATCCTTTACTTGGGAAAAGTTTAGTTTTAGTAAACTTTTCAATAGAAAAGGGAGATATAAGTACACTTTTCTATAAAAAGCGTAGATTACTACACTGTTGTTTTGGTATACTCTCCCTTACTTTTGGGAAAGGTTAGTTCTAGCACACTTTTCAATAGAAAAGGGTTGTTACAATACACTTGTCGGGTACACTTTCCATTACGAAAGGGTAGTTTTTATAAATGTTTTAATAGATAGATGTTTATTTGATACACTCTCCAATGCAAAAACTGCTCTAGTATATATTCTTTGGGGAAAGGTGAGTGATAGCACTCAATTTTTCATTTGAATTGAGGGTAGTTATAGTATCCTTGTAGGAAAGAGCAATGTCAGCAGACTTCCCAATAGGAATATGTATTGTAAGTACTCTTTCCAGTAGGAAAGTGTAGATTTAGTACACTTTTCAATGGGAACGGATAGTTTTAGTATAGCTTCCCTTGTGAAAGCGTAGTTATAGTATATTTTTCTTCGGCAGAGGGTGGTTTGAATATACTTTCCTTGGTGAGAGGGTAGTTTTAGAATACTTTCCTTGGTGAAGGGGTATTTTTAGTGCACTTTGCTGCAGGAAAGGATAGCTTTGCTTTTAGAAAGGTTAGTTTTGCTTCATGATAGGCTAATCTAGACAGAATGTTTGCCTTCGGGAAAGAGTCGTTTTAGGTCAATATCCTTGGGAATGGGATTATTGTAATACACCTAACTTCAGAAGGTAATTTGTAGTTTTGACTTTTGGAAGGCATATATTTCTTTGGCAGAAAATAGTTCCAATACTTTATCTTTCGGGAAAGAACAGTTTGAGAACATTCAGCTTTGTAATGGGTATTTTTATAGGCCATATCAGTTCAGATATGATTATGGCTTCCACAAACCAATGTTCCAATTCCAACTCAATGGCCCCTAGAAGCCTCAAGTATCGGTTTACTCTGAAATGTTGTATGTAAAGTTTGTTTTAAAATGTTTATTTATTTGTGTTTTCTATGTATTTATCTATTTACTGAATATTTACACAACAAAATTAAACTCTTATAATTAAAGTGAAGGCTTATAAGAACAGTCATATAACCTTCTAAGGCAAAAATATGCAAAATTTTGCCCATGAACATTCCTCTTAGGAACAGGGGCAAACTTATCACATATCAATGAGTGCAGTCCGCTTCAAGTTTAAGCTCAATGATAAGGGGCCTCCCCTTTATAGCCGAGTCCGAACCGCGTGCCGCAGTGCGTCACCTCTTTGGAGAGAAGTTTTACATGGCATAGTACTTCACAAATGTTGCCAGCATTAGGAGGGGAAAACCACCACTGAAAAAATTTTCTGGTGGTTTCGCCCGGATTCGAAAATAATTCTCTGCCAACACCAGTACATATCCTTTTCATTGTTTCCCTCAACACAATAATGTCCAAATATGTTTTTATCACTTTTAAGACATCTTCAGCCTCAACTTTAAACATGTCGTTATCTCCAACTGCTGCCTGAAAATGTTGCTCTAAGCATATCCTGCGACTTGCATTTTACTCCAGTAATTCTTCTCCCCTTCCCTGGCCAAGTGTTGGAAATTTTAATGTCTGTTAAATAATGGAGTATTAAATGCTTCTGCTGCTCCACTCTGCTATGACCTAGAGGGCAACAATAAATGACACCATACGCCAACATTGTGTCATGATGAACAAGGGAAATGGTGGGGGGAGAAAACAAAATGACATTAAATTTTCGTTAAATAATTTGCAAGACGCAGAAAAGGGTCGCCTCAGAAAAGATAAAAACCCATGCCAAGATAACAAATTAACCATTAAATAAAAAGAAGGCAATTGCAGGCCAAAAATCAAATAATTTTTGTCGAAATGTGGTATGTATTGTGGTCATTTTGGAAATGGGCTTAGACGGAAAGTGACATTTAACTTGCCAACATTTACAAGAAAGAGAGAAAGTTATTTAAATGAGAATATTAAAATAAGTAAATAAAGAATTTAATGAGGGCATAAAAGAAAGCAAATGGAAGGAAGAGTCGAAGTGCAGAAGGTTTATTGAAAGAAATAAATAAGGAAGGGCTCAGTACGAAAGGACGGAGGCCACCTTAGCTCATAGGTTAGCATGTCCGTCTATGCCGCTGGGTTCGTATCCTGGCGATAACATTATGAAATTGGACAGCACTCATTGATATGTGAGAATTTTTCCGCTGTTCCTTAATGGAATGTACATGGGCAAATTTGGAATTTTGCTGTAAGAAAGGACTAAGAAAAAGCTTACCTTACCCTGAATAGCAACCACCATCTATTATACGTTAAATTCAGTGAGGCTTTTTTAATAATGAATAACATTCATAGATCGACTTAGAATATCAAGGTTTTACCTTATTTATGTAGGCCATTGCAGAACATATTGATGTATTACTGCAAATCGGACGAACATATATATGGGAGCTAATTCCAAATCTGAACCGATTTTTATGAAATTTACCAGTAACATCGAGAGTCGTAAGGAAATCCTTTGTGCCAAATTTCAAAAGAATCGGTTAACAAATGAACATTTTATTGCATTATTACTGCAAATCGGACGAACATATATATGGGAGCTATATCCAAAACTAAACCGATTTCTATGAAATTCACAATTAACATCGAGAGTCGTAAGAAAAGCCTTCCCGCGAAATTTCGAGTGAATCGGTTAACACATGACCATTTTATTGTACTATTACTGCAAATCGGAGGAACATATATAAGGGAGCTGTATCCAAATCTGAACCGATTTCTATGAAATTCTCAAGTAACATCGAGAGTCGTAAGAAAAGCCTTCCTGCGAAATTTCGAGTGAATCGGTTAACAAAAGACCATTTTATTGCACTATTACTGCAAATCGGACGAACATATATATGGAAGCTATATCCAAATCTGGACTGATTTTTTCCAGTTTAAATATGCGTTGTCTCTAGGTCGAAAAACATGCCTGTATCAAATTTGAATACGATCGGATGAAAACTGCGACCTGTACTTTGTACACAAATTAACATGGATAGATGGACCGACAGATGGACAGACAAACAGATCGACATAGCTAAATCGAATTAGAATGTGATCCTGAGTTGATCGGTATACCTACCAAAGGGTCTTTATCTCTTCCTTATGGGTGTTACAAACAAATGCACTAAGTTATAATAACCTGTACCACAGTAGTGGTGTAGGGTACAACAAGTTAAAGCGTGCTAAGTTCGGCCGGACCGAATCTTATATACCCTCCACCATGGATCGCATTTGTCGAATTCTTTGCGCAGTATCCCTTTTTAGGCCAACAAAGATTAATGAATAAGGACGGAGGAGAGGGAGCTATACCAAGTTAAAGTCCGATTCGGGGCTCAAGAAGTAAAATCGGGAGATCGGTTTATATGGGAGCTGTAACAAGCTATAGATCGTTCAGACCATGTTGCACACGTATGTTGAAGGCCATGGGAAAAGCCGTTGTACAAAATTTGTATCAAATCGGATGAGAATTGCGCCCCCTAGCGGCTCAATAAATTAAGATCCAAGATCGGTTTATATGGCACCTATACCAGGTTATGGACCGATTTGGACCATACTTCGCACAAATGTTGGAAGTGATACCGAAACACCATGTGCAAAATTAGAGCCAAATCGGAAAAGAATTGCGCCTTCTAAAAGCTCAAGAAGTCAAGACCCAAGAGTGGTTTATATGGCAGCTATATTAGGTTATGAACCGATTTAAACCATACTTAGCGCAGTTGTTGGAAGTGATATCAAAATAATACGTGCAAAATTTCAGTCAAATCGGACGAGAATTGCGCCCTCTAGAGGCTCAAGAAGTCAAGACCGAAGATCGGTTTATATGGCAGCTATATCAAGACATGGTCCGATTTGGCCCATTTACAATCCCAACCAACCTACACTTATAAGAAGTATTCGTGCGAAATTTCAAGCGGCTAGCTTTACTTCTTCGAAAGTTAGTGTGCTTTCGACAGGCAGACGGACGGACGGACAGACGGATATGGCTAGATCGACATAAAATGTCACGACGATCAAGAATATATATACTTTATGGGGTCTCAGACGAATATTTCAAGTAGTTACAAACAGAATGACGAAATTAGTATACCCCCATCCTATGGTGGAGGGTTTAAAAAGGGCACCGTGCCTTACGGCCTATATGGGAGCTAAGTCAGGATACAGACCGATCTTAGTTGAAGTCAAGTGCAACATTTCAAACAAATCGGGTAAGAATTGTGCATTCCAAGGGCTCAAAAATTACGTTCGGGAGATCGGTTTATATAGGTGCTATATCATGTTATGAACCGATTCAGACCATATTTCGCACGAATATTGAAGCTTATAATAGAAATCATTGTGCCGAATTTTAGCCAAGTCGGGAAGAATTGCGCCCTGTAGGGTCTAAAGAATTAATATCGAAGAAACGGTTTGCATAGGGGCTATATCCAAACCTGAACCGATATAGCCCATTGGCAATCCCCAACGACCCACATCAATAATAAGTTTAAGTGGGAAATTTCGAGTACTTAGCTTCATTGGTTCGTCCGCTATGACGATTTGTACAAGCGGACAGACATGGCTAATTCATTGGGTCTCAGATGAATATTTCGAGGTGTTACAAACGGAACGACTACCTCCATCCTACGATGGAGGATATAAAAATAGAAGAGAAAAATAATTGGCAAAATTCTACGATAATACCAATGTGATATCAATAATTTAAAGTAAAACTGTGTGTATGAAGGAAAAATGTTAGAAACCACCGAAAGATGGGGGTATATTCATTTTGTCATTCCGTTTGCAACACATCGGAATATTTATTTCCGACCCTATAAGGTATATAGATTCTTGATCAGCCTAAAAATCTAAGACGATCTAGACATGTCCGTCCGTCTGTCCGTCTGTCTGTTGAAATCACGCTACAGTCTTTAAAAATAGAGATATTGAGCTGAAACTTTGCACAGATTTTTTTTTTTTGTCTATAAGTAAGTTAAGTTCGAAAAGGGGTATATCGGACTATATCTTGATATAGCCCTCATGTAGACCGATCCGCCGATTTAGGCTCTTAGGCCAATAAAAGCCACATTTATTATCCTATTTTGCTGAAATTTGGGACAGTGAGTTGTAGTGGGCCCTTCAACATCCTTGGTCAATTTGGTCCAGATCGGTTCTGATTTGGATATAGCTGCCATATAGACCGATCTGCCGATTTAGGGTTTTATGCCCATAAAAGCCACATTTATTATCCGATTTTGCTGAAATTTAAGACAGTGAGTTGTATTAGGCCCTTCGACATCCTTCGTAAATTTGGCTTAGATCGGTCCAGATTTGGACATAGCTGCCATATAGACCGATCCGCCGATTTAGGGTCCTAGGCCAATAAAAGCCACATTTATTATCCGATTTTGCTGAAATTCGGGACAGTGAGTTGTCTAGGCCCTTTGACATCTACCTTCAATTTAGCCCAGATCGGTTCAGATTTGGATATAGCTGCCATATAGACCGATCCTCCGATTTAGGGTCTTAGGCCCATAAAAGCCATATTTATTATCCGATTGTGTTGAAATTTGGGTCATTGACTTGCCTTAGGCCCTTCAATGTCCTTCGTCAATTTAGCCCAGATCAGTCCAGATTTGGATATAGCTGTCATATAGACCGATCTGCCGATTTAGGGTCTTAGGCCCATAAAAGCTACATTTATTATCCGATTGTGCTGAAATTTGGGACAGTGAGTTATGTTAGGCCTTTCGACATCCTTCTTCAATTTGGCCCTAATCAAATCAGATTTGAATATAGCTGCCATATAAACCGATCCTCCGATTTAAGGTCATAGGCCCATAAAAGTCACATTTATTATCCGATTATGCTGAAATTTGGGTCATTGACTTGCCTTAGGCCCTTCAATGTCCTTCGTCAATTTAGCCCAGATCAGTCCAGATTTGGATATAGCTGTCATATAGACCGATCTGCCGATTTAGGGTCTTAGGCCCATAAAAGCCACATTTATTATCCGATTGTGTTGAAATTAGGGACAGTGAGTTGTGTTAGGCCTTTCGACATCCTTCTTCAATTTGGCCCTAATCGAATCAAATTTGAATATAGCTGCCATATAAACCGATCCTCCGATTTAAGGTCATAGGCCCATAAAAGCCACATTTATTATCCGATTATGCTGAAATTTGGGTCATTGACTTGCCTTAGGCCCTTCAATGTCCTTCGTCAATTTAGCCCAGATCGGTTCAGATTTGGATATAGCTGCCATATAGACCGATCCGCCGAGGCTAGCTTTTCAATTTCTATTGAAAATTGGGTCCTAGGCCAATAAAAGCCACATTTATTATCCGATTTTGCTGAAATTCGGGATAGTGAGTTGTCTTAGGCCCTTTGACATCTATCTTCAATTTGGCAAAGATCGGTTCAGATTTGGATATAGCAGCCATATAGACCGATCCTCCGATTTAGGGTCTAAGGCCCATAAAAGCTACATTTATTATCCGATTGTGCTGAAATTTGGGACAGTGAGTTATGTAAGGCCCTTTCGTGTCCTTCACCAATTTAGCCCAGATCGGTTTAGATTTGGATATAGCTGCCATATAGACCGATCCTCCGATTTAGGGTCTTAGGCCCATAAAAGCCAAATTTATTATCCGATTTAGCTGAAATTAGGGACAGTGAGTTGTCTTAGGCCCTTTGACAACTATCTTCAATTTGTCAAAGATCGGTTCAGATTTGGATATAGCAGCCATATAGACCGATCCTCCGATTTAGGGTCTAAGGCCCATAAAAGCTACATTTTTTATCCGATTGTGCTGAAATTTGGGACAGTGAGTTATGTAAGGCCCTTTCGTGTCCTTCACCAATTTAGCCCAGATCGGTTTAGATTTGGATATAGCTACCATATAGACCGATCCTCCGATTTAGGGTCTAAGGCCCATAAAAGCCACATTTATTATCCGATTTTGCTGAAATTAGGGACATTGAGTTGTGTTAGGCTCTTCGACATCCTTCGTTAATTTGGCCCGGATCGGTCCAGACTTGGTTATAGCTGGCAGATTTATTGTCCGATGTCGCTGAATTTTGGGAAGGTGAGTTATGTTAAGCCCCTTGACATAATTCTGCAATATGGCACAGATCGGTCCAGATTTGGATATAGCTGCCATATAGACCGATCTCTCGATTTTAGATTTTAGGGCCATGAAAGGCGCATTTATTGTCCGTTGTCGCCAAAATTTGGGACAGAGAGTAAATCGGAACATATTTCGTTATAACTGCTATGTGATATAAGGTATGCAATTTTCACCGGATTTTGATAAAAGGTGGTTTACATATATACCCGAGGTGGTGGGTATCCAAAGTTTGGCCCGGCCGAACTTAACGCCTTTTTACTTGTTTTAATAAAGAATTTTCCTTTAACTGATATTTAAATATACCTTAGGCCATTTCATCTGAATTTCATTAAAACCATGTCATTGAACTGTTTTCGAATGCCATTCAAAAATAACTTAGCCCTCAATCGTCTGCAATTTGGGTCGGGGGGGAGTGGTGAATATATGTGGCCTTAAAATAATATCGCATTCAACAGTTACATACAAATTTTTGCAGACAGCTTATTGAAAGAATTATTCCATCCGTACAGACGTAATTTGATACTAAAACTCAAGGTTGTGTTTAGTCTAATTTGGCAATGAGTTGACAGCAGACAAAAGTAAAATAAATACTCAAAATTTCACCATAAACTCCATGCCTACCATACCAGCTAAATCTGTATAAATCCCCTCCTTAGCCCAGTTTCCTTGAATAAACAAACACACATACATACATGGCAATTTTGGAAACACTTTCAAGATTGCGTTTAATTTCTTGCAAAATTATGAGTCGAAAACTGAAACGCCTTTTTAATTAAAACAATGGCTAGAACGCCAGACTACGAACATGGCGACGAATTTTGTTGGAAAATCATTCAAGTGGAACATTTTACGTTGAACTTTTTGGGGTTGTAATAAAAGTGCGTATAAGAACATACGCATAATATCAGCAGATGCTGATGCTGCTGCTGGGGCCAAGAACTATGGCCTTCACAGAAGTAGTAACTCACACATACCCCAGCCAGCCATACAGCAGCAAACAAAATAAAACCATAAACTTCGACTCGATGTGCAGTAACAGCAGTAATGTCATGTTACATCTTTGAACTTGAAGGTCAGTGCGGAGAGAGATAGAAGACGAGTAGTGGGAAATTTAATATAAATTCTAGTTTTCAACAAAGGGGGTTTCAACGGGATATTCTTCAGATGTGGACCATTTAAGAAGGATGTTGGTTAAGAGCTCCCTTTATAAAGTTGATATGATGAGACAAGGCAGTGATCGAGATGACTACTTCACACAGAGGTTAGCATGTGCGTCTATGAAACTGAACATATGGGTTCGACTCCTGACAAGAACATACGAACAAATTTTCAGTGGTGGATATCCCCTTACTAGCGAGTATAGCGAGTAGTATCCCATTTAAGGAAGCCTTGACTTTAAGCCCTTGTTGGCTTAGGGCTCCCTATATATAGATAATTTGAAGAGACAAGGCAGGGATTGGGATGAATGGGTAGCACAGAGGTTAGCATGTCCGCCTATGACACTGAACATCAGGGTTCGAATACTGACGAGAATATCCAAACAAATTTTCAGCGGTAGATATCCCCATAGGTCGGTCACCGGAAGTAGTAACTGCAGCCTTTGAAAGAATCGAAAGTGATTCAGTGAAAATGGGTCTGGCAGTAAATGGAGTTAAGACGAAATGGATGGTTTCAACTCCCAAAAAGCCTTGCACAACCCAGCAGATAAAGAAAATGGAGAAAGTTGGGAACCATAACTTTGATATAGTCAGTAGTGTTATCTACCTCGGCACCGCCGTAAACGAAACGAATGACACCAGTTTTGAGATAAAGCGAAGAATAATACTGGCAAACATATGCTACTTTGGACTAAGTAAGCTGTTTAGAAACAAGGCCACCTCTCGACAGACGAAGACTACACTTTACAAGACACTGATACTACCCGTGCTGTTATGTGGTTCTGAAGCTGTTATGTGGTTTTGAAGCATGGGTACTTGTGAAAACAGAAGAGGCAGTGCTTGGAGTGTTTGAGAGAAAGATTCTTCGTAAAATATATGGACCAGTTTGCGTTAATGGAGAATATAGGCGACGTATGAACCACGAGCTGTATGAGCTGTATGACGACGATAGCATAGTTACATGCATCAAAATACAACGGCCGCGTTGGCTAGGTCATTTTGTCAGAATGGATGAAGAAGCTCCAGCAAAGAAGTCTTTTGAAGGCAAACACGGTGGTACACGCAAACCGGGAAGACCAAAAGCCCGATGGAAAGATCAAGTTGTGGGAGACACCTTGAAACTTGGTGTCCGAGATTTTAGAAAGAGCGCAGAAGATCGAGGCGCTTTGAACGCTTTTCTACGTTTGGCTAGTGGAACAAATATTCTGTCATAGCCAATAAAAGTAAAGTAAAACTAAGATATGCCCTAACTGGTAGTTAGCGGGTAATATTCCATCTCTAGATATAAGGGATGGGCTTGGTACCACCACCAGAGACACCCTGACGGAGGTTTTGGTGGCTCACAAAAGCTATCATTGGACATAGTTCATCTTAAAGTCTAATAAGTCTCCTAGTCCAGAAGCCAATGCCAATTTTGCCAATGAACATTAAGTAACAAGGACAAACTTTTCACATATCAATGCTGTCCGATTTAAGTTTCAAGATTAGTGATAAGTCCGAACAGCTAACCGCAATGCGGAACCTTTTTGGGAAGAAGTTATGCTCGGAATAGTACCTCACAAATGTCACCAGCATAAGGAAGGGATAGTTTAGTTTAGGTTTAAGTGGAAGTCTACCATCAGACTCACTTAGACATTTTCGTCCATTGCGATAGCACAGGAATAGAAGAAGGAATATGCCTTCTAGATGCCAGCGTTGAACCATCCAGATCGCCTGAAAAAGCCCGATGTCCTCACAGTTTCTGCAATAGTCGTTGCTGGCAAACTTCAGTCTGTCAGCATGTTTTGCGATTAGACAGTGACCTGTCATGACGATCACAGTGACTGAGACGTCTGTTCTAGCCAGTGCCAGCAAAGCGGTAGACCTCTTAAAGTTTAGATTAGGCCACACAGTTTTGGAATGCTCACAGCCCCACTTTATGACCATCTATCATTCGCTGTCCTTCGGGACTAGTCCTGAAAACTTAGCTTAAAGGCATACCCACAATTTCCAGTTTCCTTGAAATTTGTAAGGTAGTTCCCTGAGTCGCAAGCTCGTCCGCTTTAAAATTCCCTGGGATATCTTTGTGGCCCGGCACCCACAACAGGTGAATTTTGAACGGCTCAGCCATCTTTGTAAGAGATCTGCGGCAGTCGAGGTCGGTTTTTGTGTTCAGAAATACATTTTTCAGGGATTTAATGACTGCCTGGCTGTCTGAGAAGATATTTATGCCAATCGTGGTCACATTTTATCTTAGCCATTTCCCCACTTCCTTAATTGCAAGGACCTACGTTTGATACATAATGCAATGATCGGGTAACCTTTTCGATATGACCAGATCTAAATCTTTAGAGTACACCCCAGAGCACACCTGGTCGTCTAGTTTGGAACCATTCGTATATAAGTCTATGTAACTTCTACTACCAGGGATATTGTAGTTCCAATCGTATCTAAGCCATTCCATCACTTCCTTGATTGCAAGGATCTCCGTTTGATACATAATGCAATGATCGGGTAACCTTTTCGATATGACCAGATCTAAATCTTTAGAGTACACCCCAGAGCACACCTGGTCGTCTAGTTTGGAACCATTCGTATATAAGTCTATGTAACTTCTACTACCAGGGATATTGTAGTTCCAATCGTATCTAAGCCATTCCATCACTTCCTTGATTGCAAGGATCTCCGTTTGATACACACTGCAGTGGTCGGGCTACCTTTTCGATATGAATAGGGTAACCTTTTCGATATGACACACGGGTAACCTTTTCGATAAGACCAGTTCTAGTTTTTTCAAAGTTCACCCCAAAGTTCAGCTGGTCGTCTAGTTTGGAACTATCCTTGTGGAATTCTATGCAACTTCTATTACCAGGCAACCTTTTCGATATGACCAGTTCTAGTTTTTTAAAGTTCACCCCAAAGTCCACCTGGTCGTCTAGTTTGGAACCATCCTTGTGGAATTATATGTAAATAGAATTCTATCAGGATAGTGGTACAGTACTTCTTATCAAAAAGCGGCTAAGGTAGGGCGTATTCCACACTCACTGGAATGTCGGACATTGTATAAAGGATAACACAATGTCCGTAGCCGCCGCATGACCAAAGAGAAGCTCTCTTAGCCTCAGGGCAGTGGTCGCACCAATTTGTCTAGCCACAATGCCCAATGGCATTAGATGTAGCATTAAATTCAATGCATCAGATGGTGTCGTCCTCAATGCGGCCGTAATGCACAAACAAGCCATCCTTTGGATCTGGTTAAGTATTAAACAGTAGGTGGACTTTTGATGCGTCATCCACCAGACCACAACACCATATAGGTCCGACAACTGCAATATATACCCAATGCATGACACGCGGTCTAAACCCCCTACTTTTGCCAATGGCTCTCTTGCAGGTGTATTGGGTAAGAGTGGCCCCTCTTGTCCTTTCCAAAATGTTAGATTTGAAGGTAAATTTCCTGTCCAGCAAAACACCCAGGTATTTTGCGCTTTCTGTAAATGGAACATTCTCTCCACCCCAGGAAACAGGTTCTACTGTAGGCAAGTTGTATCTACTGCTGAAAAGAGCTACTTCTGTCTTGCACGGATTTATACCAAGACCACTTTCGGTGGCCCACTTTGCTGTTGCACGTAGAGCGTACTGAGGTATATCTCTTAGAGTGCTGGAAAAATTTCCCCTAACAGCAATTGCCACGTCATCAGCATACGCGACCACTTTTACGACTTCTTCTTCCAAAGACAATAATATATTGTTAATTGGTATATTCCAAAGTAGAGGAGACACCTCCTTGAGATGTTCCTCTGCTGACCCATTTTTTTAAATCCACAGATCCCAAGCCTGCCGTTATGCATCTTTCAGTAAGTAAGTTGTTAATAAACTTTCTCACGGTAGAGTTGATGCCTAGAAACGCCAACTCCTTTATGATTAACGTCGGTTTTATATTATTTCAAGCACCTTCAATGTCAAGAAATGCTACCAATGTATACTCCTTGACAGCGGGAGAACCCTCTATGTGGCCGACTACGTAGTGAAGAGCTGTTTCAGTGGATTTGCCTTTACTATATGCATGCTGCTGCCGCGACAGGCGATCTTCAGGGATCTTTGCCCTAAGATATGTTTCTATCAACCTCTCAAGAGTTTTTAGCATAAAGGATGACCGACTAGTAGGACCAAAATCTTTCGCTTTTGTGTTGTAGGTCTTTCCTGCTTTCGGAATAAAAATTACTTTCGTGTCCCTTCATCCCACAGATATATATGACATTGTGATACAAGCAGAGTACATCTCCCTAAGCCAGGGAACAAGTCTATCAGACACAGCTTGTATTTCAACCAGTCATACATCGTCAGAGCCTGACGACTTTTAAAAGCCTTTGTTATGGATTCTTTACTTTCCACATATTCCCTTATACTCGTCCATGCTATGCCACTGACATGGTTCAAGTCTGGTATTACATCCGATTCTTAACTTGGGGACCTTGCAAAAGTTGGGCTTTGGTATAGCAAGGGCTCAGATGACTCGGCGACCTCTTCAAATATCCAACATACATCCTTGCTAGCCCACCTTTTTTTGTGTAAGAGAGCCTGAAATCTATCCCGTGTAAATGCCAAATACCATATTGACCTCCTATCTGCTCTGCTTCAGTATCCGCCTAATCTTGCCAAGGTCTGGATACAAAGGACTTTGCAGACATTTTGACCGTCTCTTCGTTTCAACATATCATGTGTGCATCGATCACCCATTTCCCGATCACGTTTCAATGAAGGTTTTGTGTTTACCAAGTTTATCACAAGCAAACCTCTCACCGTTACTGCCACCCCAATGGTCATTGCCCTTTATACCTTTGAGGCTCGGGACCCCACGAAAGCGGATTGCGCCCTAAGAACCGTAAGCGTCAATCGTTCTTTGCAATGCAGAGATTTCTTGATGCTAGTGTTCTGGTTGCAGCTTCCCCGCTGAAGCAACTTGTTACATTCTGGCAGGCCATTCGTTTATGGCTCGGCCTCTTATGGAATATTGACATCTATTACCATTTCTCCATCATCTTCAAGCCATGCGTGTAGCAACAGGCACCAGATGACATTCTTGCTGTTTCCTCTCATCCAACCCTTTGGATTTTACACTCGACCTCAACTGACAGGTATTCGGTACAAAACCTCTGCAATACCATTTCGTTTATCTATGGACACATCGATTATCCGACGATAATGCAAACTGTTGCTAGCTTCAATCCGTTTGCGGATCGCCTTCATCGAGAACCGCCTTATACTTTATCTGTATGTTTATGGGTCTGGTGCCCATGGACCTGCTTTAATGTTTCTACCTTGTACTTCATCTACCTAGTGATGAGCAAGTCAGAATCGGCCTAACAAAACTTTTGCAGAGTCAGTGAACCATCTTGGGATTCAGTCCCTCTTTCTATATACTGACCAATTTATTGGTAGTACTTACAGTTCAGTCTCCTGTACAAGATAACCCCCAGGTATTTTAGTGTTTCCGATGTTAAGATCTTTTTATCTGGGAACCTGGGGTACTCGTATTGTCCTAACTTCATTTTCTCAGTGAAGAGTCAGGACTCAGGGTTAGCGTTGAGGAGGACTATGCTAGTCTTGTTTTTTTTTTTTTTGTAGGGGAAAGTGCCTGAGTAAGGCCACCTAGACTGTAAGAAGCTATCAGAATCAGTAAAATTCTTTGGCTTTAGTTTAATTTGCTCTTTAATAGGTAATCTAGAGAAAAACAAGTAAAAGCGTGCCAAGTTCGGCCGGGCCGAATCTTATATACCCTTCACCATGGATCGCATTTGTCGAGTTCTTTTCCCGGTACCTCTTCTTAGGCTAAAAAAGGATAAAAGAAAAGATTTGCTCTGCTATTAGAGCGATATGAAGATATGGTCCGGTTTGGACTTCAATTAAATTATATGTTGGAGACCTGTGTAAAATGTCTGCAAATTCGAATAAGAATTGCGCCATTTGGTGGCTCAAGAAGTAAAATAGAGAGTTCGCTTTATATGGGAGCTGTATCAGGCTATAGACCGATTCAGACCACAATAAACACGTATGTTGATGGTCATGAGAGGATTCGTCGTGCAAAATTTCAGCAAAATCGGATAATAATTGCGCCCTCTATAGGCTCAAGTAGTCAAGATCCCAGATCGGTTTATATGGCAGCTATATCAGGTTATGAACCGATTTGAACCTTATTTGGCGAAGTTGTTGAGACTTATAGTAAAATACGTCATGCAAAATTTCTTCCAAATCGGATAGGAATTGCGCCCTCTAGAAGCTCAAGAAGTCAAGATTCAAGATCGGTTTATATGGCAGCTATACCGGATTATTGACCGATTTGAACCACACTTTGCACAATAGTTGGATATCATAACAAAAGTCTTCGTGCAAAATTTCAGACAAACCGGATAATAATTGCGCCCTCTAGAGGCTCACGAAGTCAAGATCCCAGATCGGTTTATATGGCAGCTATATGAAGTTATTGGCCGATTTGAACCTTACTTAGCACAGTTGTTGGAAGTCATAGCAAAACACGTCGTGCAAAATTTGATTTCAATCGGATTAGAATTGCGCCCTCTAGAGGCTCAAGAAGTCAAGACCCAAGATCGGTTTATATGACAGCTATATCAGGTTATAACCCGATTTGAACCATACTTGGCACATTTGTTGGAAGTCATAGCGAAACACGTCGTGCAAAATTTCATTCTAATCGGATAAGAATTGCGCCCTCTAGAGGCTCAAGAAGTCAAGACTCAAGATCGGTTTATATGGCAGCTATATCAAAACATGGACCGATATGGCCCATTTACAATCCCAACCGACCTACACTAATAAGAAGTATTTGTGCAAAATTTTAAGCGGCTAGCTTTACTCCTTTGAAAGTTAGCGTGCTTTCGACAGACAAACCGACGACAGATATTCCAATCGGAAAAGAATTGCACCCTCTAGAGTCTCAAGAAGTCAAGACCCAAGATCGGTTTATATGGCAACTATATCAGGTTATGACCCGATTTAAACCATACTTGGCACAGTTATTGGAAGTCATAGCAAACACATCGTGCAAAATTTCATTCCAGTCGGATAAGAGTTGCGCCCTCTAGTGGCGGACGGACGGACATGGCTATATCGACATAAAATGTCACGACGATCAAGAATATATATACTTTATGGGGTCCCCGACGAATATTTCGAGTAGTTACAAACAGAATGACGAAATTAGTATACCCCCCATCTTATGGTGGAGGGTATAAAAAACTTTCGCGGCTCTCTATTAGTGACGCTGACTCGTATATAGGTTATTACACTCGGCGGTGGTGCTATCAGTTCTTGTCGGCTATAACCCCGACGAGTACTTCGGTATATCCGATTTTATATCGATTTTGGGTCTCGGGGCCATAAAATACAAATTTTTGGGTCTCGGGACCATTTGCAACAGAATTTAGGGTTGCCCAAAAAGTAATTGCGGATTTTTCAGGTCGGCCAAATGAAGTTGATGATGACCAAATCAAAGCATTAATCGAATTGGATCGTCATGTAACTGAGAGTGAGATAGGAGAGAAGTTAAATATACCAAAATCAACCGTTCATTATCACATAAAAAGTCTTTGGCTGGTGATAAAGCTTGATATTTGGGTACCACATTTATTGAAAGAAATTCATTTAACAAACCGAATCAACGCTTGTGATATCCACCTTAAACGCAATGAATTCGATCCGTTTTTAAAACGAATCATAACTGGAGGTGAAAAATGGATTGTTTGCAACAACATTAGTCGAAAACGATCATCGTCCAAGCATGGTGAACCAGCTCGAACCACTTCAAAGGCTGATATCCACCAAAAGAAAGTTGTGCTGTCTGTTTGGTGGGATTGGAAGGGTGTGGTATATTTTGAGCTGCTTCCAAGGAACCAAACGATTAATTCGGATGTTTACTGTCAACAATTGGACAAATTGAATACAGCCATCAAGGAGAAGCGACCAGAATTGGTCAATCGTAAAGGTGTCATATTCCACCAGGACAACACTAGACCGCACACATCTTTGGTCACTCGCCAAAAACTGAGTGAGTTTGGCTGGGAACTTTTGATGCATCCACCATATAGCCCTGACCTTGCACCATCAGACTACCATTTATTTCGATCTTTGCAGAACTCCTTAAATGGTAAAACTTTCGGCAATGATGAGGCTATAAAATCGCACTTGGTTCAGTTTTTTGCAGATAAAGGCCAGAAGTTCTATGAGCGTGGAATATTAAATTTGCCAGGAAGATGGCAAAAGGTTATGGAACAAAATGGCAATTATATATTTGATTAAAGTTCATTCTAAGTTTTATTAAAAATGCATTTGCTTTCTTTTAAAAAATCCGCAATTACTTTTTGGGTAATCCAATATTTATCATCCGATTTCACTGAACTTTGGAACAGAATTTATATAAGACCTCTCTCCAAGCAATCTATGAATCCAATCAGGACATATTTGCATATAGCCTGTAGATCTCTCTAGACTATTTTTTCTCGATATCTGGTTCGTTAATTATTTTTCTAGATTGTGGTTCCCTTTTACGGAGTGCTATGAGGGCGAAAAACCATTGAGAACTTTACAGTTCGATCGAACATGGATTGTGGAAAAGCAAGTGGACTCCATTGCGCAAAATGCAGATATCGACCTTTGTAAGAAGGATGATTGCAGTACTTTCCAGACTTTGTGGTTGCTAGGGCTGCAGATATTGTAAACATCAAATAGGCTCTGAATGGTTGGGGGAGTCCTTATATTTAAAAACTCTATTCAAGCAACTGCTTGATGGGTCACCCCATGCAATCCCACAATGGAATCAAATGAGCATTTTTTCAGAACAACGTATGTTCCATATCCAAGTCAATGCAGTGTCATATAATTTTCAGATATGTTTTCACTTTTGTGACATTGTGCCAAAACATATTTATTTCAATTCGACCCATCGCCAAATCCTTGAACAATCCTTGCCACAGTTGCCTTGACGACATGCTGCTCAAGGATGTTATTAAATTATTAAACTATGATGAGTGCTCGTAAAACAAAAACTCTTCATTACAAAATTGAAACATTGAAGTCATTGCAAACTCTGCACCATATCCCAAATGATGATGAGGATGACGATGTTGACGACAATACTTTCAAAGATTGCATGCCGTTTGAATCTTTTTTGCTTAATAAAGATGATGACACATTGAAAATTGTTTTTCCGGAGTTTTACCAGAAAATCTAGAGAATAAGTGAAATTAGAAAATGAGGAAATTTTGGTTGAGTTTTATGGGTTATGCTAGAACAACTATGACAAAGTCATATTTTATAGATGAATGAGTTTGGCGAGCAAGTTGGAAAGGAGGGAAAACTGAAGAATGTGAATTTTTATAATAAAATTAAGGAAAACAGTACCAACAAACAACAATGACAAGGAAGATATCTTTCTATAGGAAAACTTTAAAAAATTGCATATGAAAATTCAACTAAGAAATGAGTGTGAAATTATCGCATCAATAAGTGAAGTTAAACTTGGCGGTGTTTATACCCAAGCCCGGCAAGGCAAGTTATGCGACATCAACGGCTTACAGGTCTATAAGCCTTGGATAACGATATGGATATCCATCGATCTGCTTAAATACAAACAGCATGCCTATGTCAAGGGAAGGTCGATGGAGACTACCCTGCACGAGGTTGTGCATAAAATAGAAGAATCCTTCGATGCCAAAACGTACACCCTGGCGGTATGCATTGAAAAAGAGGGGCATTTAATAATATTGATCCAATACTTAGACGAGTACCGGGCGAACCGGATCCTTAGACACTGGATAAACCATATTCTAACAGCATTAAGGTAAATTGCGGGTCCTATGACATAAATAAAAGGGAGAAAGTGGCATAGGACACGCCACAAGGGGGCATTTTTTCGCCACTCCTATGGGTAACCACCATAAATAACCCATTACGAATTCAGACTGAAGAGGGATTTGAAACCATCTGCTACGCAGACGATGTTATAATACTTCTTAGGGGAAAAAAATCCGAACCAGCTATGCAGAAGGGCCGAAAGGGTCTTGCATATGCCATATGACTAGGCTAGACTCAGGGGTCTCAATGTTAACCCAGAGAAAACAGAAATATGCCTGTTCACGAGGAAGACGAAGATGGCCCGATTTGACACACCACGTTTCCTCAATAAAACGATTTCGATATCTGACAAGGTCAAATACTTAGGAGTAATCTAGGACAGGAAACTTAATTGGAAGTGTCACATTTTGGAGCGTACTGAGAAGGCTCACAGATGTTGGGCACTATCTAGACCGGACGTAGCCTCGAAATGAGGCCTGAATCTGAGGATAGTCTACTGGCTCTAGAGAAGCGTGATAAGACCAATACTTACTTACGCCTCAGTAGTTTGGTTAGCTGCTATGGAGGAAGAGTGCAACGTTAATACCATACAACAAGTTCAGAGAACATGTTGTCTTGGCATAGGCGGATCGATTATGAACACGCCAAGTAGGGCACTGGATTCTAGATACCCGACCAATTGACTGCGGCTATTAGACTAAAGGCGATAGGAGAATGGATTAAGGATGGGAGCAGCTCATACCATCGCGGTATAATCGAGGCGACGATAGGAAACCTGGAAGGAAGGAAAAAGGTTTCCGATCGGATACCTGAAATGAACCTTGAGGTCGAGTGCGAGGCACTTCTGCCAGCGGCACAATCTTGGATTGACGGAACCCAAGTATTTCTGAAAGATCATGTTACAGGGATGGATGGTGGATAGAGTGGGCCTGGGGGTCTACATTGAGAACCCAGGCACTGAGATCTCTTTAAGACTGCCTGACCATCCTGCAGGCGGAAATCCGGGCGATCCCGGAATGCGTGAGCTGGTGTGGTACAAACACGAGGATGTCGACTGTGAACATCTTTACGGATAGTAAAATTGTCATAAGGGCAATAACAACCAGGATGGTAAGATCACGAACAGTCTTGCCGTGTAAGAAGGAGGATGGCATCATCCGCATCGTTTGGGTGCCGGGCCATGACAGAGTTAGGAGGAATGAAAGGTCAGACGATTTGGCGGTAAAGGCCAGAGAACTGCCGTCAATAAACTTGGTAGACTCGAAGCCTTTCGGGTCGACACAGTCCGATTTAAGGGAGTGGGCGACATACGAAACACTGTAAACCAGCGAAACCGGCAGTAGGACGGCGCAAATTCTACGGGGTGGTCCGGATCTTGAGAGGACGCGGCTATTACTGAAAGAAAGTAAGAAGGAGGTCAGTATAGCTTTTTGGTGTCATAATGGGACACATACAACTACGAGCACACTTATGCAAAACCGATGCGGCAAGTGAAAGCATGTGTAGGGCATGTGGGGAAGATGATGAGACGTTGAAGCATTTCCTATGTCATTGAGCGACTTTCGCAGCTAACAGATAGCAGCACTTAGGTGGTGACACGATACCAGACATGAACCAACTTAGGGGAGTGGTATGAAAAACAATTCAGGATTTTATAAGCAGCACGAAATTTTAAATTTTCTTTTTCGAGATTACTTTTTAGTTTTTAGAGCGCACAACAAGCCGATACTGGCTTATGGCTTGGGGCGAATTAATATCAGCACCCTCTTTTCAACCTAACCTAAATATGGCGGAGTATTCGAATGGCGATAAAGATTGGGGATCGAATATAGACAGTACGAATGGAGTGCACTGCGCAGAACTAGATATCGCCCTCTATCTTTGGATAGATTGGGAGGCACCATACGATTAGGACGTCTTAAGGGCCGAGCTAATATTGGGTTGCCCAAAAAGTAATTGCGGATTTTTTAAAAGAAAGTAAATGCATTTTTAATAATACTTCGAATGAACTTTAATCAAATATACTTCTTTTACACTTTTTTTCTAAAGCAAGCTAAAAGTAACAGCTGATAACTGACAGAAGAAAGAATGCAATTACAGAGTCACAAGCTGTGAAAAAATTTGTCAACGCCGACTATATGAAAAATCAGCAATTACTTTTGGGCAACCCAATACAGTACAAGGGCAGCTGAAAGAGGCTCCTAACAAATTTTGCAGCTCTGTGGAGGATACATTTGAGGCCTCTTGGCTAAGGAAGATCCTATCCTCGAAACCTAGGATACATTCAGAACTCTGCGAATGCATGGATAATGTCTGTGAGGAAACTTTAGAACTGGGCAGTGATACACATTTTTTCCCGGAAAACTTTCCATCAGACAATGTGGCGCTCTAAGAGGTTGTAACTGATATGCACTGGTAGGAGGATGTTGGCGAAATTGTGTCTGAGTCTAAGATCCTTTGAACGATAAGAAATTTCAACTCTTTTTAAGGACTCGATGATGCATCACCGGGTGAATTTTAAGCAGTGTCCGGAAAAGTGATTCTGTACCTAAGAGAGAAATACTCTGCTTGTATCAGCATGTCGTATATACCTGTGGGATGTAGGGACACAAAGCTTCATTTTCATTCCCAAAATAGTAGGAAACTCTTACCAAGCGAAGGCGAAAGATTTTTATCCTATTAGTCTGACATCATTTATGCTGAAGACTTTAGACAGGTTGATAGAAACAATCACTTGAGATTGCATGTCTCGGCAACAGCATGCGTATAAAGGGTGATTTTTTAAGAGCTATAAGAAAGTTAAAAAAAAACACTTAAAATTCATGAAATCTAAATATATTTCATGCAAATGTTTACCGTGTCTGCGCCTCAAATGGTCCATCCACTTAGTCCAATTTTGGCATACTTTTTCCAACATTTCGGTCTGTATCTCTCGAATAAATGCTTCAATGATGATGTGCCTCCAATACATCAATTGAAGCGGGCCTATCTGTATCGATATGAGCTGTAACATAGTCCCACAAAAAATAGTTTGAAGGCGCACGATCTAGGCGGCTAATTGACCGGTCCCGAACGTGATATATTATGTTCACCGAACTCGCCTCTCAATGAGTCCATTGTTACACGTGCTGTGTAGCATAAGGCACCGTCTTGTTGAAATAACATGCTATGTAAGTCAAGCTCTTGAATTTTGGACCAAAAAAAAGTTGTATATCATCTCACGGTAGCGCTCGCTATTTACAGTTACGTTATGATTCGCATCATCTTTGAAGAAGTACGATCCAATGATGCCACCAGCCCATAAACCGCATCAAACTGTGACTTTTTTCGAATGCATTTGTAGCTCTTGAAATGCTTCTAGCTGATCTTTACTCCTAAATCGACAATTCTGCTTGTTTATATACCCATTGAGCCAAAAATGAGCTTCGTCGCTGAAAATCTTCGGCCAACTTTCCAACAGCCCATTCACCAAAAATGCTGCATTGCGGTAGATCGTTCGGCTTAAATTCTTGCATCAGCTGTATTTTGAAAGGCTTGACACCTAAATCCCTCCGCAAAATTTTCCACCTAACACAGGCCCAATTTCTGTGAACGGCGACCAATCGATAATTAATGGTCATCATTAACACTGGCCGATATATCTGCTATATTTTTTTTTTCAGTTCGCACTCTACGTAAGCGAGTTGGTGGTTTAATGGCCAACAATGGAAATTTGGTGCGAAATATAGTCACAATAGTCTGAATAGCCGCTTCAGTGGGTCGATTAAACTGACCAACAAAATGGAAGAAGCGAAGAGATGAACTTTCTTAACAGAGCACTCATTTTGATAAAAATTCAATAATTTGCAAGCGTTGTTCGTTTGTAAGACGATTCGTGGTTAAATTATAGTCCAAATTAAAGAGGTTTGACAATGAAATAAAACACGAAACGAGCGTGAGCTATTTAATCCAGTGTTGCCAAAAAGATAAAAGCTAAAAAATCACCCCTTATAAGCTCCTGGTTGGCCAAATTTCAATCGATTTCATTGTTGTTTTGTTTTGTCATTAGATGATTGTTTTTAGCTCACTGACTTACGGATTTTTGAGCAAATAAGATATATATTGGGTTGCCCAAAAAGTAATTGCGGATTTTTCATATAGTCGGCGTTGACAAATTTTTTCACAGCTTGTGACTCTGTAATTGCATTCTTTCTTCTGTCAGTTATCAGCTGTTACTTTTAGCTTGCTTTAGAAAAAGTGTAAAAAAAGTATATTTGATTAAAGCTCACTCTAAGTTTTTTTAAAAATGCATTTACTTTCTTTTAAAAACTCCGCAATTACTTTTTGGGCAACCCATAGAATTATAGCTTTTGGTTCCAAGCTTTTATCACTTTTTTGGTGACTTCATCAGGCGACGCTTTTACTTATTAATGCATATTATATTATAAATTTTAATTTATTAATTTTAAATATTACGACTAAATGGTACTCTTGACTCTGATGGTATGGTACTCTCGATACTGATTTTAGTGGTTATTATACCGTTGAAACTGAAAAAAGGTGCTTAGGTCTTGCAACTTAAAAGTAAACCTTTCTTTTAAGCTTAACTTGGAGGTTTAATCGCTTAATTGCCTTTAATCTCAGCTTCTTACTTGTTCGTCACACACTACGTGCCAACAAAGAAGAAGCCTTATGCTTAAAAATTTGATTTACTTTTAAATTGCAAAGCCAATGCATATTCCCAGGTTTATTTGATAACACCATCTGCCTTATCAAATGGCACTTTCAATTTTGATTTTTCAAAAGTTAATTTGCGATGGCCTCCGACGCCCCTAACATAGCTCAAGTCATCTCCATTATCTTCCGGATCGGTGGCATAGCCGCTAGTCTCATGATCATCATTCAGATTTGAGGCTTGAAATGCATTGTGACATTGACTTAGAAAGTGAGTAACCTTATCATCTAAAACATTTTTTATAGAGGTTTTGCTGTCACTTGTGAAAGATGTGTTGATCGGTTGCGTTGGCGATGTATTCAAATCGCTATACAATGTCTTCAATGGGTTCCTTGGGTTGATATGAGCACTGGATTGTGGCCTATTATCAAATGTTGGCATGTTTTGAAGATCTTTTATAGGTCTATCGCATTGAGGGATTTTCCCAGAATTTTTGTCATTACGGGAATTATTATCTGAGTTGTGATCTTTCGTTTGAACTGATCCCCCAGAATTTCTTTTACAAGCTTGTTTCATATCACAGCCACAACATTTACACGTTGCCTCAGCAGAATGACTACCCGTTTTAGAACACTGTGGTCCATTCTTAACAATTCTTTCAAATTCGTCCAAGTCAAAGCCTGAAGATTTACGAATTTTGGGCGAAACTCTTTCGCTGGCATACATATCGCACTGACACGCCTTATTATGGCATATTGGAGTGTTAGTAGCTTGACGAAGATAACTTTTGGGTTGCGATTCCTTTAAACATTCTAAAATTGTGCAAAATTGACCTAAATTCCTTTTATTTTGTTCTGCAATTTCTGAAAAGAGAAAAAAAAAATGGGATAAAACAAGTGAAAATGTGTTAAGTTCGCCTGGGCCGAACCTAATATACCCTCCACCATGGGTAGCTTTTGTCAAATTCTTTGGCCTATATCTCTTTAAGGGCGAAGAAAGAATAATGGATAAGAATTGCTATGCTATTTTAGCTATTCCAAGTTATGAACTGATTGGGGCCATACTTGGTTTGGCTGTTAGAGACAAAAGTGGAATTCATGAAGCAAAATGTCAGCCAAATCGGATAAAAATTACGACAAAGCTCATTTTGGCTCAATGGGTGCGTAAATAAGCAGATTATCGATTTTGGAGTGAAGATTAGCCAGAAGCCAGAGGGGTAGAGGTTAACATGTCCGCCTATGTCGCTGAACGCCAAGGTTCGAATCCTGGCGAAACCATCAGAAAAGTTTTCAGCAATGGTTTTCCCCTCCTAATGCTGGCAACATTTGTGAGGTACTATGCCATGTAAAACTTCTCACCAAAGAGGTGTCGCACTGCGGCACGCCGTTCGGACTCGGCTATAAAAAGGAGGTCTTTTATCATTGAGCTTAAACTTGAATCGGACAGCACTCATTGATATGTGAGAAGTTTGCCGCTGTTCCTTAGTGGAATGTTCATGGGCAAAATTCGCATTTGCATTTGCAGATCAGCCAGAAGCATTGCAAGAGCTACCAATACATCCGGAAAAAGCCACAGCATGGTGCGGTTTATGGGCTGGTTGCATCATTGGACCGTACTTCTTCAAAGATGATGCAAATCGTAATGTTACTGTGAATGGTGAGCGCTACCGTGAGATGATATCCATCTTTTTTGTTGCCCACAATGAAAGAGGTTGACTTGCATGACATGTGGTTTCAACGCTAGATGGTCTTCACTCCAAAATCCATAATTTTGCTTGTTTACGTACCAATTGAGCCAAAAATGTGCTTCGTCTCTCAATGGAAGAAGCGCGCGATAAAATTTCTCAACAGAGCACGCATTTTGATAATAAAATTCAATAATTTGCAATCGTTTACAAGACGATTCATGGTTAAATTATATACCAAACTGAAGATGTTTGATAGTGAAAAAAAAACATGAGCTGTTTTAACCATTGTTGCCAAAAATATGGTAGCTAAAAAATCACCCTATATATTGGTTGCCCAAAAAGTAATTGCGGATTTTTTAAAAGAAAGTAAATGCTTTTTTAATAAAACTTAGAATGTACTCTAATCAAATATACTTTTTTTTACACTTTTTTTCTAAAGCAAGCTAAAAGTAACAGCTGATAACTGACAGAAGAAAGAATGCAATTACAGAGTCACAAGCTGTGAAAAAATTTGTCAACGCCGACTATATGAAAAATCCGCAATTACTTTTTGGGCAACCCAATATATTCTTGATCATCACGACATTCCAAGTCGATCTTGACATGTTCGTCCGTCCGTTTCGTCCGAGCTGTATCGGGCTATACACCGATTCAGACCATATTAAACACGTATGTTGATGGGGTCATGGGACAGTTATTGGATAATAATTACAACCTCTAGATGATCAAGAAGTCAAGATCCCAGATCGGTTTATATGACAGCTATATCAGGTTATGAACCGATTTGAACCTTATTTGACACAGTTGTTGAAAGTAAGAATAAAATACGTCATGCAAAATCGGATAGGAATTGCGCCCTCTAGAAGCTCAAGAAGTCAAGTCCCAGATCTGTTTATATTACAGCTATATCAGGTTATTGACCGATTTAAACCATACTTGACACAGTTATTGGTTATCATAATAAAATACTTCGTGCAAAAATTCATTCAAATCGGATAAGAATTGTGCCCTCTAGAGGCTCAAGAAGTCAAGACCCAAGATCGGTTTATATGACAGCTATATCAGGCTTTAGACCGATTTGGATCATACTTGGCAGAGTTATTGCATATCATGACAAAACATGCCATGCAAAATTTCATTCCAATCGGATAAGAATTACGCACTCTAGAGGCTCAAGAAATCAAGACCCAAGATCGGTTTATATGGCAGATTTATCAGGTTATGGACCGATTTGAACCATACTTAGCACAGTTATTGGATATCATAACAAAACACGTCGTGCAAAACTTCATTCCAATCGGATAAGAATTGCGCACTCTAGAGGCTCAAGAAGTCAAGACCCAGATCGGTTTGTATGGCAGCTATATCAAAACATGGACCGATATAGCCCATTTACAATACCAACTGACCTACACTAATAAGAAGTATTTGTGCAAAATTTCAAGCGGCTAGCTTTACCCCTTCGGAAGTTAGCGTGCTTTCGACAGACAGACGGACGGATGGACGGATATTGCTAGATGGACATAAAATGTCGCGACGATCAAGAATATATATACTTTATGGGGTCTCAAACGAATATTTCGAGTAGTTACAAACAGAAAGTCGAAATTAGTATACCCTCCATCCTATGGTGGAGGGTATAAAAAGTATTTGTACAAAATTTCAAGCGGCTAGCTTTACTCCTTCGAAAGTTAGCGTGCTTTCGACGGATGGACGGACATGGCTAGTTCAACTTAAAATGTCACGACGATCAAGAATATATATACTTTATGGGGTCTTAGACGCATATTTTGAGGTGTTACAAACAGAATGACAAAATTTGTATACCCCATCTTATGAAGGAGGGTATAAAAATTTGGTATCCACATTTCGGATGGGGTACCTAGGGTGGGCGCCCCACCCTAAAACCTACCAAACCTATATTTACACCGATCACCACAATATGGGACTCAAATGAAAGGTATTTAGGATAAGAAAACGTATCTGGTATCCAATTGTCGGACCAAGTGCTATGGGGACCACTACAAGCCGCAAAACACCCCTTAAATCGAACATATTTACCGACCATGGCAATATGGGACTCAAATAAAAGGTATTTGTGAGTAGAATACGAATCTGATATCCAAATGTGGGACCACGTTTCTGGGGTTCCACCCCTTCCCCAAAACACCCCCCAAACAGGATTTATTTACTGACCATGGCATAATGGGGCTTAAATAAAAGGTATTTGAGTGTAGAATTCGAATCTGATATCCAAATATGGGATCGCTTCTCCCCAAAAACATCATCCAAAGGGGGCAAATTTACGACCATAGCAATATGGGGCTCAAATGAAAGGTCTTTGGGAGTAAACACGACTTTGATATCAATATTCTGAAAAAGTGTCTATGGGGCCACCCCACCACCAACACCACCCGAATAGGAAGTATTTGCTGACTATTGCAATATGAGGCGCAAATAAGAGGACGTTTAGAGTAGAACTCGAATCCGATATATATTTTCAAGGCCAACTCACTGAGTGGCCGCCCATCCCCCATTTTTCGACCATGCCAATATGTGGCTCAAATGAAAGGTATTTGAGATTAGAAAACGAATTTGATAACCTATTTTAGGGCCATGTGTTTGGGGGACGCCTCATCGTGTAAACTCCACTCAAAACCAATTGCAATGTGGGGTTTAAATAAATGGTATTTGAAAGAAGACCACAATGCTGTTATTTTTTCAGGGCCAAGTGTCTGGGGAACACCTCACCCCCGAAAACACCCCTAAATCAGATATGATGAGAATATCGGACTGTAATAAATTGTTTTAAGAATGGAGTACACCTTATATCCAAACTTAAATTCGTAGACTAATAAAGATCATATGGGATTCACATAAAGGATCGTATATTGTTAAACTGTTAGTCAAGCGATATACTATTTTCGTAGCATGGTATTTCACTAAAAGTTCTTTAATTGTCGAAAATAAATATTCCAAGGAAACTTTTGTTCCATACAAAGTAAAAGAATGCGTAGCGGAGCGGGCCCGGTTCTGCTAGTATACGAACAAAAGGAAAAGACAGGAGGAGTGGAGAACCCGAGCGGGAGGGAGGGGTGTTGGGGGGGGAGGGGAAAGGCCCGTCCCTAAGCAAGCACGATTCACCTATGCCGGAGCTTGTGGCACCCCCCGTCGGAACCATCCTGTTCCTTCAACATACCTCAGGAGACTTACCAGAGGAACGTTTGCAAGTTCACCCAGATCACAAAAGAAACGGCTCCCCAGAAAGGTGAGCCTACGTCTCTGCAGGCACGGACAGGAATACAGCAAGTGCTCAATAGTCTCCTCCTCATCGAGGCAACTTCTACAGAAGTCATTGTGCGGTATCCCCATGCGCGCCGACATGCGGCCTATGGCCCCTGTCAAAGTACTTACCGACCACTTATCGAACGCAAGCAACTCTCTCGTCATCCTCAGGTCGATGACCGGCCATAGCGCCTTCGCAGTCCGGCAACCATCTACGGAGTCCCGCCCTGGACATCCCATCTACTGTGTTCAGTAGCTCGACAAATGGCATGTAGACAAGACCGATGACTTGTCCGCCGGCGCAGACGAACCCCTCCTGGGGCACTCGTCTGCCCTCAACTTGAATAGCACTGCACTCATTGATATGTGAAAATATTGCCCCTATTCCTCAATGGAATGTTCATGGGCAAATTTTGCATTTGCAAGTTAGTTTAAGCACCACACTCAACAATTATAGAAATGTACAACAGAACTTCAAATGCCAGATAGGCTAATAATTGCCCATGAAAATGGAGAATTTCGACCATCATCTGTCCTATGTTGGAGAGCGCAATTTTAAATGTAGGCATTGGCCAACATTTTTGTACAAAGATTATCTTTTCAATAATTCCACGATATACTCACTTTCCATAATATCGCAATACAGCTGCGACATCATATTTTCATTCTGCTTCAACTTCTCTTGCATATCATTGATGCTCTTTAAAATTTGATGAGAGCAGCCATAGGAAATTTCCTTTATTGAATTTTGTAGTGATTCCAAAATATTATCGGAGATAATATTGAAGAATTCAATACAAGTTCTCTCAAAGGATTTGGACAATTTTCTATGACTCTCCCCATCGAAAAGGTTGCAATTATCTGGATTCATTGGGCTGTTAGGTGTTGAAGGCGATCTCCTCGTAGTTTCACCGCCAGCTTTACATTGGCATTCTTCATTCTCACATTCTTCATTGATCACAGCCAAACAGGGATTACTTTTCAGATGGGAACATGATTGACTGGAGAATTTGGGATAGTTTGATATACGAGTTGTTGCTGCAGAATTGATTTGGCTTTTTTGGTGATTTGGTCTACTTGTTATTCCCGAATTGGTTGCTATATCTTCATATTGATATTCAGATTTGGGAATTCGACACCGACTATTAGTAGGCGAAAATCTTTTGGATTTTATGGTGTGCGAAGCTTCGGACCTTTGTTGGAATTTGTCATTTTTCCGCTGACATTGAAAGACCACATTATCATCTAGAATGGCATCGAATATCTTCTCTTTGGAAGAAATGTAATGTTCACTGCAACTTTTTTGACCCTTGAAGATATTGTTGATATTCTTCAAGTTGTCTTTAGAAGGAATACGATTCTCATAGAAGATTCTATCAGCACCAGATTCAATGGGCTGCTTAAAGGCTCCACATTCATTCTTGTTTAATAAGGTTTGCGATTCCTTCACTTCTTCTCTAGATATACTTTTCTTGGGAGCTATAGGATCCGAGGAACAACTTTTGCTTATAAACCCTCCCTTTTCCACCTCAATTTTGGTTCGTTCTTTCTTTTTTGAAGATTTGCTAACTTTCTTTGGGATATCAGTCTTGACACTAGTAGCATAACTAGGAATCGCTGATAATGGCATCTTGGAAAATGTCATGAATGAACGTTGCTGATTATTGCAATAGATTTGTGGACAAGCGCAAGGATCACATGAATTCTTATTGGAGGCATGAAAGCAACATTGCGAGGGCTGTCTGTTCACCTCACCATAGCAACTATTAAATTTGTCACATTCAGCAGGACTGCAGAATGGCCGAGGGCCACCATAACCTGAATGCATTTGCTTGCTAATCCTTCAAATGGTTGAACTTTTGTATTCGTTTCCGGATGTTCGATAACAACTTTGGTTTGGAATTTTGTGAGATTTGATATTTCATTCGAAATTGGAATTCATTTGCCAGCGGTAAAGAAATTTTGATGAAGATCTTTGTTAATTTTGTAGAAATTAAAAAAAAATTAACTTATATGACAAACAATAACAAGAAAACAACAAATTTGAGAACTGTCATCAGCCAGAGGAACAAATAATGCACAGAAAAAAATTCAACAAAAATTTGTTTAAGATCTTGTAAAGGAAAGACGGTACCTTCGGTCGTCACGAAGGAACATTTATTAATGAGAGGTGTAAAGAGTTCGAACCAGCAAGAGTACGAATCAGGTCTGCAGGGACGCTGAGAGGTGGGCCGACTTGGCTAGTCCTAGAAGTTTAAAGAAAAACATCATCCCATTGTTTAGAAGAAAAACGAAGAAGGCTCTAAGATGTTGGTCACCACGTAAATGGGACATGAATCTTTTAATCGGCAACTTTATCTACAGGATTTTAATTAGATATTCTTACTCCTTAGTGGACAGTGGTACAGACCTACAGAAATACAGGTTAAGTACGCCGATGGATGGATGTTAGCTGTCGATCACATTATCACGGGATAATCGAGATGAGGAGGCCACCACAGCGCAGAAATTAGCATGTTCGCATATGACCAAAGTTCGAACGCTATCGAGAAATTCGAATCCTAGCGAGAAGTTCGAATGCCAGCGAGAACATTAAAAAAACATTTTCAGCGATGTTGTTTCCTAATGCTGGCGACATTTGTGAAGTACTATGCCACGCATAGAACCCATGTAAAAACTTCTCTCCATGTATCTCACTGCATTGAGCTTGAACTTGAATCAAACAGCACTCATTGATATGTGAGAAGTTTGCCCTTGTTCCGTAATGTAAAGTTCATGGGCAAAATTGTGACAAAAGGAAATCATGTTAACTTAGCAGAGCTTACCTGAGACGACACTTCAGATCGAGTGCAAAACACCGATGGCAGGAAAACAATCTTGAATTGACAGAAATCTGGCAAAATTTGGCGAGAATACAAAATGCAGCAACGCGCCAGATAAGAGGCATCGGAAGAAAAGGAGAAAAAAGAAACGCCTATTCTACAGAACGAAGAAGGAAATGGAAAGATGTGAGTGGGAGCGAATCGAAGACCGGAAATTCTACCGAAGAATTAAACATCAAACCGATGGCTTTGGTACAGGCACATCCTTCTGTAGAGTCAAAAAAGGAAATCTGGTAACTGATACAGATAGTATGCTGAGGATATGGAAAGAATATTGTACCCAACTGCTAGTGACCGATGTTGGCGGCGAAGAGGATACCGCAGATGAATCCCTGATGATGGTATAGAATGTTCACCTTCTAGTCAGAATGAGGTCCAAATAGCTGTGACAGGACTAAAGACCAACTAGGCAGCAGCAGCCGATGGGTTACCCGCTGAACCATTTAAGACCGGAGGTGACACGTTGATAAAGCGTATGCATCAGCTTATCTGCAATCTAGATAGGAGAACGCATTTCCGATGATTGGCAGGAAAACAGACAATACGGAATGTTCCAACTACAGAGGAATAAAGCTCCCCCTCCCCACCTTCACATACAATCTCGAGTGTAATGTGTGAAAGATTAAAAAAAATTAAAGTCAATGAGATAATTGGACTCTATCAATGCGGCTTTAGATCTTTTAAATCCACCATAGACCAGATATTCACGCTGGGCCCCTATTCACACTGCGCCAAATCCTGGCAAAGACCTGAGAAGGACAAATCAACACCTACCATCTCTTACTTAACTTCAAAGACTCTTCTGATAGTGCTATAGGTTCGAAGATATCATGCCATATCTGAGTTAGGTATCCCTGCAAAATTAATAGGACTCTGAAGGGGGGTCTGAACAATGGGGCTTTTAACAATGTACGGACCGACACACTGATCCAATCCTTAAAGTAGTACCGAGTGGATCCGGTCCTTAGAGACTGGATAATCCATATGCTAAGGAACAGGTTGAAGTGTATGAAGGAGATTAACGCCTTCTCTGAGGATGGCGCGATCCCCATTCTTTGGGTGCCGGGTCATAGCGGTGTAAGAGGAAGTAAGAAGGAGTATTTATGCAAGAGCCGGTGCCACACGTCCTGTCACTGAGACTCTCTTCTCGATACCGCTGATTGTCCGCGACTGCCGACTCTCAGCTAAGTTCCTCGTAACAGCAATGAACACCACACAGATCGGACCTCAATGTTCTAGCCTGTGTGGTGGTCTCATCATATTCCCCACCCGGGGAGACGTTAGAGACGTTAGAGCATTTCCTATGCCATTGCCCGGCTTTCGCTGCTAACATACACGGGCTCTTAGGTGGAAATACAATACCAGACTTGAATCAACATAGGTGCGTGCTACAGTAAACAATTTGGGATTTTGTAAACAGCACGAAATTCCAGACTTAGATTTTCTTTTTATACCCACCACCGAAGGATGGTCCTTTTGTCATTCCGTTTGCAACACATCGAAATATCCATTTCCGATCCTATAAAGCATATATATTCTTGATCAGCGTAAAAATTTAAGACGATATAGCCATGACCGTCCTTCTGTCCGTCTGTCACGCTACAGTCTTTAAATAAAAGAGATATTGAGCTGAAACTTTGCACAGATTCTTTTTTTGTCCATAAGCAGGTTAAGTTCGAAGATGGGATATATCGTACTATATCTTGATATAGCCCCCATATAGACCGATCCGCCGATGTAGGGTCTTAGGTCCATAAAAGCCACATTTATTATCCGATTTTGCTGAAATTTGAGACAGTGAGTTGTGTTAGGTTCTTCGAAAACTTTCTGCAATTTGGCTCAGATCGGTACAGATTTGGATATAGCTGTTATATAGATCGATCCGCCGATTGAAGGACTTGGGTCCATAAAAGGCGCATTAATTGTCCGATTTCGCAGAAATTTGGTACAGTGAGTTGTCTTAGGCTCCTTGACATCTTCTTGTAATATGGCACAGATCCGTTCAGACTTGCATATAGCTGCCATATAGACCGATCTTTTGATATAAGGTTTCGGGCTCATAAAAGGCGCATTTATTGTCCGATTACGCCGAACATTGTGATAGCAAGTTTTGCTAAACCCTTCAATATTCTTCTTCAATTTGGCTCAGATCGGATCAGATTTGGATATAGCTGCCATATAGACCGATCTTTTGATATAAGGTTTCGGGCTCATAAAAGGTACATTTATTGTCCGATTCCGCCGAAATTCGGGACAGTGGGTTAGGTTAGGGCCTTCGATATCCCTCCTCAATTTGGCACAGATCAGTCCAGATTCGCATATAAAGGGTGATTTTTTTTGAGGTTAGGATTTTCATGCATTAGTATTTGACAGATTACGTGGGATTTCAGACATGGTGTCAAAGAGAAAGATGCTCAGTATGCTTTGACATTTCATCATGAATAGACTTACTAACGAGCAACGCTTGCAAATCATTGAATTTTATTACCAAAATCAGTGTTCGGTTCGAAATGTGTTCATTCACCGTAACGTTGCGTCCAACAGCATCTTTGAAAAAATACGGTCCAATGATTCCACCAGCGTACAAACCACACCAAACAGTGCATTTTTCGGGATGCATGGGCAGTTCTTGAACGGCTTCTGGTTGCTCTTCACTCCAAATGCGGCAATTTTGCTTATTTACGTAGCCATTCAACCAGAAATGAGCCTCATCGCTGAACGGTGAATGAACACATTTCGAACCGAACACTGATTTTGGTAATAAAATTCAATGATTTGCAAACGTTGCTCGTTAGTAAGTCTATTCATGATGAAATGTCAAAGCATACTGAGCATCTTTCTCTTTGACACCATGTCTGAAATCCCACGTGATCTATCAAATACTAATGCATGAAAATCCTAATCTCAAAAAAATCACCCTTTAGCTGCCATATGGTCCGACTTCTTGATATAAGGTTTGGGCCTATAAAAGGCGCATTTATTGTCAGATTTCCCCGAAATTTGGGACAGTGAGTTGCATTAGGTTCTTCGACAACTTTCTGCGATTTGGCTCAGATCGGTTCAGATTTGGAAATAGCTGCCATATAGATCGACCTCGTGATATAAGGTTTTGGGCTTATAAAAGGCGCTTTTATTATCCGATTTCGCCGAAATTTGGGACAGTGAGTTGTGTTAGGTTCTTCGTCAACTTTCTGCAATTTGGCCCAGATCGGTACAGATTTGGACATAGCTGCCATATAGACCGATCTCTTGATTTAAAGTCTTAGGCCCATAAAAGACGTATTGATTATCCGATTTGGACGAAATTTGAAGCAATGAGTTATGTTAGGCCTCTCAACATAGATCGGTCCAGATTTAGATATGCCATATAGACCAATCTCTCGGTTTAAGGTTTTGGGGCCATAAAAGACGAATTCATTGTCCGATGTCGCCGAAATTTGATACAGTGACTTATGTTAGGCGTTTCGATATCCGTGTCGTATATGGTTCAGGTTGGATATAACTACGAAAAAACCAATATTTTGTTCTACAAAATTGAACAATGACTTATACTTATTAGCCAAATTTGGTCCAAAACTGACCATATTCCGATATAGCTGATATGGGGCATAAATTTTGTATTTTTCAACCGATTATGATGAAATGTGGTTCACATATATACCCGAGGTGGTGGGTTTCAAAGTTCGATCCGGTTGAACTTAACGTCTGTTTACATGTTCGATGTTAAATTTTAGTATTTGGAGTGTACAACAATCCGTTTACTGACTCTTTCCAACCCAAACTATTATTCACTTCCACATGTTTTACCCTACACAACAACTGTGTAACAATGTGATGAGTTCTCAACCGATCTTCTTTCGGCACAAATTATTGTATTATGACTTGTGATATCATAGCTAAATTTTATAAAAAGCATTTCAGATTATGATATGGTTGTCGTTATTCAGTACTTACTTCATTTTACTTACAATAATTCGAAGCTGAAGAAATTCCTCTTACAAACTTGTTTTGGCCAGCTTCATCAATTTTAGGGGTGAGCCCTTCTTCCTGTTCTTCTCTTACAAGGGTTTCCTCTCCATTGCTGCTAAAATTTTGTTGATCCTTTTGATTTTGACTAGTCGTAGATGTTGTAAGAGCATCGCATAACTTCGTCTCTTGACAATATCTCTCATTTGAGCCGCAATATATCTGGGGCTTAATTTCAACATATTTACAATACAGCGGTGATACCAAAGGACCATCAAACTTCCTAGTATCACATAATAACAGGGATTGATCCACAAACTGGGAACAAGATTTTCGATTCTCACACTCTGGCTGGGGAGAGGGAAAATTGCAAGTATTGATCACCTTTTCACTGGAATAGAAATCTTTCAGAGTAGCACAAGAGGCCTGGGATGGGGGAGTAAAATTTCGTTTGCTAATAACACCGCTGCATATGCAACAAATGCTGTATTGAGTAGTGTGAGGATCATGATCATCTGTGCTGGAAGATTTAACAGTGGCGCCTTGAATTTCCAATGATTGGGGAAGAGTTCTTAACTTCACATCACATTCTTTGGTATAGTTGTCATGCATATAAAACATTTCAGAGCAACATTTTAGAAACTTTTCCCAAGAGTTTTGAAGGAAACCAGAAGCTTTGGTTAAAATATCGCGGGAAAATGCCGGGGGTTCTGGGGATTGATATGAATGTGATATGGGATTCAGGCTATTAGTAGCTGAGTTGTGATTTTTTATGTTAGCAGAATCAGAGGGGAAGGCCATTGAGAGACTTTTTTTAGAATCCTTACTCACAGCTGAGGAGAGTTTGGTTTTATGTCTATTCAGAGGCTGTCTTGAAGGATTCCTTACGTTATTGGCGTGCTGTTCTCTTGGGGAGAATGTTTTTTTTAAATCGGATTTATTTTCTGTTCCTGGACATAATTTTCTATTATGGCAAAAATTAAAAATTTTGGGAGGATTCTTTCTCTGTGTATGGCTAACTGATTTTTCGTCATAACGTTTTTCATGAAATTTTTTAAAATTTTGTTGACTAGATGGAAAATGGGATGTTTCTGCCTTGAAGACTAGAGATTGATATTGGTTTTCATGCCTGGAATGACCAATTTTGTTGCGCGGAAAATGGTCTGTATGTTTGTCTGGATTTCCATAATCATTCTTTGACTCAGTTCTTTTGAGTAGCTTATAGTGCTGATATTCCTCCTTTAGAGTATTCTTGGATTCCTTGGGGTCATTAGCGGAAGAAACAAAACATTGGCTGTCTCTGGGACAATGGCAATTATTTTGGGATTTATTGCTTAGATGTTTTAAATCTGTCTTCATCTCAGATGGGGTGTTGCTGTAATCCTGTTGACATTGATGATAGTAAACATCCGAATCACAAACCAATTGGTGTTTACTTGAATAGCTGCAACGGGTTTTTAATATCAAGTCTGATCGTTGGAAAGGCTTGTATTGTAAGTTTTCTCTACAAATTTTTTGTTGACAATGGCAATGCTGCTCATATGCAGGGCAGTGTCTGTTACAGAAACTCTGGACATTGCTTGACAAGTCTTTCATATCAGTTCTTCCTTCAAAGTTCCTCACATCTTTGAAACTTACGGGCTCTGTTGGACATGGAGGATAGCAAGCATGACTCCCTAGTTTAATTGAATTCACGACTTGTTCTTTTTCAACCATTTTTCCATGGGGAGAGTTATAACAAGACATTGATTTTCCACTTGAAGGGGAATATTTTCTTTTAAAGGATCTTTGAGACATTCTCTCGTTGGAAGCATCGACTTCTGTTTGATATTCGCCATTATTCTTTGAAGAATAGTTGTTTGAAGTATTAGTCATGCATATATCAGAGATTTCTTCACCAGTTGAAGTCATGAGTATTGGTTCCTCAAACGATCTGCAGCAACTGCAAATATGTTTTACATTCTCCTCAATTGCTGTTGAAGCCATGACTCTTGGTTCTTCAAGGCCTCTACAGCTACAGCAATAATGTCTGACATTCTTCTGAGGAATGTTTGAAGGGAGTTCATTTTCAGTAGTAGGACCACAAGTACGAGTTTCTTTACTTGAAACCCATGGCATTCCTTTAATATCATTTCCACTTCTCTTGAAATGCCTATCATCATCAAAAGTTCCTCCCAACAAAGTGCATAAAGCCATATAAGGTCTTTCTGATTGAGATTCTGTTTTCTTACTCCTTAAATTCTTTTGGCTACCTAGTGGCCTTTGATTGTAGCAGAAATCCTTGCAACTGCTTGATTTTTTGTAACAAAAAGATGCCGGTGTATAAGATTCCCTAATATGACCTAGGCACAAATTACATTCCCTGCAGATTAGGTTCTCTCCCCCATATAGACCTGGCTTCGTTAAACCCCTGTAAAGAAGTTCTTCACTGGCATGTATAAACGAATTATCTTCGAATTCTTCCGCAGCTTCTTCTACCCAATCTTCATGGGCACTGCAATAGCTGTCATTATCTGAATTCCCAGATTCACCTTGTAAATCATGTATAAACATAAAATCATCTGGAGAATCTTCTCCAGCATATGGATGATGATGTTCCTTATACCAATTCTCTGGATTGTTCATTATTCCCTTGCTTTGTTGCTGCGCCGCTTTTCGACATTCAACACATCCCCGCTTAGCAAATGGAGGACGACATTCACACCAGAAATTTGCATTGGGCCACAAATGTTCCTTCGTAGCAGCATAATTGCAATAACCTTGCGTTGGATACATATCTTCAACATATTGCTGCCCTTGTTGAGGAATGCATTTTGTATCTGCTATTCCGTTGGCTGTGGTTGCCACTTGGTATCCCATTCGCTCCCATTTCAAGTCTCGGCAACTTAGGCGAGCTGGACAACTTTTTGAACGTTGGGGAGCCAAAGATGTTAGAGAACATGCCATTGCTTAATTTAGTGGAAAATTTTTTTATAATAAATTCGAAAATTTTGTTATTTTAAGTAATTTTTGTAACGTAAAATTTTGTTTTGATGTTTTCAGAAAGTTTTTATTAAAAATTTCTGGGAATATTTTTTTTGACTTTTGTTCTCCTAAAATCAATCTTATGAAAACATTTTACAGTGAAGTCTTCAGGAATTTCTACTCCTAACCAATTGCAAAATTTTGAACAAATCAGGTAATAATAGCGCTCTTTAGAGGCTCAAGGAGTCAAATCGGAAGATCGGCTTACAAGGGAAATATATCAGGTTATGGTCCGATTTGAGCCATACTTAGCACTAGTATAGTAAATCGTATGCAAGTACCATGTGAATGTTTTAGAGTGCTCACTATAAAAGCTCCAGAAGTCGAATCTGGAGATGAATTTATATGGGAGCTAAAATAAGTTATGGGCTGATTTGGTCCATTAAGAGTCACAACCGACTTACGATAGAAGAAGTATTTGTGCAAAATTTCAAGCGACTATCCTTACTTCTTCGAAAGTTAGCGTGCGAACGTCACGAATATAAAGGATGATTTTTAGCTCTATCTTTTAAGCAATACTGGTTTAAACAGCTCTCGTACGCTTCTTCTTTTATTTCACAGTCAAACATCTTCAGTTTGGTCTACAATTTTACCATTAATCGTCTTACAAACGAACAACGCTTGCAAATTATTGAATTTTATGATCAAAATGCGTGCTCTGTTAAGAAATTCCATCGCGCGCTTCTTCCATTTATGGAAGAGTGCGAGCTGAGACCACCGTATCACAGAAGTTAGCATGTCTGCCTATGACTCTGAACGGATGGGTTCAAATCCTGGCTAGACCATCAGAAAAAATTTTCAGCGGTGGTTTTCCCCTCCTAATGCTGGCAACATTAGTGAGGTACTATGCCATGGAAAACTTCTCTCCAAAAGAGGTTTCGCACTGCGGCACGCAGTTCGGACTCGGCTATAAAAAGGGGGCCCCTTATCGTTGAGCTTAAAACTTGAATTATACTGTACTCATTGATATGTGAGAAGTTTGCCCCTGTTCCTTAGTGGAATGTTCGCGGGCAAAATTTGCAATTTGCAATTTTGCAAACTCAAGAAAATATCGCAGCTGTATTGGCCAGTGTTAATGATGACCAGGTCTCTGTTACTCAACAACGTGGAAATGTTTGCAAAAGGAATCAGGTGTGAAGCCTTTTAAAATAAAACTGGTGCAAGAATTAGAGCTGAACGACCTACCGCAACGCAGAATTTTTGGTGAATGAGCTCTGGGAAAGTTGACCGAAGATCCACTTTTTTTATCAAAAATTTTTGTTCAGCGATAGAGCTCATTTTTGGCTCAATGATAAACGTAAATAAGCAGAATTGCCAATTTTGGTTTGAAGATCAATCAAATGCATTGAAAGACCTAACAATGCATACAGATACACAATTTGGTGCAGTTCATGGGCTGGTGGCATCATTGGACCGTACTTCTTCAAATCGAATGCGAATCGTAACGTAACTGTGAATGGTCAGCGCTACAGTGAGATGATATCCAACTTTTTTTATGCCCAAAATACAAGAGTTTCACTTACATTACATGTAGTTTCAAGAAGACGATGCCACATGCCACACAGCTCACGTAACAATGGATTTATTGAGAGGCGAGTTCGGTGAACATTTTATTTCACGTTCGGGACAGGTCATTTGGCCGCCTAGATCGTGCGATTTAACGCCTTTAGACTATTTTTTGTGAGGCTACAGTTAAGCTCACGTCTATAAAGACAAGCCCGCTTCAATGGACGCATTGTAAGATAATAATGAAGCATTTATTCGTGAGATATCGGCCGAAATGTTGGAAAGAGTTTGCTAAAATTGGACTAAGCGGATGTATCATTTGAGGAGCAGTTACGGTCAACATTTGCGTGAAATAATCTTCAAACATGAAATTATATGAACCGTACTATGGACTCAAATAAAGATTTCGTGCATTTTTCTGAATTTCGAGTCTGTTTTTTTTTTTTTTGAAAAACTTTCCTATAGCTCCTAAAAATTCTCATCTATGCACATCGATTCTCCGCTTACCTTGATTATGTCAAACAATTTCTTCAAAAAATCATAGTTTTGTTTTTTTCTGCAGCGCTTGTTGCCTTTCAGAAGCTTTGTTAGTTCCGCTCAAAAGGCTTGATCAAATATATGCGGGAAGTTCAATGGTTTGCCTCATAGGAACTCAAGCTCTATAGCAATTAGATCGATCCACTCTCGCCGTTCTTTGCTAGTGGACTTGAGAGATTTGATGTGTCAAATGTCTAGGGTTTTCAGGGGCATGCGACTCCGTTCACTTAATGGTATCGTTTCATCTTCTTGATGGTGCTTGAAATTTGGCTATGTTTTTCGTCCAGGTTTCCTTGTTCTTCTCCTTATTAAAAGAGCTCTTTTTGAACGGCATTTTGTATTAATTCACAAACTTGAATGGAAAATTCCATCCCGCTAAGTGCAGATGATACAAGTCGATCAATGAATACCGATTTATATGAACGTTTTAAATTTTTCAAAACCTCTAAATAAATTATCACTTATTAATGTGTTTCTGTACCAAAATCATCCCCAACAGGTAGCCAACGTAAAAACACAAATCAATAAAAGATGCACATTCCTTTTCCTCATTATTGTCTATTGAAGTCAATCTACAGTATTTAAAAATAAAGATTTTGAAGCAAAACTTTGCACAGATTAAACAGACTAAAGATTAAAACGGACTATAGCTCAATATAGACCGAACTCCCGATTGAAGATCTTTCACACATAAATGAAAATGCAAATTTGCTCACCAACATTTAATTAAGGAATATGGGCAAACTTTTCACACATTCATGAGTGCTGACCAATTCAAGTTTTAAGCTCAATGATAGGGAGCCTTCTCTTTATAGCCTTGTCCGAACGGCGTACCGCAGTGAGACGCCTCTTTGGGGAGAAGTTTTTATATGGCAAAGTACCTCACAAATGCTGCCCGCATTAGGAGGAGATAAAATTTTTTCTGATGTTCTCGACAGGATTCGTAACTAGGCGTTCATCGTCATATATGGACCTGCTAATCTTTGCACTACAGTGGCCTTCACATAAATAGCGTATTTACTTATTGAATTAGCTGCAATTTGATACAGTAAGTTGTTTTAGACGCCTATACATCGTTCCCGAATATTCTCCATATCAGACCATATTCAGATATATATATAGACTTATATCGACCTCAATTGACGGTTTTGAACACATATAATGCCTATATATTACCAGATTTTGCTGAAATTTGAAATAGTGAGACCAAAAGACATGTCATTCGATTTTCTGAGGTATCGCCCTCATTAGTAGTATTTTTGTTTATAACTTTTAATGCAAATATTTCCACATGTTATAGCAATGTGATGTGGCGCTTTCCGTTATATATTCCCTATCTAAAAAACTATTTTTTACCAACAACGATTCTACATTGTACTCGCTTTTACTTTAAAACGAAATTTTCACGTTCTTTAACCTCTGCGTATTGATACTTTTTCATTAGTTTGGCCATGAAGGGGGCCAACAGTTTACCATCTAATTTTGAGATATCATTTAGACCAAAAAACAGTGAAGCTACATTGGAGGCTAGCATCACCAAAACGGCTCCCAATCCAGTGTACAATAAAAATGATACATGATAAATGGAGGAGCCCTGGCTGGGTAAGCTGAAATCAGTGCAAAATCAAAGATAGGGGAGAGTGATATGTTTAAATAGACATTTACTCACTATTCTGATGTAGAGTTTAGGTACTTCGTCATATCAAATTCATAATCGCAACCTTCTACAGAAACTGGAAGTTTAGAGTGTCGAAATGCTCCAGTGACATTAGCAATTTGAGCATTAATACAAATCCAAGCCATACAGAGAAAGGAAACAATGCTGCCAGACAGGACACTCTATTAAAAAGAGAAGAAAAATATTTGCATTGTTGAAATATTAAAAATATTATTATTGGAGCATATCCAAAGTATAGATATTTTTGTTGAAATGTGAATGTTATTTAGAATAAACCTTCATGTTGCATGTTCCTCTAGCCCAGGTTTCTATACGGTCAAAGAAGGATTCATGTTTCTTCTACAATATAGAAATCTCTTACTGCAATTATGTGAACGAAATGGGGTTCTGCACGACCATGCGCCATCAATATAGCCAAAAGCTTTAAAAAGTATTCATGAAACCCAGTTTACTCTACTCTTTAAATCCAGATTTAATGGCTCGATCATCTGTATTCCCCTTGTAAAATCAGCAGGCGAGAGCCTTAAATCCGGATTTAATGAGCAGTGTAAACTGAGTTTAAGTCTTTTTTGAAACAGTGTAAGCGATTGCCACTACACGAGACTTTGTAAAACCAACTGTTAGAGTCATATGAGTTAATTGGTATCCATCAGTAATCGGAATGTTTTATCATTTTAATAAGGGCATTTTTTGAAGCCTGTTCTTGGTACTCGAGACAAATGCTGCAAGTGATCACCAGTACATCGACTTCTTTTTTCGGCCCAGAGATGCCATGTCAGTAAAAATGACGAAGACAAGAGCACCCAAATCGAGCGCGAACCATTTAGAAGCATCCCTGCTCCTAACCGAGATCGACCGACATACGCAGGAATCTGGATCCAGCGGAAGCACCAAAGGGACCAAGAACAAACAGAGCTGTAGTGCACTGGTGGAATGACTCAAACAGACACCTGATTGCATCCGAAAAAGGCGAAAGTACACCAAAGCTAAACACAGAGGCGCAGCAGAAACAGAGCATACCCAAATTTAAGAAGGCGAAAAAGGCTCCTGGTAACTCCATTACCAAAAGCAAAAAGAGATAAATGGGAAGAACTAAAGATTGAGTTACATACTATACGCACGCAATAAAAATGCAACTCTGCAAACAAATCCCACAAAAGCGAAGGGCAAAAGTTGAAGAATTTTCAAGTTTAATGTTTCAACTCGAGTGTCTTTCATTGCTGTCATAAGTGAATAATTGTTCAAAGTTAAAAATTGTTTTAAGATTATTAAACTTTTGTGCGCGCATAGTATGTTACTCCACCTTAAGAGAATAACTCAACCGAGACGCCTGGGTTATTGAATACAAAGTTGTAATGAAAAAGTTGGAAATGTAAAGCCCAAGTGCGGAGAGGGATGATAAGACCAAGTAGAATATTGGAACCGTCCTAACCCCTGAACACGATCCAAGACCAAACGACGAAAACATACCACGAGTACTAAGACACGAAAAGTTTTTTTACGAACAGCGTCTTCGTGCCGAAATGCTTCTCCGGGGGGAAGCAAGAGCTTTTGGTCATTCGTAAAAAGAGTAAAGGGCAAACCAACGGCAATCCCAACTCTTGTTAAGGATTACAAGGTAATCACTGCCCCTGTTGATAAGCCTAATCTACTGGCTGAAATGTTTGCAGGAAATTCTACCTCAGCAATCAGCCATTCCTCGTGATTGATAGTGTATCTAGTTCGATGCCTCAGATATTCGTTCGAACACGTGGAGTCAAAAGGGTCCTTGCGGATCTCGACGTTAATAAATCTCGGGACCCGGGCAGTATATCAACACTTGTCCTTTGTAAATATTTTTCGAAGCTTGCTCGTCCACTACTCAACCTTTTTAACCTTGCTTCCCGTGCGGGAGTTTTCCCGGAGCGTTAGAAGGTTCCGAACGTTCAGCCCATCCCCAAAAAAGGTAGGACGAACAGCCCTGCTAATTACCGGCCAATTACGATATGCTCCGCTCTCCAAGGCTATGTAGAGTATGGTTAACCATCATCTTGTGAGATATTTAGAGTCCAATGGCCTTGTTAGCGACAGACAGTATGGGTTCTGCAGAAATCACTCTGCGGCAGAACTAATGGCATTTTTAAGCACGAGTAAGCTCGTGGCTCCGGATAACTCCAAGGCATTTGATAAGGTCTGGCACGGTGCACTACTATCAAAGCTTGTTGCATTTGGTGTCGGTAATGGCTTCGTTCGACTTATTTCGAGCTTTCTCAGAGATCGCACTATTCGAGTCGTTATAGATGGATTCTCATCCAATGACCATAAATTGACCGCAGGTGTACCCCAGGTCTCTGTTCTTTCTACTTCTCTTTTTCTTATTTTCATCAACGATCTGTTGGGTCAGACATCGAATCCGATCAACTCATTTGCGGAGAACAGTAATCTCTGTCATTCGTACTCATTCGACCATAGGCCAAGTCTTCGAGAGATTGAGGACAAGAGGCGGGTTATGGATGATACGGATACACTCTGCCAGGATTTGCTGGCCATTTCTGAATGTGATCGAATGAATCGAGTAGATTTTAGCCACGCAAGACTCTGTGCTGCTTGTTGTCACACAAACTATTGGCTGACCTATTACGACCATCTTTTTCTATTAACGGTATAAGTGTTGAGCAATCAGATGCTCTTGATGTTCTGCGCATGAAGGTACAATGTGATGTCCGTTGGTCACGTATTCGAAGTGTCGAAAGAAGCATTGAAATCTTTGGGCTTTCTTAAGCGATTCAGGAAGTATTTCACCCCTTCTGATCTTCTCAATATCTATACTTACTACATTAGGCCGAGGATGGAATATAACTCTCATATATGGGCAGGAGCTCCAAAACCATCCTCGAAGGTAATTAGCCAGGTACAACGGAGAACGATGGTGTTGATTGGAGACAGTTGGATATCCAACTCTATTGCTTCTCTCGAACATCGTCGGAATGTTGGTAGCGTTGTATTGCTCTAACGTTATTTCCATGGCGTGTGTTCCAGGGATATTCGTCTTCTTATCCCTGACGTTAGGATGTTCACCAGAAATACAAGACTTGCCAGGAACTCATACCCGTTAGCAATTGGTTGGCCAGTCAAACGAACCATGCATTATCGAAAAAATTCATTTTTCGCCCGAACCTTTCGCATATGGAATCGACTTCAGGCTAATGTCTTTCCCACCGACATTGACCTTCAGAAATTTAAGGCGAATATCAATAAACTCTGCTCCCTCTTTCCTCCCTCCAACCATATGTGACGCCAAATTGACAAAACACACTGAGCATTTGGCAGTCAAGGTGGAATAATGACACGCAACGCAGATGAACCTTTAAGCTCATCGCCGATATATGGCAATGGATCGTTAGAAAGGAAGGCGAAGTAAACTTCTATGTGACACGGATACTTCCGCAAGTACCTACACAGAATGAGAAAATTCAACTCATCATTCTGCATCTACGAAGAAGAAGAGGTGGGGGATGATGCAGAGCACACGGTCTTCCACTGTCTCCGATGGCGCGTCAACCGGAGGCGACTAGAAGAGTAGATAGGTGAAATAACAGTGGAAAACCTAACAACGGAGATGGGCAGCAGAGAGGATAGACAACTTTTGTCGAAGAGATCATCAGGTCAAAGAAAAGACACCTTATATAGCAACTGCTTAAGTGCCACAAGGGGATCTACCTTGATTTAATAAGCGAGTAAGGATAACGTTGGTTTTTAGTTCGTAGAGACCCAGCTCGGCATAGGGCGAAAGGCGACGGCCATCGATAGATGTGTAATGCATAAAAGCGTGCTAAGTTTACCCTTAATTTTCATTTGAATTATTTTGGTCTCAAGGAGTCATATCGGGATATCGGCATTTAGCTGGGTCATTCGGATAAAAATGACTGATTCGGATAAAAATTGGCTCTGGTGTTGTAAGTCATAAGATCGAAATCACGATTTCGAACGCTATCGTGATTTCGATAGACGGATAGACTCAGAATATTGAGACGTTCCAGAATATACATATATATTTTATGGAGTCGCAGATCAATATTTTGCGGTGTTACAAACGGAATGACTAGATTAGAATACCCCCACTCTATGGTGGTGCGTTTACTTTGTAAATATATCGAACTAGCTGGACAAGGACTGCTCCGCTGCGCCTTCTTTCACTCTCTTATTTTGTCTGAGCCCTATACTGGCATGGTCAGGAAATAAGTCCTGTTTTGGAGGTGCTGGTACGGTCTTTCACATATTTTGCCCCAATGTGATGCTCTATCCCCAAAATCATTTCTTTTGAGCCTTATATTGCTATGGTCGGTAAATATGTCCGGTTTGTGGATATTTGAGATAGACCGCCATATATCAGATTAGTGCTCTAGTCTCAAATACCTTTCATTCGACCCCCATATTTTCATTATTGGTTTATATTTCCATTTGGCGGGCTTTAGAGGAGGGCGGCACCTGTTTGCCATAGTCTACGAATATGTCCAGTTTAAGGGGTATGTAGGGTGGGGCGGTCACCCACGCGCTTAGCCCTAAAAAAATATCAGCATCATGCTCTACTCTCAAATTTCTTTAATTTGAGCCCCTCTTGCCATTGGTTTAGGGGGGGTTTATGAGGTGAGATGACCCCCAAAAAATTTGCTCAAAATTGGATATCAAATTCTTTTACTATTATCCCATTATTTGAGCCACTTACTGCTATAGTAGGCAAACATGGCCGATTTGAAGTGAATTTGGGGGGGCGGATCCTGAAATATTATCAGCATCGTGCAAGAACACGATTTTGTGGCGATCAAGATATTCAGAGCTACGGGTCTCATTCAAATCCACACTAATAAATTTGTTTTGTATTACATGTCTAATTGAAGGGTTCCGGTTCCGGACTCTGTCCCAAAAGTGTATACTAGATTCGTAGTCAACTCCCAAAGACCTTTCATTTGATACCCATTGTGTGGCGTTGGACATTCATGTCTGTTTTGGGCGTTTTTTGGGGTTAAGGAGGCTCTTTAGACACCTCCAAACACATTTCATTTAATACCCATATTGGCCAAAGCGGTAAAGTGACCCCTCGGAACATTTTGGGTGAAATTTGTATACCAAGTTCGTACTCTACTCTTAAATATCTTTCATTTGATACCCATATTTTCCCAATCGGTAAACATGACCATTCGGATGGGTTTTGGGATGGGGCGTCCCTTCAGGTTACATGATCCTAAAATCGTGTTTTTGGGTTACCATAAGGTGGCATACACTTCACTTAAATCAGTGCAAATATCTCCGAGATCTGGGGTTTTTTATAATTGGGGTAAGAGGAGAGGGTCCGCCCCCCTCGGATTTCATAAAAACTAACAAAGTGCAACTATTTCATTTTTATATAATACAAGAAGAAGAAGATATACCATATAAACTTTACCTTTTCATTCAGCCACGGCATCAACATGCCCACTGTAAATATTCCCAACATAGGTCCATACACTATGGACTGTAACGTTGCCGAAAGTTGTAGAACCATGCCCAACTGTTCCACAACATAGACCAAACCAATAGAACTTAGACCGCATATGACCACAACTGAGCGCATTACAATGGCTGTAGTTCTCTCGCTGATTTCCTCTTTGCAAAATGGACGAATGAAATCTTCCAAGACCACAGCAGCCAAGGAGTTTAGATAAGTAGATAGCGAACTTAAGGCAGCACTAAACACGCCAGACACAAAGATACCAGGCATGCCAGGAAATTGACCCAAGACATTCATAACCAAAACCGGAACCAGTTGATCACGGGAGTGAGCTAGCTATAGGTAAAATGCAAAAAAAATTTAAAGATTGGTGACTAAATGTAATTTATCAATGCATAAGCCTTTTGGTTACTGCACCATATATTGGTCGATCTACGATTTCATAGAACTTTTCTAACAACTCTCTTACCATGTTCCATACAATTAAAAAAAATAGTTTTCATTGCTTACAACTTACCCCCGTTGCCATGGGATCGCAGTCATAAAAGGTTGCATAAGCCAATAAGCCCACATAGATGCATAGAGAGTAGAGTAAAGTCAAACCTATGGAAAATGTCCACAATGTCTGCTTAATCTTCTTAAGGCTGGGCAAGGACATAAATCTTTGTATTGTGGGTTGATTTATCGAAGTATTTTGCAATTTAAAAAAGGTACCACCCACAAACACTGGCAATATTCCCATCCGCACAGTGGGATCCAAAGTGAGTCTAAAGTAAAAGAAAATAGTTGACATCTTAAATTTAACATTGCAAGACCTTACTTACTCAGGAAATTTCAAGCGACCGCCTTCCCAATTTCTTTGCCATAGAACACCAAAGCCACCAATATCAATGGTACCCTTGATGATCAGCAATATAATGGAACCGAACATGACAAAACTTTGTATGACATCAGTCCAGACTACACCGCGAATTCCTCCCTTTAAACAGAAAAATCACAAATATTAATGAAATTTTATTTCAAATGAAGTTTTTATGGCAACTTACAACTGTGGTATAAAAGGTGCATATAATGATGACCATGGGAGCTATGGTATGTAAGTTTAAGCCGCTCACTGAAAATGAAAAGAAAAATCAATATTTTTAAGTGCGCCTACGAAATTTCGACAGAACCCATCATATATAAAACTTTCCAACATTTTTAAAAATGGTACGTATAGAAAAGTCAGATTTTTGTTTTAGGGGATATGACCGTTCAAAGTTGACTAATTTTTTATTTAGAAAAAAACAAAAAAACACAATTTGTAGGTAATTCGGTCCGATTCGAAGTTTAATATATCGAAAACTAGATAAGGGATTGCCTTTTTTTACCCACCACCGAAGGATGGGGGTATATTCATTTTGTCATTCCGTTTGCAACACATCTAAATATCCATTTCCTTCCCTATAAAGTATATATATTCTTGATCAGCGTAAAAATCTAAGACGGTCTTGACATGTCCGTCCGTCTATCCGTCTGCCTGTTGAAATCACGCTACAGTCTTCAAAAATTGAGATATTGAGCTGAAACTTTGCACAGATTCTTTTTTGTCCATAAGCAGGTTAAGTTCGAGGATGGGCTATATCGGACTATGTCTTGATATAGACCGATTCGCCGATTTAGGGTCTCAGGCCAATACAAGCCACATTTATTATCCGATTTTACTGAAATTTAAGACAGTGATTGTGTTAGGCCCTTCGAAATCCTTCGTTAATTTGGCTCAGATCGGTCGAGATTTGGTTATAGCCGCCACATAGACCTATCCTCCGATTATGGTCATAGGCCCATAAAAGCCACATTTATTTTCCGTTTCTGGTGAAAATTGGGACAGTGAGTTGTCTTAGGCCCTTTGACATCTTTCTTTAAATTGGCTCTGATCGGTTCAGATTTGGATATGGCTGCCATATACACCGATTTCTCGATTTAAGGTCTTGGGCCCATAAAAGGCACATTTATTGTCCGATGTCGCCGAAATTTGGGGCATTGAGTTAAGTAAAGTACTTTGACATACTTCTGCAATACGGCACAGATCGGTCCAGATTTCGATACAGCTGTCACATAGACCGATCTCTCGGTTTTAGGTTTTGGGGCTATAAAGGCCGATAAATTTGGTACAATAAGTTGTGTGAGACCTTAAAACAGCCTTTCTGAATATGGTGAAGATCGGAACATATTCAAACAAAGCTGCTATGGGTTCATAAATGATGCTATTTCGCCGTATTATGACGAAAGGTGGTTAATATATATATCCAAAGTGGTGGGTATTTAAAGTTCGGCTTGGCCGAACTTAATGACTTTTTAATTGTTATACCCTCCACCATAGGATGGGGGGTATACTAATTTCGTCATTCTGTTTGTAACTACTCGAAATATTCGCCTGAGACCCCATAAAGTATATATATTCTTGATAGTCGCGACATTTTATGTCGATCTAGCCATGTCCGTCCGTCAGTCCGTCCGTCCGTCTGTCTGTCGAAAGCACGCTAACTTCCGAAGGAGTAAAGCTAGCCGCTTGAAATTTTGCACAAATACTTCTTATTAGTGTTCGGTTCGTATTGTAAATGGCCCATATCGGTCCATGTTTTGATATAGTTGAAATTTTGCACGACGTGTTTTGTTATTATATCCAACAACTGTGCCATGTATGGTTCAAATCGGTTCATAACCTGATATAGCTGCCATACAAACCAATCTAAGGTCATGACTTCTTGAGCCTCTAGAGTGCGCAATTCTTATCCGATTGGAATGACATTTTGCACGACGTGTTCTGTTATGATATCCAACAACTGTGCCAAGTGTGGTTCAAATCGGTCCATAACCTGATATAGCTGCCATATAAACCAATCTAAGGTCTTGACTTCTTGAGCCTCTAGAGGTCGCAATTCTTATCCGATTGGAATGACATTTTGCACGACGTGTTTTGTGATGATATCCAACATCTGTGCCAAGTATGGTTCAAATCGGTCCATAACCTGATATAGCTGCAATATAAACCGATCTGGGATCTTGACTTCTTGAGCCTCTAGAGTGCGCAATTCTTATCCGATTGGAATGAAATTTTGCACGACGTGTTTTGTTATTATATCCAACAACTGTGCCAAGTATGGTTCAAATCGGTTCATAACCTGATATAGCTGCCATACAAACCAATCTAAGGTCATGACTTCTTGAGCCTCTAGAGTGCGCAATTCTTATCCGATTGGAATGACATTGTGCACGACGTGTTCTGTTATGATATCCAACAACTGTGCCAAGTGTGGTTCAAATCGGTCCATAACCTGATATAGCTGCCATATAAACCAATCTAAGGTCTTGACTTCTTGAGCCTCTAGAGTGCGCAATTCTTATCCGATTGGAATGACATTTTGCACGACGTGTTTTGTGATGATATCCAACATCTGTGCCAAGTATGGTTCAAATCGGTTCATAACCTGATATAGCTGCCATATAAACCGATCTGGGGTCTTGACTTCTTGAGCCTCTAGAGTGCGCAATTCTTATCCGATTGGAATGGAGTTTTGCACGACGTGTTCTGTTATGATATCCAACAACTGTGCCAAGTGTGGTTCAAATCGGTCCATAACCTGATATAGCTGCCATATAAAACAATCTAAGGTCTTGACTTCTTGAGCCTCTAGAGTGCGCAATTCTTATCCGATTGGAATGACATTTTGCACGACGTGTTTTGTTATGATATCCAACAACTGTGCCAAGTGTGGTTCAAATCGGTCCATAACCTGATATAGCTGCCATATAAACCAATCTTGGGTCTTGACTTCTTGAGCCTCTAGAGTGCGCAATTTTTATCCGATTGGAATTAAATTTTGCACCACGTGTTTTGTGATGATATCCAAGAACTGTGCCAAGTATGGTTCAAATCGGTTCATAACCTGATATAGCTGCCATATAAACCGATCTTGGGTCTTGACTTCTTGAGCCTCTAGAGGTCGCAATTCTTATCCGATTGGAATGAAATTTCGCACGACGTGTTTTGTTATGATGTCCAACAACTGTGCCAAGTATGGTTCAAATCAGTCTATAACCTGATATAGCTGTCATATAAACCGATCTGGGGACTTGACTTAGGAATGAGCTTCTAGAGCTTCAAGAGGGCGCAATTGCTATCCGATTTGGCTGAAATTTAGCATGACGTATTTTATTTTTACTTTCAACAACTGTGTCAAATAAGGTTTAAATCGGTTCATAACCTGATATAGCTACCATATAAACCGATCTGGGATCTAGACTTCTTGAGCCTCTAGAGGTCGCAATTATTATCCGATTTGCCTGATATTTTGTACGACGGATCCTCTCTTGACCATCAACATACGTTTTTATTTTGGTCTGAATCGGTCTATAGCCCGATACAGCTCCCATATGAATCGATCTCTCTATTTTACTTCTTGAGCCCCCAAAGGGCGTAATTCTTTTTCGAATTGGCTGACATTTTACACAGGTCTCCAACATATAATTTAATTGTGGTCCAACTTGATATCGCTCTAATAGCAGAGCAAATCTTTTCTTTTATACTTTTTTGCCTAAGAAGAGATGCCGGGAAAAATACTCGACAAATGCGACCCATGGTGGTGGGTATATAAGATTCAGCCCGGCCGAACTTGGCACGCTTTTACTAGTTTTTCTTAAGATTTCTTTAAGAATATTGTGTCTAAACTTAAGTTTGGTCCCATACTTACCCTGGCTTAGAGTCAAGGCTGGTACATAAACTGCAATTGGCAACCATAATAGCTAGCACGAGGATAAGAGGGCAGCATAATTAATTTTAGTAATGAAATATTCAAGCTGAATACTTACAGTTTTCACATTGAATAGAACTGCACCAAACAACCGCATGCGACGACTGAATCTCCTCTCAAAATACTAAAGAAATTAAAAGAAGGTAAAGTTAAAACCGCATTTTGTAAAAAATTTTATGTTACATAAGAGTGCAACCAATTATTGTAGACTATCTCACAATGGGAATAAACATGCACCGGGAAGTTCCAAATACAAATTTTGACAATATCAAGCAATTTTGTTTAGACAAAGGACGTGTCACATAAAACCTTTGGAAAGACAGAAGTCATTATAACCAACTACCAAGTAAGGTATGTAGTAATTTTAAAAGAAAAATACTTTTCAAATAGAAGTTTAAACTTTAACCAAAAGAAATCTAAGACTTTCCCTAGATCAGCGATGCCCAGCCCTTTACGGCAGCGTTGACGGCAAGTCACACGTATTCTTATGCTCTTTGTTTCAGTCGTTGTTGGGACAACAACGAATGAACTCGCGTGAGGAGTAGGCATAGTTTTTCCTTTTTTTTAACAAATGCATCGCTGCCCTAGAATGATATGTTTACATGAAAATGTATGAAAAACAAAATTTCTCATTTATGGCGTTTATTTCGTACTAATATATCAAAGTTTTTTTTTTATATTTTTAATATATAAGTACATCTAACATTCAGAGTTTTACACAAAAAAAAAAACTTTTAATTATTCTCATTCATATTGCCAGCAGTTTTTAAGGATTCCGACTCTTTGTCATTCTTATCTAGCTTGTCCATTTCCAAGGGAATGCTGCTGTATCTGTACGGCTTCAAATATTTCCTTAGCTTAGGTATGATTAAATTAGGATTCACTTCACTGCTGTCCAGTTTGCCAAAGTAGAGAGTGGCCAATAAGGAGACAAGTATGGTGGTAAAGGCTCCCAAACCAGTGTACCATAAAAATGAGAGATGATGGAAAGCCCTGGGCGCAGTGTCTTGAGGAGCACTAAAACAAAATATTTTTATTTGTTTTTTTGTAATAAAATGAGACATGTGCTTAGAAATACCTCGATAATGTTGAATTCAGTATTTGGGGAATATCGAAAAGATAAGTACAACCATCCACTGATACCGGTTTAGTTGCAAATTTCAAAAGACCCATGGCAGCATCGATTTGGGAACGTATGGCAACATAGGCCATGAGACAGGCAGCTGAAATGCAACCGGTCAATACACTCTGTAAAAATGGAAAAGAATTTTTTTTTAGTTTTCAGAAGAAAAAAATCAACAAGTAAAAGTGTGCTAAGTTCGGCCTAGCCGAATCTTGGGAATCCACCACCATGAAATCTGCTAAAAATTTATACAAAATATATTTTATTCTACATACCAATCTTATGCAAACCAGGAAAAATTTAAGCTCTAGGAACCGAACAAGAATGATCAAGAGACCGGTTTACATGGGAGCTATATCAGGTTCTCAGGAATTTGGCACAATCATTGGAAGTCGCAACAAAACAATAGCCATATCGGACAAAAAATTGGGGTTTCCAGGGGCTCAAGAAGTCAAATCGGGAGATCGGTTCATATGGGAGCTATATCAGGTTATAGACCGATTTGGATCGCACCTGACACAGTTGTTGGAAGTCATAACAAAACACTATGTGCAAAATTTCTGCCCAATCGGATGAAAATTGAGGCTTCCAGGGGCGCAAGAAGTCAATTCGGAAGACCGGTTTAAATGGGAGCTATATGAGGTTCTTGACTGATTTGAACCATACTTGGTACAATTCTTGAAAGTCATAACAGAGCACTATGTGCAAAATTTCAGCCAAATCGAATGAAACTTGCGACTTGTAAGGGCTCAAGAAGTCAAATCGGGAGATGGGTATATATGGGAGATATATCAGGCTATAGAGCGATTCGGACCGTACCTGACACAGATGTTGGAAGTCATCACAGAACACCAAATGCAAAATATCATCTAAATCGGGCTAAAATTGCAGCTTGTAAGGGGTCAAGAAGTCTAATCGGGAGATGAGTATATATGGGAGCTATATCAGGCTATAGACCTATTCGGACCGCACCTGACGCAGCTGTTGGAAGTCATAACAAAACACTATATACAAAATTTCATCTAAATCGGGCTAAAATTGCAGCTTGTAAGGGGTCAAGAAGTCTAATCGGGAGATGAGTATATATGGGAGCTATATCAGGCTTTAGACCGACTTGGACCGCACCTGACACAGTCATTGGAAGTCATAAAAGAACACTACGTGTAAAATTTCACACAAATCGGTCAAAATTTACGGATTGTAAGCGCTCAAGAAGTCAAATCGGGAGAAGGGTTTATTTGGGAGCTATATCAGGCTATAGACCGACTTGGACCGCAACTGACACAGATGTTGGAAGTCATAACAGAACACCAAATGCAAATTTCATTTTAATCGGGCTAAAATTGCAGCTTGTAAGGGCTCATGAAGTCAAATCGGGAGATGGGTTTATATGGGAGCTATATCATCCTATAAACCGACTTGGACCGCACCTGACACAGTTATTGGAAGTCATAAAAGAAAACTACGGGCAAAATTTCAGACAAATTGGTTAAAAATTGCGGCTAGTAAGGCTTAAGAAGTCAAATCGGGAGATCGGTTTAAATGGGAGCTATACCCACACCTGATCCGATAAGACCCATTTGCAATCCGCAGCGACCTACATCGAAATTAATTATCTGTACAAAATTTCAAGCGGCTAGCCTTACGCGTTCGACCGCTATCGTAATATCAACAGACGGACGGACAGACATGGCTAGATCGACACAGAATGTCGAGACGATCCAAAATATATGTACCGAATTGGTCTATAAACAGATATAGCTTTTTGAGCCCTTCGATGCATCAATTTTCATCGGATGTGGCTGAAATTTGGAACAATGACTTTACTTTTGGTTTCTAACATCCATGCTAAGTACGATCCGAATCGGTCTAAAAAATATATAGCCCTCATATAAACCGATCCTGGATTCGACTTCTTGAGCCCTTAGAAACCTCAATTTTCATCCGATTTGGCTAAAATTTGGAACAATGACTTTGATTATAACTTCCAACTTCCACTCCTAGTATGATCGGAATCGGTCAATAAACAGATATAGCCCCCATATAAACCGATCCCACAATTTGTCTTCTTGAGCCCCTAGAAGCCTCAATTTTCATCCGATTTGGCTGAAATTTGTGTTCCGACTTTTAACATCCATGCCAAGTATGATCCCAATTGGTCTATAAACAGATATAGCCCCCATATAAACCGTTCCCCCGATTTGACTTCTTAAGCCCTTAGAAGCCTTAAATTTTCATTCGATTTGGCTGAAATTTGAAACAAGGACTTGAGTTATGACCCGTACCAAGTTATCATCCGTACCAAGTATGATTCGAATCGGTCTGTACACTTTAAAATTGGTAATATCTGCCCTATAAACCGATTCCCCGATTTGACTTCTTGAGCCCCTAGTAGCCTTAATTTTCATCCGATTTGGCTGAAATTTGTGTTCCGACTTTTAACATCTGTACCAATTGGATCAATACGATCCAATTCGGTCTATAAACAGATATAGAGCCCATATAAACCGATCCCTGGATACCCTTAGAAGCCTCAATTTGCTTCCGATTTGGCTGAAATTTGGAACAAGGACTTGTGTTGCAACTTCTAACAAACATACCAAGTATGACCGGAATCGGTCTATATGCAGATATAGCCCGCATATAAACCTATCCCCGGATTTGACTTCTTCAGCCCCTAGAAGCCTAAATTCTCTCCTGACTTGACTGAAATTTGGCCCAAAAACCTATCTTAAGACTTATCTCATCAGTTCCAAGTTTTATACGAATCGATCAGTGGGTTGATATAGGCCCACCAAAGTACCGATCATATTGGAATAAAGAACCAACTTTGTTAATGGGGGTAAATTTTTAGATGAATCCATGGTGGTGGGTGTTTAAAATTCGGACCGGCCGAACTTAGCACGCTTTTACTTGTTTTTGTTTCCCCTCCTTACCTCTGTTTTAACAAATGGCATGGTCATGCCCACGGTGAATAGTCCAAATAGAGGACCTGCTGTCATCGAGCCCACTGTGGTCGATAACTGCATAACCATACCCAGTTTTTCCACAACCTTCACCATGGCCATGGAAGAAAAACCAAAGACAACCACAATAGATCTTAGAGCAATAGCTGTCTGACGTTCCGTCAATGGTTGCGAACGATATGCCTCCACAAAATCCTTCAACAGCACTCCCGACAAAGAATTCAAGCAAGTGGACAATGAACTTAAGGCAGCACTAAACACTCCAGCCACAAATAGACCAGCCAGGCCAGGATAGCTACCGGCTATTTGCATTACATACAAGGGCACAATTTGATCCTTGGCCTGGGCCAACTAAATGGGAAAATACAAAAAAAAAAATGTATGACAGCAAAACAAATCAACATGGAGACAACTTTAATGGCAAACACTTACCTTTGTTGTTATGGGATCACAATCGTAGTAGGCTGCAAACGCCAAGAGGCCCATATAAATACACATTCCCAAAATGCAGAGCAAACCCAAGATGAAGACAATCAATGCCTGTTTAACCTGCTTCATGCCGGGCAAGGACAAGAATCTCTGTACGGCGGGCTGTATAATGCATGTATGCTGGATTTTCAACATAGTGCCACCCACAAAGACGGCAAAGAAGCCCATGCGCACAGTGGGATCAAAAGTAAATCTGAAATTGGGAAAAAAATAAAAATTGAAAGAGAAAATATTTCCGATTTACCACTTACTCTGGTGCCTCAATTCTTCCTGTTGCCTTATTTCTATCATAGACCACGCCCACACCTCCCACATCAATTGTCCCCTTTATAATAACAAATCCCATGGAGGCAACCATGATGAAACTTTGCAAGACATCAGTCCAGATGACACCTTTTATGCCACCCTAAAACGTTTTCAATTCAATTTACTTAAGGAAGTTAGGAAAAAATACTTCCCATATCCCCATACTTACAATGCAGGTGTAGAAGGTGCAGATAACACAAACCACCGGTACAATGGTGTACAAGTCAATACCCGTCACTTAAAAAAAAAAGAGTTTTGATAAACTGTCTTCACTAATTGATGATATATAATTACCTTGATTGAATGTGAGAGCCGGAACATATATTGATATGGGCATCCATAAAATCTAAGGAACAAATTTCATCAAAAATATTATAGAACACCACACAATGACAGAAATAGAGGCCCCCCAAGGTTTTTGAACTTCTTTCAACGACTGAAGTTTTTTTTTTTTCAAAATTAGATAAAGGAATAGCACGCCAGCGCTGAATTCGTTATTACAAAATTTCCCATGAACATTTCACTAAGGAACAGGCGATTCTTCTCTCATATCCATGAGTGCAGTCCGATTAAAGTTTAAGCTCAATGAATATAGGCCGAATTATCCCGGCAATGCTGCAGGAGTCCCTTGGAGTCACCCTGCCATGGCTTGAGCGGATCTTTCGAGCGAGCCTAGCATACATACCGAGGGCATGTGGTTTATTCTTCCCGCGTTGGGGAAGACGAAGAATTATAAGCCCATTTGTCCTGAAGATGAGAGGGGGACTGACGCCGGAAAACTTCAGTGGGACACAACGCGCATACCTCAAAGGCAGGTCGGTGGAGACGGCCCTTCATGAGGTGGTACAGGAGGTCGTGACGTCTCTCCCACATAAGGATAACACTTTGGCGACCTTCTTGGATATTGAGGGGGCCTTCAATAATGTGGAGATAGGGGCGATAGTCGCCGCAATGGCACGAATGGGGATTCTCCCCCCTTAATCTGGACCAATAATATGCTTTATGGCAGGATTATTAATGCGAACCTGGGAGATAACCTGAGAAATAATGGGGATTCTCCCCCCTTAATCTGGACCAATAATATGCTTTATGGCAGGATTATTAATGCGAACCTGGGAGATAATGTGGTCAGAAGGTGGGTGACCAAAGGAACGCTCCAAGGAGGGGTATTCTCGGCGATACTATGGAACTTCGTGATTAATGAAATCCTGATGGATCTCGGTGGGGACGGCACGAGGACAACCGCTTATGCGGACGACGTCGTGCTGCTGTTCCGAGGAAAGTTTCTGTCGACGATCAGCGAGATCAAGGAAGGGTCACTGAGGGGGTTGTCGCGATGAGCTGCCAAAAATGGGTTGAGGACCAACCCAGGGGTGTTCAGCTGGTGTTCTTCACGTGTAAATATAAGAAACTGGAGTTCAGACTCCCGTCCTTAAACGGGCTCACTCTGCGGCTGTCTAAGAAGGCGAAGTACGTAGGCATATCCCTCAATTCGAAACTGTCCTGGAAAACGAAGACCGAGGAAAGAAGCCGTAAAGCACTGAGCGCTTATTACTACTGCAGGAGGATGTTCAGTAGGAAGTGGGGGGTGACTCCGAAGATGATTTATTGGATGTAAACGGCCATTGTGAGACCAGTACTGGCCTATGGAGCACTGGTAAGGTGGAATGCTGTAGGAAAGAGGACGCTTGCGAGGGAGTTCGAGAGGATCCAGAGACTGGCCTGCGTCGGGATCACAGGGGCACTGAGATCCGCACCGCAGGCAGGCCAGGAGGCTGTTCGGTAGGAAGTGGGGGTGACTCCGAAGATGATTTATTGGATGTAAACGGCCATTGTGAGACCAGTACTGGCCTATGGAGCACTGGTATGGTGGAATGCTGTAGGAAAGAGGACGCTTGCGAGGGAGTTCAGAGGATCCAGAGACTGGCCTGCGTCGTGATCACAGGGGTACTGAGATCCGCACGGCAGGCAGTCCTGGAGGCGATGCTGGATATGCAGCCCCTTGGGACCTATATTTGGAACTGCACCGCCAGGGTCACGCTAAGGCTGAGCGATCGGCATGTTGAAGGAGGAGGGTTGCGGCCACAGATCGATTCTGGGTGTCATGGATGCGGAGGGTAGACTGAGGAGTAGCTCCGACTACCTGGCACCAGTGCCGACTGCAGTGAGGGCATTCGCGATTCTATTTCCTGAGAGGGACGAATGGAGGGCGAATGGTGTACTCGAGGAGGATGAGACCTCGATCTACACAGATGGCTCCAAGATGGAGTCGGGGACTTAATTGGGGCTCTACTTTGATGCACTCAATATCAGTATGTCTCTGAGACTGCCGGACGAGTGTACGGTCTTTCAGGCAGAGGTTTGTGCCATTGCTGTTGTCGCAAGAGAAATTCTAATAAGGGACTTAACGCACTCGAAACCCAGAATTTATGTGGACCGTATGGAGGCGCTCAAGGCCTTAGGATCGAGATGCGTGGCGGATTGTTTGGAACCCCTGGATAGGCTCCGGGTCTACGATGTGATGCTGACATGGGTTCCTGGGAATGAGGGGATTCCAGGAAATGAGAGGAGGGGTTCGTCAACGCCGGTCGGACCAGTCATCGGTCTTGCCTACGTGTCATTTGCCGAGCTACTGAGCACAGTAGATGGGATGGCCCGCCCTGGCCATCCGTCCGTGGCGAGGTGGGATTCGGTAGATGGTTGCGGGACTGCAAAGGCGATATGGTCTGTCATCGACCAGAGGTGGACGAGGGAGTTGCTGGCGTTCGACGAGTACCTTGACGGGGGTCATAACAGGACACTGTGCCATAGGCCGCATGGCGACGCGCATGGATATACTGCACGATTACTTCTACAAGAGTTGCCTCGATGAGGATAAGGAGGAGACACTTGCTGTGTTCCTGTCCGGATCTGCAGAGATGTAGGCTCTCTTTTCTTGGGAGCCGTTTCTTCTGTGATCTGGGTGATCTTGCGAACGTACCTCTGGTATTTCTCCTAAGGTTTGTTGAGGGAACAGGATGGTTTCCACTGGAGGTGCCACAAGCTCAGGCGTTGGTAGATCCGTGCTTGCGTGGGGACGAGCGTTTCTTCACCACCCACTCGGGTTCTGCACTCCTCCTGTTTTGCTTTTTCTTCTATGAGCTGCGAGTATGGAGAGGAGATCTTAACGCTGCACTTTGCGTCAGTGAAATGTATTGATACCCTTAAAAAGCTCATTGGAAGTATCCACGCTTCCTGGGGCGCAAAGTTCAACCTTGTGAGAAAGATACGCATCCCGCAGCTTACAAAGGCAACGGTCTTCAGCAAGGATGAGGGTGGCGAATTCGTAAAGGAACGCACTATGAAAGTCTTAAACAACAAAACCATGAGTTGGCCATGGAGAAATCTGAGGTCTTCCACAGAGAGGAGAAGGAGGAAAGAACTATGCTTGTGGTGGGCAATAATCAAGTCTCCGTGACAATTTTGGCTAAGACTAAAGGCATGGCGTACTAAGGGACCAAAGCCGCCTTTTCAAGATTCGGAAGATAAGGGTAGACAAATATCCTCATATTAGGCCATCAGGCGGTGCAGTAGTGGGACACTCAATAACGCCCAAAGAACAGGAGGCCCGCGATGAGACAATCACCGTCTCTCTCAATATTGAGAAGACTAGGATAAGCAAAGATTCTAATACTAAAACAACAGGCAGTACAAGGGCTAGAGACCCAACACAGCGTAAGAAACAGGAACCCCACGACGGACCCATCACCGACTTCAAGATTCGGACGACTAGACTGATATTCAAACATCAGGCAACGCAGCAACAGTTGTCTCAATGCAGTGTAACGGACAGGGAGCCGACAATGGAACCATCATCTATTTCCAAGAAGCCCATTTACTTAAGATTTAGAAGGCTAAGATAGGCAAAGATACTAGTATTGAAACATAAGGTAATACAGGGACGAGAAGCTCAATACAGCATAATGAACAGGGACCCGATGATGTAACCATTACCGACTTTATAAAGATTCGGAAGACTAGGATAGGCAAAGAACCTAATACGATAACATCAAGCAATGCAGTGACAGGAAAGTCAAAGCAACCTAATGAGCAGGGAGCGGGCGATGAGATCAACACCCACTCCCAAGAGGCCCATCTATAGGAGGACAAAATGAGGTTATACTGATAAACCCCCACCGGAGCGAGACTGCTACACACGCTCTCCACCATACCAACTATCTATCATTCTATGCTAACTCTGGTAATCGGCAGAAGACCTGTATTATTTGTATTATAGACATTTAAATTAGATTTTTTCGCAGAGTTGTCACCGTCGGATGCAACAGTGATGAGACAGGGAGACGATGGAGCATACCTGGCATCACTTTTTCTGCCTTTCGACGCTCCGACACTGCCAGGCACGTGGTAGCTGCAACGGCTGGTGAGGAAAGCAAATCTGACAAGAGGTAGACCTTCTTTTCTGACCATCGCTACATTAGGTTTAGAATAGCATGGTCAGCGCCGAATCCGATAAGCTTCCGTAATAAGTTGAACACCAATTGGCCAAAATCCAGAAGACTACTCAGATGAAGGCTTCAGATTGTCTAAGCATAGAAGACATTGACGAAAATGTCAACAGGATTACGACTGTACTGGTGGGGTCCTTCAAAGATAGTTGTTCTCTCCGAGAAAGAAAATCAGCCCAAGAAAAACTCTGAATGACCGGGGAGATTCGCTATATTGGGAAAGACTTTATAACAGAGCATGTCGTGAAAAAGCGGGAGTATATTCGGATGTGTATTACACACTGCTCAAGGAATTCAATGAGAATACGAGAGGCAAAATTTGCCTACTGAAAGATTTTTTTCGACCAAGTCGATAGCGTTAAATGACGCCGCTAAGATGAAAAAGTTTCTCTCAAAAACCCATGTCCAAACTGAAACGTTAGTAGACAACATGGGAGTGAATGCTGAGACAACGGAGGACATGTTGAAGCTTTTGATAAAAATGCATTTTCGCATTTTCCACATGATACGACGGGACTGACGGAGACACCGGAATCTGGGAAAAATGAGTGATCGAAGGCTTATCATTACAGAATTTATGGTAAAGGAAGCCTTGAGGAGCTTCAAACCATTTAAGTCACCCGAAGCCGATGGAATATTTTCGGCGTTACTACAGAAGGAAGCGGACTATTTGGCGCCCCATCTGGCCAAAATTTTCAAAGCGTGCCTAGGACTTTCATATACTCCGAAAGCCTGGCAGGCGTCAAGGGTGGTATTTATACCCAAGCCCGTCAAGCCAAATTAAGCGATACCAAAGACCTACAGACCTATAAGCCTAACGTTCTTTCTACTCAAAACTATGAAACGTATTGTGGGTGCCATGGTAAAGACTAGTTCATCTAGTGAACTACTCAGATACAAACAGCTTGCCTATGTCAAGTGAAGGTCGGAGGAGACTGCCCAGCCCGAGGTTGTGCATAAAATAGAAGAATCCTTCGATGCCAAAACGTACACACTGGCGGTATGCATTGACATCGAGAGGGCTTTTAACAATGTGCACATCGACACACAGATCCAATCCTTAGACCAGTATCGGGTTGACCCGGTCCTTAGAGACTGGATAAACCATATGCTAAGGAACAGGTTGATTAATTGTGGGTCCCATGACATAAATCTGAGGGAGAATGTGGGACAGGGCTCGCCACAGCGCTAATTTTATCCTATAGGTGGTCACCATAAACAAACTATTACGGATGCTGACTGAGGAGGGATTCGAACCCATCTGCCACGCGGACAATGTTGTAATATTTACGTCTAAGGTGTAAGGATCCAAACCAGCTATGCAGAAGGTCGGCCCTTCTGCATAGCTGGTCCTGCAGATGGCATATGACTGGGATAGGCCTCTCAATGTTAACACAGAAAAGACCGAAATATGCTTGTTCAAGAGGAAGACAAAGGTGGGCCAATTTAAAGCACCACGCTTCCTCAATAAAACGATTTCCATATCTGACAAGGTCAAATAGTAAGGAGTGATCTGGGACAGGAAACTGAATTGGAAGTGTTTTATTCAGGAGTGTACTCAGAAAACTGCCAAATGTTGGACACTATTAGGCGGGCCCAAGGCTAAAAATGGGGCCTGAACGCGAGGATAGTCTACTGGCTCTACAGGGGCGTGATTAGAGCTATACTTAGTTACGCCTCAGTAGTTTGGTGGACTGCGATGGGGAAACAGTGCCACGTTAGGATAATACAACAGGTTCTGAAAACATGTCTTGACATAGGCGGAGCAATGAGAACCATGCCCACTACGGCACTAGAGACTATTCTCAATATCCGGCCTATAGACATACAGATTAAGTGTGAGGTAGCCACTGAGTCTATGAGACTTCAGTCGATAGGAGAATGGATAGAGGATAGGAGCAGCTCATACCATTGAGGTATAATCGAGGTCACAAGAGGAAATATGTAATGAATGGAAGAGGTTTCCGATCGGATACTTAAGACGACACTTGAAGTCGAGTGCGAGGCATTGCTGCCAGCGGCACAGATTTGGATTGACAGAACCCTTGTATTGCCATCTGGAAGATCATGTTACACGGATGGATCAAAGCTAGAGAACAGGCCTGGGTGTCTTCATTGAGAACACAAGGACTGAGATTTGTTTTCGTCTTCTTGACCATAATAGGAGGCCATCGTAGCGCAGAGGTTAGCATGTTCGCCTATGACGCTGAACGCCTGGGTTCGAATCCTGGCGAGACCATCAGAAAAACATTTCAGCGGTGGTTTTCCACTCCTAATGCTGGCAACATTTTTGAGGTGCTATGCCATGTAAAACTTCACTCCAAAGAGGCACGCCGTTCGCACTCGGCTATAAAAAGGAGGCCCCTTATCATTGAGCTTAAACTTGAATCGGACTGCACTCATTGATATGTGAGAAGTTTGCCCCTGTTCCTTAATGGAATGGAATGGTTCATGGTCAAATTTGCTGGCGGAGATCCGGGCGATCACGGAATGCGTGAGGTGGTATGGTGTTTATGCGAGGACGTCGAGTGTAAATATTTTTACCGACAGTAAACTGGTCTAAAGGGCAATAACAAACAGGACGGTAAAATCGCGAACCGTCTTGGAATGTAAAAAGGAGATAAACGCCTTCCCTGAGGATGGCACGATCTGCATAGTTTGGGTGGCGCGCCATGACGGAGTAAGATGGAATGAAAGCAATCGATTTGACAGTGAAGGCCAGAGGACTGCCATCAATAAACTTGCTTAACCCGAAGCCTTTCGGGCCGGGTTGACCCGGTCCTTAGAGACTGGATAAACCATATGCTCAGGAACAGATGGATTAATTGTGAGTCCCATGACATAAATATAAGGGAGAAAGTGGGACAGGGCACACCACAGCGGTCATTTTATCACCACTCCTATTGTCATAAACAGCCTATTACGGATGCTGACGGAGGTCCTCCTCCTCGAACCCGTCTGGTGCGCAGAAATTGTTATAATATTTAAAGCAATAACAAACAGGATGGTAAGATCACGAACAGTCTTGGAATGTAAGAAGGACATAAACGCCTTCTCTGAGGATGGCACGATCTGCATCGTTTGAGTGCCGGGCCATTGCGAAGTAACTGGGAATGAGAAAGCAAACGATTTGGCAGTGAAGGCTACCAATAAACTTGGTTAACCCGAAGCCTTTAGGGTCCACGCAGTCCGAGTTAAGAGCGTGGGCTTCGAACGCTGTGGAACAGCGAAAAGGTTGGCGGGGCGACGAAAATCCCATGGTGAGATCCTGATTGTGAGAAGACGAGGCTATTGCTGAAAGGAAGTAAGAAGGAGGTCAGTAAAGCTTTCGATATCTAAACAGGACGCATGCGACTACCAGCTCACTTATGCAAAACCGACGCGGCATGTGCTAGTATGTGTAGGGCATGTGGAGAAGATGATGAGACATTGGAGCATATCCTATCTCATTGTCCGGCTTTCGCGGCTAACAACCGCCGGCACTTTGGTGGGAACAGAATACCAGCCATAAACTAACTAAGGGATGTGGTTTGGAAAACAATCAAGGATTTTTGTAAGCAGTACTGAATTCATGATTAAGATTTTCATTTTCGAGACTATTTTTATACCCCCACCATAGGATGGCGGAAACTAATTTCGTTATTCTGGAAATATGCGTCTAAGACCCCATAGAGTATATATATTCTTGATCGTCATGACATTTTAAGTCAATCTAGCCATGTCCGTCCGGAGGAAAGCTAGGCGCTTGAAATTTTGGACAAATACTTTTTATTAGGTCGGTAGGTCGGCTGGGATTGTAAATGGGTCCAATCGGTCCTTATTATCATGTAGCTGCCATATAAACCGATCTTGGATCTCGACGTATTAAGTCTCTAGAGGGCGCAATTCTCGTCTGTTTGGCTAAAATTTGGCGTAATTCTTATCGGATTTGGCTGTAATATTGCATGTGGTGTTTTTGTATCACTTCCAACAACTGTGCCAAGTATGGTTTAAATCGGTTCATAACCTGGTATAGGTGCCATATAAACCGATCTTGGATCTTAACTTCTTGAGTCACAAGAGGGCGCAATTCTCATTCGATTTGGCTGAAATTTTACATGAGATGTTTTGTTATGCTTTCCAACAATTGTGCCGCAAATCGGTACATAACCTTATTCAGATGCCATATTAACAGATCTGGGATCTTGACTTCTTGAGCCTCTAGAGGGCGCAGTTCTCAACCGATTTGGCAGGAATTTTTTGCAACGGATTCTCCCATGACCTTTAACATACGTGTCCAATATGGTCTGAATCGATCTATAGCTTGATACAGCTCCCACATAAGCCGATCTCCCGATTTTGCTTGTTGAGCCCCTACAAGCCCTCTTTTCAACCTAACCTAACCATATGTACCTTGTCTTAGTTCTGAATGTAAACAACCGTATTTAGTGAGAGGGCATGGTTTTCGATACCTTAGAGGCCTTGAATGTAGAATTCAGTTCAGGATTTGCTCTGGGCCTTTTTCAGATCGCCCTTGTAACTCAGCCTTGTAGACCTGTGGCTTGCCCGGGACCACATATCTGGAAGCCATTAAGTAATTGAAACAGATTCTTGTTGACAACTTACCGATATGAATAAAAACAACACCGAACCAAAAATCCTTAGACGGCGATCGAAGCGCATCTCTAAATACTAGAGAAAACAAAAAGAAAACCAGAAAATTTTGAAATTGTCATTCAATTTAGTTAAAGGGTGCGGTGCAGTGCATGCGAACGAATGAAGTGGTTGGTGTGTACTTAAAATCTTCATAAATAGAATTAGTCATAGAGATACCGCCATCATTATGACAGGCAACTTGATACCATAAACCACTTATTACTCACTTATTATTGTGTATATTCTATTGTGCCACCTTCTTTATGTGCAACCTTTTTTATGTGCCACCTTCACCTATTACCTCTTAAAGTAAATACCAAAATTTTTCTTTCTAAATAACTTTTTATATAACATTTTATTCAACATAGTCCAGTAATTTCTTTTCAATTACAGTCTCCTTATTAGGGACTAGCTTTTCTAGAGGTTCCATTTCAGCCTTGGCGGACTTGCCCATCACACCTTGTGGCAGAAACCTATGCAATATTGGAGAGATGAGATCTGGGTTAATGTCTTCAGCCTTGGTAACACCAAAAAGCAAACAGGCCAAATTGCCCACCAAACAACAAAGGATGCCACCAAAGCCTGTATACCACATAAAGGACAAATGATAGATGTTACGCTCCGAAGGTCTAGAACAATGGGAAAAAATTTCATTAGAAGGAATAGTTAAGTTTAGATGTGCCTACGTATATTTTTGTCGCTCCACGAATGTGGAATTATCAAACTCATATGAACATCCCTCCACAGAAATCGGTAACTTGGGATGTCTGATTTCACCATTCACTTGTCCCAGTTGAGCATTGAAACATATCCAGCCCATAATCAAAAAGGAGACAATGCCACCCACCAAGGTACTCTGGAACGAAAAAAAAAACATAGAAAGGTTTCATCTTTCTTAACCTCATCATAATGAACACTTACATTTCCCTTAACCCAGGGCATACACACCCCCATTGTATAGAAACCCAACAGGGGACCCATGGTTACAGCACCCGTCATGGTGGCCAAAGTCAAAACTGTGCCCAATTTTTCCACCACAAAGACCGAGAATATGCAACCCAAGCCAAAGAAAGCCACAATGGAGCGCAAAAGAAACAAATTTTGCCTACCGCTTAAAGGCTTTGGTAGTACTGGCTTTATCAAATCTTCGGATATTACACAGGCCATGGAATTCAATCCAGTGGATAGGGAGCTCAAAGCAGCACTAAACACTCCAGCAACAAAGAGCCCAGGTAGACCCGGTATAACACCCAAGATGCGCATCACCAAGATGGTAGGCATTTGATCATCAGCCCTGGCCAGCTGCAAGGAGATAAGAAAGGTGAGTTAGTAACTAAAAATTAGGATAGGTTCGATTTCCAAAACTCTTCATTGTGATACCACAGTTGCGCCAGGTCAAGCTTTAAGTGGAAACCAAAATCGGCTACCGATGCTACCTTAGCAATGAAACAAAATTTTACTCTCAATGGAAATTTCCACCTCCCACTCACCTTTGTACTTAATGGATCACAATCATGGTATGCCGCATAGCTCAACAATCCCATGTAGCAGCAACAGAAGAGCAAAAACATCAGCAGAATTGTAAAGATGATCATGCATTGCTTAACCTTTTCCATACTGGGCAAGGAGTTAAATCTTTGCAAGGACATTTGATTAACATCATTCGATTGGATTTTGTGAAGAGTGCTACCCAAAAAGACCGAAACAGCTGACAAGCGCACCGTAGGATCCCAAGTGAGACTGGAAAAAGACTGACATTTAGTACAAAAACCAATTAAAAAAAAAACGCCTCAATTTAAAGCGCGCCATGTTCGGTCAGGCCGAATTTTATATACCCTTCACCATGACTCTCATTTGTCAAATTCTTTGCAAAGCTACTTTACTTTAGAACATACAACTTATCCGATTACTGGTTAAGGTGTAAGTCCATAGTGACGTGGGGCGGATTAATATCTGCACCCTCTTTTCAACCTAACCTAAACAAGTTGGCTATGACAGAACATTTGTCCCACTAGCCGAACAGTGTTCCAAGCGCCTCGATCTTCTGTGCTCCTTCTACGATAAAGTTTCTGATAACAAGTTTCACGGTGTCTCTCGCCACTTGATCTTTTCATTGGGCTTTTGATCGGCCCGGTTTGAGTGCATCATCGTGATCGCCTTCAAAAGCTTTTTTTTAATGGAGATTCTTCATCCATTCTGACAACATGACCAACGCCAACGCAACCATTGTACTTTGATACGTGTAACTATGCTATCGCCGTCATACAGCTCGTACAATTCGTGGTACATACGGCGCCGATACTCTCCATCAATGCAAACTGATCCATACATTTTACGAAGAATCTTTCTCTCAAACACTCCAAACACTGCCTCGTCTGCTTTCGCAGTTAGGTTAGGTTGAAAAGAGGGTGCATATATGAATACGCTCCATACCACTATGGACATACACCTAAGCCAGTAATCGACTTGTTGTGCGCTCCCAATACAACAACAAAAAATTTTGCCCATGAACATTCCACCAAGAAACAGGGGCAAACTTCTCACCTACCAATGAGTTTTATAGCCGAGTCCGAACGGCGTGCGACACCTCTTTGGAGAGAAGTTTTACATGGCATAGTACTTCACAAATGTTGCCAGCATTAGGAGGGCAAAACCACGGCTGAAAATGTTTTCTGATGGTCTCGCCAAGATTCGAACCCAGGCGTTCAGCGTCATAGGCGGACATGCTAACCTCTGCGCTGCGATGGCCTCCGTAGCTGTGCGCTCAAAGAAGTAACCTCGAAAATAAGCATTAGGAATTCTGTGCTACTTACAAAATCCTCAATTGTTTTCCTTGCCACTTCCCCAAGTTGGTTCATGTCTGGTATTGTGTCATCACCTAAGTGCCGGTATCTGTTAGACGCCAAAGCCGGGCAATGACAAAGGAAATGCTCCAACGTCTCATCTTCTTCCCCGCATGCCCTACATACGGCATCACTTGCCGCACTGTGCAATGTGTACCGTTACGATATCAATAGCTGTACTGACCTCCTTCTTACTTCCTTTTAGTAACAGCCTCGTCTTCTAACGATCGGGATCCCCCATAGGATTTTTGTCCTACCGACCGTTTTGCTGTTATGTGTCCCGTTATGATACCAATAGCTATACTGACCTCCTTCTTACTTCCCTACAGTAATAACCTCGTCTTCTCACTATCTGCATCCCCCATAGGATTTTCGTCCAACCGACCGTTTTGCTGTTCCCTGTGGAACCGAAAGGCTTCGGGTTAACCGACAGTCCTTTGGCCGTCACCGCCAAATCTTCTGCCTTTTCATTCCCCCTTACTCCGTTATGGCCCGGCACACAACGGATTTTTCCATCCTCAGAGAAGGCGTTAACCTCCTTCTTACATTCCAAGACAGTTCGTGATCTTACCGTCCTGTTTGTTATTGCCCTAAATATTATAACAATTTCAGCGTAGCAGACTGGTTCGAGAAGGAGGACCTCCGTCAGCATCCGTAATAGGCTGTTCATGGCTATAGGAGTGGTGATAAAATGACCGCTGTGGTGTGCCCTGTCCCACTTCCTCCCTTATATTTATGTCATGGGACTCACAATTAAGCCACCTGTTCCTGAGCATATGGTTTATCCAGTCTCTAAGGACCGGTTCAATCCGGACCGAAAGTCTTCGGGTTAAGCAAGTTTATTGACGGCAGTCCTCTGGCCTTCACCGCCAAATCGTCCGCCTTTTCATTCCCCCTTACTCCGCTTTGGCCCGGCATACAAACGATGCGGATTTTGCCATCCTCATAGAAGGCGATAACCTTCTTCTTACATTGTAAGACTCTTCCTGACCTTACCGTCCTGGTTGTTATTGCCCTTACGACAATTTTACTGTCCTCAAAGATATTCACTCTCGACATCCTCGCGTTAGAACCACACCACCTCATGCATTTCGTGATCGCCCGGATCTCCACATGCAGGACCGTTTTATGGACAGGCAGTCTAAAACCGATCTCAGTCCGTTGGTTTCTTAATATAGACCCCCAGGCCCACTCTGTCCTCTAGCTTTAATCCGTCCGTGTAACATTATCTTCAGGATGGCAATACCAAAGCTCTATGCCGCTGGCAGCAGTGCGTCGAACTTGACCCCACGGTTCACCTCATGTATCCGATCGGAAACCTCTTTCCTTCCTTCCAGGTTTCTTATCGTCGCCTTTATTATACCGCGATGGTATGAGCTGCTCCCATCCTCAATCCATTCTCCCATCGCCTTAAGTCTCTTAGCTGTATGTCAATGGGTCGGATATCAAGAATAGTTTCCATTCCCTTAGTGGGCATGGTCCTAATCGCTCCCCCTATGCCAAGCTATAGCATAGTTCGTCACCGTTTGGTGTTGTTGTGACGCCAATCCCGTTTCATCGAACTTCCTGTAAGGCGGTAATACCTGCCTTGTACTTCTGAAGTACATCCACCAACGCGTATACTGCACCATCTTCATAAAGAGTGCGGACATTCCAGGTGCATATCCCCAAATCGTGGTCCTTTTTCCGTTTGCGTGGGGCGTCAACGTTAGAGGAGTTCCTTTTTAATATTCTTTTGTTTAATTCAGATTGCATTGCAAGATATTTTCCGACTTTAGGCCATTGTTTGTTTCTTAGAGTAATTCCTTTAACTTTCCGGGGGCGGGTTATTAGCCCAGCGCCCCAACCGCATGGCTTTTGTCGCGAGCCATTTGCTCCAAGATCCGGCACCTACCTCCAGCCGCCCCTAACCAGGGAACAGACACTGATGTTGACCGTTGGTTATTTGAAGCCGCCAATTTCCTGCCTGGTCATCTCGAGTATCATTGGTACTCTGTATTTAAGTAAGAACCAGTGCCACCTGACCCCTCAGTGACTCTCTCCTCTCGAAATCGCTGACTACCCGCTGCCGCATTTGCAGCTACTCCGCATAAACACCAAGCTTTCTGCAACCTGTAGACGAGCCTGGAAGCTTTCAGCAAAGCTTCCCGTGATATCGATGAACACATATACAAGTCAGAGCTCAAAGTTCCAACCTGTGTGGTGCTCATAGTTATCCCGTGTTGGCCGGGAAAAGCTTATTTTCCCATTCGTTATACTAAAATCGTCATTCCGTGTGTAACTCATCGAAATAAGGATCTAGGATCCCAAAAAATACAAATTTACCCATGAACATTTCATTTGCAAAATACTTCTTAATGAGCCTCTAGACGTTTTGACGTTTTTTATGCCATACAACAGATGTGCCAGGTTAAGCCCGAATGGGTCCGAATACAAAATCTGATATAGCTCCCATATAAACCGATCTCCAGATAATACTTCTTGAGCTTCTAGAGAGCGCAACTATTATCCAATTTTGCTGAAATTGTACACAATGACTTCCTCTATGACCTCCATATAGCTCCCATACAAACCAATCTCCCGATTATACTTCTTCACCCTCTAGAGGGCGCAATTTTTATCCGATTTGGGCGAATCTATCACACTCAACAGATTTACCAAGTATGGTATGAATCGGTTTAATACCTCATATAGCTCCCATATAAACCGATCTCCCGATTATACTTCTTGAACCTCTAGAAAGTTCAATTCTTATCCGATTTAGCTGATGTTTTGCACAATGACATCTTCTATGGCCTCCAATATATGTGTCAAGTATAGCTTGAATCGGTCTAAAACCAGATGTAGCTCCCATAAAAACCGATCTGTCGATTTCTCTTGAGCTCTTAAAGGGCGCAGTTCTTGTCTGATTTGGATAAAATTTTTCACGACTTCTCCTATGACGCCATATAAACTAAACAAGCTCCCATATAAACCGATCTAACACTTTGACTTTTTGAGTCCCTATAGGACTACCCTGAAGTTTTGAATAATGACCATGGTATCTGTTATTCGAATCAAGTATGACTCAAATCGGTCCATGTTGTTGTTGTTGTTGTTGTTGTAGCATTGCGTTGTTGCAGCAGTGTGTTGTTTACTGAGGCGGCAGCCCTTGCTGTTGATGGATTTCATCGGGTCAATCCGGTACGTAAAACCTGCTGCCATGGAATTGCAAATCGGTCCATAACCCCATATAGCTCCAATACCATAATAATTCGTATCCATTGTCCTTTGTTTGCCCATTAAGAGATATCAGTCAAAGAACTTGACAAATGCTATACATGGTGGTGGGTACCCAAGATTCAGCCCGTCCCAACTTAGCACCCATTTATTTGTTGTATAACAAAACAATTAAAGTTCTACTTACTCTGGAAAATTGAGCCGCCCGCCTTCCCAATTTCTTTCCAATACAGCATGTAGACCACCCAAGTCCAAAGTACCTTTTATACAAATGGTCAAAATTGTGCCATACATGACAATACTTTGTATGGCATCAGTCCATACAACGGCTTTTAGACCACCCTGTAACACAAAGCAAAACAATCTCCAATATCAACTCAATACACTCAACTCGATTCAGACTTACCGCACAGGTGTAAAAAGTGCACACTATGCATACCACCGGGGTAATGGTATAGATATCTATGCCACTCACTTGATTGAATGTCAAGGCTGGCACATAAATTGCCAAAGGCAAGTAAAGGATCTGCAGAAGACAATCTCTTAGAAATAACATTTGAAGTGAAGACTATGGCCATTTCATACTTACCATGCCAACTGTGAATAATATGGAACAGAAATAACGTATCGATTTTCCGAAACGCATTTCAAAATACTGAAGAGGAAAGTAAGTCACTCTATCAATAGAATGTCTTTTATTTTCAGAAATAACCGTCTTAAGGAAAGGAAAACTCGAAAAGAACAACCAAGTACTTGATTTCAGTACACTCAGAAAAATAGTTCATTAACCAAAACGAAATTTTCGACAAGTAAACTTCTTTTGTAAAAAACGTTAGAGTTTTGTGCCAAAATTATAAAAAGTGCAATTTGTTCTTACTACGCAAATTAACATGGAAAGACAGACGGAAATAGGGTGCAGATATTACTCTGTCCCATGCCACTAAAGACATACACCTAAGCCAGTAATCGGCATGTTGTGCGCTCTAAAAACTAACTTCCTAAAAGAAAATTTTATGTAAGAAATTCCGTGCCACTTACAAAATCCTTAATTGTATACCACTACCCTAAGTTGGTTAATGTCTGATATTGTGTCCCTAAGTCTAAAACAGATCTCAGCCTTTGGGTTCTCAATGTAGACCCCCAGGCCCACTCTGTCCATCCGTGTAACGTGATCCAGACGGCAATACTAGGGTTTGGTCAGTCCAATACTGTGCCGCTGGCATCATCGGTTCGGAAACCTCTTCCCTTCCTTCCACGTTTCCTATCGTCGCCTCGATTATACCGCGATGGTATGAGCTGCTCCCATCCCCAATCCATTCTCCCATCGCCTTAAGTCTCATAGACGCAGTGGCTACCTCACAGTTAATCTGTATGTCAATGGGTCGGATATCTAGAATAGTCTCTAGCGCCCTAGTGGGCGTAGTCCTCATCCCCCTGCCTATGGCAAGACAACATGTTCTCAGAACTTGTTGTATGGTCCTAACGTTGCACTTTTTCTCTATAGCAGTTCACCAAACTACTGAGGCGTAAGCATGTATTGGTCTAATCAGGCTTCTATAGAGTCTGAAGCGTGATTAGACCAATAGATCGGTAGATCGGTTTATATGAGACCTAGTTTGGTTTATATGAGGTCATAGGAGAAGTCGGTGTGCAAAATTTCATCCAAATCAGACAAGAACTGCGCCCTCTAGGAGCTCAAGAGAAATCGACATATCGGTTTTTATGGGAGCTATACCAGGTTTTAGACCGATTCAAGCCATACTTGACACGTGTATTGGAGGTCATAGGAGAAGTCATTGTTTTAATGGGAGTTATATCAGGTTTTAGACCGATTCAAGCCATACTTGACACGTGTATTGGAGGTCATAGAAGAAGTCATTGTGCAAAACATCAGCCAAATCGGATAAGAATTTCACCCTCTCGAGGCTGAAGAAGTATAATCGAAAGATCGGTTTATATGGGAGCTATATCAGGTTTTGAACTCATTCAGACCATACTTGTTACATCTGTTGAGTCCGATAGTTTCAGCCAAATCGGATGAGAATTGCGCCCTCTAGAGGCTGAAAAAATATAATCGGGAGATTGGTTTCTATGGGAGCTATATGAAGGTCATAGAGGAAGTCATTGTATACAATTTCAGCAAAATCACCTCTAGAAGGCGCACCGATCGGGAGATTGGAATGTTCACGGGAGATATTTTCCAAATGGAATGTTCATGGGTAAATTTGCATTTTTTGCGGTCTCAGATCCTTATTTCGATGAGTTACAAACTGAATGACGATGTTAGTAAAACGAATAGAAAAATATGCTTTTTCCGGCGGACACGGGATAACTATGAGCACCACACAGGATGGTACTCTGAGCTCCGACTTGTGTGTTTTCGTCGTTATCGCACAAAGCTTAGCTGAAAGCGTCCACAGGTTGTGGATAGTGGAAAGCTTCGTTTTTATGCGGGAAAAGCTGCAAATGCGGCAGTCAACGCTTTCGAGAGAAAAGCTTCAGCGAGGGATCAGGTGGCACTGGCTCTTACTTAAATACAGAGATGAAAAGGCGAGTTATTGGCGAATTCAAATAACCAACGGACAACATCAACATCTGTTTCCTGGTAAGGGACACCTAGAGGCGATGCCCGATCTTGGAGCAAGTCTAATCACGCTTCTGTAGAGCCTGAAGCGTGATTAGACCAATACTTACTTACGCCTCAGTAGTTTGGTGGACTGCTATAGAGAAAAAGTGCAACGTTGGGACCATACAACAAGTTCAGGGAACATGTTGTCTTGCCATAGGCGGATGGATGAGGTCTACGTCCACTAGAGCGCTAGAGACTATTCTAGATATCCGACCCATTGACATACAGATTAACTGTGAGACAGCCACTGCGTCTATGAGACTGCTATGGACGGACCTAACTAAATCTAATAAGAAAGTGGTTCTGATATGATACGTAGACTTATCATAGGGTCTACCTCTCTTCAAAAACAAAACTGCGCTAAATTATAATACCCTATACCACAGTAAAGGAACTAATACTGACTGACCAACCATTACTCAATGAAAACACAAGAAATGAGACAAATGAGCGTATGCCAAGCTCTCGTACTCTCTACCAAATGAAAGAGACACAAGAAATAAACAAAGAAAACGATTCACCTTTTCGTGCAATAAATCACAATTTGCTGTAAGCAAAACATTTTTGACTTAAAAGAATTTTGAATTTTAGCGTAATAGAACAACCTTAACCACAAAAGAAGTTCCCAAAGCTAAGCGACGTTTACATCAAAAAGATCCAAATTCACGGATAAAATTCGACTGTGGGTTACACAATCACTGTTATACAGTTTCTATAAAAATCGAATTTCCCTAATAAAACGGACATGTCTGACGGTAATAAAATTAAATTTTGCACAATGACTTCTTCTGTGATCTACAACATTTGTGTATTTTTTTTAAAGTAAGGTTGAAGAAGACCTCCATAGCGCAGAAGTTAGCATGTCCGCCTATGACACTGAACGCCTGAGTTCGAATCCTGGCGAGTACATTACAAACAATTTTTCAGTGATGGTTATCCCCTCCAAATGCTGGCGACATTTGTGAGGTACTGTACCATCTGGTATGGCAGCAATGAAAATTCTTCTCCACAAAGAGGTGTCGCATTGCGGCACGCCGTTCGGATTCGGCTATAAAAAGAAGGCCCCTAGTCATTTTAGCTTAAAACTTAAATCGGACAGCACTCAGTAGTATGTATGAAGTTTACTGCAAGGTTAAATTAGAGTGTGCTGCGTTTAACAGCCAGAAATACACCAAACGTAACGTCAGAACGCCTATGTCAGGCATTGTGTGCTTTTCACTTGTACCTCAATTCTCTGTCATTCTATAGTTTCCAGTTGGTTCAAGTACAAGGTACAGCGTCCGATGGGAACTATCTCTTTCGATAGCCGGTCACTTGCATAGGAAGCTTTCCTTTCCAACTGTCCTACATGCAGCCTCGCTAGCCACACCTATCTCGTTTATGTTCTCCTGATCTCCTGATCTCCTTTCTCCTTAAGTTCTTAATTCATTTGAGGTTGTCACAAAGACTTTCGCCTTCTGTAAGTTTATCATCAGTAAACTCCTATCCTTCAGTGCCACTTAAACCTCCTTTTGATTTCATTGTACCACAGTATGACTCGGCAACCAAATAATGCCGATCCAATCATATATAATGTTAAGAAAGACGAAGGTGGGCCAATTTGAGATACCACGTTTCCTCAATAGGACGATTTCGATATCTGACTAGGTTAATACCTAGGATTGATCTTGAAAGGAAACTAAATTAGAAGTGTCAAATTCCGGAGCATACCGTGGAGGCTCACAGATGTTGGGCACTATGCAAACGGAAAGTATGCTCGAAATGGAGCCTGCATCCGAGCATAGTTCACTGGCTTATAGGAGAGTTATCCGACCTATACTTATATACGCCTCAGTAGTTTGATGGACTGCAATGGAGAAAAAGTGCAACGCAAGGTTAATACATTAGGTTCAGAGAACATGTTGATTTGGCATAGGCGGAGCGATGAAGACCACGCCCACTAGGGTACTGCAGACTATTCTAGATATATCCGAACCATAGACATAGAGATTAGGGGTTGAGGCAGGCGCTGCGGCTTTGAGAGTTAAGGATAGAAATAGGTCATACCATTTCGGTATAATCGAGAAGAATATAGAAAACCTGGAAGGAAGGCAAGAAGTTTCCGTACATGAGATGACACTCCGGGTAGAGTGCGATACCCTACTGCCAGCGACACAGACTTGAATTGATGGAACTCTATTATTGCCACCTGAAAGATCATGCTACACAAATGGATCAAAGCCTGGGCCTAAGTGTCTACATAGAGAACGTATAGATTGGTATCTGTTTTCGACTGCCTGACCACAATATGTTCCTGCAGGCGCAGACCCAGGCGATCACGGAATGCGCAATGAGGTGTGGACAGTATACGAACAGTCTTGGAGTGTAAAAAGGAGCTGGCCGGTTTCTCTGAGGATGCACGATTCTCTTGGTTTGGGTGCCAAGCCATAGCGGAGTAAGGGGCAATGAAAGAGCAGAAGATTTGGCAGGGAAGGCCAGAGAACTGCCGTCAATAAACTTGGTTTAACCAAAGCCTTTCGGACCATGGTAGTCCTAGTTAAAGATGTATGCGACGAACACTCATTTAACACTCATGGAACAGCAAAACGTTCGGTAGAACGATGAAAATCATATGACCAATCGGTGTGGCAAGGTATAGCATGTGTGGGGCATGTTGGAGCATTCCTATGCCATTGTCCCGCTTTCGTGGGCAACAAGCACCAGCACTTAATTGGGAACGCGATACTCGGACATCCAAGACATGAACCAAGTAGCACGAATTTTGTAAGTAGCACGGTCTTCCCGACTTAGATTTTATTTTACGGGATTACTTTTTATACCCACCACCATACGATGGGGGTATACTAATCTAGTCATTCCATTTGAAACACCTCCAAATATTGATCTAGGACGCCCCCCCACCATCCCCAATAAATTACATATATTCTTGATCGTCCCGATCTGGCCATTCCCGTTTGTCCGTCCGTCCGTCTGTCGAAATCACGGTAGCGGTCGAACGCGTAAAGCTAGCCGCTTAAAATTTTGCACACATACTAAATATTGATGAAGGTCGTTGGGAATTCTAAATGAACCATATCGGTTCAGATTTGGATATAGCTCCCATATAAACCGGTCTCCCGATTTGACTTCTTGAGCCCCTGGAAGCTAGGAGCTATATCAGGTTTTGGACCGATTGGAGCCATACTCAGTACATATGTTGGAGGTCATAGGAGAAGTCCTCGTGCAAAATTCGCATAAGAATTGCGCCCTCCATTGGTTCAAGAATTATATTCGGGAGATCGGTTTATATGGGAGCTGTATCAGGTTCTAGGCCGATTAGAACAATATTCTGTACATCCGTTGAAGGTCATAGGAAAGGTTCTCGTACAATAGTTCAGCGAAATCGGATGATAATTGCGTTGTCCATAGGCTCAAGAAGTATATTCGGGAGATCGGATTCTATGGAACTTATATCCGGTTTTGATCCGATTACAACCATACATGGGACATCTTTTGGAGAATCAAAGGCAAAGTCATGGTGCAAATTTATAGCTAAATGAGATAAGAATTGTGTGCTCTACATATTCGGGAGATCGGTTTATGTGGGAGGCATATCAGGTTTTGGACCGAATAATACCATGTTCGATACATCTGTTGCAGATCGTAGTAAATATTCTCCAATATTTCAGCCAAATCGGATAAGAAATGCGCCCTCTAGTGGGTCAAGAAGTATATTCGAGAGATCGTTGTGTAAGGGAGTTATATCTAAAAGTGGACCGATTTGGCACATTTACAATCCCAACCGACCTACATTAAAACCAAGTAACAAGTTAACGACAGTTAACGTTATTTCGAAAGTCTGGCGGTCATGGCTAGATGGACTTAAAGTGTATCTATACTTTATGAGGTCTTAAACCAATATTTCGATGTGTTACAAACATAATGACGATGTTATTGTACCCCCGCTCTATGGTGGAGGCTATAAAAAAGACTACAAAATTTAATTCGAACAGCCATTTTTGATTTCATTCGTACACAGATGAATACCTCCTCGAGGATCTTTAGCAAATTGGGAGTGGACCTTGCGGCGAGCACTGCGATACCGATATTTTAAACTTTTGGCCTGTACTTTTCGATTATAGGCTTCTTAAACGTGATAACCTACTCAACCTGTTTCTTTTAGTGGCAACAACACGAATTTTTTGAGCAACTCATCGAAATGGGCATTTTAAGCAACTTTTCATTTGAGATACCCGGGAAGCTTTATCACTTCAATCTGGTTTATAAAAGCTTTGAAAAATGCATGGATTGATCGATTCATTGATTGATAGATTTACTCATAATGATATGATGATGACATTATTCAAATCTTCAAGTCTAGCTTTTCTTTCCTTAAAACAATTTTAAAGCATAAACTGTTTGAAGAAAATTAAAGATTACATAACTCATGTGTACAAGAAGTTGTGAATTAATAAAAAAAAATATTTACAATGCAGATGTTAAGACATGCATAAAACAACAACGGCATCAATGGATGGTAAATTTTGAATATGTAGTAGACAAGCACAAGCAAGGAATGACTTTAGCAAAATTGAAAACCTGACATCATATTCCCCTGCTTATAGATTATCTTTCGCTATTTAACATTATTATAAGAGGAGGTACTCTGCGGCATGCCAAACAGTAGGCCCAAATAAAAGTCCAAAACCCCAGATTTTGTAGTATTGGAAATATCATAGTTCTATGAAAATTATGTATGCTGTCTGTTTTTATACCCTTCACCCTAGGATGGGGTTATACTATTTTCGTCATTCCGTTTGTAACACCTCGAAATATACATCGAAGAGCCCATATTCCTGATCGTATCACATTTTAAGTCGATCTAGCCATATCCATCCATCCGTCCGTTCGTCTGCCTGTCGAAAGCACGCTAGTTTAGGTCAATTGGGAATGCCAATGGGCCAAATCAGTCCTAGTTTTGTTATAGCTGCCATATAAAACAATTTTGGGTCTTGATTTCTTCAGCCTCTATAGGACGCAATTCTTATTTATTTTGGCTGAGAGGTTACACGTGGCGTTTTGGTATGACTCCCAACACCTACAGTTGGTGTTTCTATGACTTCTAATAGCAATGACAGTACGGCCCGTATCGATCTATAACTTGATATAGCTCTAATGTACAATAATTGAAAAAGTCATTCAATTAACTTATGACATGAGATGCATGGTGGATCGTATGTAAGATTCGGACTGACCTATATATCCACGCTACACAAGTGCGAAAGAGTTCCCTTGAGAAATATCTCGAGAAGTCACAGCAGGATTATGCTATGGCAGCCTCTTTTAATCTAGAGATGCTTAGGAAAGAATATATCCTACAATATCTCCCAAATACCGAATAGTGTGCTATGTGACAGGGTTATACATGACAAGTTGGGTGATAACGCGAATTACAAGCGGATAACGTGTCAAGGACATGTGTTCTTTTCTATTCTCTTTCGATGTGAGGCAAATTTCTGTCGACGTGACATCATAAAGTAGACTATCAAGATTGGTTACGATTTAATTAATTGAGGATGAATGTAATGAAAAATTTTGTTCCGATAATTTTTAGTCGAAGATAGGTGATTTGAACTCACGCCACCGGAAGGATTCATCTTCAAAGCGAAATTCCTAGGCCTAGTCCTCGATTCTCATTTTAGTGGGAAAATAACACAACGACATGCCTAAGAAGTACTGATAAATCCACAATTCTATTTTGCATAGCATAGAAGCGGAGAGAAGAAGCCTTCTAGTTCAGATCCTCTAAATCAGACAAGTTCCCATAGAAATACAATAGAACCTAAAGAGGATCTCCTTCTGACTGCCAGCGTGAGACACACACACAACAGATGTTCTATAGTATTTTCTTTCTCGACGAACTCACAGCTTCTTCAGAAGTTGTAACTTGCAAACTTCTATCTATCAGTATTTTTTCCAATCAGACAGTGACCTGTCATGGTGCACACAATGATAAAGAAGTCTATTCTAGCCACGAACAGCAATGCGATAGACCTCTTCAAGTCTAAATTATACAAATATTTTGGAATGTTCGCAACACGAGACAGGCGATCTACTGGGATCTTTGTTCTAAGAAATGTTTTTATGAACCTCCCACAAGTCTTGCTCATAAAGGATGACAGACTAACAGGACGAAAATCTTTTGCCTTCTTGTGGTAAAGATTTCATGCTTCGGAGTGAAATGTGTCCTCAGATCCTAGAGGTATATAAGACATTTTGATACAGGCAGAGTATATCTCACTAAGGAGATATAGTTTGTAATTAAACCGGTGATACCTTATTAAGGCCTGGCAACTTAAAGTAGTCGAAACTTTCTCTCACCCAAAGGATTTTCGTCTGGGACACAATTTCCCTAATAATCTCCAAAGAATTCTAGAGCCACGTTGTCCGCTGGAGAGTTTCCCGGGAAATATGTATCAACGAGTAGTTCTAGTATTCCCCACTTGACAATATCCATGCATTCTGGGACTTCTTAATTTATCCCACCGTAATAGGTATTGAGGATAGGATCTTCTTTAACCTAGAGACCTCAGATGTATCTTCCACGGAGCTGCAGAACTCCACCCAGGCCTTTGATTTTTCTTAGCTCAGCCTTATGGACATACCAATCATGGCTTTCGTTCTGTTGAAGAGTTTTCTGCAGAGTTTGTTCCACCTTGGCGGTCGCTGTTTGCCTCTTGGCTTGGCTCTAGGACGTGCTCACACAAGCGACTCATTCAGGGCCTTCGTGATCTGGTTGACCATAATGTCTATTATCTCCGCAATTTCCACTTCTTTTCTGGTCTAGAAGTGGTAGTCGTGCAGTATGTGTGCCGAAATCTATCCCAATTCGTCTTTCTTCTGTTTAGCCGAGGCACCACTTCTGCAGTATTTTCGCCAAAGCTGAAACTAATATACCGATGATCAGATAAGCTGTTGTCATCCAAAACTTGCCAGCCGCATATCCTTCTGCTTAGATCTTTCGATACATAGGTCACATCTAGTACCTCCTGTTTGTTCCGGTCGGTTTATTCCCTTTATTACAAATCGCCCGATTGCAAATTATAATATTGGGTTGCCCAAAAAGTAATTGCGGATTTTTCATATAGTCGGCGTTGACAAATTTTTTCACAGCTTGTGACTCTGTAATTGCATTTTTTCTTCTGTCAGTTATCAGCTGTTACTTTTAGCTTGCTTTAGAAAAGAAGTGTAAAAAAACTATGTTTGATTAAAGTTCATTCTAAGTTTTATTAAAAATGCATTTACTTTCTTTTAAAAAATCCGCAATTACTTTTTGGGCAACCCAATATATTCGATAAGCTGCTCATCGCTTTCGTTGACGTCCGAACTTCCCCATATCTGGTGAGGTGCATTACCATCACTTCCTACAATGAGTAGCGGACAATCAGCAGTATCGGGGGGAGAGGCCGAGTGGCACTGGCTCTTGGTTAAATACCGAATGCCTATGATGCACTATACGACAAAACGAGTCATTTGCGCCTTTAACTAACCAATGGGACATCATATTGCCGCGGCGATCGGTCGTATAGACCGGAACGAGCTTGCACGCCTATAAGAGCTTGACGAGGATCGCCACCTCAACATGCAAATGTGGCTACAACAACAACAACTGAGAAAAACATTAAGACAACTCTTTGCAAGAATACAGGCTCTGTGTATCCCATTCCCCGTACCCTTGATTAGTTTAAAGGCAGGAATTTTTAGTCCACGAACCATTCCATCACACACCCATGAGATTTCCAGTCTCCTGCAATCCTTCAGATTTTAGAAATGTGGTCGACAGTTTTTCTGCCAAGTGTTTAGCAACAACTGCTTAGGCATCTCCTGATTCCCCAACCCCACCGCTTCTATAGACCTTCAGCTTTAACTTGTTGAATCCGTAGGACACAACTCCATCAGACTTGATGAGCTCTGCGAGACAACCGGAGTTTAGTACGAATACGGCATGTCTCCGGTCGCCATCAGCCTCATCCAATCTAACAATCTTCCAGTCAATGATTGAAAGATTGGGAATGCAGTCCCTTAGTCTCCCAAGTATGGATTCAGGATCTGAGGGAATCCTTGGCATCCAGTTTTTACAGAACAGTCATACCAAACCGTACAGTACCTCACAAATGTCGCCAGCGTTAATGGGGATAACCACTGCTGCAAAACAAGCTCAGCTCATTCTGTTTTGGCCTTAAGTTTGTTATAATTGAAGGATAACACCACGTTACAACCACGAATTAATACCAAAATTATACTGCATGGCATCGAAACGCCTTACATCATCCATACCATGCAGAATTTTTTTTTTTTATTAATTCACTCTCTCTCTCTACACTCTATCATCAAAAAAAATTATTGTTTAATTTATTTTTTTTTTAATATAAAATTGAAAAAAATTCTTTTTATAACCACAACCTTTAAATATTTACAGAAATTGTCCTAATGAGCTTAATAACTCAATTTTTCTTACTATCCACTTCATAAACAAGTTCTACTTTCTCATACTCATCCTTCTCATTGACACTTTCGTAGTCTTCAAATTTAATGAATTTTCTTATAAATGGTGAAAAGAGTCTGCGATTCATCTTTGAAGGATCATTTCGTCCAAAGACTAAAGAAGCCAAATGGGCCACAACAATGGAAGTTAAGCATCCTGCGGCAGCATAAAGCAAAAAGGACATTTGATATATATACTGGGCGAAAGTTTTTGAACTAGAAAAGAAGAAAGTCTAAAACAAAAACTGTTAAAAAAGTGTTTTTTAAAAATCCTACCCTTTATCGATTAAGGTAGAATTGGCCAAAGTCTTTGTGACAGGTTCGAAATCATAGGTACAACCCTCAGTAGACAGGGGTTTCTCTGGATACTCCAATTCACCGGTGGCCAAGGCCACTTGGCATTTGACACATATCCAGGTCATGGTGGCAAAAGCAACAAGACAGCCACTAACAGCGCTCTACAAAACAAAATATCCTTCGAATTTCTTTAATTTTTTTTTTTTTTCAATTTCCAAAACCTTACCTTAGAATTAATCCAGGGCATCAATAGACCCATTAGAAATAAACTTAGTAAAGGACCTCCTGTCACCGATACCAATGTGGTCCATAACTGTATCACATTATGACCCAAGAACTGTATTCCGAACACTAAAACCACACTCAACACTCCAATAAATACCACTGTGGAACGTAAAATCCAAGCCGTTTGTCGTTCCGTCAATGGTTCACTCCTGTAGGGTTTTATGTAGTCCTCCAAAAATACCGCAGCCAAGGAATTCAATCCTGTCGATAGGGAACTCAATGCAGCACTAAATACCCCAGCCACAAATAGACCAGCCTTGCCTGGTAGAAATTGTAAAGTCTCCATAACCATTAGGGGCACCATTTGATCCTTTGCCTTGGCCAATTTGGTAGTCAAGGGATCACAATCATAATATTTGGCAAATATCAATAGGCCATTATACATGCACAAGATGTTGATTGTAATAATGCCTATGGTATAATTTTGGCAAGCCTTTTTAGCCTGCTTCACTGAAGGTAAGGCTAAATAACGTGGCACTATAACCTGATTGCCACAATTGACTTGCGTATAATAGAAGGTGGTGCCCAACATAATGGATAGCAGGGAAACTCGAGTGGTGGGATCCCAGGTGAGTCTGAAATATCAGTGATTGGTATATATTTTTCAACGTTCCTCTCTTTCTCTCTCCCTCTATGGTAGGAACTAGATTTAATTTAATTTTTTGATACATACTCAGGATATTCAATTCTTCCTGTCATCCAGTTACGCTCCAAGACAACACCAAAACCTCCCACATCAATGGTACCTTTTACAACCACGCAGATAATAGCTCCCACCATTATAAGGGTTTGTATAACATCAGTCCATACAACCGCTTTGAGGCCTCCCTTTATAAGTAAAGAGAGTTATTAGGAATTCTCATACCATATTCAAGAGGTAAAGAGATAGCGAGAGAGATCGAGAGAGAGATAGAGAGAACAAGTAAAAAGGCGTTAAGTTCGGCCGGGGCCGAACTTTGGATACCCACCACCTCGGGTATGTATGTAAACCACCATTCGCCATAATCCGGTAAAAGATGCAAAATTTATGCCCCCATAGCAGCTTTATCGAAATATGGTCCGATTTTTACCAAATTCGACACAAATATTGAGTGGTCTACAAGTCATTGTTCAATTTTGCTGAACAAAATATTGGTCTTTATGGTAGCCATATATAGCCAAGAAGGAAGATATTCCTTCTCAACCAATCGAGCATGGTAGGATTTGGATCTGAGGATTCCCTCTGATCCTGAATCTATACTTGGAAGACTAAGGGAATGTAATCCCAATCTTTCAACCAGCGACTGGAAGATTGGTATATTGGATGAAGCTGATGGTGACCGGAGTGACGCAGTGATGACGGAGGCTATCGTAGCGCAAAGGTTAGCATGTCCGCCTATGACGCTGAACGCCTGGGTTCGAATCCTGGCGAGGACATCAGAAAAAATTTGTAAATGTAAAACTTCTCTCGAAAGAGGTGTCGCACTGCGGCATGCCGTTCGGACTCGGCTATAAAAAGGAGGCCCCTTATCATTGAGCTTAAAACTTGAATCGAACTGCACTCATTGATATGTGAGAAGTTTTCCCTGTTCCTAAAGGAGATGAAGGAGACTGAAAATCATCCTGCCACAACCGAGACCAGAGGGGAAGCATCGAAACGGGTCCCGACAAGCCCTGTGTGGGTGGGTCATCCGGTTGGACAGGGCTCAAGGTGTGTGCCAACGGGGAAGCACGGAACTCAAAAAGTACTTTCACAGCAGCAGCTAATGAAGCATCTTAGGAGGAATCGTTCACAAATATAGAGCGATCTGAACCAGATACGATATGGATGTCGAAAAGCCTAACATATGTCTCTGTGTTAAATTTGAGCGAAATCGAATTATAAATGTGCCTTTGATGGGCCCAAAACCTTAAATCGAGAGATCGATCCATATGGCAACTATACCCAAATCTGGACCGATCTGAGCCAAATTGAAGAAGAATGTCGAAGGTACTGACACAACTCACTGTCCCAAATTTCAGCAAAATCGGATAATAAATTTGGCTTTTATGGGTCTAAGACCCTAAATCGGAGGATCGGTCTATATGGCAGCTATATCCAAATCTGGACCGATCCGAGGAAGTCTAAGGGCCTAATATAACTCACTGTCCCAAATTTCGGCGACATCAGGTAATAAATGCGCCTTTTATGGGCACAAAACCTTAAATCGAGAGATCGGTCTATATGGCAGCTAAAGGGTGATTTTTTTGAGGTTAGGATTTTCATGCATTAGTATTTGACAGATCACGTAGGATTTCAGACATGGTGTCAAAGAGAAAGATGCTCAGTATGCTTTGACATTTCATCATGAATAGACTTACTAACGAGCAACGCTTGCAAATCATTGAATTTTATTACCAAAATCAGTGTTCGGTTCGAAATGTGTTCATTCACCGTAACGTTGCGTCCAACAGCATCTTTGAAAAAATACGGTCCAATGATTCCACCAGCGTACAAACCACACCAAACAGTGCATTTTTCGGGATGCATGGGCAGTTTTTGAACGGCTTCTGGTTGCTCTTCACTCCAAATGCGGCAATTTTGCTTATTTACGTAGCCATTCAACCAGAAATGAGCCTCATCGCTGAACAAAATTTGAACACATTTCGAACCGAACACTGATTTTGGTAATAAAATTCAATGATTTGCAAGCGTTGCTCGTTAGTAAGTCTATTCATGATAAAATGTCAAAGCATACTGAGCATCTTTCTCTTTGACACCATGTCTGAAATCCCACGTGATCTGTCAAATACTAATGCATGAAAATCCTAACCTCAAAAAAATCACCCTTTATCCAAATATGGACCGATCTAGGCCAAATTACAGAGAAATGTCGAGGGGACTAACTTAACTGACTGTATCAAATTCGGCGACATCGGACAATAAATGCGAATTTTATGGGCCCAAAACCATACGGTCTATATGGCAGCTATATACAAATCTGGACCGATCTGAGCCAAATTGAAGAAAAATGTCGAGTGGCTTAACACAACTCACCGTCCCAAATTTCGACGACGTCGGACAATAAATGCGCCCTTTATGGGCCCAAAACATTAGATCGAGAGATCGGTCTATATGGCAGCTCTATCCAAATCTAGACCGATCTGGACCAAATTGAAGAGGAACGTCGAAGGCACTAACATAACTCACTGTCCGAAATTTTGGCGACATCGGACAATAAATGCGCCTTTTATGGCCCCAAAACCTTACATCGAGAGATCGGTGTATATGGCAGCTATATCCAAATCTGGACCTTTCTGAGCCAAATTAAAGAAGGAAGTCGAAGGGCCTAACACAACTCACTGTCCCAAATTTCGGCGACATCGGATAATAAATGCCCCTTTTATGGGCACAAAACCTTAAATCGAAAGATCGGTCTATATGGCAGCTATATACAAATCTTGACCGGTATAAGCCAAATTGAGGAAGGATGTCGAAGGGTCTAACACAACTCAAATTTCGGTGACTTCGGACAATAAATGCGCCTTTCATGGGCCCAAAAACTTACATCGAGAGATCGGTGTATATAGCAGCTATATCCAAATCTGGACCGATCTGAGCCAAATTGAAGAAGGATGTTGACTGACCTAACACAACTCACTGTCCCAAATTTCAGCAAAATCGGATAATAAATGTGGCATTTATGACCTTAAGACCCTAAATCGGCGGATCGGTCTATATGGGGCATATATCAAGATATAGTCCGATATAGCCATCTTCGAACTTTACCTGCTTATGGACAAAAAAAGAATCTGTGCAAAGTTTCAGCTTAATATCTCTAGTTTTAAAGGCTGTAGCGTGATTTCAACAGGCAGACGGACGGACAGATGGACGGACATTGCTAGATCGTCTTAGATTTTTACGCTGGTCAAGAGTATATATATACTTTAGAGGGTCGGAAATGGATATTACGATGTGGTGCAAACGGAATGACAAAATGAATATACCCCCATCCTTCGGTGGTGGGTATAAAAAGGATGAACGACTGTGTGAAGTGGCAAAAATACCTATTCAACCAACATCTGCAAATTCCCAAAAACTCTGCATGTTTTATACCATACACCACTACTGTGACACAAGGTCTTATAACTTAGAGCATTTGTTTGTAACAGAGCAATAGTTTGGTCTAAGGAAGGACTGCAGAAAACTCGTTAACAAAAGCCACAGGAGCACCACACGATTAGGACGTCTCTAAGGCTGCGCTAAGAAAATATAAGGGCGAGCTGAGAAAAGCTAAGAACAAATCCTGTGTGAAATTCTGCAGCTCCGTGGAGAATACATCTGAGGCCTCAAGGCTAAGGAAGATTCTATCCGTGAGACCTATAACGGTGGGGTATATTCAGAAGTCAGAGAATGTATGGACAATGTCTAGTGAGGAAACACTAGAACTACTCATTGATACACATTTCCCGGAAAATTCTCCAACGGACAATGTGGCGCCAGAAGAGGTTGTCACTGGTATGCATTTGTCGGAGTTTATAAGGAAAATTATGACTGAGCCTAAAATTGTTTGGGCGATAAGAAGTTTCGACTCCTTTAAGTCGCCAGGCCATGATGATGCATCACCGGTTGAATAACAAGCTGTGTCTAATAGACTGATTCCTTGGCTTAAAGATAGAGACTCTGCTTACATTAGAATGTCATATTACCTCTGGGATGAAGGGACGTGAAAGTCATTTTCATTCCGAAAGCAGGAATACCTTACCACACGAAGGCGAAACATTTTGTCCTATTAGTCTGTCATCCTTCATGCTGAAGACTCTTAAAAGGTTGATAGAAACATATTTTAGGGCAAAATTCCCTCGAGATCGCCTATCGCGGCAGCAGCATGCATATAGTAAGGGCAAATCCACTGAAACAGCCCTTCACGACCTAGTCGGCTGCATAGAGGGTTCTCTCGCTGTCAAGGAATATACAATGGTAGCATTTCTTGACATTGAAGGTGCTTTCAATAATGTAAAACCAACGTCAATCATGAAGGAGTTGAAGTTTCTATGCATCAACTCTACCGTAAGAAAGTTTATTAATAACTTACTAAAAGATATATTACGGCAGGCTTGGGATCTGTGGATCTCAAAAGATGGGTCAGCAGAGGAACACCTCAAAGAGGTGTACTGACTACTCTACTTTGGAATGAAGCCATTAACAATATATAATTGTCTCTGGAAGAAAGAGTAGTAAAAGTGGTCGCGTATGCTGATGACGTGGCAATTGCGGTTAGGGAAAAGTTTCCCAGCACTCTAAGAGATATACATCACCGAAGTGCTCTACCAAAAGTGGTCTAGGTATAAATCCGTGCAAAACTGAAGTAAATAGTTCTTTACAACAGGAGATACAAGTTGCCTACAATGGCACCTGTCTGCTTGGGAGAAGAGAATGTTAAATTTACTGAAAGCGCAAAATACCTGAATGTTTTGCTGGAAAGGAAAATGAACTTCAAATACAACATTTTGGAAAAGGGTCAGAAAGGCAATTCTTGCTCTATACACCTGCAAGAGAGCCATTGGCAAAAGTTGAGGGTTAAGACTGCGTATCATGCATTGGGTATATACTGCAGTTGTCAGACCCATAATGCTATATGGTGTTGTGGTCTGGTGGACGGCGCTTCAAAAGTCCACCTCCTGCTCAATACTCAACCGGATCCAAAGGATGGCTTCCTTGTGCATCACAGCCGCACTGAGGAAGACACCATCTGATGCACTGAATTTAATGCTACATCTAATGCCTCTGGACATTGCTGCGACAACTGCGAGACAAATTGCTGCGACAACTGCCGTGAGGTTAAAGGAGCATTCTTTTATTTTCCAATTTTCCCTTATTTTCCAACATGTATATACTGCAGTTGTAAGACCTATAATGCTATATGGTGTTGTGGTCTGGTGGACGACGCTTTAAATTGGATCTACGGTATCCCTGGTAACAGGGGTTACATAGATTTCTATACGGATGTTTCCAAACTAGACGACCAGGTGTGCTTTGGGGTGTACTTTAAAGATCTAGAACTGGTGTATCAAGTTGAGATCTTTGCAATTCAGGAAGTGGTGGAATGGCAAAGATATAATGTCCTTACGGCGATTGGCATAAATATCTTCTCAGACAACCAGCCAGCCCTTAATATCTCTTGGGAACATATTTCTGAACACAAAAACCTCAGATCGGTTCAGATTTGGATATAGCTGCCATATAGACCGATCCTCCGATTTAGGGTCTAAGGAACCTAAAAGCCACATTTTTTATCCGATTTCGCTGAAATTTGGGATAGTGAGTTGTGTTGGGCCCTTTGACATCTTTCTTCAATTTGGCCTAGATCGGTTCAGATTTGGATATAGCTCTCATAAGACCGATTTCTTGATTTAAGGTTTTGGGCCCATAGAAGAGGCATTTATTGTCCGATGTCGCCGAAATTTGGGACAGTGTGTTAAGTTAAGCCCCTTGACATACTTCTGCAACATCGCACAAATCGGTCCAGATTTATATATAGCTGCCATATAGACCGATATCTAAGTTTTAGGTTTTGGGGCCATAAAGGACGCATTTATTGTCCGATGTCGCTGAAATTTGAGACAGTGAGTTTAGTTAGGCTCCTCGATGTTCCTTCTTACATCTGCCATATAGACCGATCTCTCGATTTAAGGTTTTGGGCCCATAGAAGAGGCATTTATTGTCCGATTTCGCCGAAAATTGGGACAGCGCTTTGTGTTAGGCTCTTCGACATTTTTGTGCAACTTGGCCCAAATCGGTCCAGATTTGGATATAGCTGCCATGTAGACCGATATCTCGATTTAAAGTCTTTGGCCCATAAAAAGCGCATTTATGATCCGATTTCACTGAAATTTGACACAGTAACTTATGTTAGGCTTTTCGACATCCGTGTCGTATATAGTTCAAATCGGTTTATTTTTAGATATAGCTACTGTACTTATTAGTATTGTATTTGGTTCAAATCGGAACATATTTTGATATAACTGATATGGGACATAAGGTATGAAATTTTCACCGAATTTTGATGAAAGGCGGTTTTTATATATACCCGAGGTGGTGGGTATCCAAAGTTCGGCCCGGCCAGACTTAAAGCCTTTTTACTTGTTCTACTTTGAAATACCCTACATTAGAGTCACACATTGTGGTGGTCGTTACAGTTTTTTCGTTTGAGCGGGCTTTGGTCTGGAGAGATGGAGATTAACTTATTGCAAATAGAACCTTGCCTTAAAAGGGCTAGCATAAATTTCTTTCCCTTTCTCCTAAAAAAACACCAATTCCATTGTTTTCAGTTTGTTTTATATTTTCTTAGACTAAAATAACAAAAAAACGCATTACTACAAACTTATCTTAATTGCGACGAAAAAAATAAATCTCACAGAACAACATCATCCTTTAAGGACTGTTTTAAGTCACTATTTTTTATCTGCAAATCATAGACAATAACCATTTGCTCATCCACATCCTTCTGATAGACGCTGTCGTAATCCTTAAATTCGATTAATCTACACACAAATGGTGGAAAGAGTTTGCGATTCATGGTGGAGGGATCATTTCGGCCAAACACCAGCGAAGCCAAGTGGGCCACCACAATGGAAATGGTGCATCCAACGGCAGCATAAAAGAAAAATGACATTTGATAGATATACTGGGCAAAAGTTTTGGTGCTGTAAAAATCCAAAAATAAAACATCAAATAAAAACAAAATTTAATTCAAGATTTACCTATGTTCTAAAAAAGTGCTATTGGCCAATGAGGTCATTATGGGTTCAAAATCATAGGTGCAACCCTCTGTCGACATGGGTTTCTCAGCATACACCAGTTCCCCAGTGGCCAAGGCCACTTGACATTTGACACAAATCCAAGTCATGGTGATAAACGAGACAATACAGCCACTAACAGCGCTCTATATATGGGAGATTTATTAATATTTCGTTCTGTTGAGTTTTTTTTTTCCACAACCTAACCTTTGAGTTAATCCAGGGCATTAATAGGCCCATTAGAAACAAACTCAGCAAAGGTCCTCCCGTCACTGAGGACAAAGTGGTGGACAACTGTACCACTGCATGGCCCAAGAATTGTATGACCAATACCAAAGCTACACTTAGTACTCCAATAAATACCACCGTGGAACGCATAATCCAAGCCGTTTGCCTTTCCGTCAATGTCTCCTTGCGAAAGGGTTTTATATAGTCCTCCAAAAATACCGCAGCCAAGGAATTCAATCCTGTCGATAGAGAGCTCAAGGCGGCACTAAATACCCCAGCCACAAAGAGACCAGCCATGCCTGGTAGAAATTGCAAAGTCTCCATAACCATTAGGGGCACCATCTGATCCTTGGCCTTAGCCAATTTTGTACTCAAAGGATCACAATCATAATAATTGGCAAATATCAACAGGCCATTGTACATGCACAACACATTGATCAATACAATGCCCGTGGTAAAATATATGCAGGCGCGTTTTGCCTCTCGTATGGAGGGCACCGACAAATAACGTTGTACTATAACCTGATTGCCACAGTTGACCTGCGTGTACCACAGGGTGGTGCCCACCATAATAGACAACATAGAGATGCGAGCAGTGGGATCCCAAGTAAGTCTAAAAAAAATCGTTTGTTTACTTTGAATGGATTTTCTTTAATAAGGCAACATACTCAGGGATTTCAATTCTTCCTGTGGCCCAATTACGTTCAAATACCACACCAAGGCCTCCCACATCTATGGTACCCTTGACGACAACAAAGATAATGGCACCCACCATAATAATCGTTTGAATGACATCAGTCCAAACGACAGCTTTAAGACCTCCCTTGAAAATTAAGGAAGCTTCGGTAATGATCATGGAATTTTGAAGATTGTTAACGAGACTGAGGAGAGAGTTAGAAGAGCGAGCATATAACATTCAATGTTGAACACTAAAATTTCGTAACAATTTAGACAAGCCGAGGCGAATAATTTGCCTAACAATCCATATATCAAAAAGTTTTCGCCAAAAAAATATTTTAAAAAGGTATTATTCACTGCATTTAAAATTTTGAGAAAAGTTTTTAAAACAAGGAATTAGAAAAAAAACTCGGATGTGGTAGAAAACACTTTTTATTCCCCAAATTCTTGCCTCCAAATGAGGATATCATATCAATTGAGCTTAATACTCGTATTGTCCCCATCTCCCATAATATACGCTTGAGATGCTTTTTGGGAATGTTACAGCTTCCCAAACACTTGGCGCCATATTTTAATGTCATATTCGTACTTTACTCCCAAAAATCTTCCGTTTGTCGCCTATATTGTTTTTTGGATAACCATTATGGTGCAAACGAAATTTCGCATACATCGGAGCTCCCATCTTGGCACCCGAGTCACACGAAGTCTAGGAGAAGAAAGGGTGTATGTGCCCAGATCATAAATCGGAAGACGAATGTAGAAAGTGTAAACTAATCGATTGTAAATGCAAGTACGTCCGAAGAGCATTTGACTGCACGCATATCAGTGTCTACAGTGTCTCTACACTGACAGAAAAAGAAAAAAAAGAAAATACAATAATATGCAAATTCACATAGCAATTGTGTCATTATCATACACAGGCGTTGTTGAAAATATTGTCAACATGAGGGGTTTGTTTTGCGACTGTTGTGAACATCATGCCCACGAAATGTGTATGTATACCAGTTTTTAGGTCACATGAATCTCAAAACATTGTTTGTTCGGAGGCGGCTATGGTGCAATGTGGTAATGCGTCTATAAACACACAATCATGGTATGAACGGCGCAAAGATTCGATTGTCAGCAGCATACAAAAACTTTTTGAAATCTTTAAAATAACCTGTGTACTACATGTTAACAGAATGTGAACGCCTGTGGATGGCTTGTTAACAGAAACTGTTGTTGATTTATGAACATTTGTCGATGACCTGTTAACACCTGTGTGTTGGTTCACTTTTATGAAACAATGTCGTCAATTTGTCAACGCCGTGCTTGATTTTTTCTATGGGGGCACTCCGTGTGAGTTAATATTGTTGTAACCATCTCGTCCCTTCGATTTTTTTAACCATTTACAATATCTCTCATTTCGGAGAAGATCCTCCTCCCAAAGTTTGGCAGCTTTATGTTCCTGTAGACCGGACATAAATATACCAAGTGCTAGATCACCATGTGTGCCGCCATTGGACCTATCACAGCTATGACTCCCAATAGGGCATATAGAGATATCTTATCGATAGGTCATTGAGTCTAGTAATTTATGCAGTTCGACATATTGCAAGTATCCGCTTTCACTTCTCCTGGAAGGTTGTCATGTTCATGAACACCAATTAACATTGTCATCTATTTGGAGTATATTAAGAAAGAATGTACATTTCGTAACGCTCTTCAAACTCAACGTCTTTGTATTAAAGGCTTTGTACTCCGACTTATTGTCCACATAAAGTTTAGAACAACTGAAGATTCTTCGCCAGAATTTTGGTTTTGCGGTTATCCTGGTGGCACAGACCCATTCTCAATGGCATGCCAATAACACGTGCATCGTAGAAGCCAAAAATTCCCTTGCAGACTTTATCCTGGAGCCACCAAACGTCCTTTTTGGGAATCTTTCCCCTAAAAATGTTTACTTAAATTTGTCTCGGTACCAGATACAAATTCAGTTTTGCCTTGAGAAAATGTGAAAACCTGGTTCTGTTGAATATCCACATCCAGGAACTCTGCCACTATGTTGGGTTGTGTCCTGAGGGTTCTGGGTCTGAGTCGATTGGGTCTGGCTGGGCAGCTAAACAGGTGGCGGGTGCTGAGGGGTCCCAGGTCATAATCGGGACACACATCAATCCTTGCTCTGTAGGAGTTGAAACGCCTGTATCTGCCGGAACATAATTAGGTCAAAACTAACTAGGTGCGATGGGTGACGGTCGTTCACTCAGGAGACAGCCAAATCAGGCTGTCTCCTGAGTGCTAACGCGGACTAAGACATTACTACATGTTGTCGTAACATTTCCTTCTGGGCTGTTATCGCAGGGACCATACGAATCATCATTTTGTGGGTAGGTAGATCCTCCGCTCAGAAGCCTTAAGGTGGATATACATGATCTTAACCTTGAGGTGCAACGCTGCAATAAAAGACCTCTAGATCAAGCGGCTTACCAAGCGCTTCTGGACAACATTCATGTAGACACGGTAGCGGATGCGGTAAATAGCTACCGGGTGAATGTTGTCCTTGGAGAACGACCGCCACCCATTGCACCTGAAGAAATTTACCTACCCCGGCAAACCAGAGTGGATCTGGCTCAATTACGATCCGGCAGATGTAGCTGGCTCAACTCCCAAAGAGATTGATGCCAACGTGCAGGATGTGTGTCCTAGAGCTGGGAAAATATCAATGGCACAATCGATACTATTGATATTTTATTTTTTGGCTAATAGCTACCGGGTGAATGTTGTCCTTGGAGAACGATCGCCACACATCGCACCTGTAGAAATTTACCTCCCCCGGCAAACCAGAGTGGTTCTGGCTCTCATAGAGATTAATGCCAACTTGCACGATGTGTGTCCTAGAGCTGGGAAAAGATACGAGACACTTTGTCTTGAAAAAAATATCAGCATCGTGCTCTTCTCTCAAGCACCCTTTATTTAAACCCCATAAGGGGAGTTTATGGGACGAGGTGTCCCCCAAACACTTAGCCCCAAATTGGTTATCAAATTCGTTTTCAAATCTCAAATACCTTTCATTTCAGCCACATATTGCCTTGGTTGGTAAATTTGTAACCTCTTGGGTTGTGTTTTGGTAAAGGGGCTGTACCCCCCATATATGGTCCGACATTTGGATATAAGATTCATATTCTACCCCCAAATACCTTTATTTGAGCCCCATATTGCGATGGTCAGTAAATAAATGCTGTTTGTGGGGTGTTTTGGGGAAGGAGTAGACCCCCAGAAAATTGGTCCCGAAAGTGGGTATCAATTTTGTGCTCTACTCCCCAATACCTTTTATTTGAGCCCCACATTGATGTGGTCGGTAAATATGCCCGATTTTGGGGTGTTTTGGGTAGTGGGGTGGTCCCTTAAACACTTAGCCCTGAAAATATATCTGCATCGTAATCTACTCTCAAATATTATCTATGTGAACCCCCCTCAAAATTAAATATCAAATTCGTTTTCTAATCTCATATACCTATCAATTAACCCCTTACTGCAAAATTGTCATGGTGAGCAAAAACGTCCTATTTGTGTATTGTTATGGGGGTGGGCAGTCTCCTAGGCAGTTGGTCCCCAATGTTGATATCAGAGTCGTGGTCTACTCCCAAATACCTTTCATTTGAGCCTCATATTTCCATAGCCGGCAAACATTACCGGTTTTGAGGGTGTCTTGGTGGATGGGGCGGCCACTCAGTGACTTGGTCCTGAAAATAGATATCATATTCGTGTTCTACTCCAAAATTCATCTTTTTTGAGCCCCACATTGCAATGGTTAGCAAATACGTCCTATTTGGCTGGTGTTATGGGGGTGGGGTGACCCCATAGACACTTTTTCCCTAATAATGGTATCAGAGTCGCGCTCTACTCCCAAAGACCTTTAATTTGAGGTCCATATTGCTATGGTCGTAAATTTGGGCGCCATTTTTGGGGAGGGGCGGCCCCTCAATCACTTAGTCCCACATTTAGATATAAGATTTGTATTATACACTCAAATACCTTTTGTCTTAGCCCCATACAGCAATGGTAAGTAAATAAATCTTGTTTGGGAGGTGTTTTGGAGAGGCGGTGGCCTCCAGAATCTTGATCCCATATTTAGATATCAAACTTGCATTCAACTCGCAAATACATTCCATTTGAATCCCATATTGCCATGGTCGGTAAATATGTTCGATTTTAGGGTATTTTGGGGGTTTGGGGTGAATCGCCAAGCATGTGGTCCGACAATTGGATATCAGATTCGTTTTCTAAACCAAAATACCTTTCATTTGAGTCCCATATTGTCGAGATTGGTATATTTATATATATACTATTGGTTTTGGGGGTGGGGCGGTCCCCCTAGGTACCCCACCCGTAAATTTGATACCAAATTTTTGTTTTTAGGTTACTATAAGAGAGCAACCAAAATTTCGCAAAATGTCAAGAAAATCTGTACAGCCATTTTCGAGTCTATAAGGACAAACACAAATTGATTTTTATACCCTCCACCATAGGATGGGGGGTATACTAATTTCGTCATTCTGTTTATAACTACTCGAAATATTCGTCTGAGACCCCATAAAGAATATATATTCTTGATTGTCGTGAAATTTTATGTCGATCTAGCTATGTCCATCCGTCTGTCTGGCCGTCCGTCCGTCTGTCTGTCGAAAGCACGCTAACTTCCGAAGGAGTAAAGCTAGTCGCTTGAAATTTTGCACAAATACTTCTTATTAGTGTAGGTCGGTTGGTATTGTAAATGGGCCATATCAATCCATGTTTTGATATAGCTGCCATATAAACCGATCTTGGGTCTTGACTTCTTGAGCCTCTAGAGTGCGCAATTCTTATCCGATTGGAATGAAATTTTGCACGACGTGTTTTGTTATGATATCCAACAACTGTGCCAAGTATGGCTCAAATCGGTCTATAACCTGATATAGCTGCCATATAAACCGATCTTGGGTCTTGACTTCTTGAACCTCTAGAGTGCGCAATTCTTATCCGACGATATCCAACAACTGTGCCAAGTATGGTTCAAATCGGTCCATAACCTGATATAGCTGCCATATAAACAGATCTGGGGACTTGACTTCTTGAGCTACTAGAGGGCGCAATTCCTATCCGATTTGGATGAAATTTTGAATGACGTATTTTATTTTTCCTTTCAACAACTGTGTCAAATAAAGTTTAAATCTGTTCATAACCTGATATAGCTACCAAATAAACCGATCTGGGATCTTGACATCCTGAGTCTCTAGAGGTCGCAATTATTATCCGATTTGCCTGAAATTTTGTACGACGGATCCTCTCTTGACCATCAACATACGTTTTTATTTTGGTCTGAATCGGTCTACAGCCCGATACAGCTCCCATATTAATCGATCTCTCTATTTTACTTCTTGAGCCCCCAAAGGGCGCAATTCTTTTTCGAATTGACTGACATTTTACACAGGTCTCCAACATATAATTTAATTGTGGTCCAAACCGGACCATATCTTGATATCGCTCTAATAGCAGAGCAAATCTTTTCTTTTATCCTTTTTTGCCTAAGAAGAGATGCCGGGAAAAATACTCGACAAATGCGACCCATGGTGGAGGGTATATAAGATTCGGTCCGGCCGAACTTAGCACGCTTTTACTTGTTATATATAAGATTTTTGTTTGGAACATAGGTGATGGGGAATTAACGATACTATCGATATTTATCATTAAAAGAATGAAATATATCGAATGCTGCAATTATCGATAGTTTGCCAGCTCTAGTGTGACCCATGGTGACCTGTCAACACACAACACATGTCACCCGTGTTACCGCCCAGCCACTTGACTCAAGATCCAAATCCCTCTGCACACAACCCACCATAATCACTGAATTTCTGAATCTGGAACACACTGCTACAACAACAACAACAGCAAACGTAACATTAGAATAGATTATTTCGTATATTTTTAGCTTTCATAGGAAATGCAGCAATTTGTTTTCTTTCGTACATTCGAAACTCAAAATAAAACATGTTTCCCCCCACTGAACTTCTTACTCAAGTTAGTGAGTAGGTGAAATTATGTTAATAAATTTGGCTAATTGGAGTGATGACGACAGGAATTCTCGATTTCTACTGTTTTACGAATAATTGACGAAAATCTGTTACTCTTCTTTAAATAAGCCAATTTAATCTTATAATCCAATTAGTCAATAAGATATACCAATTATCCAATCTCTCTCTCTCTCTTCTATCTCTCTCAACTTGATGTGCATTCAAAACTTACCACACACGTATAGAAAATGCACACCATGCATACCAATGGCGTAATGATGTGAATATTAACACCCGTCACTGAGCCATAAAAATTTAATGAAACAAACGGGGAAAAAACAGTTAAAAAGGGAATAAGAAAATAATAATAAAATCAAATAAAAGTTATAACGAGGAAAATTCAATTTCATTGACTAGCCAAAGAGGTGTTTTCATCAAACCTCATCTCTCTCTCACACTCTCAAAAGGAAAGGAGAATTTGGTGTGAACAATGAAAAAGAAATCTCATGAACAAGAACAACAACAACAAGTGGATCGTTGAATCAAACAACTTTACCTTGATTGAACGCCAAAGCTGGAACATAAATCACAATGGGCAACCAAGTTATCTGAACACGGATGTGTATGTGAGCATTCATGTAGAAAGACAATGCACACACACACACATACATACATAAAAAAGTAGATGAAACAACCAATAAATGTAGAATGTGTAGAGAATGTTGTGTGTTCGGTGAGCATTTCAAGCAACAACAACCATCAATGCCAACAGTTGGGTGTGTGTGCATTCACCGGATGTCAGTTGTTAACATTTTGCAGTGTGAATTGTGAGTTGAGCGAGTTCATTCAATTCAGCAGCATGCCAATGCATCCGTTTCAAGTTTATAGCAGTGTCAAGGTGACCAGAGTGTTGGATGTTGGGTTGTAGGTGGCGCAGATTTTCCCAGCCAGAGTATCAAAGGCATTACATGGGTTCAATAGAAATCAATAGGAATTTATTCCCAGTAGCAGTAACAGCAGCAACAGTCCATTGTGGGGGAATTTTTCAATTAAAAAAGAAACTTTTCAAACTACCCAAATTAAAGCATTTTAACGAACAAAACTACTTACCGTGCCCAGTGAGAATAGTATAGAACCGAACAAACGAATTCCTTTGCCGAAACGCATTTCGAAGTACTGCAAAATAGTTGTTATTGCTTTTTTTTTAGTTTGTAAACTTTTTCTTTGTAATTCTCTTATACAGTAATGTAACAGTAAGCTTAAGGAAGAAAAACAACCTCAAGCAAGGCATAGTATCGCTGTATGACTATGCTTAGTTGATTTTGAAGTTGTTTTCTTGAAATTCTTTTCTGAAGTTTAATGCACTTTCCTTTTAAGCAACAGTAAATAAGACGAATTACAATAGTTGGGAAGCTTCAAACAAACACTTTCAGTTATTTCCTTTTGCCGATTGAAAGAATATCCAAAGGATTTTCTTTTTTCGTTTTTTTTTTTTTTTTTTTTGTTTGTTAGCAATGCTAGCCGGCATTAGTATGTTAACATTTCAATAGATATGATTTGAGAAGTATTAAATTCTTTACAGACACATGCACACGTAGAAATGAATAGCAAATATTTCCTTGTGTTGAAGAAAATGTTGACCAGTATAAGACGGCTAAATGCCAATGTAAATGTTTTCTTTTCAATGATAAAGAAAATGTTTTTCATACCTTTTATACAGTGATAAAAAAATTTATATTTTAAATATGAAATCTAAACACCATTTGAAGCATATGAGAGGCTATTGTAAATACGGACTTTCCCTCTTGAGCTGTGTTATGGCTAGCAGGAAAATGGAATGGAAATTTAAGGTCTGTGACTGAGAAAGGGCAACTTGAAGGAGGAGGAAGAGGGTGAGGAAAGTGTGTCAGTCTATTTCCAAACAGACTCACTTAGACTATTTTAGTCCACTGTGATACCACAATAGCGACAGAACAGGCCCTGATGGGAATCGAACTCACGACTACGCACTGGTAATCCGAGCACGCTACCAACTGGGGCGACCTACAAGGCAACTAAAACAAGTAAACAGACGCTAAGTTCGGCCGGTCCGAACTTTGGATACCCTTGGGAATATATGTAAATCACCTTTCGTTATAATCCGGTGAAAAATGTATAATGTATGCCCCCATGGCAATTTGGTCCGATTTGGATCAAATTAGGCACGGACATAGAGTGGTCTAATAAGTACAAGTCATTGTTCAATTTTGTAGAACAAAATATTGGTCCTTTTGTTAAATATATCCAAATATAGACCGATTCGAACCATATACAACAAGAATGTCGAACAGCCTAACATTAGTCATTGTATCAAATTTCAGCGAAATCAGATTATAAGTGCGCCTTTTATGGGGCCAAGACTTTAAATCGAAAGATCGGCCTATATGGCAGCTATATCCAAATCTGAACCGATCTGGACCAAATTGAAGAGGAATATCGAATGACCTAACAACTCACAAATTTCGGCGAAATCGGACAAAAAATGCGTCTTTTATGTGTCCCAGACCCCAAATCGATCTGGACTGATCTAGGACAAATTGAAGAAGGATGTCGAAGGACCTAGCACAAATCACTATCCCAAATTTCGGCGACATTGGACTATAAATGGGCCTTTTATGGGGCCAAAACTTTAAACCAAGAGATCGGCCTATGTGGCAGCTATATCCAAATCTGAACCGATCTGGGCAAAATTGCAGAACGATGTCAAGGGGCCTAGAGGAAATCACTGTCCCAATTTTTGGGAAAATCAGACAATAAATGTGCCTTTTTATGGGCCCAAGACCTTAAAACGAGAGATCGGTCTATATGGCAGCTATATCCAAATCTGAACCGATCTGGACTAAATTGAAGAGGGATATTGAAAGACCTAGCACAACTCACTATCCCAAATTTCGGCGAAATCGGACAAAAAACGTGTCTTTTATGTGGCTCAGACCTTCAATCGAGAGATCGGTCTGTATGGCAGCTATATCCAAATCTGGACCGATCTAGGACAAATTGAAGAATGATGTCGAAGGCCCTAGTACAACTCACTGTTCCCAATTTCGGCGACATCGGACAATAAATGGGCCATTTATGGGTCCAAAACCTTAAACCAAGAGATCGGCCAATGTGGCAGCTATATCCAAATCTGAACCGATCTGGGTCAAATTGCAGAACGATATCAAGTGGCCTAGAGGAAGTCACTGTCCCAATTTTTGGGAAAATCGGACAATAAATGCGCCTTTTATGGGCCCAAGACCTTAAATCGAGAGATCGGTCTATATGGCAGCTATATCCAAATCTGTACCGATCTGGTCCAAATTGCAGAACGATGTCAAGGGGCCTAGAGGAAATCACTGTCCCAATTTTTGGGAAAATCAGACAATAAATGTGCCTTTTTATGGGCCCAAGACCTTAAAACGTGAGATCGGTCTATATGGCAGCTATATCCAAATCTGAACCGATCTTTACCAAATTGAAGAGGGATATTGAAAGACCTAACACAACTCACTATCCCAAATTTCGACGAAATCGGATAAAAAACGCGTCTTTTATGTGGCCCAGACCTTAAATTGAGAGATTGGTCTATATGGCAGCTATATCCAAATTTGGACCGATCTAAAATAAATTGAAGAAGGATGTCGAAGGCCCTAGCGCAACTCACTGTCCCCAATTTCGGCGACATCCGACAATAAATGGGCCATTTATGGGTCCAAAACCTTAAACCAAGAGATCGGCCTATGTAGAAGCTATATCCAAATCTGAACCGATCTGGGCCAAAATACAGAAAGGTGTCGAAGGGCCTAACACAACCCACTGTCCCAAATTTCAGCAAAATCGGATAATAAATTTGGCTTTTATGGGCCTAAAACCTTAAAACGGCGGATCGGTCTATATAGCAGCTTTATCCAAATCTGGACCGATCGGGACCAAATTGAAGAAAAATATCGAATGGTTTAACACAACTCACTGTACCAAATTTCAGTAAAATAGGATAATAAATGTGGCTTTTATGGGCCAAATACCTTAAATCGTCGGATCGGGCTACATCAAGATGTAGTCCGATATAGCCTATCTTCTAACTTGACATGCCTATGGACAATAAAAGAATCTGTGCAAAGTTTCAGCTCAATATCTCTATGCTTAAAGACTGTAGCGTGATTTCAATAGACGGACGGATAGACGACGGACATGGCTAGATCTTTTTATACACTCCACCATAGGATGGGGATATACTAATTTCGTCATTCTGTTTGTAACTCCTCGAAATATTCGTCGAAGACCCCATAAAGTATATATATTCTTGATCGCCATGACATTTTAAGTCGAACTAGCCATGTCCGTCTGTCTGTCGAAAGCACGCTAACTTTCGAAGGAGCAATGCTAGCCGCTTGAAATTTTGCACAAATACTTTTTATTAGTGTAGGTCGGTTGGGATTGTAAATGGGCCATATCGGTCCATGTTTTGATATAGCTGCCATATAAACCGTTCTTGGGTCTTGACTCCTTGAGCCTCTAGAGGGCGCAATTCTTATCCAATTGGAATGAAATTTTCAACGACGTGTTTCGCTATGACTCCCAACAACTGTGTCAAGTATGGTTCAAATCGGGTTATAATCTGATATAGCTGCCATATAAACCGATCTTAGATTTTGACTTCTTGAGCCAGTAGAGGGCGCAATTCTTATTCGATTGGAATGCAATTTTCCAGGGCGTGTTTCGCTATGACTCCCAACAACTGTGCCAAGTATGGTTCAAATTGGTCTGTAACCTGATATAGCTGCCAAATAAACCGATCTAGGGACTTGACTTCTTGAGCCTCTAGAGTGCGCAATTCTTATCCGATTTGGCTGAAATTTTGCACGACGTATTTTATTATGACTTTCAAAAACCTTGCCAAACAAGGTTCAAATCGGTTCGTAACCTGTTATAGCTACCATATAAACCGATCTGGGATCTTGACTTCTTGAGCCTCTAGAGGTCGCAATTATTATCCGATTTGCCTGAAATTTTGTACGACGAATCCTCGCATGACCATTAACATACATGTTTGTTATGGTCTGAATCTGTCTATAGCCTGATACAGCTCACATATAAATCGATCTCTCTAGTTTACTTATTGAGCCCCTAAAGGACCCAATTCTTATTCGAATTGGCTGACATTTTACACAGGTCTCCAACATACAATATAATTTAAATGTGGTCCGAACCGGACCATATCTTGATATCGCTCTAATAGCAGAGCAAATCTTTTCTTTTATCCTTTGTTGCCTAAGAAGAGATGCCGGGAAAAGAACTCGACAAATGCGATCCATGGTGGAGGATATATAAGAGTCGGCCCGGCCGAACTTATCACGCTTTTACTTGTTTTTTTTTAATTTGTCGGAGCGGAACAGTTTTTGAAAATGGAAGCCGATAAAATTATGCCTGCTCCGCTCCGCTCCGAATCCCAGGGCAAGATTTTCTTATTAAGTGACACAGATAAGACCAATATTCTATATTGAATGGTCCATATTTAAACATAGTCATCCCATGGATTAAAACTCATCTTACCAAGATTCAGCTTAATATATAAACTTCTAGTGGCTCTAGCATTGCTACACCAGCCAAGAAGATGGAAGGATCGCCAAGAGAAATATTATGAAATCAATAGGCATGTTCAAAAAAAAATTCATAAGAAAAATTTCAGACAATTGAAATCTTTACTGAGATACGGAAAGATTCAAGTTTAAATGTCATAGCCATCAAGAATAGGCATAATTTATTCGTAGGTGGTACACAAAGTAAGATGGAAAACACCACATTTTCAGTAGTTTTTTTTTTTTTATAAATATTGTGCTTCTTGATTGATTTTCTTATGGGCATAGGTGTTTCATACATACACCATCAGTCATGGCACATTTAATATTTCAGCACTAAGCCAATAAGCTACGATATTTTTCTTGGCATTATTTTAGCATTTCACTAAACGATTTCCTTGTGATAAAGAACAACCTAAACATTATGTATTATCACAACTTAAGTGAAGTCTGTGGATTTGACCTTAATTTTGTGTGTTTCATCGAAATTCCTCATTCCATTACAGAGGTAATTGTTTACCCTTGCGTTAAAAATATTGGTTCGCTTTAATCGAGCATAATAAACAAGACAAGACGATTAATAATGACTCAAGTGGAAAATTCTTATTCCAACAAAAAAAGAGTAAAAAGATTATAAATAGGTCACAAATTGAACTCGTTAAATATGTATTCCGCATTGCATCAATAAAATGAAAAGATCATCAAACGAAAGCAAAATTGTGCCAAAGCATTGATCCTTCGAAGCATAAGCATAGGTATATCTGCATAGCATAAGCATAGATGAAAGCATTGAGAATTATACAAAATTATGGATGAGCATGGTTTCATTATAGCATTAAAGCAATAGATAAAGATGATGATTGCAATGACGACAAAGAGCTTTAAGATTTTTTTTTACTTATGGCTTAAATTACTGATAAGAAATAAAAAGTGCACAATCGTACCCTTTATGGCGATCGAAGAAAATGACAATGAATTTATTGGTATTGTAATCAATGTTATTTGAATATACATATATAAATAAAACATGACCTCGCTTTAGCTTCGTAACAACTTCCCTAAAGTTTTCAATCCTCAGCAACCTACATCAATAAGAAGAATTTTTAAAATAAACCAGTAAGGAAGGACAAAATACCTTAAATCTGATGAAACATATATATGGGAGCTATATCTAAATCTGAACCGATTTCTATAAAATTCATCTATAATGCCGAGAAGCAAGAGAAAATCCTTCCTGCCATATTTCGAGAAAATCGATTAACAAATGACCAATTGATTGCAATATTACTGCAAATCGGACGAAAATATATATATATATGGGAGCTATATCTAATTCTGATCTGATTTCGAGCAAACTTCTCAGATAACGAGGTAGTCGTCGAGGAAAGTGTTGTGCAAAATTTTGGCACGATTAGTCAAATAATGCGCTTGCAGTGACTCTTGGGGTGAAAATCTGGCGATATACATATATGACAGCTATATCTAACTCTTAACCGATTACTATGAAATTCACCACTAAAATCGAGAGTCATAAGAAAATCCTTCCCGCAAAATTTCGAGAGAATCGTTTAAAAACTGAGCACTTTCTTGCAATATTTCTCCAAATCGGACAAACATATATATGGGAGCTATAACTAAATCTGAAGCGATATCGAGCAAACTTCTCAGATACTGTGGCAGTCGTCGAGGAAAGCGTTTTGTAAAATTTTTGGCAAGATGGGTCAATAATTGCACTTGCTGTGACTCTAGAAGAGAAAATCGGGCGATATACATATACAACAGCTATATCTAAATCTGCACCGATTTCCATGAAATTCACCAGTAATGTTGAGAGTCAAGAGAAAATCCCTCCTGCCGAATTTCGGTTAACAAAAACAATTTTATTGCAATATTACTGGAAATCGGACGAACATATATACGAGAGCTATATCTTAATCTGAACCAATTTTGACCAAACTCTATGTATATTGTGGTAGTCATCGAGGAAAGCGTTGTGCAATATTTTTGGCAAGATTGGTCAATAAAGGCGCTTACAGTGGCTCTAGAACTGAAAATCGGGCAGTATATATATATATATATATATATATATATATATATATATATATATATACATATATATATGTATATATATATATATATATATATATATATATATATATATATATATATATATACATGAGAGCTATATCTAAATCTGCACCGATTTCCATGAAATTCACCAGTAATGTTGAGAGTCAAGAGAAAATCTTTCCTGCCAAATTTCGAGAGAATCGGGTAACAAATGAAAATTTTATTGCACTATTACTGAAAATCGGACGAACATATAAATGGGAGCTATATCCAAATCTGAACCGATTTCTATGAAATTCACCTGTTATGTTAAGAGTCATAAGAAAATCCTTCCTGCCAAATTGCTAGAAAATCGGTTAACAAGTGATCATTTCATTGCAGTATTACTGCAAAACGGACGAACTATGGGAACTATATCCAAATCTGAACCGACTTTTTCCAATTTAAACAGGCTTTGTCTCTAGGCCAAAAAACACGTCCACACTAAATTTGAAGACGATCGGATGAAAATTGCGACCTGTAGTTTGTACACGAATTAACATGGACAGACGGACAGACAGACAGACAGACAGACGGACATAGCTAAATCGAATCAGAAAGTGGGCCAAATCGGTCCATGTTTTGATAAAGCTTCCATATCAACCTATTTTCGGTCTTGACTTCTTGATATGATGTTTTAATATCACTGCCAACAATTGTGCGAGGCATGGTTAAAATCGGTTCATAGCCATATAAACCGTTCATAGCCATATAAACCGTTTCAAACCCCATAAAGTATATACATTTTTGATCGTCATGACATTTTATGTCGATCTAGCCATGTCCGTCTGTCTGTCCGTCCGTCCTTTCGACCGCCAGTCTATCGAATACACGCTAACTTTCGAAGAAGTAAAGCGAGCCGCTTGAAATTTTGCACAAATTCTTCTTATCGGTGAAGGTCGGTTGGGATTGTAAATGGACCATATCGATCCATGGTTTGATATAGTTGCCATATAAACCGATCATGGGTCTTGACATTTTGAGCCACTTCAGGGCGCAATTTTTAGACGATTTGAAAATTTTGAAATTTTGCATGAGGTGTTCTTTTATGATTTTCAACAACTGTGCTAAGTATGGTTGAAATCGGTCCATAAACTGATATAGCTGTCATATAAACCGATCTGGGGTCTTGACTTCTTGAGCCTCTAAAGGGCGCAATTCTTATCCGATTTGGTTGAAACTTTGCATGGGGTGTTTTGTAATGATTTTCAACAACTGCGCTCAATATGGATGAAATCAATTGATAACCTGATGTAGCTGTCATATAAACCGATCTGGGGTCTTGAGTTCTGGAGCCTCTAGAGGGCGCAATTCTTATCCGATTTGGTTGAAACTTTGCATGGGGTGTTTTGTTATGATTTTCAACAACTGTGCTAAATATGGTTGAAATCAGTTCATAACCTGATATAGTTGTTATATAAACCCATCTGTGGTCTTGACTTCTTGAGCCTCAAGAGGGCGCAATTCCAATCCGATTTGGCTGAAATTTTGTACAACGGCTTCTCCCATGGCCTTCAACATAAGTGTCAAATATGGTCTGGATAGATCTATAACCTGATACAGCTCCCCATATAAACCGATCTCCCTATTTTACTCCTTGAGCCTCTAAAAGGAGCAATTCTTCTCCGATGGCTGAAATTTTGCACGACGCGTTTCGTCATGATATCCAACCATTGTTCCAAGTATGGTTTAAATCGAGCCATAACCTGATATAGCTGCCATATAAACCGATCTTAAATCTTGACTTCTTGAGCCACTAGAGGAGGCAATCCTTATCCGATTTGGCAGAAATTTGGCGTGAGTTATTTTGTTATGATTGACCGCAACTGTGCCAAGTACGGGTGAATTCTATGCATAACCTGATGTAGTTGTAATATAAACCGATCTGGGGTCTTGACTTCTCGAGCTTTTAGAGGGCGCTAATCCTATTCGATTTCGTTGAAATTTTGCACGACATCTTTCGCTATGACTTCCAATTACTGTGCTTAGTACGGTTCAAATCGGTCCATGTTTTAATATAGCTGCCATATAAACCGATCTGAGATCTTAACTTCTTGAGCCTCTATAGGGCGCAATTTTTATATGATTTCGATGAAATTTTGTACAACGGCTTCTCCCATGACCCCCAACATATGTGTCAAATATGGTCTGAATCAGCTCCCCAGTTCCTTATTTAACTTTTTGAGCCCCTTTCCTTTGCTCTGTTTGTCTAAAAAGAGGCACCGGGAAAAGAACTCGACAAATGCGATCCATGGGGGATTCGGCCCAGCCGAACTTACCATTCTTTTCATTGTTCAATTTGAATTCATCAAATTGACCATAGGATATCTATCCGGTGGTCAGTAGCTTGAACTAATGTTAGTCTTTCAAAATGAATCTATCGAATTGAAACTTGGTATTTATAGTATGTTCTTCAGTTAACCAATATGAGATGGTTTCTATATGGATTAAACTACCGATTTTTACAGCTTTGGTCCACAAAATGCTCATCTCTTAATCCGATTTTCAAAAATTGTTAATAAAAACATTTATGTTAAAAACCATTTTGTCTTCTTATTCAACATTGTCTTAGCCCATAAAACTCAGACTTCAATGTTGATAATACAAAGATAGTTCTGCTTATGTACTTCACAAATAAAATATTCTAAATTTGAATATTATTATTACAGTAAGTAACATGTAATGTAAATCTTCAAATCCAACAAAACATGGTTGAGTTGAATAAACAATAAGAAAACCAATATTAAACTTTAAGAGATCAAATTATTACATATCATTATTAGAATTACAAAAACTTCAGACTGGTAACACATGAATTAATCAATTCATTGATAACATTAAACAAATTTTTCTTTCAACAGTTGTAGCATGATCATAAAACAATAAGCTGGACAATATCTTGCAAGAAGTCATGTAAACACAATATGTTTGATGTATTATTGGACTCCAAGTAAATATTGTTTGACTCCGTAATACTTGAAGATTCATTACAATAATATTACAATATATATTTTTTAATAACATTATCGTTTATAGTTTCGGTAAAAGTCGGAGAAAATAATACATTAATATTAAACATTTCATATAAACACAACGATGTCGAAAAACTCACTAAACTTATGCACAACATATGTTGTACGAATTTCCATATCGTAATCCGAAAAAAATATCTGCATAACTTTTAGAACACTCAACAAAATATTTCTTGTTTTTCTATTCCTTATATGCAAACATAGAAAATGTGTGTGTGTGTGTGTGTGTGTGTGTGTGTGTAGTGGATAAAAGCTTATTTACAGCATATATAGTTAAAAAATGCTAATATTGAAATAAAAAACATAAAAAAATGCATTTGCCAAAAACTGTGTAGTGATAATATTAAAAAGTAAACATTTAGAGTTAATAGAGTGCATGCATATACTCGTATAATACGATAGATGTGTATACAAATGTCAAAGGTTAGCAACAAAAGCCAATTTAAAGTGCATTATATATAGTTGGAGTAAATCGAAACATGGATCACTTACCTCATAGGTTGATGTTAGCTGTAGATTACAGAAGACTGGCAAAAAGACATACCAGGAAATAACACCCGATAGTGCTAATGTTATCAAAATGAAGGCATATTGGGTGCCATACACATAGATTTCCGTTGAAGTGCCCAGCAGAGAGATACCCGAAACAAAACTGAAAAGAAATTTTGAATTTTAAATTAATTAAGGATTATTTTTGGAACCATATAACAACAAAGAAAAACGTGCTAGTTCGACCGGTCTGAATCTTAGGAACCCACTACCATTGGATTCTACTAAAAATTTACAAAAATTAACTAAGTTGAAAGCACATGTGTACTTTACGAAAAAATTTCTGACAAATCAGCAAAAAATTATAGCATCTTGGGGCCGTAGAAGACTAATCAGGAGATCGGCTTATAGGGGAGCTAATCATGTTATACATCGATTTTAACCTTTCTTGGCACGCATGTTGGAAGTAATAATAGAGCACAACATGCAAAATTTCAGTCAAAACTAATAACAATTACGGATCCAGGGGCTCAAGATTTCAAATCAGGGGGAGTTTATTAGGCTTTAGGATAATATTTTCGTATTTCAGGGACTCAAGATCTCTAACCGGGAGATCGGTGAATATGAGAGCTATATTCAAATCTGAACCAATATTACCCATTTGCAATCCCCAACGACCTACATCAATAAGAAGTATCGGTGCAAAACTTACAGTAGCTAGCTAGCAGACAGACATGTCTGAATCGACTTAGAATGTCAAGATGATCAAGCATATATATTGAGTTGCCCAAAAAGTAATTGCGGATTTTTTAAAAGAATGTAAATGCATTTTTAATAAAACTTAGAATGAACTTTAATCAAATATACTTTTTTTACACTTTTTTTCTAGAGCAAGCTAAAAGTAACAGCTGTTAACTGACAGAAGAAAGAATGCAATTACAGAGTCACAAGCTGTGAAAAAATTTGTCAACGCCGACTATATGAAAAATCTGCAATTACTTTTTGGGCAACCCAATATATGTACTTTATCCAGATACATTTTCAGGACCAGGCCAGAAGGACAACGAATAATAGATGGCCAGAAAGAGGGAGCTGTGAGCATTCCAAAACTATGTGGCCTAATGTAGACTTGAAGAGATCTACTGCTTAGCCGTCATTGGCTAGAACAGACATCTCAGTCATTGTGTCCATCATGACAGGTCGTGGTCTAATCGGAAAACATGCTGACACACGGAAGGTTGCCAGTAACGACTTTTGAAGAAACTGTGTGGATGGATGGCGAGGAAGAGGAGACCATAGAACACCCTGTGTGTGTGTGTCCCGCACTAGCAATTAGAAGGAGTTCCACTTAAGGTTCTCATTTCTTTGAGAACTTGTCGGATTTAGCGGATGTGAACATTTGCAAGTTATAGGGCTTTTTAAAACGATCTGGATGGCTCAACGGTAGGAACTAGAAGACATTTTTCTTCCACTCTTCCTGTGGTATCACAATGGACGAAAACCTTTAAGTGAGTACGATGGCAGACTGCCACTAAAACCTAACCTACAATTGGAGGCCACCGTAGTGCAGAGGTAGGCATGTCCGCCAATGACGCTGAACACCTGGGTTCGATTCCTGGCGAGACTATCAGAAAAATTTTTTAACGGTGGGTTTCCCCTCCTAATGCTGACAACATTTGTGAGGTACTATGCCATGTAAAACTTCTCTCCAAAGACATGTCGCACTGCGGCACATCGGTCGGACTCGGCTATAAAAAGGTGACCCCTTATCATTGAGCTTAAATTTGAATCGGACTGCACTCATTGATATGTGAGAAGTTTGCCCCGGTTCCTTAGTGGAATGTAAATGCAAATTATGGCCATGAACATTCCCTTAAGGAACAGGGGCAAACTTCTCACATATAGTGCAGTCCGATTCAAATTTAAGCTCAATGGTAAGGGCCTCCTTTTTATAGCCGAATCGGAAAGGGTTCGAACCCAGGCGAATCCTGGCGAGACCATGGGAAAAATTTTCAATTTGTATAAATGGAATGACTAGATTTGGTGGTGAGTATTACAAATTTGGGGCATCTAGTAGCTTAGGTCGAGAAAGTTTGAAGGCATCTGCAATCAAAATCCCTAAGCCATTTTAGCCCATTAAGATACCACAGGAACAAGAAATGGGAGATGCCAACAAGTTCCTGTCATTGGACCAGCCATATCGTATTTATCGCTACATCATAAAGAACTTGACGTTAATAGAATTCGATGCGGCAAAAAAAACATGGTACTTAGCAGCACTAGACTTCAATATAAAACAAGTAAAAGCGTGTTAAGTTCGGCCAGGCCGAATCTTTTAGATACTCTCTACCAAAGATCGCATTTTAAAGTTCTTTGCCCGGTATCTCTTTATGGGCATATGAAGTATAATGGATAGGAATTGCTTTGCTATTGGAACTATATGAGGTTATGAACCGATTCGCATACTTGGTTTGGATTTTGGAGACCATAGTAGATGCCACTGTGCAAATTTTCAACCAAATCGGATAAGAAATGCCCTCTATAGGAGCTCAAGAATAAAATCGGAAGATCCGTTTACATGGGAGCTCTATCAGGTTTTAAACCGATTCGGACCATATTTGAAACATGTGTTAGTCCTAGAAAATATTACTGCGCTTATTTTCAGCCAAACTGGATAAGAATAACGCTTTATAAGTAAAATCGGGAGATTGGAGATTGGAGCTATGTCAGGTTTTTGGCCGATTCCGACCATACTAGACGCTTGTGTTAGTGGTCATAGAAAAAGTTTCAGCCAAAATCGGATAAGAGTTACGCCCTTTAGACACTAAAGAAATGGCATCGGGAGATTGGTTTATATAGGAGCTATGTCAGGTTTTGAACCGATTCCTACCATTCTAGGTCACTGTGCAAAATTTCAGCCAAATCGGATAAAAGTTGCGCTCTTTAGAGGCTCAGAAGTCAAGATCCGAAATCGGTTTGCATGGGGGCTTTATCTAAATATGCACCGATATAGTCCATTTACAATCCCAACTGACCTAAACTAATAGGAAGTATTTGTGCAAAATTTAAAGCGCCTAACTCTACTCCTTCGAAAGCTAGCGTGCTTTCCACAGACTTACGGACGAATAAGAATATATATGCTTTATGGGATCTTGGACCAATATTTTGATATGTTACAAAGGGAATGAAGAATTTAGTACGAGTATACAGGATAGGAAATGCCGCGCAATGCGTATTGTTGTATCAAAAGCCTCCCAAAGAAAACCATGGTACGACCAAGAGTGTCGAAATGCTACTGATGCCTAGAATACAGCATACAGAGCAATCCTGCAATCAGTAGCAACGAACCAATTAAAGGAGTGGTATGCATAAGGAGGCGTAAGCATCAAATTGTATGCGCGATTTGGTTGGAAGAACACATTCCATACTATGTCCGTAGAAAAGAAAAGAGAGGGAATGTGCCAACTGAAGAGAAATAAGTCTTCTACTTATCGCATACAAGATACTCTCGAGCGTACTGTGTGAAAGATTAAAACCCAAAGTCAATGAGGTAATTGGGCTCTATCCGTACAGATTTAGACCTGGTAAATCCACCTTAGACCAGATATTCAAACTGCGCCAAATACTGGAAAAGTCTGTAGAAGCACAGGTCAACTCTTACCATCTCTTTTTTTTTGTTACAAATCATCTTTCGATAGCCCTATACGTTCAAAGGTATTTCAAACCATGTCTGAGTTTGGTATCCCTGCAAATTAAAGTAGACACTGTAGGATAACTCGTTCCTCAATATGAATAAGAAAAACTCTCCGAACCATTCCAAACGAGGTTTCAGGCAAGGAGACAGCATATCGTGTGATCTCTTTAATGTCCTGTTGGAGAAGATTATACGAGATGTATATTTGAGTAGATATGACACACCAATCTCTAGCGGACACATGTTGCTCGTCTATGCCGACGACATCGATACCATGGATCGGCCACCGCAAGTAGTAACTGCAGCCTTTGAAAGCATCAAAAATAATAAATAACAATAAGTAAAAGCGCGCTAAGTTCGGCCGGGCCGAATCTTATATACCCTCCATCATGAATTGCAATTGTAGAGCTCTTTTCCCGGTATCTCTTTCTAAGCAAACAAAGGATAAAAGATTAGAATTGCTATGCTGTTGAAGCTATATCAAGATATAATCCGACTCAAGAAGTAAGGTTTTCTTTAGGAAAACTTTAATTCAGCCTGGCTGAATATGGTTTTCTTTAGGAAAACTTTAATTCAGCCTGGCTGAATAAGGTTTTCTTTAGGAAAACTTTAATTCAGCCTGGCTGAATAAGGTTTTCTTTAGGAAAACTTTAATTCAGCCTGGCTGAATAAGGTTTTCTTTAGGAAAACTTTAATTCAGCCTGGCTGAATAAGGTTTTCTTTAGGAAAACTTTAATTCAGCCTGGTTGAATAAGGTTTTCTTTAGGAAAACTTTAATTCAGCCTGGCTGAATAAGGTTTTCTTTAGGAAAACTTTAATTCAGCCTGGCTGAATAAGGTTTTCTTTAGGAAAACTTTAATTCAGCCTGGCTGAATAAGGTTTTCATTAGGAAAACTTTAATTCAGCCTGGCTGAATAAGGTTTTCATTAGGAAAACTTTAATTCAGCCTGGCTGAATAAGGTTTTCATTAGGAAAACTTTAATTCAGCCTGGCTGAATAAGGTTTTCATTAGGAAAACTTTAATTCAGCCTGGCTGAATAAGGTTTCCATTAGGAAAACTTTAATTCAGCCTGGCTGAATAAGGTTTTCATTAGGAAAACTTTAATTCAGCCTGGCTGAATAAGGTTTTCATTAGGAAAACTTTAATTCAGCCTGGCTGAATAAGGTTTTCATTAGGAAAACTTTAATTCAGCCTGGCTGAATAAGGTTTTCATTAGGAAAACTTTAATTCAGCCTGGCTGAATAAGGTTTTCATTAGGAAAACTTTAATTCAGCCTGGCTGAATAAGGTTTTCATTAGGAAAACTTTAATTCAGCCTGGCTGAATAAGGTTTTCATTAGGAAAACTTTAATTCAGCCTGGCTGAATAAGGTTTTCATTAGGAAAACTTTAATTCAGCCTGGCTGAATAAGGTTTTAATTAGGAAAACTTTAATTCAGCCTGGCTGAATAAGGTTTTCATTAGGAAAACTTTAATTCAGCCTGGCTGAATAAGGTTTTAATTAGGAAAACTTTAATTCAGCCTGGCTGAATAAGGTTTTCATTAGGAAAACTTTAATTCAGCCTGGCTGAATAAGGTTTTCATTAGGAAAACTTTAATTCAGCCTGGCTGAATAAGGTTTTCATTAGGAAAACTTTAATTCAGCCTGGCTGAATAAGGTTGTCATTAGGAAAACTTTAATTCAGCCTGGCTGAACAAGGTTTTCATTATGAAAACTTTAATTCAGCCTGGCTGAATAAGGTTTTCATTATGAAAGCTTTAATTCAGCCTGGGTGAATAAGGTTTTCATTAGGAAACCTCTAATTCAGCCAGGCTGAATAAGGTTTTCATTAGGAAAACTTTAATTCAGCCAGGCTAAATAAGGTTTTCATTAGGAAAACTTTAATTCAGCCAGGTTGAATAAGGTTTTCATTATGAAAACTTTAATTCAGCCTGGCTGAATAAGGTTTTCATTATGAAAACTTTAATTCAGCCTGGCTGAATAAGGTTTTCATTATGAAAACTTTAATTCAGCCTGGCTGAATAAGGTTTTCATTATGAAAACTTTAATTCAGCCTGGCTGAATAAGGTTTTCATTATGAAAACTTTAATTCAGCCTGGCTGAATAAGGTTTTCATTAGGAAAACTTTAATTCAGCCTGGCTGAATAAGGTTTTCATTAGGAAACCTCTAATTCAGCCAGGCTGAATAAGGTTTTCATTAGGAAACCTCTAATTCAGCCAGGCTGAATAAAGTTTTCTGTAGGAAAACTTTAATTCAGCCTGGCTGAATAAGGGTTTCTGTAGGAAAACTTTAATTCAGCCTGGCTGAATAAGGTTTTCTGTAGGAAAACTTTAATTCAGCCTGGCTGAATAAGGTTTTCTGTAGGAAAACTTTAATTCAGCCTGGCTGAATAAGGTTTTCTGTAGGAAAACTTTAATTCAGCCTGGCTGAATAAGGTTTTCTGTAGGAAAACTTTAATTCAGCCTGGCTGAATAAGGTTTTCTGTAGGAAAACTTTAATTCAGCCTGGCTGAATAAGGTTTTCTTTAGGAAACTTTAATTCAGCCTGGCTGAATAAGGTTTTCTTTAGGAAAACTTTAATTGAGCCTGGCTGAATAAGGTTTTCTTTAGGAAAACTTTAATTCAGCCTGGCTGAATAAGGTTTTCTTTAGGAAAACTTTAATTCAGCCTGGCTGAATAAGGTTTTCTTTAGGAAAACTTTAATTCAGCCTGGCTGAATAAGGTTTTCTTTCAGAAAACTTTAATTCAGCCTGGCTGAATAAGGTTTTCTTTAAGAAAAACTTTAAAAATCCAGCTAATGCTAATGTTCTTGGTAATTCTTGCAATGTGAATTATTATCAACTTCATAAAATAAGACTTAGAGTTTGGTTGGAAAACACATTGAAATGCAAGAAGGTTACTTATCTGTGGTGGTGAGCATAAAAAGGATTAATCTAATTTCTGCTAAATATTGTAATCTTAGTATAGATTAGATTTTGGATTCTTGCTGGATTTTTAAGTACATTTCTTACATACTCTATAAAAAACAAGTAAGAACTTGCCGAATCTTGGGATCTCATCGCAATGGATCGCTCATGCAAAATTTCAGCCCAACCGGATAAGAATTGCGGCTTTTGGGAATGAGGATGTCAAATCGGGAGATCTGTTTATATGGGACCTATATAAGGTTATCAACTGATTCGTATTATACTTGTCAGGACCGGTTCGGGTTATACTTGGCATGATTGGTGGAAGTCGCTTCCAGGCGCTTATAAAGTCAAATGGGCAGATTCCTTTATGTGGGAGGCATATCCAAACCTGAACCGATATGGTCCATTTGCAATCCCCAACGACCTATATCAATAAATAGTATCTTTGCAAACTTCCAAGTTGCTAGCTTTACGCGTTCGACCGATATTGTGATTTCCCCAGACGGACGGAAGGTCGTGGGTAGATCGACTCCGGATGTCATGACGACCAAGAATATATATATATTTTAATGGGTCGCAGACCAATGTTGCGAGGTGTTACAAAAGGAATGACTAGATGGAGATTATCCACATCCTATTGTGGTAGATATACAAAATCATTTAAATCGACTTGTACAATTTTTGCTCCTTACCGAGCATATGCTAAATACATTCCCAAAATATACAACATAAATAAATTTAGTTGCGAATTTCTTCTTAAGACCTTAATAATGATGCTGGATTTGTGTTTGTACAGTAGGTGTCTTTGGGCCAAATGTTGTTGTGTTTCCCATGCCCAAGGCCTAGTTACAAAAGAAAAGTAATGAATATACCAGGCTGCTTTGAAGGCAGCGTGGGTAGCCTGACTGGCGACTCTGTCTGGCTGCAGGGCTTAATGTTGTTTGGTGTCAACCAACATTTTACACTTTTCCCAAGTAAATATGCTTTTGCCATACAAACTGCCTCGGACAGACGTGCCAGACAATGTTAATAAAATTTACGGTTTGGCCCAATCCTCAAGTTAATCATTCAAAATGTGATGGGCTGGACAATGGGATAACCGGACGGGCAAAGAGCTAAAGGCAACGATTTCAATTCAAACTCAAGAAAACTTTCAGTTCTCAGGCTTAAAGTGTAATTCCAAGAATTTAAATCAATTGTATTTTTGGGCGAGACTTCAAGCAGAACATTTGAGCAAATCTTTGCCAAACTAAAAAAGTTTTTAAATACGAAAATTTTCTCGCCTTTTCCGTTTGCCAAGGCAACATCCTCATCCATATCGTTTTCATGGTGAAGAACATAATGATGAAGGCATTTTGACTTATCGAAAAGTTATTGTGTGGGCTTTTTAGAAAGGGCTAAGGAATGTTAGGCACACTCCCCCGCTATGGCGTCCAGTTTAATTAGAAAAGTGCCATGAAAATGTTTGACTTTGGTGTATTGAAATTCTTAGAACTTCAACTTAAATTGTTTTGCGTGTTATAAATATGCAATTGGATATTTTTTTCTTCTTTTGTTGCCTTTTGGAATGTTTTTGCAAAACATTCTCGTTGAATACTTGCGTACTGGCAAATGAGTTTTCATTCAAATGTCATAAAAATGATTTTTAGGACTTTTTTTTTGTATTGCCTCAAACTTAAGGCGCAGATCGGCTTTCATAAAACATATCACAAAAAGTTTTTGATACATTTTTGTTTTGGATTTATGATTTACAGGGAGAAATCTATGAATAGATGCTACAATTTATTGTTGGAAAATATTGAAAGAATTTTATAAATAACTGAAATTAGCTTTCAGAACAGATACTGTAGTATGGGTTTATACTTATTATTAATCAGGCCAACGGCCTTTTTTGATGAGAGTGGAAGCCTCTAGAAGAAGAGGAATAAAAAACAAGTAAAAAGGCGTTAAGTTCGGCCGGGCCGAACTTTGGATACCCACCACCTCGAGTATTATGTAAACCACCTTTCATCAAAATCCGGTGTAAATTGTATACCTAATGTCACATAGCAGTTTTATCGAAATATGTTCCGATTTGGACCAAAATATTGGTCTTTTTAGAAGCTATAACTAAAAATAAACCGATCAGAACCATATGCGGAAAGGATGTCGTAAAGCCTAACAGAACGAACTGCCCCAAATCTTGGCGAAATCGGACAATAAATGCTCCTTTAATGGGCTCAAAACCTAAAACCGAGAGATCGGTCTATATGGCAGCTATATTCAAATCTGGACCGATCTGGCCCAAATTGACGAAGGACGTCGAAGAGCCTAACGCAACTCACTGTCTCAAATTTCGGCAAAATCGGACAATAAATGCGTCTTTTATGGTCCCAAAACCTAAAACCGAGAGATCGGTCTACAGGCAGCTATATCCAAACCTGGACCGATCTGGGCCAAATTGATGAAGGACGTCGAAGACCCTAACGCAACTCACTGTCTCAAATTTCCGCAAAATCGGACAATAAATGCGCCTATTATGGCCCCAAAACCCTAAATCGGAGGATCGGTCTATATGGCAGCTAAATCCAAATCCGGACCGATCTGGGCCAAACTAACGAAGGATGTCAAGGGGACTAACACAACTCACTGTCCCAAAATTCAGCAAAATCGGATAATAAATGTGACTTTTATGGGCCTGAGACCCTCAATCGGAGGATCGGTCTATATGGCAGCTATATCCAAATCCGGACCGATCTGGGCCAAATTAACGAAAGATGTCGAAGGGACTAACACAACTCACTGTCCTAAATTTCAGCAAAATCGGATAATAAATGTGGCTTTTTTGGGCCTAAGACCTTAAATCGAAAGATCGGTCTATATGGCAGCTATATCCAAATCTAGACCGATCTGGGCCAAAATAACGAAGGATGTCAAGGGGCCTAACACAACTCACTGTGCCAAAATTCAGCAAAATCGTATAATAAATATGGCTTTTATGGGCCGAAAACCCTAAATCGAAAGATCGGTCTATATGGCAGCTATATCAAGATATAGTCCGATATAGCCCATCTTCGAACTTAACCTGCTTATGGACAAAAAAAAAATAATCTGTGCAAAATTTCAGCTCGATATCTCTATTTTTAAAGACTGTAGCGTGATTTCAACAGACAGACGGACAGACGGACGGACATGTCTAGATCGTCTTAGATTTTTACGCTGATCAAGACTATATATACTCAATAGGGTCTGAAATGGATATTTCGATGTGTTGCAAACGGAATGACAAAATGAATATACCCCCATCCTTCGGTGGTGGGTATAATTAAAGGCTATCGCCAATAAGGGGAGAGACTTCATCATTTAGAATAGTAAAGATGCCTTCGATACATTCACATTCTCCTGCAGAGACAAAGATGGAAATTTGAAGTCAGGATATGGAAAGAACATTTTTCCACGTACTGATATCCTATGATCGTCATATACTCTTCGTCACCATCATAGGACATCACCGCAGAACCAACCCCTGATAATGGTATATTCGTACAAGGAATGAGGCCCAATTAGCAATAACCTGGTTGAAAAACAATAAGGCAGCCGATGCCGATGAGTTACCGGCGGAACTGTTTAAAACCGGAGGTGACACCCTAATAAGGCGTATGCATCAGCTCGTCTGCGTGATTTGGCTAGAAGAACACATACCCAACGATTGGAGCTTTTGCATACAATGTCCCGTAGAAGAGAATGGGGGCAAGGCAGTAAGTGCCAACTACAGAGGAATAAGCCTCCACCAAATCCCATACAAAATACTATCGCAGGCACAGCGTGCCTGGGACTTGCATACACTCCGAAAGCCTAGCAGGAGGCAAAGGTGGTATTAATACCAAAGCCCGGCAAGGCAAGTTATGCGACACAAAAGACCTACAGACCTATAAGCCTTACGGACACCATGATAAAGAGTAGGACATCCAGCGAACTGCTCAAATACAATCAGCATGCCTATGCCAAGGGAAGGTCTGTGGAAACTGCCCTTGACGAGGGTTGTGCATAAAATAGAAGAATTCTTTGCTGCCAAAACAAACACCGTGGCGATATGCATTGACATCGAGGGGGATTTTAACAATGTGCGGACCGACACACTGATCCAATCCTTAGACCAGACCGGATGGACCCAGTCCTATGAGACTGGATAAACCATATGCTAAAATACAGGAAATATAAGGGAGAAAGTGGAACAAGGCTCGCCACAGGGGGGCATTTTATTGCCACTCGTTTGGGTGACCGCCAAAAATAACCTATTATGGATGCTGACTGAGGAGGGATTTGAATCCATCTGCTATGCAGTGTAAGGATCTGAACCAGCTATGCGGAAGTCCAAAAAATGTTTTGCATATGGCATATGACTGGGCTAGACCTAGAGGTCTCAATATTAACCCAGAGCCGACTGAAATATGCCTGTTCTTGGCTGGGTCAATTACTTAAATACTGAGTGCCAGTGATACTCGAGATGACAAGGCGTGTTATTAGCGCCTTCAAATAACCAATGGCCAACATCAGCGTATGTTCCCAGATTAGGGGCGGGTGAGGCGAGCGTCGGATTTTGGAGCAAGCGGCTCGCCACAACGAGGAATACATGTGCAATCCCACAAAACCCAAAATCGTTGTGGGAGATTTGAATGCGAAGATAGGGAAGGAAGGCATTTTTGGTCCAACAGCCGAAAAGTTTAGCCTCCATGAGATAACGTCCAGTAATGGGTTGTGGCTGATAGATTTCACCGCAGCAAAAAACATGGTAGTTAGTAGCACCAGATTTCAACAAAAAATTATTCACAAAGCCACATGGCTGTCACCCGATCAAAAAACGAGGAACCAAATTGATCAAGTTGTGATAGATGGAAGGCATTCATCCTGCATTTTAGATGTACGATCGATCCATGGAGCGAATATAGATTCGGATCATTGCCTTATTGCAGCAAAGGTTCGCACCCGTTTGAACATGGCGAGGAACGTACGATCTGACACTGCACGAAAGCTGGACCTTGAAAAGCTACAAACACAACAAATGACAGCGGCATACTCCACTCGACTGACCCAACTGCTTGATGAAAGCACATGGCGCAGTGGCAAACTATTGCTCACTCCATGGAAAATGCCGCGAAATCGGTACTTGGGAACCGGAAGTCTCCTCCCAGAAACCCATGGTATGTCCAAGAGTGTCGAGATGCTACTGAAGCCAATAATGCGGCATGTAGATTAACCCTGCAATCAGTAACAACACGCCAGATGAAGGAAAGGTATCGGGACAAAAGAAGAGAGGCGAAACGTCAATTCCGCAGAAATAACAAGTAAAAGCGTGCTAAGTTCGGCCGGGCCGAATCTTATATACCCTCCACCATGGATCGCATTTGTCAAGTTCTTTTCCCAGTATCTCTTCTTAGGCAAAAAAGGATATAAGAAAAGAGTTACTCTGCTATTAAAACGATATCAAGATATGGTCCGGTTCGGACCACAATTAAATTATATCTTGGAGGCCTGTGTAAAATTTCAGCCAATTCGTTTAAGAATTGCGCCCATTGGGGCTCACGAAGTAAAATAGAGAGAACGATTTATATGGGATCTGTATCGGGCTATAGACCGATTCAGACCATAATAAACACGTTTGTTGATGGTCATGAGAGGATCCATCGTACAAAATTTCAGGCATATCGGATAATAATTGCGACCTCTAGAGGCTCAAGAAGTCAAGATCCCAGATCGGTTTATATGGCAGCTATATCAGGTTATGAACCGATTTGAACCTTATTTGACCCAGTTGTTGAAAGTAAAAATAAAATACGTCATGCAAAATTTCAGCCAAATCGGATAGGAATTGCGGCCTCTAGAAGCTCAAGAAATCAAATCCCCAGATCTGTTTATATGACAGCTATATCAGTTTATGAACCGATTTGAACAATACTTGGCACAGTTGTTGGATATCATAACGAAATACTTCGTGCAAAAATTCATTCAAATCGGATAAGAATTGTGCCCTCTAGAGGGTCAAGAAGTCAAGACCCAAGATCGGTTTATATGGTAGCTATATCAGGTTATGGACCGATTTGAACCATACTTGGCACAGTTGTTGGGTATCATAACAAAACACGTCGTGCGAAATTCCATTCCAATCGGATAAGAATTGCGCACTCTAGAGGCTCAAGAAGTCAAGACCCAAGATCGGTTTATATGGTAGCTATATCAGGTTATAGACCGATTTGAACCATACTTGGCACTGTTGTTGGATATAATAAGAAAACACGTCGTGCAAAATTTCATTCCAATCGGATAAGAATTGCGCACTCTAGAGGCTCAAGAAGTCAAGACCCAAGATCGGTTTATATGGCAGCTATATCAGGTTATGGACCGATTTGAACCACACTTGGCACAGTTGTTAGATATAATAACGAAACACGTCGTGCAAAATTTCATTTCAATCGGAAGACCCAAGAAGTCAAGACCCAAGATCGGTTTATATGGCAGCTATATCAGGTTATGGACCGATTTGAAGCATACTTGGCACAGTTGTTGGATATCATAACAAAACACGTTGTGCAAAATTTCATTCTGATCGGATAAGAATTGCGCACGCTAGAGGCTCAAGAAGTCAAGACCCAAGATCGGTTTATATGGCAGCTATATCAGGTTATGGACCGATTTGAACCATACTTGGCACAGTTGTTGGATATCATAGCAAAACACGTCATGCAAAATTTCGTTTCAATCGGATAAGAATTGCGCACTCTACAGGCTCAAGAAGTCAAGACCCAAGATCGGTTTATATGGCAGCTATATCAAAACATGGACCGATATGGCCCATTTACAATACCAACCGACCTACACTAATAAGAAGTATTTGTGCAAAATTTCAAGCGGCTAGCTTTACTCCTTCGGAAGTTAGCGTGCTTTCGACAGACAGACGGACGGACGGACGGACAGACGGACGGACATGGCTAGATCGACATAAAATTTCACGACGATCAAGAATATATATACTTTATGGGGTCTCAGACGAATATTTCAAGTAGTTACAAACAGAATGACGAAATTAGTATACCCCCCATCTTATGGTGGAGGGTATAAAAAGGAAATTGAAAGACGTGAATGTGAGCGAATTGAGATGTACAGAAGTCAGAATGAAGTCCGGAAATTCTATTAAAGAATTAAACATCAAACCGATGGCTTTGGTGCAGGCACATCCTCCTACAGAGACAAAGAAGAAAATCTGATAACAGACACAGATAACATGCTGAAGATATGGAAGGAACATTGTACCTAACTGCTAGTGTCCCACGTTGGCGGCGATGAGGATACCGCAGAACCAATCCCCGATGATGGTATAGAATGTTTACCTCCTAGTAAGAATGAGGTCCAAGTAGCAGTGACCTGACTAAAGAACAACAAGGCAGCAGGAGCCGACGTGTTACCCGCTGAACTATTTAAGACCGGAGGCGACACGCTGATAAGGCGTATGTATCAGCTTATCTGCGCAATCTGGCTAGAAGAACGCATACCCAATGATTGGAACCTCAGCATATTGTGTCCCGTACACAAGAAAGGAGACAAGACGGAATGTGCCAACTACAGAGGAATAAGTCTCCTCCCGACCGCACCAGTTTTGAGATTAAGCGAAGAATAATACTGGCAAGCAGATGCTACTTTGGACTAAGTAAGCAGTTTAGAAACAACGCCACCCCTCGACAGACGAAGATTTCGCTATACAAGACACTGATACTACCCGTGCTGTTATATGGTTCTGCACTTGTGATTATGTACTTGTGAAAGCAGATGAGACAGTGCTTGGGGTATTTGAGAGAAAGATTCTTCGTAAAATATGTGGACCAGTTTGCGTTAATGGAGAATATAGGCGACGTATGAACCACGAGCTGTATGAGCTGTATGACGATGAAGGCATAGTTACACGCATCCAAATACAACGGCTGCGTTGGCTAGGCCATGTTGTCAGAATGGATGAAGAAGCTCCTGCAAAGAAGTCTTTTGAAGGCAAACACGGTGGTACACGCAAACCGGGAAGAACAAAAGCCCCATGGAAAGATCAAGTGGTGGGAGACACCTCGAAACTTAGTGTCAGAGATTTTAGAATGAGCGCAGAAGATCGAGGCGTTTGGAACGCTCTTCTACGTTCGACTGGTGGAACAAATGATCTGTCATAGCCAATTAAAGTAAGTAAGCATCACTGATGATGGCTCTATTTAACCGGGTAACCGGGTAAGAATAATCTTAGAATGAAGTATACGAAATACTTACAGCAAACCTGGTCACAACAACAATAGAAGAGAAAGAGCAAACTATGTAGCAGGAAGAATTCCACTTTAAGTTCTTCTCTGACTTAGCAGATGTGAACATTCCCAAGTTATTAGTCTTTTTAAAGGGATCTGGCTGGTGATACTGTAGGAACTTTAAGGGATAGACACCTCTTGTCCTTAAAATGCCTTTAAATTCACTTTATTTTGACAACATCCTAATCATTTCTTTTAAAGCAACCATTCTAAGAATTTTGACACATTATTTTCCCATGAAAGAGGGTCAACGTTTCTGAAAGCCTTTGGTATACACCACCCTGTTCGCTTATTATTTGGTATTTTTTCCATAAGATTTCTTTATTTAAAAGAATTTCGGACAGGGGAATTGAACAATTTTCTTTCTCAGTAAGCAAACTCCTTTTTAACGCCTTCGAAAATACAAATCCATAAAGCATTCACTTAATTTTGTCACGTTCCTAAAACAACATTTAAAATAATTCTAAGAAATATCCTCCCCCCAACGAAAAAACAGGACTCAAGGTGGGTCTACCCAACAATGAACAAAAAAAAAACCTAAAAAATAGGAAAACGAACAAACCAAAAAATCCTTATGCAAATCCTTAACCTTTTTCCCTTTGGCAACACTTTCATTTTACCAAAGAAATGGAAAAGGACTCCACCCCCTGCTCAAACCCCAGGCGGACACGTGCACTTTATCGAAGGTGAAATTCAGCTGAAATAAACATCCCTTAAAATTGCGCGCGGCGGTAATTAGAATTCCAAACACGTTGCAATGAGTGAATGAAAATCTATTTCACTGTTTAATGTTTGCCAAACAAACAGCAAAAATTTTGGAAATTTGAATTCTTGGAAAGAAAAAAGAAATCAAAATTCTAGATTTTTAATATGCATAACAAACTCTTGCGTTTTCAAAAGGTGTGCAAATGATAATGACGATGGCTTTCTCTCAAATGCCATAGAGCTGGAAAAATGCTTTCCAAAGCTAGGCCATGAAATGAGATATTCAAAAAATTTGACCTCTTGATGATGTACCTTTGGCATTTACGCCCTCGCTGGGCCCAAAAAGGCTTTTTCACAAAAGCAGCCACAAAGTGAATTCATTGAAGAAGGAAAAAAAACCATGCTCTTCGAAACTTATGCAAATTCTTTGCAAACTAAAGTTCATAGACTTTTGCAAAATGATTGTTTAATTTTGTTTTGATGGTACAAAAAAATTTAATCTAAGGATAATCACTTAATGATTTGATCCTTGAAAATGCTGAGTGCAAAAAAAAACACAATTTGCATTAATGAAAACGCAAAAAAAATGAAAAACAACAGGTGCAAATTCTATTTGAAACCAATACCATGTTTGGCAATTACTTCCCTTCCAACGCGGATATTTGCCTAGGGCAACAACTTCCCAAAGTCTTTAAATACATTCCGAGCTGTGAGAACATTGAGTTCACCCAAGAACTTTAAGAAGTGGTTGAGGCAGCGGATGAGTAACTCAATATTCAACACAATCTAGAACAATTTAGTGTTGCACAAGGTGGAGGGGAACAAAACTTACATAACCTGGAGATGGGGGAACTACTGATGGCGGCTCCAATTAGCCATCAAAATATTGTAGGTTAGGTTATGTTAGGATGAAAAGAGGGTGCAGATATTAATCGGCCTCATGTCACTATATTCATACATCTAAGCCAGTTATCGGATCTCTGGTTGATTCAAACTACAGTCGTCGGGCAACCTTCTCGGAATGACCAATCTAAGTCCTTCAAAGCCCACCTGGTCGTTTAGTTTGGAACCATCTGTATAGATGTCTATGTAACTTCTGTTACCAGGGATATCGAAGTTCCAATCGGTTCTATCGGGAATAGTGCGACAGTACTTCTTATCAAAAATCGGCTCAGGTAGGGTGTAATCTACACTGCCTGGAACAATGAGAAAGCTCCTTTAACCTCACGGCAGTAGTCACTGCAATTTGTCTAGCAACAATGTCCCGAGGCATAAGATGTAGCATTAAATTCAGTGCATCAGATGGTGTCGTCCTCAGTGCCGCTGTGATTCACAAACAAGCCATCCTTGGATCCGTTTGAGTATTGAAAAGTAGGTGGACTTTTGAAGCGTCGTCCACCAGATCGCAACACCATATAGCATTATAGGTCTGACAACTGCAGTATATACCCAATGCAGGACACGCGGTCTAAATCCCCAACTTTTGCCAAAGGCTCTCTCGGGTATAGGGAAAGAGTTACCGCGGCTGACCTTTTTTTTCTGATGTTCTCCCCAGGCTTCGAACCTAGGCGTTCAGCGTCATAGGAGGACATGCTAAGCTCTGGCCTCCAGGAGAATGTGCCTCTACCAAAGCCATCGGTTTGATGTTAAATTCTTTGCTACAATTTTCGGACTTAATTTTGATTGCAGAACATCTCAATTCGCTCATACTCTCGTTTTTCTTCTTCTTGCGGAATTAACGTTTCTTCTCTCTCCTTTTCTCTCGAAGCCACTCCTTCGCCTGGCACATTGCTGCTGACCGTAAAGTTGCCCTATATGCCGCTTTCTTGGCTTTAGTAGCTTTTTGACACTCCTGGTCGTACCATGGGTTCCTTGGAAGAGGCTTTTGCTACCCGAGTACGCCTAAGCCCTGAAAATATATCAGCAACGTGCTCTATTCTCATATATTTGAACCCCCTATTGTCATTGGGCTTAAAATTGGCTATCACATTCGTTTTCAAATCTCAAATACCATTCACTTAAACCACTTATTGAAAAAGCCAGCAAATATGTCAGGTTTGGGGAATGGACCCTAAAAACTAAGAATATTGAGCTCCACCGTCTTGAAGACCCAAATTGTCTTGGTGAGCAAATACGTCCTACTTGGGGGTTGTTATGGTGGTGGGACGTCCCCTAGACAGTTGGTCCCGAATGTTGATGTCAGATTCATGGTCTACTCCCCAATACCCTCCATTTGAGCTCCAATTTCCCATAGTCGGCAAACATGTCCGGTTTGAGGAGTGTTTTGCGGGATGGAGCAGTCACTCAGTGACTTGGCTTTGAAAATATATATCAGATTCGTGTTCTACTCTAAAATACCATTTATTTGAGCCTCAAATTGCAATATCAGCAAATACTTACTATTTGGGTGGTGTTAAGAGGTTAGGGTGGCCCCATAGACACTTTTTCCGAACATTGATATCCGATTCGTGCTTGACTTTCTAAGACCTTTCATTTGAGTCCCATATTGCAATGGTCATAAATTTGTGTTCTTTGGGATATGGGGCGGTCCCCCAAACACTTGGTCCCACATCTGGATATCAGATTCGTTTTCTACACTCAAATACCTTTTATTTAAGCCCCATATTGTCATGGTCAGTAAATAAGTCCTGTTTGGGGGGTGCTTTGGGAAAGGAGTTGACCCCCAGAAGCTTTGCCCCAAATTTGGCTATCAGATTCGTATTTTACTCGCAAATACCTTTCATTTGAGTCCCATATTGTTATGGTCGGTAAATATGTCCTCCAAACACTTGGTCCGACAATTGGATATCAGATACGTTTTCTAATCTAAAATACCTTTCATTTGAGTCCCATATTATCGCGATCGGTGTATATATATATATTTGGTATATTGTCGTGATTGGTATATATATACATTTGGTAGGTTTTGGTAGGGGGCGCCCCACCCCCCCCACCCTTGTTAGGTTTTGAGATGGGGCGCCGCGCCCACCCTCCTAGGTACCCTATCCAAAATTTGAATACCAAATTTGTTTACCCACCACCGAAGGATGGGGGTATATTCATTTTGTCATTCCGTTTGCAACACATCGAAATATCCATTTCCGACCCTATAAAGTATATATATTCTTGATCAGCGTAAAAATCTAAAACGATCTAGACATGTCCGTCCGTCTATCCGTCTGTCTGTTGAAATCACGCTACAGTCTTTAAAAGTAGCGATATTGAGCTGAAATTTTGCACAGGTTCTATTTTAGTCCATAAGCGGGTTAAGTTCGAAGATGGGCTATATCGGACTATATCTTGATATAGCCCCCATATAGACCGATCCTCCGATTTAGGGTCTTAGGCCCATAAAAGCCGCATTTATTATCCGATTTCGCTGAAATTCGGGACAGTGAGATGTCTTAGTCCCTTCGACTTCCTTCGTTAAATTCGCCCAGATCGGTTCAGATTTGGATATAGCTGCCATATAGATCGATCCTCCGATTTATGATGTAAGGCCCATAAAAGAAACATTCATTACCCGATTTTGCTGAAATTTGGGACAGTGAGTTGTGTTAGGCCCTTTGACATATTTCTTCAATGTGGTCCAGATCGGTTCAGATTTGGATATAGCTGCCGATTTCTTGATTTATGGTTTTGGGCCAATAAAAGGTGCATTTATTGTCCGACGTCGCCGAAATTAGGGACATGGAGTTATGTTAAGCCCCTTGACATACTTGTGCAATATCGCACAGATCGGTCCAAAATTGGGTATAGCTGCCATATAGACCGATCTCTCGGTTTTAGGTTTTGGGGCCATAAAAGGCGCATTTACGGTCCGATGTCGCCAAAATTTAGGACAGTGAGTTGTGTTAGGCTCTTCGACATCCTTCTTCAATTTGGCTCAGATCGGTCAAGATTTGGATATAGCTGCCATATAGACCGATCTCTCGATTTAATGTTTTGGGCCCATAAAAAGCGCATTTATTGTCCGATGTTGCCGAAATTTGGGACAGACAGTTAAGTTAAAACCCTCCACATATTTCTGCAATTTGGTCTAGATCGATCAAGATTTGCATATAGCTGCCATATAGACCGATATCTCAATGTAAAGCTTTGGCCCCAAAAAAGGAGCATTTATAATCCGATTTCACTGAAATTTGACACAGTGACTTGCGTTAGGCTTTTCGACATCCATGCTGTATATGGTTCAGATCGGTTTATTTGGTTGTGGTTTTCATATATACCCGAGGTGGTGGGTATTCAAAGTTCGGTACGGCCGAACTTAATGCCTTTTTGCTTGTTCTTTTTAGGTTACTATAAGAGAGCACACAAAATTTCGCTTAAATCGCAACCACCATCTTCGAGATCTGGCGTTTCTAAACATAAGTGTAAGGGGAGGGTCCGCTCCCCCTTCAGATATAAAAAAAATTAGTACTCTATTTTCACCACGGGATTACCATCAGTGAAAATTTCAAGAAAATCGGTTCAGTCGCTTCTAGGTCTATAAGGAACACACAAATAAACAAGCCTACAAACCTACAAATGGGACGTTCCTTGAATGAACTACCATATGTAGAATTGTATGTAAAGTGCAGTTTTTCGTAAAATTTTTCTAAATATTTGCTTTTTAAACAATTTGTCTGACTTTTGATGCCTGTACCTGAGGCAAGGTTTCGGCAATAGCTTTTGAGGATTCCCTTGACCACTTATCACTTAAAGTCATTTTTCCTACTAATTTTCCTAGCTAATGTTTCTAAGATTTACTCTATAATTGTTTCCCATATTTAGTTCCTTTGCATCTTCAATTAGAGATCATGGACGAATTAAAGGGGAACAAACTTTCTTTTGTTATTTCATTGCCTTAAATTTTCTTTTACTCATTTCACACCTTATCCCAATATCCTTTTACTCATTTAACTTTCATAAAGGACCAAAAGAATCCATGGAAACTTTTGCAAACTAAATGAATTAAGTTAAAGAAAAACTACGGAAACTAACGCTAATGAATTCCTTCCGTATTCTATTTTGTCGCCTATGTTGTTATATATTTGCTTTTATTCTTAAAACTTCCGCTTACTTATTTCCCCCCTCGCTTTGTTCCCCAAAGGGCCCTAAACATTAAAGTGGAAAAGTTTGGGTATAACATCTTAAGCTAAGATTTCAAGAAATTCAGAAATTTTCCATGATTTTTGTGGTTATTTTGGGAGAATGAAGGCAGACACACTTACCTGGCCACCAGTGACAAAGACACCGGAAACACTTTCATTTTACGACCACCCACCAAGTAATCCAAGGCCTCGGAGCCACGACGATGTTCGGTGGCTGAGCGTTTTTGATTCTTTTGTTTCTTTTCAATAAAGCCAAAGTAGAAACCGATAAAGGCACAAATGATTAACATCAAAACGAAAACGCAATAATCCACCCAGCCAAAGTGTTGCAGCGATGAACTTAAGTCGGCCACATTAAGTTGGTCCGGCTGAGCCGAAGAGGAAACGGAAATGCTGGCCTTTGAGGTGCTGGGTAAAAATGCTGCCGTTGATGTAGTTGTAGTTGTAGCTGTAGAAGTAGTGGTGGTTATTGTTGATGTTGTGGTTGGGTTAGTAATTAAGGTCCTCATAGTTTCCTTTATGGATGCCATGGTCGTTGTAAACATTTCCATAATGGGCTGCTGACCGCCAGCATTTGTAGCTGTTGCTGCAGTGGTAGTTGTAGGAGTAGCCACTGTGCTTGAAGCCACAGCCATGATACCTGCTGTGTTGCTTGACATTATTTTTGAGACCACCAACTGTTTTCTAGTGGTTTAAGCAGTGAAATTGTAGCTAGTGCTTGTTGGATACTTGAATGAAGTGTATAAAATTGCTATTGTGACTAGCAGGGTGTGCTGGGCGGACTGGCTAGCTGGCTTCCTTTGATTTGCACTTAATTAAGTTTAGTTATTTTTGGCTTAATATTGGCGAAATATTCTCAGAATCTCTGTCCATGCATTGGAACAAGTTTTTATATTTCAACATTCATTGGACTGTGGCAATCTTTTTTTTTTTTTTGGCTACTACACAAATTTACACAGCTTAGGCATGTGGTGTAAAAAGTTCTGGCATTCGCAATCGATTTTAATGGAATTTTTTTTTGTTCACTTTTTTTATTGTGCGGTTTTGTATGTGGTTGCCTTGCTTTGAATTTCACTTTAGAATTAATTTAATTTATTTGCATTTCTTCTGTAAATGAAAGAAGTTTTTGTCAAGCTTGTCAACTGTCGTCGTCGTCAATGTCAACGGACTTTGTAGTCTCGCTGTCCCTAACTCACCGACCACTTGTGGAGTCTCAGACTTTGATAACTGGATTAAACATTGTAAAAGAACTTTAAGGCGTTAGCAAGCAGCAAATAAGTTTTGCTAATTGTAATAACTTATGGTTTTTTTTAAGAAAATAATTTTCTAATGGCCTTGGATTGAGATTTTCGTCTTTAATCTCATAATGCCGATTTAAATTGATGATGGTAGCTGAAATTGTTAATGACTTGTTATAGGCTAAGATGACAGACAATTTAGAGGGGAACCTTAAACGGCCTTGAATGTAATTTGAAGCAACTAAACTATAATTAAATTTTCAAAATTTTCTTTAACTTTTTCCAATGAAAGCTATTTCTCATTTAATATTTAAACAAGTAAGAGCGTGCTATATATGGTTCTGAAGCATGGGTACTTGTGAAAGCAGATGAGACTGTGCTTCGAGTATTTGAGAGAAAGATTCTTCGTAAAATATATTGACCAGTTTGTGATAATGGAGAATATAGGCAACGTATGAACCACGAGCTGTATGAGCTGTATGACAACGTTGGCATAGTTACACGCATCAAAATACAACGGCTGCGTTGGCTAGGTCATGTTGTCAGAATGGATGAAGAAGCTCCAGCAAAGAAGTCTTTTGAAGGCAAACACGGTGGTACACGCAAACCGGGAAGACCAAAAGCCCGATAGAAAGATCAAGTGGTGGGAGACACCTCGAAACTTGATGTCAGAGATATTAGAATGAGCGCAGAAGATCGAGGCGCTTGGAACGCTATTCTACGTTCGGCTAGTGGAATTAAAGCAAATAAATACAGAGAGCATGTGGGCAAAATGATGAGACGTCAAGCATTTCCTATGCCATTGCCCGGTTTTCGCGGCTAGCAGACACCGGCACTTAGCTAGGGACACAATACCAGACGTGAACCAACTTAGGAGCTTGATATGGATTTTGCATGAAGCACATAATTCCTGACTATTTCGAGGTTGCTTTTAATACCCTCCCCCATAGGACGGGGGTATACAAATTTCGTCACTCTGTTTGTAACATCTCGAAATATGCGTCTAAAACACTGTCTGCCGAAACCACGCTAACATTCGGAGGAGCAAAGGTAGGCGCTTGAAATTTTGCATAAATACTTTTTATTAGTGTAGGTCGGTTGGGATTGTAAATGGACCAAATCGGTCCATGTTTTAATATAGCTGCCATATAAACCGATCTTGAGTCTTGACTTCTTGAGCCTCTAGAGGGCGCAATTCTCGTCTGATTTGACTGAAATTGGTATCACTTTCAACAACTGTGCTTAGTATGGCCAAAATCGGTTCATAACCTGATATAGCTGCCATATAAACCGATCTTGGCTTTTGACTTCTTCAGCTTTTAGAAAGCGTAATTCTTATCCGATTTGGCTGTAATTTTGCACTTGGTGTTTAGGTATCACCTTCAATAACTGTGCTCAGTATGGTTCAAATCGGTTCATAACCCGGTGTAGCTGCCATATAAACCGATCTTGGATCTTGACTTCTTGAGCCGCAATTCTCATTTTGTACAAATGCTTCCCCCATGACCTTCAACATACGTGTCCAATATGATCTGAATCGATCTATAGCTTGATACAGCTCCCATATAAACCGATCTCTTGATTTTGCTTCCTTAGCCCCTACGAGGCGAAATTCTTATCCGAATGGACTGAAATATTACACAATGACATTTACAATGTTCAGAATTCAATTCATTTATTGTCCAAATCGGACTATAACTTGATATAGTTCCAATAGCATGACAGTCCTTACTCATTATTTTTTGTTTGCCTAAAAATAGATACCGCGCAAAGAACTCGACAAATACGATTGATGGTGGAGGGTATATCATGGCTGACATACCAAACGGTACAGTACTGCACAAATGTAGCCAGAATTAGGAGGGGATAACCTTCGCTGAAATTTTTCTGATGTTTTCTCCCCGGATTCGAACTTAGACGTTCAGCGTCAGAGGCGGACATGCTAACTTCTGCGCTACGGTGACCCATGCGCAATGCGGCTTTAGACGGTGTTAATCCACCATAGACCAGTAATTCACTCTGCCCCAAATCCTGGAAAAGTCCCGAGCTATCGACAGCCCTTGCGACCAAAGACATTTCAAACGTCAGTGTTTGGTATCCCTGAAAAATTCATGCAGCAATAGGAAAGAATCTGTCTACAAACCATTCAATATCAAACGAGGTTTCAGACAGGGAAACAGCCGAGCATGTTATCTGTTTAATATCCTGCTTCAGAAGATTATAAGCGTGACACACTACTTACAAAACAACATAAGCTAATCAATCCCATAGCCGCCGGTTGCAATCCCATTGCAGCCGGTTGTACGCACCGATTGACCCGATAGAATCCTTCAACGACAAGGGCTGCCACCTCAGTGTACGTGTTCGTCCTTTTTGTGTCAAAGGGAGAGGCACATCCCGGAGTGCCTCCGCACGCTTTTGGTTAGTGGCGGGATTGAAAAGAACCCCGGACAGTGGTTTTGTTCAGTTTGCCAGAACCGCTTCCATTATCGGTCGGTGTCGGTGAGGTGTAACCAGTGCATGGAACCGATCTTGCTCTGGCCCTACGTCACTACGGAGTACAGTCACACTGAATATGTTGCAAGGTGCTGTACGAACATAGACAGCAGTACGTCACAAGCGTCGTCGTCGTCCCCTTCTGCGTTCTCGTCGTCGGACTATGTTTAACACTCCGACCTCTCCCGTGGGGCAATATTCGCAACAGCAGTATCCCAACCCCAATATTAACAGGCCAGGGCCTGGAAGGGGATCATTTTTTAATTGCAGCAGTCGCCGTGGAAAGATCGATGAGATTGTAGATTTTATGAGTCGGAAGAGCATATTGGTTTCATCGATCCAGGAGACAAAGCTAACCAACACCTGCAGCTTGAACAGTTGTCACTAATACAATGTGCTACGTAGGGATAGCTTAAGGAATGGAGGTGGGGGATTGGCCTTCGTATCCACCATTCCGTGCTGTAAAGACCCATCTCGCCTGCGACTGGCGCTATTAATCCCTACATGGAGTGCATTGGGATAGCTGTTAGGTCCGGTACTGCCGAGATAGAGCTAAACAAAGTGTACATACCGCCGGTTGGGGGCTGTGTCCCAATTAACGGCCAGGGTTTCAAGCCCAACATAAGTGGGTTACTATCCACTGGCCATAATCGTCTGGGACTTTAATGCGCATTACGTTTCTGATATTCTCCCCTAGGTAACGACCAGCGGATCATAGGTTTGGCAGAGCAGATTTAAGGCTCCACGTTTTGCACGGTGAATGAGGATGACTCCACAAGGATTACGAGGGGGTGTAGCAGCTCACCAGACATCCCCTGATCTCCTGAGTGACGTAACCCGGCAAGCCATCATTTCTTTTTGATCAGACCACCTCCCCATAATTCTCACCATCGACCGACCGCACGACTTCATAACCTCTGCGCGCTAAACGTTTATCAATAAAAAGCAGGCCGATTGGGTTGGCTTCAGAGAGCTGACACCCACCTCAAATGTGCTAGTTGCCGAGAGGAAAATACGAGACATTATTAACGCAGCAGCCGCTCGCTTTATACCAGCCGGTCGAATACCCCAAGTGTGGCCCAATATCCCGGCGCATACAGTGGTACTCGCAAACGAGCGTAATGGGATGCGCTACACCACCCATTTACGCTGACCCCATTAACCCCAGAATGAGCGAGCTGAAGCTGTAAATAAACAGGTTAGTCAACGAACACTTGGAGCAATGTAACTTAGGTACCGGTTTAGGCAAGTTGTGGTGTACTCTTAAGTCACTCTCGAAGGTAGACGGGATGACAGAACCTCAGTCACTTTTGGTGACGCAACGGTGACTGATGCGAAGAGGTGCGCCAGGTTGTTCAACCGTCAATTTATTGTGTATGTGTACAGGGCTAGGAGCAGACCCATTCTTCGTATCAGTGGTCTTCGAGCCAATGGACAGCCATCACAATTTACCATGGACGAAGATATAAATTTCATCCAAAGCATTGGACCCCGACGGAATCTCTTCACTGATGCTGAAGATTCTGGATCAACTTGGAGTCGAGTACCTTCCAACCGTCCGTAACCTGTTTTTGAACACTGTTATAGTACCCGATGTCTGGAAGATGGGCAGGGTGATCCACCTACTGAAGCCTGGAAAGGATCCGAGTAAGGAGGATTCATACAGACCTAGTACCTATATGAGGTACTACTCCTCCCGAGCCTCGTTGGAGAATTTCCACCCGCCGAGCATCACCATGGATTTCTAAGATTGCGTAGCACAACAATTGCTCTGCATGTTATCACCGCATACACTTGCAGTGGCTTCAAACAGCCCAGGCCGTGTGATACGATGGTCATCGTGGCCCTAGACCTATCGAAGCCATACGACACGTTCAGCCATGCCGAACTTTTTGAGGACATCGCCTATACCTTCTTCCAGCCTAGCCTGAAACGCTGGGTCGCGAATTACCTATGTGGTTGCCAGTAATTTGAGGAATTTAGGGATAAGAAATCGTAACACCGTAGAGTGAAACAGGGAGTTCCCCAAAGCGGGGGTGATATCTTCGGCACTGTTTAACCTCTACCTATCCTCCATTCCATGCCCTCCAGACCTCATAGAGATTGTATCATATGTCATAGAGATCGTATCACCCATTGATGACATCTGCGTTACGTTAAACATCTACCTCAACGAACTTGCCTCTTATTTCGCTGCAAGAAATTTTAAGATATCTGGCACTAACTCTTCGGTCACATTGTTTGCTACATACACGCATGAGGTGCGTAGGGAGCTGAAAGTGATGGTCGACGGAGTGACAATTCCGACCATCAAGTGTCCCAAAATACTCGTACTTGGTGTCACATTTGACAGCTCTTACAAATTCTCCAAACATGCCACAGCAATATTCGATAAAGTCATATACCTTTGACTTTATCGAATATCCTCAAGCCACTTGCCGTCACTTGCAATTTGGGAGCTGACAAAGAAACCTTAATGACAAGGTACACAGCAATTGGCCGGTCATGCAACGCCAATGTGGTCCCGTTAGCTTTGTGACACGCACTGGAATAATATACAGATCTGTCATAATGCCGCCCTTCGAACTACACATGGACCACCTCCGTCAGGAAACAAAGATTCTACCGTGCGAAGACATAATTACATGCTGCCTTAGCAATACCTTTTGGGTTGTTATTGCAGATACCATTCAAATCATCATCTGGATAGGCATTCACCGCCCAGAAGCCTCAAGGTAGATCTATATGATCTAGATCCAGCGCTACAAGAGAGAACCTCTAGATCAAGCGGGCCCATACAACATTCATGCAGACACGGTAGCAGATGCGGTGAATAGCTAACGGGTGAATGTGGTCTTTGGAGAACGACCGTCTCCCATGCACCTGGAGAGATTTACCTCCCCCGGCAAACCAGAGTGATTCTGGCAATAAGCGTAGAAGGCCCCTGGGGCCACCAAGAGTTTAGAAAGCTACGTTGTAATCGACAAAGTTAGCTTATTTTTGTGCTTCTCAAAGGGTTTTAGCACCCACCAGACGAATGGGCTGGTGACGCTTATGGTTCTGGCTCAATTACCATCCGGCAGATGCAGCATCTTCAAATCTTACATAGCAAAGGATTGGTGCCAGCGTGCAGGATGTGTGTCCCGATTGTGACCTGGGATCACTCGGCACTTGTCACCTGTTTAACTGCCCAGCCAGACCCACTCGACTTAGGCCCAGATTCCTCTCGACGCACCACATCTAAGTCGCAGAGTTCCTGAATCCTGGATCTGGACACTCAACAGAATCAAGCAGACGAGAGATGAAACACAACACACTGCTACAGCAACAACAATCTAAATTCCGATGGAGTCACCTAGACAGTTCACATAGCTTACCCGAATACTGTACTATATATTAAACGGAGATTCATGCCATTACAAAAGTTACAAAAATGAAGCGGCGAAGATGTTATGTCCTTATAGCAAAATTGCAAATTTTACTCATGAATTTCCGCTAAGGAACAGGGGCAAACTTCTCACATATCAATGAGTGCAGCCCGATTCAAGTTTAAGCTCAATGATAAGGGGCCTCCTTTTTATAGCCGAGTCTGAACGGCGTGCCGCAATGCGACACCTCTTTGGTGAGAAGTTTTACATGACATAGTACCTCAAAAATTTTGCCAGCATTAGAAGAGGAAAACCACCGCTGAAAAAAATTTTTGATGGTCTCGCCAGAATTCGAACCCAGGCGTTCAGCGTCATAGGCGCACATGCTTATCTCTCCGCTACGGTGGCATTTACGTCCTTATAGCAATTGTCGTAAATATCTTGCCGGACGCCAGGCAGCCATTAAATCGCTGGGGAATGTTTTTCTTAAAAGTCGCCTTTGACTTCTCTTAACACAATGGGTGAACGGTTGGAATCCCAGGGAATTAAAGAACTGATAATATTGCAAGACGATGAAATAGAAATTGAAATCTGTTGGTATGCCTCTAACCACATGTTTAGTTATTCTTCGAGATATGGTCTAAATGGCAACGGATAACCGATGGACAGGATTTTGAAGGCTTTGTACATTACAAGAAGAGGTCTATCATCCCTTTGCTTACGTTGGCTAGATCAGTTTATGGTGTTCGCCAAGCTCATCACAATCTGATTGAAAAACATGCTGATAGACTCAAGGTAGCTAGTAACGATTTTTACAGAAACTGTGAGGACGTCAAGGAAAAGGACAACAAATTCAAATAGTTCTTCAAACAATGCAATTTTTAATATCACTTTCTGGAACTCTGCATAATTTTAATCCAGTTACAAAACACTAAATCTCTGTGGGGGAGAGTATTCACAATAGTTTGCATTTTTTTTCTTTTTTTCTTTATTTAATCACAAAAGGATCTTTTGACAGGACTCTGAATAGCACCCCGTTATTTTCAACACTAACCCGTTGTGTTTGTGATCGTTTTGATGCAAACGCGCTTTTACAGTTACGCCCGATTTTATCCGTAATTTACGCGTTTACACATCGGAACATTTCACACAACTGAATCTTCGGTGTGAAAAGATGTTTCATCATACAAATGAAAATTAATCCACATCTGCCTTAACCGTAACGTATACTCGTAGTAGAAAAAAAGAACATTTCTTTCTTCTGATAGATAACTTTTATTTTTTCTCTTCTTATTGTTGTTGTTGTTGATATTTTATAATTTTATTACGAGCAAAGATTGTGATGATGAGCGATGTCAGTAGCTATGATCGTGGATGTAGATGCCAGTGGCTGCCAGTGGCTGTGACTATGAGCCGCAGACAAACAGATCAAATAGCCTGCTCCAGACTTGTGACTCGCGATGCGAGATATCAGCTACTTAGTACTGGCTGAATGACTGACATTTTTTTTCTATTCGTCTGTTCACCTCCAAGCACAAGTGCAGAACCTCTCAACGACACTTGAACGGCCAGCCAGACAAACGAATGGACGGACAGACATTGAGAGCGCCACTAAACGATAGGTTAGACAAGTATAATTTAATGATAGTTATAAACAAATTAAACAAATGCTTCTCCTTTTTGCTAGGGATTTAAATTTAAAGCTGAACGAGAACAATTATTAACATGCGCTACACAATGGGAAGGAAGGCAAAATAAATGTCCATTGTTTTTAGAAAAATGATAGAAAAGACAGGCAGTGCGTGTGCGTTGTGATGAATCGGACCGAATCTTATATACCCTCCACCATGGATCCCATTTGTCGAGTTCTCTTCCCGGTATCTCTGTTTAGGCAAACAAAGGAAAAAAGAATAGAATTGCTATGCTATTAGAGCTATATCAAGTTATGGTCCGATTCGGAACATAATTGAATTAAATGTTGAAGACCATTCGAATAACAATTGCGCTCTTTAGGGGCTCAAGAACTAAAATAAAGAGATCGGTTTATATGGGACCTGTATCAGGCTATAAACTGATTCAGATAATATTTGGCACATATGTTGAAAGGGATAAGAGAAACGATTGTACAAAATTCGAGCCAAATCCGATAATAATTGCGCCATCTAGAGGCTCAAGAAGTCAAGATCCCAAATCGGTTTATATGGCAGCCATCTCAGGTTATGGACCGATTTTAATCATACATGGCACAGTTGTTAGAAGTCATAACAAAACACGGCATGCAAAATTTCAGCCAAATCAGATAAGAAGTACGCCCGCTAGTGGCTCAAGAAGTCAAGATCCAAGATCGGTTTATATGGCAGCTATATATGGTTATTGACCGATTTGAACCATACTTGATACAGTTGTTAGAAGTCATAACAAAACATGTCATTCAAAATTTCAGGCAAATCGGATAGGAGTTGCGCCCTCCAGAAGCTCACGAAGTCTAATCGGGAGACCGGTTTATATGGCGGCTATATCAGGTTATGGACTGATTTAGACCATAGTTGACACAGTTGTTGGAAGTGAAAATAAAACACTTCATGCAAAATTTCGGCCAAATCGGATAACAAATGTGCCCTCTAGAAGTTGAAGATGTCAAGGCCCAAGATCGTCTTATATAGCAGCTATATAAGGTTATAGACCGATTTGAACCATACTTAGCGCAGTAGTTGGAAGTCATAACTAAACACGGCATACAAAATTTCAGCAAAATCGGATTAGAAGCGCGCCCACTAGTGGCTCAAGAAGTCAAGAACCAAAATCGGTTTATATGGCAGCTATATCAGGTTATAGACCATATTTGGCACAGTTGTTAGAAGTCACAACAAAACACATCACGCAAAATTTCAGCCAAATCTGATAGGAATTGCGCCCTCTAGAGGATCAAAAAATCAAGACCCCTGATCGGTTTATATGACAGCTATATCAGGTTATAGACCTATAACAACTATACTTAGCACAGTTGTTGGAAATCATAACAAAATATCTTATGCAAAATTTTTTCCAAATCGGATGAGAATTGCGCCCTCTAGTTGCTCAAAAACTCTCGATCCTAGATCGGTTTATATAGCAGCTATATCAAAACATTGACCGATGTGGCACATTTACAATCCCAACCGACCTACACTAATAAGAAGTATTTGTACAAAATTTCAAGCTTCTAGCTTTACTCTTTCGAAAGTTAGCGTGCTTTCGACAGACAGACGGACGGACGGACAGACAGACGGACGGACAGACAGACGGGCGGACAGACAGACGGACATGGCTAGGTCGACTTAAAATGTCATCACGATCAAGAATATGTATACTTTATTATACCCTCCACCATAGGATGGGGGTATACTATTTTCGTCATTCTGTTTGTGACACCTCGAAATATGCGTCTGAGACCCCATAAAGTATATATACTCTTGATCGTCATCACATTTTAAGTCGATCTAGCCATGTCCGTCCGACTGTCTGTCCGTCCGTCCCTCCGTCGAAAGCACGCTGACTTTCGAAGGATTGAAGCTTGCCGCTTGAAATTTTGCACAAATACTTTTTATTAGTATAGGTCGGTTGGGATTGTAAATGGGCCAAATCGGTCCATGTTTTGATATAGCTGCCATACAAACCGATCTTGGGTCTTTACTTCTGGAGCCTCTAGAGGGCGCAATTCTCGTCCGATTTGACTGAAATTTTGCACGTAGTGTTTTGGTGTCACTTCTAACAACTGTGTTGAGTACGATACGAATAGGTTCATAATCTGGTATAGCTGTCATATAAACCGATCTTGAATTTTGACTTCTTGAGCCCATAGAGCGCGCAGTTCTTATCCGATTTGGCTGAAATTTTGCATAAGGTGTTTTGTTATGACTTCCAATAACTGTGCTAAGTGTGGCGCAAATCGGTACATAACCTCATATAGCTGCCATATAAACCCATCTGGGATCTTGACTTCTTGATCCTCTAGAGTGCGCAATTCTCATCCGATTTGGAAGAAATTTTTTACAACGGCTTCTCTTCAACATACGTGTCTAATATGGTCTGAATCGATCAATAGCTTGATACGGCTCCCATATAAACCTATCTCCCGATTTAGCTTCTTGAGCCCCTACAAGGCACAATTCTTATCCGAATGGACTGAAATATTACACAATGACTTCTACAATGTTCAGCATTCATTTATGGTCCGAATCGGACTATAACATGATATAGCTCCAATAGCACAACAGTTCTTATTCGATATTCTTTGTTTGCCTAAAAAGAGATACTGCGCATAGAACTCGACAAATGGGATCCGTGATGGAGGGTATATAAAATTCGGCCGGGCCGAACTTAGTGCGCTCTTACTTGTTTTTAATGTAAACGATCTGGTTTCCATTATTTTGACAAATATTTTTATCATTTTGTCATTACTTAATCACTAAATTAATGATTTAACTTGGAATTCATAAGGTTGTGGTTGTTTTAACAATACAGAGAGGAAGGTGTGGAGAATAGTTTTCTTACCACATTGTCAGATACACATTGGCTTACAACTAATATGACATAGTAATTGCGGTTGCTTGAAAGTAGTGCAACATAATATTAGTAATTTCTCGAAGGGGACAGAGGAAAGTGATTTGTATTTAGAAAAAGTTAGGTTTGGTTGAATGGTGTTCATTCGGAGAAAAGTTTTGACCCATCATAGCTAGAGATCTTAAAGTATTAGGGGTGAAAGTGTGTACGTACCTAGAACATGGTTTGAAGATCCTCAAAGCTTCCTTTACCATAAATTCTGTAATGATAAGCCTTCGATCAATCTCAATATTCCAAGATCCCGGTGTCTGAGTCCCGTCGTATTCTGGGGAAAATGCGCTTCACCAAAAGCCTCAACTTGTCCTCCGTTGTCTCTGCTCGCTCTCAATTCCATGTCGTGGCTTGGCCCCGCTGTTTTTTATACCCTCCACCATAGGATGGGGCCTCAACATGTCCTCCGTTGTCTCTGCTCACTCTCACTCCCATGCCGTGGCTTGGCCCCGCTGTTTTTTTATACCCTCCACCATGGGATGGGGCCTCAACATGTCGTCCGTTGCCTCTGCTCGCTCTCACTCTCATGTCGTGACTTGGCCCCGCTGTTTTTTTATACCTCTGCTCGCTCTCATTCCCATGTCGTGGCTTGGTCCCGCTGTTTTTTTATACCCTCCACCATGGGATGGGGCCTCAACATGTCCTCCGTTGCCTCTGCTCGCTCTCACTCGTGGCTTGGCCCCGCTGTTTTTTATACCCTCCACCAGGATGGGGGTATACTAATTTCGTCATTCTGTTTGTAACTACTCGAAATATTCGTCTGAGACCCCATAAAGTATATATATTCTTGATAGTCGTGACATTTTATGTCGATCTGGCCATGTCCATCCGTCCGTCCGTCTGTCTGTCGAAAGCATGCTAACTTTTGAAGGAGTAAAGCTAGCCGCTTGCAATTTTGCACAAATGCGTCTTATTAGTGTATGTCGGTTGGGATTGTAAATGGGCCATATCGGTTCATGTTTTGATATAGCTGCAATGTAAGCCGATCGTGGGCCTTGACTCCCTGAGGCTCTAGAGGGCGCAATTCTTATCCGATTGAAATGAAATTTTTCACGACGTGTTTCGCTATGACCTCTAATAACTGTGCTAAATAAGGTTGAAATCGGTTAATAACTTTATATAGCTGCCATATAAACCGATCTTGAATCTTGACTTCTTGGCCTCTTAGAGGGCGTAATTCTTATCCGATTTGGAATGAAATTTTACACGAAGTATTTCGTTATGATATCCAACAACTGTGCCAAGTATGGTTCAAATCGGTCCATAACCTGACATGTCATATAAACCGATCTGGGGACTTGACTTCTTGAGCTTCTAGAGGGCGCAATTCCTATCCGATTTGGCTGAAATTGTGCATGACGTATTTTATTATGACTATGACAACTGTGCCAAATAAGCTTTAAATCGGTTCATAACGTGATATAGCTGCCATATAAACCGATCTGGGATTTTGACTTCATGAGCCTCTAGAGGTCGCAATTATTGTCTGATTTGCTTGAAATTTTGTACGACGGATCCTCTCATGACCATCAACATACGTTTTAATTATGGTCTGAATCGGCCCATACAGCTCCCATATAAATCGATCTCACTATTTTATTTCTTGAGCCCCTAAAGGGCGCAATTCTTATTCGAGTTGGCTGACATTTTACACAGGTCTCCAATATATAATGGAATTGTGGTCCGAACCGCACCATATCTTGATATCGCTCTAATAGTAGAGCAAATCTTTTCTTTTATCCTTTTTTGCCTAAGAAGATATACTGTGAAAAGAACTCGACAAATGCGATGCATGATGGAGGGGAAATAAGATTCAGCCCGGCCGAACTTAGCACGCTTTTACTGGTTTTTTGCTGCATTGAGTTTACCATCACTGCACTGTCTGATGTTTTAATATTAGTATCTTTGCATATCCTAGTTTTCCGAATCTGGAGAAAGTCGGTGGTGGTTCCATCCCTTTTTCGTTAGGCTGTATTGAGTCTATGGTCCCTGTACTGCCTGTTATGTTACAATGTTAGGATCTTTGTCTATACTAGTCTTCCAAATCATGAGTAAATGAGCTTTTTGGGAGTAGGTCATGGTTTCAACGTCGGCTCCCTGTGCGTTAGGCGGCATTGAGTTCTTTGTCACTGCACTGCCTGATGGTTTAACATTAGGATGTGTATCCATCCTAGTCTTGTTATCCCCTTTCTTATTAATGCTGGCTACATGTGTAAGGTATCCTGTCATGTTAAAACTTCTCTACCAATTGGTGTCGCTATGCGGCACGTCGTTCGGAATCGGCATAAAAAAGGAGTCCCGTTATCGTTGGGCTTAAACATTAATCGGACTGCACTCATTGATATGAGATAAATATCTCCAGTTCCTTAATGGAATGTTCATGGGAAATTTTGTAGTTTAGTACTGCCTGATGTTTCAAAATTTGGATCTTTGTCTATCTTAGTCACACAAATCTTAAGTAAATGGGCTTCTTGGGAATAGGTGGCTGAGTTGGGTATTTTTTTTTTAGTATTATGATCTTTGCTTATCCTAGTCTTCCCAATATTGAGAGAATCGACGATTGTCTTGTAGTCGGCCCCCTGTTCATTAGGTGGTATTGAGTGTGCTGCCACGGCAGCGCCTGAAGGCTCAATATGAGGATATTTGCCTATCCTAGTCTTCCCAGTTTTGAAAAAGACGGCAATGGTCCCGTAATACGCCATCATTGCCCACCACAAGGAGAGTTTGTTCATACGTTCTGTCGAGATTTCGCCTCCCACATCCTTGATGAAGACCGTCGCCTTTGTGAACTGTGGTCGAGCTTTGCGTCTAGGGAGTGTGGATACTTCCAACGAACTTTTTGACGGCATGCATTCCACAGACGCAAAGCGCAGCGTTAAGATGGCCCCTCTATACTCGCAGCTCATAATTGGTATGGGTGGACCCCCTTCAGAGTTCAACGCATGTTCGATAACCCGATCGTGTACCATGCCTCAATGCCTCACCTGGGACCGACGATCTGGTGGAACCCTACCGAATGCGTAGCCGATATCGATGACTGCATAAGTCATCTCATCTCTGTTGTGATTCCTTGCCACTCAGGCGTAAGAGGGCGGCTCTTTACCTTTATCAGCGACCATCTTCCCCTTCCATGATGGCTGTGGCATCCTTTTGGAAGTAGACTCCGGGGCCGTGCGCTCTTCCTTAGTCGCTGCTCCGACTTTGCCTCCCTCCGCAGAACAATATCTAGAGTCTCCATTGCGGTGAGGCCGGCTTGGTCTTCCCAGAGTACTTAAAAACGGGGAGCTCTTTTTCTTCTTCATCGTCTAGGCAGTGTTATACTCTTCGGAAAATCTGATTCCCTTTCCAGATTCCGTAGAAGTGCCTAGAATGTCAGTTCTATCCCTTCTAGCATCCTGCACTTTCACCCGATTGCGCCGCCGGTACACAGTCCTCTGTCTCCTTCGTCTTGCACCGGATCGCTTTCTCAGTCTGCTTGTGAGCTTAACAAAGCCATCTCTCACTTCTGCCGTCATCCCGCTATGCTCATCTCTTTATTCGACTGCGATGAGTGTTTCATTGACCCCGTCGCTGTCTGAATCGGAAATACCACATTTTTTAAAGGCTGTACATCCCTCTGGTTTATCCGTCTCTTCCTCATTTGTTAGTCTGACGACTGGTTGTGCGCTCGAAGCATTACACTCGCCTATAGGTGTCAAGGCACCCACACCTATTGGAGGAGAGGACAACATGATACGATCTGATGCCCCCACCGCAGCTGTTGGTTCATTGGAGTCCATTTTGAGCCTACTCATGGAAGGCTTTTAATTTTTTCGTTATAGGTACCTAATCCGAGATACGGATTTTTATACACACCACCGGAGGATGGGGGTATATTCATTTTTTCATTCCGTTTGCAACTCATCGAAACATTCATTTCTGACCCTACAAAGTATATATATTCTTGATCAGCGTAAAAATCTAAGACGATCTAGCCATGTTTGTCCGTCTGTCTGTTGAAATCATATTGATCTGAAACTTTGCACAGATTCTTTTTTTGTCCATAGGCAGGTTTAGTTCGAAGATGGATTATATCGGACTATATCTTTATATAGCTCCCATATAGACCGATCCACCGATTTAGGGTCTTAGGCCCATAAAAACCACATTTATTATCGGATTTTGCTGAAATTTGGGACAGTGAGTTGTGTTAGGCCTTTCGACATCCTTCTTCAATTTGGCCCAAATAGGTCCAGATTTGGATATAGATGCCATATAGACCGATCTCTTGATTAAAGGGTTTTGGGCCCATAAAAGGCACATTTATTGTCCGATATTGCCGAAATTCGGGGCAGTGAGTTAAGTTAAGCCCCTCGACATACTGCTGCAATATGACACAGATCGGTCCAGATTTGGATATAACTGCCATATAGACCGATCTCTCGATTTAAGGTTTTGAGCCCATTTAAGGCGCATTTATTGCCCAATGTCGCCGAAATTTGGTACAGTGAGTTGGGTTAGGCCCTTCGACATTTTTTTTTATGTGGCACAGATCGGTCCAGATATGAATATAGCTGTCATATAGACCGATCCCTCAATTTAAGGTTTTGAGCCTATAAAAGACGCATTTATTGTGTGATTTTGCCGAAATTTGGGACAGTTCGACATTTTTCTGCAGCTTGACCCAGATCGGTCCAGATTTGGATATAGCTGCGATATAGACCGATATCTCGATTTAAAGTCTTGGCCCCATAAAAGGCGCATTTATACTGAATTGAGATAGAAGAGTTATCAAAGTACAAATTTGAACTATATGGCCTGCCACTACAAATTGAAACTGTATCGTCACAAGGGACTTGTTTCAGTGAATTAAGTTTTTAGAAGATTCGCCAAATCTCCGATCTTACTAAATTAGTACGCCGAATAATAGTTTTTTGTCACAATGTTACGATACGCTAACAATTACACAAAACGGTGCAGAAAGTCAACAAATTACACAAAATTTCTTTGGGCAGCAGTATTGCGTTCGTATATTTTCCAATGCCATTCTGGTCCAATCTGAACTAAAAACAATGTACTAAAGCAAACGTGAATGACAATATTAAACAAATAAAACTTGCAGTGAGTCACCAGTCTGGTACTGGAAACCGATCACATCGGGCAGGTAAAGCAGTAATACAATATTTGCAGGTATCAATCATAGCATACGATTATGAAACATTAACCAGCAGCGAAAACTATAAACAATACACATTTTACAGTAAAACTTGGCTAACAAGACAAATCTGATTTATCCCCGTGTGAAAATACCTGGGATATACTATTCGAAATTGGTACAACCCAAGTCTACAAAACGGACGAAGAACACATACTACGTATAAGCATACATTAAGCTGTACAGGCAAATGTTGTCACTGCGCCAATGAAAGGGCCAGTCTTATGTCCCATGAGTGTATACTGCATTTAAGATACAATAATCGCCAGTGCATCAATGTGTCTAAAAATTTTTTACCTAGACATAAGCGCACTTGGCGTCTATCAACTCATTTGATTTGCCCCCAAGCCTCATTGTTTACGAATTAAAGAACAATGGGCATCGAATCCACGCGCTGTATAGCGCTAAGCTTTCATTGGATTGTACTTGAAGTGAAAGAAGAAGCGGTACAAGGCAATCTGCATTACATAGTGAAATATTAAGCTACGAAATTGTTTGAAGACAAATGAATTTTGGGTAATGGCCATCGTTTAAGGTGGTATTAGACCATATGTATTCTCATTTGTACTTTTAAATATAACAATTCTGAAAGTTATACACATAGTGTGATACGTATGAAACATCTCTACTCTTATATATAAAAATCCATTTGTGTTTGTTTGTTTCTTTGTGTGTTCCTTATAGACCCAAAAATGGCTAAACCGATTTCCTTTAAATTTTCACATTGGTGCATAATGATCCCGTGGTGAAAATAGGGTACTACAGTTTTTGATAACTGAAGGGGGGGGGGGGGCCCTCCCCTTTACCCTAGTTTTCAGAACGCCAGATCTCGGAGATGGGTAGTGCGATTTAAGCGAAATTTTGTGTGCTCTCTTATATTAGCCTTAAAACAAAATTTCGGTATCCAAATTTCGGATGGACTACCTAGGGGAACCGCCCCACCCCCAAACCTACCAAATATATATGTTAACCCGTCACGACAATTTGGGACTTTGAGATTTAAAAATGTCGCTATGAGTAAAACTGCGACCAGGTCCTAAGGAGATCACGGCCAGCATTGGAGCCACTTCGGTGAAGGTGAATGCGACACACGGGTAAACACGACGGGGCTATTGCTGATCTGCAGACGGACTACATAACGTAGGTAGATATTGTGGACCGCAGGTTACAAGTGATAATACCTACCTTGGCGGAGTGGCAGAAAGGGGCGCGTCAGGATTTGGATTTTTAGGATTGGGGATTTCAATATCTTTACAGATGGATCGAAGGTGGATAGTGTAACCTGTTGTGAAACATCCTGCGAGGAACTCCGATTGGATGTATGTTAACGGATGAGGGATGATTGCAGTATCTTCCAGGCGAAGGTCTTGGCGATAGCTATATCAGCGGAGCTAGTGTTGTCAAGACACATGAACTGGTCGGATATTTGCATATTAGTGATATTCAAGCAGCGCTTAAAGCGCCTATGGGTACAAGCATAAGATCTAAAGCTCTGTATCAATGTCGTCCCTCTCTCTGCACCAACTACATAGGCACCACAGACTAACCCTATATTGAGTCCCTGGTCGCAAGAATGTGACAGGTAACAAGAAGGCGGATTTGCTGGCGGGAGCGGGTGCGAATCTTCATATTTATTACGGGCTCCGGCTGCGTTATAAGAAAACATGGTTTAGCAGGAGCAACACAACAGCAGGTTGTGAGCATACGAAACTACAATGGGACAAACGCTCCAGCCGCTGGTTACAAGTGATAATACCTACCTTGGCGGAGTGGCAGAAAGGGCGGTTTAGGACTGAGGACTTCAATATCTTTACAGGCAGATTGAAGATGGATAGTGGGATCGGTTGTGAAACATACTGCGAGGAACTCCGATTGGATTTATTTTAACGGATGAGGGACAATTGCAGTATCTTCCAGGCGGAGGTCTTGGCGATAGCCAGGGCAGCGGAGTTAGTGTTATCAAGGAACATGGATCGGTCGGATATTTGCATATCTAACGATATTCAGGCAGCGCTTATGGGTGCGAGCATAGGATCCAGAACGCTGTATAAATGCCGTCTCTTTCTGGAACAACTACATAGACACCACAGGTTGACCCTTAATTGGGTCTCTGGTCCCAAGGATATAACAGGCAACGAGAAGTCGGATTTGTTTGCGAGAGAGGGTGCGAATGTTCCCACTATATCGATAACGGATATTCACCCCCCCTCTCCCACATATTTATTACGGGCTCCGAATGTGTTATAAGGAAACGTTGTTTAGCAGACGCAAAGCAAAATCAGGTTGTGAGCATACGAAACAACTATGGGACGAACGCTCCAGCCGCAACATAGATCCGCTTTTATCGACGGAAAGGATATACCTAAGACCAGTCACAGGAATTCTAACGGTACAAAAAGCTAAGTACACATGTGTCTCGTATTGGCATTAAGAATGATGATATCTGTCGCTGGTATCATGGAACTAACACTGCGGAAGATAGTTATCATTTTCTTTGCCAATGTCCGGCCTTAAGTCATAGTAGGAATAAGATACTGGTCTTTTTTTCCTTTCAGGCATTGGAGGAGTTAGGAGGACTGAATCCAGGGAGATTGAAGTCTTTTGTCCCATAATCAAAGTAGTACGAGAAGGAACAGCGATCAATTGTGAGGCAATCAGTGATGGCTCCAGTTAATCTACCCAGATCGAAGCAGGCTATTGAAGAATCACTCTAGGGACTGAATCCATCAAGTCTATTATTTATTGTTCTATCATCAAACGTCAATCAGTGGAGTCGGCAGTTAATCTACCCAGATCAAGGAGAGAAAGACTATTGAGGAATCACAATGGGCCGCAATTGGCCTCGGCGGATACTAAGACATCTTATGTCTGGAGTCATCCGCATCCAACCTATCCTCAACTAGAGCACTCTCTTTTCCTATTTCACGTACAGAAGGAAAGACAAGTGGATACACAAAGAAACAGCTCAAAAGACAAACACCTATCGTGTAATAGCACCATTCACCGGAATGATGAGCTGTATTTCATACATTTCCAATAAGCTTTTCTATCTATACTATACTCTGTCAATTTAAATAATAAATTTCACCAATAGTAGCCAGAAGAATATCCCCGTAATAATATCTAAAATCTCAAACTACAATGTTTGTGTGTACATATCACTCAATGTTATTCAAACTATAGGATAACAGTTGACACTGTTCCTTATCAGCTTTGCAACCATTGGTCTCTTCAAACTGCAACAAAGAGTATTGAGACTCAAATCTAATTTTAGCCAGAATGAACTGAATTTATCTGCGATCAACTACCTATGAATAAACCTAAACAAATCTACAAATGTGGCACCCAAGATGCGAGTGATAGGTTGTGTTTTATAACACATGGTACAAGGCACCTTATCAAACCAACGACATAATCTTCTGTAATTTATAACGACACTTGTATCGCCTGAGCAGATAACTAAACACGTATTATTTACATTCTTCCATTTAGATAGACATCCACAAAAAGGCAATGGCTAAAAAGGTAATGTTAAACAATTTTAATGGTCTAGAACTTAGTAAAAGAAATTTTCGAGAGAACATACGTAAGTAGAGTTAATCTATGCTAAAACAAGTAATAAAGTGAAAAGTTCGGCCGTAACGAATTTTGGATACCCACCATCATGAATAAATTAACCATCCTCTTTTGTAGCAACTCCACTACCATATCCATACTAATATGCGAATGGGGACTGGTATGAATCATCTTTCATTCAGAACTCTTATACAAGTCACAGTTTCGGCGAAGTCGGACAACAAATCCGCTTTTTATGGGACTAGGACCCAAAATTGGAAGATCGGTCTATGTGGCAACTATATCTAAATATAATCTGATCTGAACCATATGCTGGTCGGATGATGGGAGGCTTTATATAAATCACTGTGTCAAATTCCAGCAAAATCGGGTAATAAATGCAGCTTTTATGGGTTTAAGACCTACCATCGGCAGATTGGTCTACATGGCAGCTATATCTGAATATAGACCGATCTGGACCATATGTCAGTCGTATGACGGGAGGCTTAAAACAACTCACTGGTTCAAATTTTAGCGAAATCGGATAATAATTGTGGCTTTTATGGGCTTAAGACCCTCAATCGGCAGATCGGTCTATATGGGAGCTATATCTAAAAATTGTGCGATCAGGACCATATTTGGGTGTGATAACGGAAGGCTTAAAACAACTCGGTGTTTAAAGCTTCAGCGAAATCGGATAATATTTGCGACTTTTAACCCTTAATCACCAGATCGGTCTATATGGCAGCTATATCTGAATTAAAACCGATCTGAACCATATTTAAGTCGAATATTGGGAGGCTTTAACTAACTCACAGTTAAAAATTTTAGCGAAATCGGATAATACTTGCGGCTTTTATGGTCTTAAGACCCTAAATCAGCAGATCGGTCTATAGTTATATCTAAATATGGTTCGATCTGAATAACTCACTGATTCAAATTTTAGCGAAATTTTGTAATAATTGCGGCTTTTATGGGCTTAAGACCCTCAGTCGGCAGATAGGTCAATATATGTAAACAATAACTAAATATTGGCCAATCCGGACCATATTTGAGTCTGATATCGGGAAGCCTCAATTACCTTACTGTTTCAAATTTCAGCGAAATCGGATAATATATGCGGCTTTTATGGGCTTAACATCCTAAACCACCAGATCGGTCTATATGACAGCTATATCTAGATATGGTCCGGTCTGAGCCATATTTGAGTCGGATGTCGGTAGGCTTAGATAAACTTACTGTTTCCAATTTCAGCCAAATCGGATAATAAATAGGCCTTTAACGGGCTTAAGACCCTAAACCGGCATATCGGTATATAAGGCAGCTATATGTAAATATGGTCCGATATGGGCCATATTTGGCTTGAATATCCGAGCCCCTAGTTCAACTTCCTGTTTCAAATTTCAGCGAAATCGGAAAAAATGCGGTTTTTACGGGCTTAAGACCCTAAATTACCAAATCGGTCTATATGGCAGCCATATCTATGTATAGTCTTATGAAGCTCATTCAAGAACTTAACCTGCGTATAGAAGAAATACGAGTCTGTGCTAAATTTCAACTCAATATCTCAATTTTTAAAGATTGTGATTACAACTGCCGGACAGACACATGGACATCGTTAAATCGTCTTAGAATTTTACAATGATCCCAAATATAAAGGGTGAATTTCTAGCTATTATCTTTTTGGCAACACTAGTTTAAAGAGCTCAGTCACGTTTCTTATTTTGTTTCACTGCAAAACGTCTTCAGTTGTGTTTATAATTAATCTATGAATCGTCTTACAAACGAACAACGCTTGCAAATTATTGAATTTTATTATCAAAATGCATGCTCGGTTAAGAAAGTTCATCGCGCGCTTTATCCATTCCATCGACGAAGTTCATTTTTGGCTCAATGGGTACGGCAACAAGTAGAATTTTCGAGTTTGGAGTGATGATCAGCCAGAAGCAGTGCAAAAGATACCAATGCAACCAGAATAGGTTACAGTTTGGTGGGGTTTATGGGCTGATGGCATCATTGGACCGCACTTCTTCAAAGATGATCGTAGGTAAAGTTAGGTTAGGTTTAAGTGGAAGTCTGCCATCAGAATCACTTAGATGTTTCGTCCATCGTGATACTACACGAACAGAAGAAGGAAGATGCCTTCTAGTTCCTACCGTTTAACCATCCAGATCGCTTTAAAAAGCCCAATAAGCTGCGAATGTTCACATCCGCTAAATCAGACAGGTTCTCAAAGAAATAAGAACCTAAAGTGGAACTCCTTCTGACTGCTAGTGCGGGACATATACACAGAAGGTGATCTATAGTCTCTTCTTCAGTGTCCTCACGGCTTCTGCAAAAGTCGTTGCTGGCAACCTTCAGTCTGTCAACAGATTTTGCGATTGGACAGTGACCTGTCATGACTAAGACGTCTGTTCTAGCCATTGACAGCAAAGCGGTAGACCTCTTCAAGTTTAGATTAGGCCACATAGCTTTGGAATGCTCACAGCCCCCTCTTTGTGGTCATCTATCATTCGTTGTCCTTCGGACCTGATCCTGAAAACTGAGTTTAGAGGTCGCTAGAGGTATACTCATAGATTCTAGTTTCCCTGGAATTCATGGTTTCGCAAGTTCGTCCGCTTTACAATTCCCTTGGATATCTCTGTCGCCCAGCACCCAGAACAGGTGAATTTTGAACTATTCAGCCATCTTGTTGAGAGATCCACGACAGTCGAGGGCGGTTTTGAGTTCAGAAATACTATCTCCAGGGATTTAATGGCTGCCTAGCTGTCTGTCATTATATCTAAGCCATTCCACCTCATAATTAATTGCAAGGATCACCGCTTGATACACACTGCAGTGGACGGGTAACCTTTTTGATATGACAATTTCTAGATCTTTAGAGTACACCCCAAAGCCCACCTGGTCGTTCAGTTTGGAACCATTCGTATAACTTCTGTTACCAGGGATATCGTAGTTCTCATCGGTTCAATCAGGAATAGTGGGAAAGTATTTTTTTATCACAAAGCAGCTCAGGCAATGTATAATCCATACTGCCTGGAACTTCGGATATCGTATCAATATGAACCTTCGTGCCATCAAAAGTACTCCGCACGATTTTTTGAGTGTTAAGGAATCTCTTCTAGATTTCGTAAATCAATGCCTTCAGTCGGTAAACAGGCATATGTTGTTGTTGTTTTTGTAGCCACATTTTTATGTGGAGGTGGCAATCCACGTCATGCTCCTGTAAGTGAGCAAGCTCCTTCCGGTCCAATGGACCGATCGCCGCGCGGACAGGGTGGTCAATGATTATTTAAATACTCCAATAACCCGCCTTGTCATATCGAGCATCATAGCCAACCAGTATTTGTGCAAGAGTCGGTGCCGCCCGACCTCTCATTGAGACTCTCCGCTCGGTACCGCAAATTGTCCGCGACTGCCGTTGCTGCTACTCAGTAGGAATCAGGATAGTGGAATCCGCTACCCTGTGGACGCTCGCAGCTATGCTTCTAGTGACAGTAATGAACACCACACAGATCTGACCACAATATTACAGCCAGTATGATGTCCACGGATATCGGCCAGCAATTCATTCAAATTGGGGCAGAAACACAATTTTATGAACTGAAGATTTCTCATCGGGAGATCAGTATAAAGGGTTTTATATCAAGATATAGGCCATTTTTGAACTTAATGCCATAGGGTGATTTCAATAAACAGACGGACGGGTATGTCTAGATCCTCTATGAATAACGACGATCTAGTACTTCGAGAGTTGTAAATGTAAATGGAATTTCGCATATAATCTCGCTAACACCTTAGGTCTAATGATTTCAAAGAGATGTCTCTACCCGTTTTTATACGGTATATTATACCCTCAACCATAGGATGGGGGTATACTTATTTCGTCATTCTGTTTGTAACTACTCGAAATATTCGTCTGAGACCCCATAAAGTCTATATATTATTGAGTGTCGTGACATTTTATGTCGATCTAGCCATGTCCGTCCGTCTGTCCGTCCGTCTGTCTCTCGAAAGCACGCTAACTTTCGAAGGAGAAAAGCTAGCTAGTTGGAATGGTAAATGAGCCATATCGGTCCATGTTTTGATATAGCTGCCATATAAACCGATCTTGGGCCTTGACTTCTTAAGCCTCTAGAAGGCGCAATTCTTATCCGATTGGAATGAAATTTTGCACGACGTGTTTCGCTATAACTTCCAACAACTGTGCTAAGTATGGTTCCAATCGGTCAATAACCTGATATAGCTGCCATATAAACCGATCTTTGATCTTGACTTCTTGAGCCTCTAGAGGGCGCAATTCTTATCCGATTGGAATGAAATTTTGCATGAGCTGTCTTGTTATGATTTCCAACAACTGCGTTCAGTATGGTTCGAATCGGACAATAATCTGATATAGCTGCCATATAAACCGATCTTGGGTCCTGACTTCTTGAGCCTCTACAGGGCGCAATTCTTATCCGATTGGAATGAAATTTTGCACGACGTGTTTCGCTATGACTTCCAATAACTGTGCCAAGTATGGTTCAAATCTGTCAATAACCTGACATAGCTGCCATATAAACCCATCTTAGGTCTTGACTTATGGAGCCTCTAGATTGGATTGGATTCATCCGATTGGAATAAAATTTTGCGCGACGTGTTTTGTTATCATATTCAACAACTGTGTCTCGTATGGTTCAAATCGGTATAGAACCTGATATAGCTGCCATGTAAACCGATCTGGGATCTGGACTTCTTGAGCCTCTAGAGATCGCAATTATTATCCGATTTGCCTGAAATTTTGTACGACGGATCCTCTCATGACCATCAACATACGTGTTTGTTATGATCTGAATCGGTCTATAGTCTGATAAAGCTCTCATATAAATCGATCTCATTATTTTACTTTTTGAGCCGCCAAAGGGCGCAATTCTTATTCGGATTTGCTGACAGGTCTCCAACATATAATATAATTGTGGTCCGAACAGGACCATATCTTGATATCGCTCTAATAGCAGAGCAAATCTTTTCTCTTAATATTTTTTGTTTACCTAAGAAGAGATGCCGGGAAAAGAACTCGACAAATGCGATCCATGGTGGAGGGTATATAAGATTCGGCCCGGCCGAACTTAGCTTGCTTTTACTTGTTTTTATCAAGTTTTTTCGATTTCCTCCCACTGTGCGACGTTAGGAAACCTAGAAGGAATGGAAAAGGCGTCCGATCGGATACCAAGAATATCAAGATGGCCGACTGTTCGGCGGTGGCTAAAAATACTCACTATAACACATTTTTGGTTTGTAGAACATTTGGTAGGTTTTGGTCTAGTTTGGTAGGATTTTTCTTAAATTTTGGTAGGAAATAATATTCTTGAGTGGCAACACTGGTTGAGACTAATATTGCTCCTTTCATTTTTATACAATTTTTTTCTTGCTTGTTGTTTATTGGAAAAGAACTAAACTGGCCTTGAACCTGAATACTAAGACTACATTCTCAGCTCATAATTGACTATGGGGTTCATTTAAACTAACCATCAGACCCAAAAGGGGTAAACTCACCATTTTTGAACCCAACCCAACCCCACCCAAACCAATTGCAAACAAATATCCCTTGTAAACAAAACTTAATTTACGTTTATTCTACAAAATAACGATTTTCATATTGAAATCCTAACAGCAAAAAAAAAGGGATGTTAAATTTACTTAGCATTTCTCATAACCTGTCGACCACATCAAACTGTCCATCTTGGGAATAATTTTCCACCTTTCCTCCAAGGACAGAGTAATGACCAAGATCTCTTATTTATAGGAATTGTATCTATTACAGAGTTCATTGAAATCTTTTCTCATTGCTTCTCTTGGCCAAACTAAAAAAAATTGTATTTCGGTTTAAGGTCCCTCTGATGTTCTTTGTTTAATGAAAATATAAAAGTAAATTCTTAAAGCAAAGATAGATTGGAAATCTTAAACCCAAAGCAAATTTCATTTACCTTTTGAAGAAACCCTCATACAGTATTAAGTCCCCTCTCAAATGTGAATCAATGAAGCCCTCGAAATTTATTTTTTAAATTTTCTTTTATTCAGGGCTTAAAAATAGATACACTCAGCCGAACGGTCACTTTGGCAAATCTGTCATAATCGAAGATACTGTGGTGGAAAGAAGGATGATGTTGTTACCTTGACCATGTCTAGAAGGATGACAAACATTGGTAACCTGAGAGTGAGTTTGGAAAAAAGTTTTAAATATGATTAAAAAGTTTCCGTATAAAAATAATATTTAAAATTTTGTAAATTTAATGAACTTAAAGGAACTTTTTATTTTCGCTTAAGACAAAAGAGGACAAATTTTCACTAATTAAGTTCTTTGCGTTTTTAAGCGAAGGATTTTCTGCTTGATATTTTTTGAGATTGAACTTAACAAAATTCCACAGCAAAAAAAAACAAAAAAACATTTGAGTAGAGCAAGGATAAATGCCAACGTGCAGGATGTAAGGCCCTATTATGACCAGCGACCACCCGACACACATTACCTGTTTGATTGCCCAGCCAGACCCACTCGACTCAGACCCAGATCCCTCTGGATGCTCCCCATCTGGGTCGCAGAGTTCCTGGATCTGGATATTCAACAGAATCAAGCAGGCGAAAGATGGAACACAACACACTGCTACAACTAAAACAACAAAAACAGTTGTATATCTCATCCAATAACTGAATTTAATCAAACGGTGGTGACTATATAATAGGCTACTATACAGTTGTCGCCATCAAATCTGAATCGATTTTGTTGATGACTAATAAAAGTTTCTATAAAGCCGCGGTTCTAACAACGACATCGTTTCCAGTGCTTTCGTGCGACCACGAATACCTCACCCTGAAATACATTGCACCTGTTCAAAAGCTATAGGATTCCCTAATTACAAGGAATACAAGTTTGACTAGGAGCAAGATTCTTACCCCATACAATATAGACCCAGCCGTATATACAGAAAGTCTCGACAAAAGCGGTGTGCAACCAACCCACAGATCCCTTTTGGGGAAAACAACGTCCAACCCGTCAACAAGAAGGACTCCCCTGGCATTGTATAAGTCGCGCCGAATATAGCATGCTGCCACGCCGTAAAGTCTGAGGAGTACCAGGTTCTTGGTTGCCATACACCCAACATATAGGTCTAACAAGTAAGAGCGTGCTAAGTTCGACCGGGCCGAATCTTATATACCCTCCACCATTGATCGCATTTGTCGAGTTCTATGCGCAGTATCTCTTCTTAGGCAAAAAAGGATATAAGAAAAGATTTGCTCTGCTATTAGAGCGATATCAAGTTATAGTCCGACTCGGACCATAAATGAATACTGAACATTATAGAAGTCATTGTGTAATATTTCAGTTCATTCGGATGAGAATTGCGCCTTGTAGGGGCTCAAGAAGCAAAATCGGGAGATAGGTTTATATGGGAGCTGTATCAACCTATTGATCGATTCAGACTATATTAGACACATATGTTGAAGGTCATGAGAGAATCCGTTGTACAAAATTTCAACCAAATCGGATGAGAGTTGCGCCCTCTAGAGGTTCAAGAAGTCAAGATCCCAGATCGGTTTATATGGCAGCTATATCAGGTTCTATACCGATTTACGCCATACCTAGCACAGTTATTGAAAGTCATAACAAAACACTTCATGCAAAATTTCAGTCAAATCGGATGAGAATTGAGCGCTCTGTTGGCTCAAGAAGTCAAGATCCCAGATAGGTTTATATGACAGCTATACCAGATTATGAACCGATTTGAATCATACTTAGCAAAGTTGTTGAAAGTGATACCAAAACACAATGTGCAAAATTTCAGTCAAATCGGATGAGAATTGAGCGCTCTGTTGGCTCAAGAAATCAAGATCCCAGATCGGTTTATATGACAGCTATACCAGATTATGAACCGATTTGAATCATACTTAGCACAGTTGTTCAAAGTGATACCAAAACACACTGTGCAAAGTTTCAGTTAAATCGGAAGAGAATTGCGCCCTCTAGAGGCTCGAGAAGTCAAGACCCAAGATCGGTTTATAAGGCAGCTATATCAAAACATGGACCGATTCAAACCATACTTAGAGTAGTTGTTGGAAGTGCTACCAAAACACTACGTGCAAAATTTCAGTTAAATCGGACGAGAAATGCGCCCGCTAGAGGCTCAAGAAGTCAAGACCCCAGATCGGTTTATTTGGCAGCTATATCAAAACATGGACCGATGCAAACCATACATAGCCTAGTTTTTGTAAGTGCTACCAAAATACTACGTGCAAAATTTCAATAAAATCGGATAAGAATTACGCCTTCTAGAGGCTCAAGAAGTCAAGACCCAAGATCGGTTTATATGGCAGCTATATCAAAACATGGACCTATTTAAACCATACATAGCTCAGTTGTTGGAAGCGCTACCAAACACTACGTGCAAAATTTCAATAAAATCGGATAAGAATTGCGCCTTGTAGAGGCTCGAGAAGTCAAGACCCAAGATCGGTTTATATGGCAGCTATATCAAAATATGGCCCGATTTGGCCCATTTACAATACCAACCAACCTGCACTAATAAAAAGTATTTGTGCAAAATTTCAAGCGGCTAGCTTTACTTTTTCGAAAGTTAGCATGCTTTCGACAGACAGACGGACGGACGGATAGACGGACTAGATCGACTTTAAATAACATGACGAGAATATATATACTTTATGGGGTCTTAGACGCATATTTCCAGGTGTTACAAACAGAATGACGAAATTAGTATACCCCCATCCTATGGTGGAGGGTATAAAAACAAAAATTTTGCAAATTTGCCCATGAACATTCCATTAAGGAACTGCGGCAAACTTCTCACAAATCAATGAGTGCTGTCCGATTCAATGTTAAGCTCAATGATAAGGGACCTCCTTTTTATAGCCGAGTCCGAACGTGCGTAACCTCTTTGGAGAGAAGTTTTACATGACATAGAACCTGACAAATGTTGCTAGCATTAGGAGTGGAAAAACACCGCTAGAAATTTTTCTGGGATTCGAACCCAGGCGTTTAGCTTCATAGACGGACATGCTAACCTCTGCTCTTAAGATCTAGAATTAGGTTCAGCGCCATTCTCGGGGCGCTCAGCAGTGTCCCGTTACCCTGTACCAAATACCAATGCCATGTCCGACATCCAAGGTTGAAAATTGGGCGAACAACCGCCGTAAACATTCAGTGCACCCGACATAAATTCGCAACTCCTCACTATCGACTTGTGACAAGTGTAGATCGTTTTCAATTCCATTTTGTTCTTTTGACCCTTTCTACAACGTTCCTTCTTCAACTTGGTTTGAAGTTTTAGAATTACGCCCAAGTACTAGGCCTCTGGAAAGAGATGCAGCTTCAACTCATTCAGTACAAGTCCCCTGTAAATACCCACCTGGTGAAAAGTACCAGCTCAATCTTTCTGGGTTCTATGCCAAACCTCAACACCCCCTAAATGAAGTCCCTGATAGTAGAGAGAAAACGGGCACCCAACATTCGCGTATGAAACGACCTTCACCCTCTGCCTCCCGACAGAACTCAGAATCCCATTGATAAACAGCAAAAGAAAGGATAAAACACCTACTTCAGGAGTTTCTCTGGTGGCAATCTTCCTTATCGAGCCCAATTTACCAACATGAAAGTTTAGTGTCCACCACATTGCCATAGTGTCCACCACATTTCATAGCAGTAATAGATCGAGACAGCCGCTAGTAATAATGTCGGTTAGTCTCTTCAGGGTCTTCCAAATGAAGGATCGGAGACTGATTGCCTGCAGTCCTCGAAAAGAAATTGGCCAAATCGGTGGATAAAAACAACCCTTACTAGCCGCCATTCAGTTGGCGCGAGTCCAGCAAAACGCCGCTTCACAAATCATCTAAAAGAGTTGTTTAACAAAAGGTTGTATTTTTTTGGGAACATAACAGGAAGTTATGGGGCGATCCCGCAGCAGCTATCTTCCCTTTCGTTATCATGACCTCAACCACGAACAGTGATTCGGCACTGTGTTGTATCAAAGGGTTCTTCGACACACCGGCCACTTTCGAGCACGCTCGAGTATCTCAGAGCTAGATTTCGTTCATGTTCCGTCATCTCTTAGAGTGCCTACTAGGGTTTCCGGATGATCTGTACTTTGTACACAGTTAAATATGTACAGACAGACAGAGGGACAGACATGTCTAAATGAAATCTGATTTGATCGGTATTCATATCAATGGATCTATCCCTTCTCCTTTTTGTGTTACAAACAAATTCACTAAGTTATGATACCCTATAGTGGTCTAAGATAAAAGCGTGCTAAATTCGGCCGGGACGAATCTTGGATACCCAACACCATGTATTCCGCTAAAAATTTACCCTTAACTGAGTTTGTATTATAATTATATTGGCCTCAAGATATCATATCGGTATATCGGTACTTAGGGGGCCTATATCATCATATTGACCGATTCGGATCATACTTGGCATGGGTGATGTAAATCATAAGATAGGGGGTTTGGGCCAAATCTAATCCGCATCGGATAAAAATTGAGGCTTCTAGGGGTTCAGAAAGTCAAATCCGGGGATCGGTTTATATGGGGGCTATATCTGTTTATATACCAATTCGAACCATACTCGGCGCGAATGTTGAAAATCATAACACAAGTTTTTCTTCCAAATTTCCGCCAAATCGGATGAAAATTGAGGCTTCTAGGCGCTCAAGAAGTCAAATCGGTGGATCGGTTTATATGGGGGCAATATCTGTTTATAGACCGATTCTAATCGTGCTCGGTATGGATGTTGAAGGTCATAACACAAGTCTTTGTTGCATATTTCAACCAAATCGGAAGAAATTGGGGCTTCTAAGGGGTCAAGAGTTCAATTCCGGGGATCGGCTTCTATAGGCTGAAGAAGTCAAATCGGGGGATCGGTTTATACGGGGACTATATTTGTTTATGGACCGATTCTAATCATACTCATCAAGGATGTTGAAAGTCATAACACAAGCCTTTGTTCTAAATTTCAGTCAAATCGGATGAAAATTGATGTTTGTAAGAGCTCAAGAAGTCAAATACGGGGATCGGTTTATATGAGGGCTATATCTGCCAAATCGGACGAAATTTGAGGCTTCTAAAGGCTCAAGAAGTCTAATCCGGGGATCGGTTTTTATGGGGGCTATATCTGTCGGAAGTCCTATCTCAAGTCTTCGTTTCAAATTTCAGCTAAATCGGATGAAAATTTAGGCTTCTAGTTTTATGGGGGCTATATCCAAATCTGATCCGCTATGGCCATTTGCAATCTCCAACGACCTACGAAGTATCTGTGCAAAATTTCAAGCGGCTAGCTTTACGCGGTTCGACCGCTATCGTGATTTCGACAGACTTACGAATGGCCGGACGGACATGGCTAGATCGACTCAGAGTGTCGAGACGGTCAAGATTACATATACTTTTTGGGATCTTAGATCAATATTTCGAGGTCTTACAAACGGAATGACTAGATTAGTATACCCCCATCCTATGGTGGTGGGTATAGAAATGGGTCCAATTATCCGAAATTCGGCTAAGCGAGCATGTAGACCAGGACATTATGAGACTAAAAACAAAAGCATAATATAAAAGTCATTTGTCACCCAAAATTTGGGTGAACTGCCGGCAATGCTATCACCCCCTAACAAACCAGCCAATTGGATAAGTAATCCTATCATGGCAATATAGGGATCAAATGATAAGTATTTTAGAGTAAAAAATTAATCTTTGGTAGACATTTGGGGCTTAGAATCGGAAAATTCTGTACCAAGGGTCTAAAAGTTCGGCAGAAACGAATGTCACATACCCTCTACCATGAATTTTTTTTTTTAAATTTTTTCAAATAAAGAGTTCGGTTTTTACAGGAAGGGATTGATGGAACCTTAACAAAACAGCAGGTTCAAAATTTCAGCCAAATTGGATATTAATTGCGCTTTCAATAGCTGCGTTCTAGAGTTTTCATGCAGTCAAATAGGGAGATTGGTTTATATAGGATCTATATCAGGTTGTGGACAGATTTAAACCATTCTTGGATTGATTGTTGGAAGTTGTAACGAAACACCACTTTGCAAATTTAAGGCAAATTGGATTATAATTGCAAATAAGCCAAATTTTTGCTTGCCTATTACACCCATAGAAGCTTTAAAAAAGTTCCTTTGTGTTATTTCCCCATCCACCTTACAAACGAATTTTCCCTCTTATCACACCATCAACTTAATACCATTCACCACAAAGAAATGGCTTAATCTCTGTGTAATATCTAACATCCGAAAGTTATAAACATTTGTATGGCGCCTGCAAATTTTTTGGCACCATTCATTCACAGCCAATTCCTCTCAAACTTCTGTCAAATAGGGGCGATAGAATACCAGGGAGGGTAGTTTCAGGTGGTCTTCAAATATTTACCCTGACTTTATCAAAGTTATAGTCTGGCGATGCCTAATTAAATAAGATGAGATGGCCTTTTTATCTCCCACACACACAAAAATTTTATTAACATCCAAATGGGAATTTTCCTCTTTCCATCTTGGCTGAGATTTGGTTTGATTAAATTTTTGTTTTCATTTGGTTGTTGTACTTCATTTGGACATTTATTCGCAAAAAGAGATAAAAATGTCAACGGTGACAAAATTTGCGCCTCATATGTCAAAGGCGACAATCTGTATTCAACACCATTCAGTTGTTGTTGTTGTTGCTGGTTTTCCTTGCCCACTATCTCAAATTGAGTATGAGGGGCATGACAGGGCAGGCATTGTATTTTAGTTTAAATGTAGCCCTCTGTTTGTTTTGCTGACAGGAGATAAGAACGATTTTTGTGAGAGATGTCTGAAAGTAATCCTGCGGAAATTTATTATTTTTAGATTTAGATGAATTAGATGGATATGAGAAAGTATCATACTACAAACTGTACACCAACACAGCAACACACACTCTCTCTCCGTCTCTCTCTCTCTCTCTCTCTCTCATATACACTTAATATCTATGTGAATGATTTATGTTTTAATGAATTAATAAATTTGGTTGATGAGTTGCGATTTTCTAGCTTTCGAATCGCTATGTTATCGTACTCTGTGAGTCAAGGTTATGACAATGGTGTTGGCAGCAAATGATTCCACAGAATTTTTTGCTCTTAGCTAGATATTCATGGAAATAATTACTAATTGAATGTTGTTAAGATTGTTAAGATTATTCTTTAGAAAACCTTTAAAACTTTCTTTTATACAGATGAGATTTATTGTAAATGACGATATTTTTATAACCTCCACCGAGATGTGACAAACTGGCGAACTACTAGGATAACTACTTTGCTGCGTTAATGTTGGGGTAAGCAGAGACACAGACTCTCTATCTTTGGAAGCAGGTTCTTAGCCGAACTAAGTGATTTTGCGAAAGTGTCCCTGAAAGAGGGATGCAGACATATTAGAAATGCGTTTGCTCTCTACCATATTCTTCTTTTCTTCTCTCTATGAGAGAGTTTCAGTGAACACACCCTTATAGTGGGCTACCCATTGAACCTAAAATAACCTATGGTCTGAATGAATGCAAACTGATATAGCTCCCGGTCGTCCCATTTGGCTTCTGGAGAGTGCACAGCCAAACGTTAATACTAATTTTATCCCGCGGATGGTGTCAACTGTCATGTCAAGCTCATTCGCCTTTGGCGGTTAAAGAAGAGAGTATCTATTTGTAGAGAAATAGATGTGTGATCAGTGAACGAACAGTCATGATCTTGCGATGGTTGACCAACTCCTGCAGTAAGCGGGAGGTAGTGCTACAAGCTCACAACCAATCTTCATAAAACTAACTGGAACCAAGTAAAAGCGTGCTAAGTTCAGCCGGGCTGAATCTAAAACAAGTAAAAAGGCGTTAAGTTCGGCCGGGCCGAACTCTGGATACCCACCACCTCGGGTATATATGTGAACCACCTTTCGTCAAAATCCAGTGAAAAATGCATACCTTATGCCCCTTAGCAGCTATATAGATATAATCCGATTTAGACCAAATGCTTATACGCACAAGTCATTGTTCAACCGAGAGATCGGTCTATATAGCAGCTATATCCAAATCTGGACCAATCTGATTGAAGACAAATATCGAAGGGCCCAACACAACTCACTGTCTGAAATTTCAGCAAAATCGGATAATAAATGTGGCTTTTATGGCAACTACTGTCCCAAATTACAGCAAAATCGGATAAAAAATGTGGCTTTTATGGGCCTAAGTCCATAAATCGGAGGATCGGTCTATATGGCAGCTATATCTAAATTTGGACCGATCTGAGCCAAATTGACAAAAGATGTCGAAGGACCTAACACAACTCACTGTCTCAAATTTCAGCAAAATCGGATAATAAATGTGGCTTTTATGGGCCTAAGACCCTAAATCGGAGGATCGGTCTATATGGCAGCTATATCCAAATCTGGACCGATCTGAGCCAAATTAACGCAAGACATCGAAGGGCCTAAAATAACGCACTGTCCCACATTTCAGCAAAATCGGGTAATAAATGTGGCTTTTATGGGCCCAAGACCCTAAACCGGAGGATCGGTCTATATGGCAGCTATATCCAAATCTGGACCGATCTGAGCCAAATTAACGCAAGACATCGAAGGGCCTAACACAACTCACTGTCCTAAATTTCAGCAAAATCGGATAATAAATGTGGCTTTTATGGGCCTAAGACCCTAAATCGGAGGATCGGTCTATATGGCAGCTATATCCAAATCTGGACCGATCTGAGCCAAATTGACAAAAGATGTCGAAGGACCTAACACAACTCACTGTCCCAAAATTCAGCAAAATCGGATGATAAATGTGGCTTTTATGGTCCTAAGACCCTAAATCGGTGGATCGGTCTATATGGGGGCTATATCAAGATATAGTCTAATATAGCCCATCTTCGAACTTAACCTGCTTATGGACAAAAAACGAATCTGTGCAAAGTTTAGCTCAATATCTCTATTTTTAAAGACTGTATCGTGATTTCAACAGACAGACGGACAGGCGGACTGACATGGCTAGATCGTCTTAGATTTATATGCTGATCAAGAATATATATACTTTATAGGGTCGGAAATGGATATTTCGATGTGTTGGTGGTGGGTATAAAAATAATAAATTTAGTTGAAGGGCATAATTTTATTCTACATACCTTACTTCTGTCAAACCGGCAAAAATTAAAGCTTCTAGGAATCGAACGAAAGGATGATCGAGAGATCGGTTTACATTGGAGCTATATCAGGTTATAGACTGATTTAGACCGTACTTGAAACAGTTGTTGGAAATCATAACATAACCCTATCTGCAAAATTTCTGAAAAATCGGACAAAAATTGCGGCATCCAGGGGCTCAAGAAGTCAAATAAGGAGATCGGTTGATATGGGGGCTATATCCAAATCTGAACCGATATGGCCCATTGGTCAAAACCCAACGACTTACATCAATATTAAGTATCTGTGCAAATTTCAGGCGTCTAGCTTTACGCATTCGACCGCTATCGTGATTTCGACAAATGGACGGACGGACATTGCTAGATTGACTCACTGCGTCCCATTGGCTCACTTTCTTGATTGCAAGGATTTACGCTTGATACACATTGCAGTGTGTAATTTTCGAGTAATTTTTTCGATATGACCAATTCTATATATTTAGAGTACACCCCAAAGCCCACCTGGTCGTTTAGTTTGGAACCATCCGTATAGAAGTCTACTTAACTTCTATTACCAGGGATATCTTGGTTCCAATCGGTTCTCCTCCTCGTGGCCAAAGAGATTGCTCCCTCAGCCTCACAGCAGTGGTCTTTGCAATTTGTCTAGCCACAATGTCAAGATGCATTAGGTGTAGCATTAAATTCAGTGTAGCCAATGGCGTAGTCCTCAGTGTGGTTGTGATGCACAAGCAAGCCATCCTTTGGATCCGGTTGAGTATTGAACAGTAGGTGGACTTTTTAAGCGCCGTTCACCAGACCACCACACCATATAGCATTACAAGTCTGACAACTTCAATATACCCAGTGCATGACACGTGGTATAAACCCCCAACTTTTGCCAATGGTTAGCATGTCCGCCTATGACGCTGAACGCCTGGGTTCGAATCCTGGAAGGACCATAAAAATTTTTTCCGCGGTGGTTATTCCCTCCTAATGTTGTCGACATTTGTGAGGTACTTTGCCATGTAAAAACTTCTCCCCAAAGAGGTGTCGCTCTGCGGCACGACGTTCGGACTCGGCTATAAAAAGGAGGTCCATTATCATTGAACTTAAAATTGAATCGGACACCACTCATTGATATATGAGAATTTTGCCCCTGTTCCTTAATGGAACTGCGCTTTCAGTAAATGGAACATTGTCTCCTCCCAAGGAGACAAGTGCCACTGTACGCAACTTTCATCTCCTGCTGAAAATATGGAGATACAAGTGAACTACGGTGCTTTTGTTTTCTTAGGGGTTTTGTTAGTAGCACGGAATTCCTGACTTAGAGGTAACTTTTTTGTATTAAGAGCTCACAACAAGCCTGTTACTGGCTTGGGTGTATGCCCATGGTGGCATGAGGCGGATTAATATCTTCTCCCTCTTTTCAACCAAACCTGACCTAACTTAACAGTGTCTGTAAAGCATTTGGGGGGAAAGACAAGATTTTGGAGCATTACCTCTATAGAAGCTCTGTTTTCGATGGTAACATGTTTCCACATTTGGATTTACATACAAAAACAGACTTGAACCAATTCAAGGGCATTTTTTTGCGGGTCAAGATGAGAAAATGCTTTTCTCATCTGACGAGTATATATCTCGCCTTATACCGAACTCCGTTGTTATCAGAAGTACAGCCCAAAACTCAAAACTGTGTCAACCCATGGGATGATTCCACTACGGTGCCGCTCTCTCTCATTACTTTGAAGTGGACCCCATATCTAATGAATATCTATACCATCTTCGTTGTATATGCGTCCAGAACTCCGCTTTGATATTCTATGCCGCTGCATCCAGTTCCATCTTCTCACTGTGCACTATTTGTTCGGCGTATCTTTTCACCGCTTGCCAATTCTTCTCGTTCTCCAGCATCCTTTGGAAACCCAGGGGCATTGAAGGGTAAATGTTTAGAACAATGTCTAGCTTTCCTAGCCTACTTAACAACTATCAATTCAAATTGCTTTAATCTTTACGTATTTGCTTCATATTCATCTAAAATGTCTATAAGAGGTTCATAAACATATTCGCGAACATTACGCGATATAATAAAATCACCATGTGACCAATTTCTATCAGGAACTCTATGCAATTGGACATCAGATATAGTGGCAGCTAAGCGTCGAATATCTATGGGGTTTACAGTACGATCACCTTCACCATACCAAATATGTAGTGGTACGTCAATCATCTCAAGAGGATATTCAGGGGGATGACGCTGATTGTAACGCAAACGATTCTCATGTGAACCAAAATCAAATTGACGAAATTTTGACGAATGTTTGACTTGCATAAAATGGAGTAACTGATTGGTTGACACTCCCCCAGGATGAGTTTCCAAGCAAATTTGTAAAGCGGTCTGAAAGGAAACGTAAGAAAATAAGATCGTATAACAAATAACAAGTAAGAGCGTGCAAAGTTCGGCCGGGCCGAATCTTATATACCCTCCGCCATGGATAGCATTTGTCGAGTTCTTTGAGCGATATCTCTTTTTAGGCAAACAAAGAATGATGGATACGAATTGTAATGTTATTGGAGCTATTGGGTTGCCCAAAAAGTAATTGCGGATTTTTCATATAGTCGGCGTTGACAAATTTTTTCACAGCTTGTGACTCTGTAATTGCATTCATTCTTCTGTCAATTATGAGCTGTTAATTTTAGCTTGCTTTAGAAATAAAGTGTAAAAAAAGTATATTTGATTAAAGTTCATTCTAAGTTTTATTAAAAATGCATTTACTTTCTTTTAAAAATCCGCAATTACTTTTCGGACAACCCAATATATCAAGTTATAGTCCGATTCGGGTCGTAAAAGAATTGAATGTTAAAGACAATAGTAGAAGTCATTTGGTAATATTTCAATCCATTCGGATAAGAAGTTCGTCTTGGAGGGGGCTCAAGAAACTTAATCGGGAGATCGGTTTATATGGGAGCTGTATCAGGGCTATATCGGTCACGTAGGCTGAAGTTAATGGCAGAAGCCGTTGTACAAAATTTCAGCCAAATCGGATAAGAATTGCGCCCTCTAGATGTACTGATTTGAACCATACTTCGCACATTTATTGAAAGTCATAACGAAACACTTTATGCTAAACTTCAGCCACATCGGGTAAGAAGTCCGCCCTCTAGTGGCTCAAGAAGTCAAGATCCAATATCGGTTTATATAGTAGTTTTATCAGGTTATGGACCAATTTGAACCACGCTTAACACAATGGTTGGAAGTCATAACAAAACACTTCGTGCACAATTTCAGCTAAATCGGATAAGAATTGCGCCCTCTAGCGGCTCAAGAAGTCAAGATCCAAGATCGGTTTATTTGGCAGCTATATCAGTTTAAGAGCCGATTTGAACCATACTTCGCACAGTTGTTGAAAATCATAACAAAACACTTCATGCACAATTTCAACCTAATCGGATGAGAATAGCGCCCTCTAGCGGCTCAAGAAGTCAAGATCCTAGATCGGTTTATATGGTAGCTATATCAGGTTATGGACCGATTTGAACCACACTTAGCACAGTTTTTGGAAGTCATAACAAAACACTTAATGCACAATTTCAGCCAAATCGGATTAGAATAGCGCCCTCTATCGGCTCTAGAAGTCAAGATTCAAGATCGGTTTATATTGGAACTATATCAGGTTAGGTACCGATTTGAGCCATACTTCGCACAATTTTTGGAAGTCATAACAGAACACTTCGTGCAAAATTTCAGCCAAATCCCATGAGAATTGCGCCCTCTAGCGGCTCAAGAAGTCAGGATCCAAGAGTCATATCGGTCCATGAATATGAAAACATGGACCGATATGACCCATTTACAATCCCATCCGATAAGAAGTATTTGTGCAAAATTTCAAGCTCCTAGCTTTTCTCTTTCAAAAGTTAGCGTGCTTTCGACAGACGGACGGACGTGGCTAGATCGACTTAAAATGTCATGACGATCAGGAATGTATATACTTTGTGGGATCATAGACGAATATTTCGAGGTGTTACAAACGGAATGACGAAATTAGTATACCACCACTTCTATGGTGGAGGGTATAAAATCGGATATATTCATTCGTAATTTCGACGGACATTGCTAGATCGACTCAGACTATACTTTATAGGGTCTCCAACCGATATTTCAAGGTTTTACAAACGGAAAGACTATACTAGTATACCCCCCATCCTATGGTGGTGGGCAGAAAACCCTTGTTTATAAAACTTACCAAATTTTTATTTTTCAAACTTCCCTCCATCATAAAAGCCATGGGCGAACAGAATCCTTGCCATATTAAATCCTGTTGGCATGCCGTGTATAAAAGAATATTGAATAACTCATTATGGGGTATAAACTCCTGATGGCTAAATTGTTGGGACAACAAATTGTGATAGCCCAGATAGGAACTTAAAGCTTGCAGTAAACGATCTTCGGTATTGTCCAAAAAAACAGCAGGTGCCATTAAATGAACTGTTCTTAAAAGTTGTTGATATTCCGTTCTCAGGGATAATAAAACCATCGAAGCGGTGGTTCCCTGAGAATGACCTATGAAATGCAAAGAGCGCTGCTTGGAATTTATTGTTTCATTCTGTAGCACATAATCTAGCATGGAGGCCAAATCATAATAGCCAATTTCATGCCAACTAAAACGCCAAAAATCAGTATGGTTAATGGTGAGATTTCTGTGTTTACGTCCATAAAGATTTCCTCTTGAATTGCCCAACCATACATCATAACCACGATCGGCCAAAAGAAAGGGTAAACTATGTTGGGGCCCATTTAAGATCCAAGTATCGGATGTACCAAATAATGGATGCTGGAGAAACACTTTGGGTTTATTTGCTCGAGGGGAACTCTCCAATTCTATTGGCGAATTGGTAATGCGAAATATTGTCAAAATATATCCATCTTCTGTATGAACTTCATGCTCTTCACAGGGATAACCCAAATCGAGAATACGATGAGCCTGAAATATGAGAAAAAAAAATTGTTACGTTTCAAATGAAAAACATGTTAAAGAAGAAAATACCCTACACAACACGAAGTTCGAAAATCTAAACTTCAAACCTATGGTTTTGGAGCAGGCACATTCTTCTACAAAACCATAGCAGGAATTCTGGCAATACATAAACATCATGGGCTTAGGACATTGATAAAACATTTTTTCGTACGATTTGTATCCGATATTGGAAGTGCAACCCATTCATATCTTCATCTCATACAATCCTACACTCCATTCTTACCGTTGTTCTTCGATTCACATGTAAATGTTCACCAGGCTTCTGCAAGTATTCCCATATCTTGGAAATTCTTATCACTTCCGCTCTAGCCACCACGCACACGAGATAAACTCTAATTAAATTGATTAACATTGTGTTAATTAATGTCAGACACAGATGTTGTCATATAATTTAACAACTACTTCGAGTCTTCAACTAATCCACTCTCGCTTTGTTATTGTTGTAATTGTGGTTATTGTTACAATACATTTATTACAACTATTATTATTATTTAGTGAAATTATAATTCTCTGTCTGATAATGGCTAAGTTTTAGAAGTTTAATTAATAATTTTTGTGCTTTTATATTCCAACATAATGGGGTGGGAGTAATTTTGCGTCTAGCCTTTCTTTCTCTATCAGTAACAATAATTCATTTATTAAAGCAGTTTTTGTTGCCTTACCATGCACTTGGCCCATAATGTTTATGTTGCCTTGTCTGTCTAATTATCGGCGCGTTAAATGTTTTCCATGAATTTATGAAGGTACTTAGGTTTAGCTGGTTTAATGTATATTAGAGTGTGCTGTCATAAAATTAATGAATTGGTAGTAATAATAATAAAACGAAAATGTTCTGCACGGGTGGTAGTGCAGAACTTTTTCGTGGGAATACAAATTACAAATAAAATGTCCTTTATTAAGGTTTGGATGTTGGATTCTGGTAAAATGTATACCACTTAGCTCAGTGAATGTGGATTTTTCGAAGAAAAAAACTGCGGATAATGTATGAGGCTTAAAGACTAAAATGGAAAGGTTTAAATGGAGCGGTTCCCCGCACTCCACTTGACGACATATAGTAGATTTATTTAGTGTAGAATAAAATGGAAAGGTTTAAATGGAGCGGTTCCTCTCACTCCACTTGACGACTTATAGTAGCTTTATTTAGTGTGGGTGTTCGGGGTCTGCTTAAGGTACCAAATTTCAGTGTAATCGGATGAATTTGAAACTATTGGGTTGCCCAAAAAGTAATTGCGGATTTTTTAAAAGAAAGTAAATGCATTTTTAATTGAACTTAGAATGAACTTTGATCAAATATACTTTTTTTACAATTTTTTCCTAAAGCAAGCTAAAAGTAACAGCTGATAACTGACAGAAGAAAGAATGCAATTATAGAGTCACAAGCTGTGAAAAAATTTGTCAACGCCGACTATATGAAAAATCCGCAATTACTTTTTGGGCAATCCAATATATTCGCCCCTCGGATCGATCGTACATCTAACACACTACTTTAATGCCTTCCATCTATCACAACATGATCTATTTGGTTTCTCGTGTTTAGATGGGGTGACAGCTATGTGGCTGTGTTAATCCTTCGATGTTGGAATCTGGTGCCGCTAACTAACACATTCAATGCCGCGGCAAAGTCTCTTAGCCCAAATCCATTATCGGAAGTTTCTTCGTGTAGGCTAAATTTAGCTAAAGATATTTTCCTTCCTTATCTTCGCATTTAAATCTCCCAGAACGGTTTTAATATCATGACCGGGAAAGCGGTCATATTCTCTATCTAGGCGCTTGGATAGCTTGTCATTCACCGGAGTAAACCTGGAGAGAAGGTGTTTCAGTCTCCGACTAACCACATAATCAAATTCATGCCTCGTTTCATGGCATCTATAATATAGGGCGTGATCACTAGGTGTTGTTATGGAATCCTTCTCGAACGATCACATTTCCTGTACGGTAGTAATGTCTGCCCACCCTCTCTATAAAGAGTGCGGATATTCCAGATGCAGACACGCAAATCATGGACCTTAAAATTTTGCGGGGGTCGCCAACATCTGGGGATCCGTATTCACCATTGGATTGGGGTATACTAATTTCATCATTCTGTTTGTAACTCCTCGAAATATTCGTCTAAGACCCCATAAAGCATATAAATTCTTGATCGTCATGATATTTTAAGTCGATCTAGCCATGTCCGTACGTCTGTCTGTCGAAATCACGCTAACATTCGAAGGAGTAAAGCTAGCCGCTTGAAATTTTGCACAAATACTTCTTACTAGTGTAGGTCGGTTGGGATTGTAAATTGGCTATATCGGTCCACGTTTTGATATAGCTGCCATATAAACCTGGGATCTGGGATCTTGACTTCTTGAGCCGCTAGAGGGCACACTTCTTATCCGATTTGCCTGAATTGTTTTTGTTTTTTTTTTTTGCATGAGGTGTTTTATTATGACTTCCAACAATTGTGCAGAGGATGGTTCAAATCGGTCCATAACCAGATATAGCTGTCATATAAACCGATATGGCGTCTTGACTTCTTGAGCGTCTAGAGTGCGCAATTCGAATACGATTTGGCTGTAATTTAGCACGTGGTGTTTTGTTATGACTTCCAATAACTGTGCTAAATAAATCGGTCATTAACCTGATATAGCTGCCATATAAACCGATCTGGGCCTTGAGTTCTTGAGCCTCTAGAGGGCGCAATTATTATCCAACTTGGCTGAAATTTTGTACAACGGCTTCTTCCATGACCTTCAACATATGTATCAATTGTGGTCTTAATCGGTCAATAGCCTGGTACAGCTCCGCTATAATCCGATCTCCCTAATCTCCCACTTCTTGAGCCCCTTAAGGCCGCATTCAACAACATTCCAACATTCAATTCATCTATGGTCAGAATCGGGCCATAACTTGATAAAGCTCCAATAGCATAGCAATTCCTTTTATACCCCCCACCAAAGGATGGAGGGAAAATGAATATTTTGTCATTCCGTTTGCACCACACCGAAATATCCATTTCCGACCCTATATAGTATATATATTCTTGATCAGCGTAAAAATCTAATACGATCTAGACATGTCCGTCCGTCTGCCTGTTGAAATCACGCTACAGTCTTTCAAAATAGAGATATTGAACCGAAACTTTGCACAAATTCTTTTTTTGTCCATAAGCAGGTTAAGTTCGAAGATGGGATATATCGGACTTTATCTTGATATAGCCCCCATATAGACCGATCGGCCGATTTAGGTCCTTAGGCCCATAAAAGTCACATTTATGATGCGATTTTGCTGAAATTTGAGACAGTGAGTTGTGTTAGGCCCTTCGACACCCTTCGTTAATTTGGCCTAGATCGGTCCAGACTTTAGTATAGCTGCCATATAGACCGATCGGCCGATTTAGGGTCTTAGGCTCATAAAAGCCACATTTATTATCTGATTTCACTGAAATTTGGGACAATGCGTTGTGTTAGGCTCTTCGACTTTTTTCTGCAACTTGGCCCAAATTGGTCCAGATTTGGATATAGCTGCCACGTAGAGCGATATCTCTTTTTAAGGTTTTGGGGCTATAAAAGACGCATTTATTGTCCGATTTCACCGAAATTTGGGGCAGTGACTTATGTTAGGCTTTTCGTCATCCGTGTCGTATATGGTCAGATCGATTTATTTTTAGATATAGATACTAAAAAGTCCAATATTTTCTTATACACAATTGAACAATGACTTGTACTTTTTAGTATTTGCTCCAAATCGGAACATATTTCGATATAACTGCTATGGGACATAAGGTATGCAATTTTCACCGGATTTTGATGAAAGGTGGTTTACATATATACCCGAGGTGTTGGGTATCCAAAGTTCAGCCCGGCCGAACTTAACGCCTTTTTACTTGTTTTATCCTTTGTTTGCCTTAAAAGAGATATCGGGAAAAAAAGCTCCACAGATGCGATCTATGGTGGAGGGTATATAAGATTCAGCCCGGCCGAACTTAGCACGCTTTTAACGTGTTTCATAGTGATTTCTTCAAGTTTTCCGGGTGATGGGCTACTAACTCGTGGCACATTTTAGCTCACTACCTTTAACGGATATCAGCCACTGTAGCATGGCCTTATCTATCATAGCAATTAAGACGATAACATGCTACGGTTGTCCAAGTTCGAGACATTGGAGAGCATAAAACTTTTTTCTTTTAAGCCAACAAACTGACAACGTTTGTTCATTGTAATCACCCCCTTTAATAAGGGAAATTTTTGTAAAATCATAAACACGCCCCCCATAGAATTAAATGGTTTTACAAGCACTTCACTTGTCTTTGGTGGGGGCAAACTCAAGTGTGCTACCCGTGTTAACTTAAACGAAATAATAATAATAACTCTAATCGCACATGATTAACTAAATTTAAATGTAGTACTTGGAAGTACACACAAGATAAGCTAAATTCGCCAACAATTGATAATGGCCCAAACAAAATTTGATTGTTTACTGATGGCCAACAATCAAATCAATAGGCAATGGTCAAAATTATAGTAAGACCTCAAGATTAGTGTTTGCTGAAAATTGGCAATATGAAGACGTGGATTTGGCTAATTTGCCTGACAGCGGTGGCTGTGACTGCTGAGACACCTCAGGAGGATCCAGCCTTAGAGCTTTTGAATTATTTTCGAGATCCAGAGCCGCATATAACGTTGAAACCAAAATTAACCACGGTATGTTGAAGTATTACTAAAAAAAATTCTTGAAAAACTGTTTTTTTTTTATAATCTATAGGCTGATCGCATTAAAGGCCATGGTTATCCTGCCGAAACCCATCAGACCATAACCGAGGATGGCTATATCATTACCATGTTCCGCATACCCTATTCCCATAAGCTACAAAATCAAGACAAATATCGTCCCATAGTCCTCATACAACATGGATTGTTTAGCAGCTCTGATGGTTGGATGTTGAACGGGCCCAATGATGGCATTGGCTTTAATCTGGCCGATGCTGGCTACGATGTTTGGTTTGGTAATGCCCGAGGCAACACCTACAATCGCCATCATGTTTCCCGATCGATTAATCATCCCTACTTTTGGCGCTTTAGTTGGCATGAAATTGGCCATTACGATATTGCGGCCATGATTGACTATGCCTTGGCCAGAAATGGCCAAGGCCAGGAATCGATACATTATATAGGCCACTCGCAAGGTACCACGGTATACTTTACCTTGATGTCCACACGTCCTGAATATAATGGAAAAATTAAGACAGCCCATATGTTGGCACCGGTGGCTTATATGAGCAACATGGAGGATAAATTGGTAAAAACTTTGGCTCCCTATTTGGGGCATCACAATGTCTATTCGGCTCTCTTCAACGATCAAGAGTTTTTGCCCCACAATGAGTTGTTTACCAAATTGGCCTATAATGCCTGCGCCCCGGGTTCACGTGTACATGGTCTATGCAACTCCATTGGTTATATGCTGGAGGGGCCTGAAACGAATAGTAATACGGTAGGAGGAATTACTTGATAAATATATTATCCAAAGTCCAATTCTTGCCTTTTCTTTGCTTTTTAGAGTGTCTTCCCCATTTTGGCTGAAACTCATCCTGCTGGCTGTTCCACCAATCAAATTTGTCATTATATGCAAGAACAACAATCCGGCTGTTTCTGTCTCTATGACTTTGGTGTAGCCAAAAATCTTGATGTTTATGGCCACCCCCTTCCTCCTGCATATCCTGTCGAATTGATTACTTCCCTTGTGCATTTGTGGTATAGCGATAACGATGACTTGGCTGCTGTAGAAGATGTTGAGCGTCTTGCTCAAAAATTACCCAATAAGGTGATGCATCACATGGAAGATCCCACCTGGGCTCATGGTGACTTTTCCACCCACAAGGAAGTTAAGAAATATATCAATGATCCAATTATAGATATAATGGAAGCCTATGAAAAAGATTTACTAAACGTATAAGAGGTGATAAAATATTATGTTTACACATAATATTTAAGTGCCTTAAAAAATATGGTGTTTTTTGTTGTGCACACTCGTAGGAAAAAGTCTGCAGATAATAGCAGACACTGTCTGCTGACTGTTAGTGGTTAATATTGCTGTTGTTACAGCAGTTGTTCTACGGTTATAGACAATTTCAGAACAGCAGGCTGCCTGCTAAAAAGTCTGTTTGATGGAAATGTCTGCTGTTCAATTTATGAGCAGTAGACATAAAATGAAACAAAATAAAACAAGTAAGAGCGTACTAAGATCGGCCGGGCCGAATCTTATATACCCTCCACCATGGATCGCATTTGTTAGGCTGGGCCGAACTTTGAATGCCCACCACCTCGGGTATATATGTAAACCACCTTTCGTCATAACCCGGTAACGCATAACTTTTGCCCCCATAGCAGCTATATCGAAATATGGTCCGATTTGGACCAAATTCTAGAAGGACATCGTCGAAAAGCCTGACATAAGTCACTGTGTCAAATTTCAGCGAAATCGGATTATAAATGTGCCTTTTAGGGGCCCAAGACCTTAAATCTAGAGATCGGTCTATATGGCAGCTATATCCAAATCTGGACCGATCTAAGTCAAATTGAAGAAGAATGTCAAAGGGTCTAACACAACTCACTGTCGCAAATTTCGGTGAAATCGGACAATAAATGCGCCTTTTATGAGCCCAAATTCTTAAATAGAGAGATTGGTCTCTATGGCAGCTATATTCAAATCTAAACCGATCTGGGCCAAATTGAAAAAGGATATTGAAGGGCTTAATACAACTCACTGTCCCAAATTTCGGCGAAATCGAACAATAAATGCGCCTTTTATGGGCCCAAAACCTTTAATCGAGGGATCGGTCCATAAGGCAGCTATATCCAAATCTGAACCGATCTTGGCCAAATTGAATAAGGATGTCGACTGGCCTAACACAACTCACTGTACCGAATTTCATCAAAATCGGATAATAAATGTGGCCTTTATGGGCCTAAGACCCTAAATCGGCAGATAGGTCTATATGGGGGCTATATCAAGATATAGTCCGATATAGCCCATCTTCGAATTTAACCTGCTTATGGAGAAAAAAAGAAGCTGTGCAAAGTTTCAGCTCAATATCTCTATTTTCAAAGACAGTATCGTGATTTCAACAGACTGACGGACGAACATGGCTAGATCGTCTTAGATTTTTACGCTGATCAAGAATCTATATACTTTATAGGGTCGGAAATGGATATTCCGATGTGTTGCAAATGGAATGACAAAATGATCCATTCTCATCCTTCGTAACGTAAAATAAATATGTACCTTTGCCGGGTCTTATCGCACCCTCCGTCGGAACCATCCCGTTCAGTCCACAAATTTCAAGAGATCTCCCTTCTCACGATCACCAAGATCGCAAAAGTACCGCCTCCCAGAGAGCAAAGCCTCCTCATCCCCATCAAGACAACCTCTGCGGAAGTCATTGTGCTTCGCCATGTGGCATATGGCATAGTGGCATGCGACCATGGTGGAGGGTATATAAGATTCGGCCCGGCCGAACTAAGCACGCTCTTACTTGTTTCAAATTAAATACCACTCATCCTTGGACCGATCGATTTTTTAGTAAGCGTACAATAAATGCGATTCATTGCAACAATACACAGGCAGAGGGACGGACATGGCTAAATCGAATCAGGAACTGTTTTTAAGCCCACCGGTATATTTAACAATGGGTATAGCTCTACTCCTTCTAAGCGTTGCAAATAAAAGCACAAATGCACTACATAACAATACCACAATGTTGGTGTGTGGTATAATTAGGGGCCAAGTTCAAAGATAAGCGGCTGGCATTAGATCCCTTAAGTTTTCACGCCACATTGTAAATGAGACCAAGATTGTATTCACATTCATTCTAAAAATGAAATATACACGCAATCGCTTTAAAAAAATGACATGCGTGGAAGATGATGTTTAGGGCATGTGGGAAAAAATACCCAAAAAAAAATTCATTATAATTATACTTAATCCTAAATTACTCTGCAAACATAAACTTTTAAATATTGTATGTAAAAGTTTCTTAGCTGCCTGAATTAGAAGCCAATGCTCGTACATCGCATTGATTTGCTGATGTAACGCTTAGAATTTCATTATCTTCACCGACTTTCAAAACCGCAGCCATTCCCTCCAACAGATGGCGCTCTATGTGACAATGGAGCAGCCAAAAACCGGTATTAGTGCTTTTGAAACGTATGATAATGTAGCCCAGAATGGGTATTTGAACTGTATCCTTTTGTACTGCTTTGTAGTGAGGACTATGGCGTCTCAAGCGGCCTTGGCGATCGGCTTCTTCGACCTGGAAGAAAAGAACAGAAAAACAAAATAGATTTAGGGCGATGTGCATTGCCTTTGGCCATTTCTATTTCATTTCCCCTATTTCATTCATCATACTTACCTTATACAAATCTGCTCGATCTTCAAACACACCTTGGCCCACCACACGGAACGTATAGCCATGCAAATGAAATGGGTGTGTCTCTTCCATGTAGTTGGTGACAATCATTTCAATGCACTCATTGGCTGGCACGCGTATAACATGGGTACACTGACAATTGGAGTTGCGGCAATCACGACCAGCTTCTTTCAGAGATGTGTGATTGCAGTAGACCTCACTCTCATTGTACAAATGGCGACTCTGCAGCATAGAAGTTTTAGGGGCACTAAATGTAATGTTGCCCACTTGCAGATGGTACACCCCATTCTCCAATATATAGCCAAAACTGGTATAAAATTTGCGATAGACGGCATTGGCTGGACAAGGCATGGGCTCAAGGGCCTTAAGTTCCACTGTGGGTATATTGGTGATGTTGACATTGTCATTGGTGGCAGTTATGACCACCATCTCGGGCTTTTCCACATATTGGGCCAAAGCATTAATCACAACTTGCTGTTTTGCTCTACGCGGCCTTTCCTCTGGCAATTGCGTCAGCGGTACTCCCTTATAATGGAGTATAGCATATTGGGTTATATTCTCACACTCATAGATGCCACGTACTCGTATCCAATAAGTGTCTGGCGCGTTATTGGCATATATAATCACATCGAATCTCTCGGCCGAGGTCATCTGTAATGTATCAGCCATAACGGGCTCAATGTCATTACCATCGGTGGCTATGACTTGAAATCTATGATGGTCGAAGGAAATCTCCACCGGACAATTGGCCACACCATTCAAGATAATGCGTATGCGATAAAAACGCATGGGCGAGACAGTCATGCGAAAGTAGTGATTTCTGGCATCATCCACAGGCCAATCCTGATTGCGGCCTTTGCCATTAATGACTATATTGCGTGGAGAAGTCAAACTGCTAATGTCATGCAGCAAAAGGGCATGGTCCACATCATCAACATCAAAAAGATGACTATGTGGATCCAAGCGTCCACTTTGGCGTATAATTAAGGCTCCCCAAACCCCCATTGCCCTTTGCAAAGAGACATGACTGTGATACCAATGTGTGCCTGCCAATGGTACTTGGAAACAAACACGATATACATCTCCTGGCCTTATGGGATACTGAGTCACATAAGGAACTCCATCACTCCAAGGTGTTTTCTTCATGATAATGCCATGCCAATGCAAGGTGGCATCCTCAGTTAAATTGTTATAGGTATCCACAATTAGGACATCATTCTGGCATACTTCTATGGCAGGTCCTGGAAATTGATAATTGACCAGTTGTAAAGGCAAAGGTTCACCATCTCCATAAATGCAATGCTCATCGGCACAGGCATTTGGATTACCCAGACACTGTTGGCACTCGGGACCCAACATCTGATAGTTGTGTATATACAGCTTGTAGTAGCAGGTCATTGAGGCTCCTGCTCTACACTGGCGTCGACACGGGTGACGAGCAAAATTTGCATACATATCATTCTCCAACTGTACTGGATGAAAATTTGGAAAAATTCCCCGTTGTGAGCTTACATGGAGAAAACTTTGAACGTATTTCACTTGAACTGCCATAAGCAGCAGCAAACGCCAACAATCCTCTGTAGTGGATTTTCTCATATTTCACTATACCGATACCAAAGTGGGTTTCAACTGCCTATTCCAAGTTATAGACAGTTACTGGCGTAATAGAATGCCACTATTTGAAAATATAAGCTTTGGGTATAAAAACAAGTAAAAAGGCGTAAAGTTTGGCCTGGCCGAACTTTGAATACCCACCACCTCGGGTGTATATGTAAACATCCTTTCATCTTCATCCAGTGAAAAATGCATAATTTATGCCCCATAGCAGGTCGAAGGACCTAACGCAGCCAACTATCCTACATTTCAGCGACATTGAACAATAAATGCGCCTTTTATGGGTCCAAAAGAAAGATGTCGAAGGGCTTAACACAACTCACTGTCCCAAATTTGGAAAAATCGGACAATAAATCGCCTATTATGGAACCAAGACCTTAAATCGAGAGATCGGTCTATATGACAGCTATATCCAAAACTGGACCGATCTGTGCAGTATTGCAAAAAGATGTCAAGGGCCTAACTTAACTCACTGTCTCAAATTTCCACGACATCGGACAATGAATGCGCCTTTTATGGGCCCAAAGCCTTAAATCGAGAGATCGGTCTATATGGCAGCTATATCCAAATCTGTACCGATCTGAACAAAATTGAAAAAAGATATCGAAGGGCCTAACAGAACTCACTGTCCCAAATTTTGGCAAAATCGGTCAATAAATGCGCCTTTTATGGGCCCAAAGCCTTAAATCGAGATATCTGTCTATATGGCAACTATATCCAAATCTGGGCCATATTGCAGAAAAATTTCGAGGGGACTAAGATCGGCCGGGCCGAACTTAACTCAATATCCCAAATTTCGGCGAAAGCGGACAATTAATGCGCCTATTGTGGACCCAAGACCTTAAGTCGGGAGATCGGTCTATATGGTAGCTATATCGAAATCTGGACCGATCTGGGCCATATTGCAGAGAGATGTCGAGGGGCCTAACTCAACTCACTGTCCTAAATTTCAGTGACATCGGACAATAAATACGCCTTTTATGGGTCCAAACCCTTAAATCAAGAGATCGGCCTATATGCCAGCTATATCCAAATCTGGACCGATCTGAATCAAATTAAAGAAGGGTATAAAGGGGCTTAACTCAACTCACTGTCCCAAGTTTCGGCGAAATCGAACAATAAATGCGCCTTTTTTGGGCGCAAGACCTTAAATCGAGGGATCGGTCTATATGGCAGCTATATCCAAATCTGGACTGATCTGACTCAAATTAAAGAAGGGTGTAAAGGGGCTTAACTCAACTCACTGTCCCTAGTTTCGACGAAATCGAACAATAAATGCGCCTTTTTTGGGCGCAAGACCTTAAATTGAGGGATCGGTCTATATGGCAGCTATATCCAAATCTGGACCGAACTGGGCCGTATTGCAGAAAGATGTCGAGGGGCCTAACTCAACTCATTGTCCCAAATTTCATCGATATCGGACAATAAATGCGCGTTTTATGGGCGCAAGACCTTAAATCGATAGATCGGTCTATATGGCAGCTATATCCAAATCTGGACCGATCTGGGCCATATTGCAGAAAGATGTCGAGGGGCCTAATTTAAATCACTGTCCCAAATTTAAGCAAGATCGGATAAAAAATTTGGCTTTAATGGGCCTAATACCCTAAATCGGCGGATCGGTCTATATGGGGCCTATATCAAGATATAGTCGGATATAGCCCATCTTCGAACTAAACCTGCCTATGGACAAAAAAAGAATCTGTGCAAAGTTTCAGCTCAATATCTCTATTTTTAAAGACTGTAACGTGATTTCAACAGATAGACGGGCGGGCAAGGCTAGATCGTCTTAGATTTTTACGGTGATCAAGAATATATATACTTTATAGGGTCGGAAACGGATATTTCGATGAGTTGCAAACGGAATGACAAAATGAATATACCCCCATCCTTCGGTGGTGGGTATAATAATTTAGCGTAAAATGTGTGAATAATTTTTTTCTAATATCCAAGACCTTGTATATATACGGGGCACATTCACTTTACAATATCATGGTACAAATATGCACATAAAAAATGCATACATTAGCATTTTAACTTGCGGGTAATTTGGCTTTTCATACCATAACGCTCTGCCTCTCTCCCTACAATAAAAAAAAATTGTCAAGCATGATTTTAACACTTCGAAATTTTAGAAGCTAATTTTGAGGCATCCGTATGTCCGTCCGTCTAATGCAGGTTAAACTAAGCAACATTGTGTATAAGGTTTTGAAAGAAAATTTTCCAAACTCTTGAAATTTTTATATTAGACAAGAGTACAGTCGAATCTGTTGTATTGAACACCTTTTAGTTGAAAAAACCGGCTGATTGAAAAAAATTAGCTTGAAATAATTGATTTTAAAGACTTTTTAACACATTTCACTTCGCTCAATTGAAAACCTGCGTAACTGAAAAATCGCTTAATTGGAACAAAAATGTATGCCAACAAGTCACACATCAAAGAAATCAACTCTGGTTAATTAAAACACATGCATTGGGAAAAAGTACAGCTAATAGACAGTGTTGTCGAGCGTGGTTAATGTGGTAATTGTATCACAGAGGCTCATTGTGCAATTAATACGATTCAAATACAACACACCAATGCACGGCCCTTGAAGCCATCACACCTAAAGTCTTCCTACTAAAGACGAAACGCGTCCCATAGTGGTTGGTATGTGTTGCTATCTCTGGATTACCTTTTCCATTTGCAAAAACAAAAAAAAACCAATATCCGACCATTGAGCTCGTCTCGAAAGAGAAGCAAACAAGAATTATAAAATTTTTAATGATCTTGGCCCTAACAGGCAAAAAACTTGAAAATGAAAACATTGTTTGTTTCTTTTTTGAGACTTTTTGGAGATTTTTACAGAGATCGCCACACACACCAATCAATATGGGATGCGTTTCGTCATTTGGTTAGAACAACTCATCAGCCGTATTAAGTGTGAAGGCCTCAAGGGCCATACGTTGATATGTTGTACTTATATCATCTCTATGATGATATAAATACCTCATTACCCACGCTCGACAACCCTGTCTTTTAGCTGTTCCTTTCCCAATGCATGTGTTTGTGTAATGGCATATTTTTTGTCTACACAATAATACTACTCCCATGGCATACATATGAATCTGTGCACTTTTTGGAAGTTGTATTGATGGCTTCCAACGCTAAACAAAGGCAACGAATGTCGCTGTTGCTCCGAAGATTAGGCAGATCGGATCATTTTAATTTTACAATTTTCGTTTGTTTCTCTTTCGATACGAACTCAATGATCGGAGATTTTTATACCCTACACCACTACTGTGGTACAGGGTATTATAACTTAGTGAATTAGTTTGTAACACCCACCAAAAGAAGAGAGATAGACCCATTGATAAGTATATATATATTTTTTGTATATATATATTTTGATAAAATTGTGAACACGTATGAAGACGCCAAATAGAACACTTTGTGCCAAATTTTATAAAGATCGGACCAAAATTGTAGCTTCTACGGCCTTAACAGGCCATCTCGGATGAAAGATGTATATGGCAGCTATATCTAAATCTTAACCGATATTTATGAAATTTTGCCCACGTATTGGAATGCCAAATAAAACATGTCGATCCAAATTTTATAAAGATCGGGTCAAAATTGTGGGTTCTACAGCTAAAACAGGGATGAATATACATCATATGGGAGCTATATCTAATTCTGGGTCGATTTTGTTCAAAATCAATAGCGTTTATCCTTGGACCAAACAAGTAATTTGTACAAAATTTTACGATAGTCGAACATAAAATGCGACCTGCTCACTGATTACAAGAACACTTGGACAGACAGGCAGACGGACAAACGGATATAGCTAAATCGATTCAGAAGTAATTCTAAGCCGATCCGTATACTTATCAATGGGTCAAGCTCTTCTCCTTCTTAGCGTTGCAAACAAATGCACAAAGTTTTAATACCCTGTACCACTTTGATTGGGATTGTAATTGAGCTATAACGGTACATGTTTTGATATAGCTGCCATCTAAACCGATCTTGAATTCTGGAGCCTCTAGAGGGCGCAATTCTTATCCGATTTGGCCGAAATTTTGCACGAAGTGTTTTGGTTTGACCATCAACAACTATGGCAAGTATGGTCTAAATCGGTTCATAATCATATAATCTGATCTCGGATCTTGACATCGTGAGCTTCTAGAGGGCGTAATTATTTTCCAATTTGGCTGAAATTTAGCATGAAGTATTTTGGTTTCACCATCAACAACTGTGCAAAGAATGGTCTAAATCGGTTTATAACCTTATATAGCTCCCAAATAATTCGAACTTGGATCTAAACTTCTTAAGCCGCTAGAGGACGCAGTTGTCATCTGATTTGGCTGAAATTTAGCATGAAGTGTTTTGGTTGGACCATTAACAACTGTGCCAAGAATGGTCTAAATCGGTTTATAACCTTATATAACTCCCAAATAATTCGAACTTGGATCTAAACTTCTTAAGCCGCTAGAGGACGCAGTTGTCATCTGATTTGGCTGAAATTTAGCATGAAGTGTTTTGGTTGGACCATCAACAACTGTGCAAAGAATGGTCTAAATCGGTTTACAACCTTATATAGCTCCCAAATAATCCGAACTTGGATCTAGACTTCTTGAGCCGCTAGAGGACGCAGTTGTCATCTGATTTGGCTGAAATTTAGCATGAAGTGTTTTGGCTTGACCATCAACTGCTGTGGCAAGTATGGTCTAAATCGGTTTATAACCTAATATAGCTCTCATATAATCCGATCTCGATTTGGCTGAAATTGAGCATGAAGTAGTGTTTTGATTTGACTTCCAACAACTGTGTCAAGTATGGTCTAAATCGTTTCACAACCAGATATAGCTCCCATATAGTCCAATATCGGATCTTGTCTTAGTGAGCCGCTGGAGAGCGCAATTATTAACAGATTTGGCTGAAATTTTGCATGAAGTATGGTTGCCCAAAAAGTAATTGCGGATTTTTTAAAAGGAAGTAAATGCATTTTTAATAAAACTTAGAATGAATAGTTTTTTTACACTTTTTTTCTAAAGCAAGCTAAAAGTAACATCTGATAACTGACAGAAGAAAGAATGCAATTACAGAGTCACAAGCTGTGAAAAAATTTGTCAACGCCGACTATACGAAAAATCCTCAATTACTTTTTGGGCAACCCAATAGTTTGTTGTGACTTCCACTAACTGTACTAAGTATGGTCTAAATCGGTTCACAACCTGTTACAGCTCCCATATAAGCCGATCTCCCGATTATACTTCTTGGGCCTCTAAATTCTTATCCAATTTGGCTGAGATTTTGCACAACTAATTCTACTATGGTCTCCAACAGCTTAACCAAGTACGGCCTCAATCGGTTCATATCTTGGTATATCTCAAATAGCACAGCAATTCTAATCGATTATCCTTTGTTTGCTTATAAAAAGATACAATGCAAAGAACTTGGCAAATGAGATACATGGTGTAGGCTATATAAGATTCGTTCCGGTCATTTTTACGTTTTAAGTAAAGATAGAATGTTTAAATTAAAAAGTTTTTTTTTTAAAAATAACAATTGGACTGGCATCTGTGAAGTAAACTAATAATCAATGAGCCAACAAAATTCGAAACGGATGGTTATGTCCGTAGGTATAAATTTTAAGATAGCATCCTTATTTTGAAGTTTAAGGTCTTTGGCTTGTAAAGAAGAATCTTAAATTTTAAGCCAACTTTGTGTTCTGTATAGGAGCTGATTGCCAATTAAGCTTCTTAAGGCTAATACAATGTGATAATGGAACATATGCATCAGCTTGATTGGAGGCCACCGAATTTTGCACCTGTTCCTAAAGTTTGTCCGGTTCATGGGCAAATTTGCATTTGATTGTACATTCTGGCTGAAACAGGGGATATGGCAAATACTGTTGAACGATTGAGAAGAGTAAACTTGTCTGTATGTTGTTATTCATAGCCACAATCTTAAACATAAACTTGGTATAGTTAAGCTATTTACCCGTTGGCGGGTTACAAAGCCATATTTTTAATCCGATTTCGGTGAAATTTGGAATGATAAGTTATATCATTTCGACTTCTTCATAAAACAAAATATATATAAACATAGGTTCAATTTCTGATAAAGTCCCCATATAGAAAAATCTTCGGAGTTAACTTTTTGAAGACACTGATGGTTTGATTGGAAACCTGTAATCCAATCAAAATCTCTTTGATGATTTTAATGTCAATCTGCTACGGCTATTGTCAAAATAAATAATTTAATAAATACTTGATCTAAATTTAACTATAACCATTTGAAATGTAAAAACTTAACGACTCTGTAGTATAATTAACAGTTGAGTTTAGGTGTTATCTTCTTCATCTGATAATTTTCACCAATTTTCAAAACAGCCGTCATTCCCAACAATGAATGACGTTCGATGTGACAATGCATTGCCCAAAATCCGGGATTATCACTAATAAAACGAATAATTATATAGCCCAAAGGTGGAACTTGTATGGTATCCTTTTCCACAGCCGGAAAATTATCGGGAGTACGTTTGAGATATCCACGGAGATCGAGCTCTCGAATCTGGAAAATAAAGGTAAGAATAAGTAAAGAAAAAATTAAAAACTATGATAAGCAAAGTAAACACAGTCAGTTAGTAGTTAATTTTGCTGCTATTACAGAAATAGCGTACTAAGTTCGGCCGAGCCGAATCTTATATACCCGCCACCATGGATCGCTTTTGTCGAGTTCTTTTCTCGGCAAACAAAGGATAAAAGAAAAGAATTGCTATGATGTTAGAGCTATATCAAGTTATGGACCGATTCGGACCATAATTGAACTAAATGTTGGATATCATAGTAGAAGTCATTGTATAAAATTTCAGCCAATTCGAATAAGAATTGCGCCTTTAAGGGGCTCAAGAAATAAAATAGGAAGATCGGTTTATATGGGTGCTGTATCAGGATTTTGACACATTTAGACCATATTTGATACGTATGTTGAAGGCTATGGCAGAAGCCGTTGTACAAAATTTCAGCCAAATTGGATTGTATTATTGTATTTCAGCCAATTGGATTATAATTGCGTCCTCTAGAAGCTCATGAAGTCAAGATCACAGATCGGTTTATATGGCAGCTGATTTGAACCATATTTGGCACAGTTGTTGAAAGTCATAATAAAACTCTTCGTGCTACATTTTAGCCAAATCGGATAATAATTGCGCCCTCTAGTGGCTCAAGAAGTCAAGACCCCAGATCGGTTTATATGACAGCTATATCAGGTTATGAACCGATTTCAACCATACTTAGCACAGTTGTTGAAAATCATAACAACACACCTCATGCAAAATTTCCCACAAATCGGATAAAAATTGCGCCCTCTAGTGGTTCAAGAAAACAAGATCCAAGATCGGTTTATATGGCAGCTATATCAGCTTATGGACCGATTTGAAACATACTTAGCCCAGTTGTTGAAAGTCATAAAAAAACACATCATGCAATATTTCAGCCAAATCGGATAAGAATTTCTCCCTGTAAATGCTCAAGAAGTCAAGACCCCAGATCGGTTTATATGGCAGCTATATCAGGTTATGAACCGATTTCAACCATACTAATCACAGTTGTTAGAAATCATAACAACACACCTCATACAAAATTTCACACAAATCGGATAAGAATTGCGCCCTCTAGTAGCTCAAGAAGTCGATATCCAATATCGGTTCATATGGTAGCTATATCAGCTTATGTACCGATTTCAACCATTCTTAATAAAGTTGTTGGAAGTCATAAAAAACACATCATGCAATATTTCAGCCAAATCGGATAAGAATTTCTCCCTGTAGAGGCTCAAGAAATCAAGGCCCCATATCGGTTTATATGGCAGCTATATCAGGTTATGGGCCGATTTGAACTATTCTTGACAGAGTTGTTGGAAGTCATAACAAAACACGTCGTGCAAATCGGATAGGAATTGTGCCATATAGCGGCTCAAGAAGTCAGGACCCCAGATGGGTTTATGTGACATTTATATCAGGTTATGGACCGATTTCAACCTACTCAGCACAGTTGTTGGAAGACATAATAAAACAGCTCATGCAAAATTTCAGCCAAATCGGATAAGAATTGTGCCCTCTAGCGGCTCAAGAAGTCAAGATCCCAGTTCGGCTTATATGACAGCTATATCAGTATGTGGACCGATATCGCCCATTTAGAATCCCAACCGACCTACACTAATAAGAAGTATTTGTGCAAAATTTCAAGCGCCTAGCTCAACTCCTTCGAAAGTTAGCGTGCTTTCGACAGACAGATGGACGGACGGACAGATTGACGGACATGGCTAGTTCGACTTAAAATGTCATAACGATCAAAAATAGATATACTTTATGGGGTCTTAGACAAACAGAATGACGAAACTAGTATACAACCATCCTATGGTGGAGGGTATAACAATCAGCAGACAGTGTTTGCTGTTTTTAGCAGACAGTGTTTGCTATTTTCAGCGGACTTTTTTCTATGACTGAAAGCAAGTAAGAAGGAGATCAGTATAACTTTTGGTATCATAACGGAACATATTGGACTACGAGCCCACTTATGCAAAATCTGTACTGCAAGGGATAGCATGTGAAGGGCATATGGGGAAGCTCATCATCTTCCTGAAGTTGGAGAATTTCCTTTGTCATTGCCTGGCTTTCGCGGCTAACAGACACCGGCACTTAGGTGGGGTCACAATACCAAACATGAAACAACTTCGGATCGTTGTATGGAAAACAAGTAGGAAATGCGAAAGTAGCTCGGAGTTCCTGACTTAGATTTTCTTTTTCGAGGTAACTTTTAGTATTTAGAGCGCACAAAAAGCAGATTACTGACTTAGGTGTATGTCCATAGTGGCCTTACCTTTTTAACCTAACCTAACTTCTTTTAGTTCATTTAAGCCTATCCCTGTAAACTACCTGACTTGAAACACGGTCTTGCAAAACCGTGTTTTAGTCAACAAGTCAATATGTGGGTCTGTTGCTTAGTGCTATTAGAGCTTGCCTGTTAGCAAGATCGAGTACAAAATGTCAATGCCCTAGGTTGTACGGGCATCTTTTGGCAGACATTTTATTATAAAACAAGTAAGTCAAGTAAGGCTCAAGAAGTCAAGACCCAAGATTGGTTTATATGGCAGCTATATCAGGTTATGAACCGATTTCAACCATACTTGGCACAGTTGTTGAATATAATAACAAAACACGTCGTGCAAAATTTCATTCCAATCGGATACGAATTGCGCACTCTAGAGGCTCAAGAAGTCAAGACCCAAGATCGGTTTATATGGCAGCTATATCAGGTTATGAACCGATTTGAACCATACTTGGCACAGTTGTTGGATATCATAACAAAACACGTCGTGCAAAATTTCATCCCAATCGGATAAGAATTGCGCACTCTAGAGGCTCAAGATGTCAAGACCCAAGATCGGTTTATATGGCAGCTATATCAAAACATGGACCGATATGGCCCATTTACAATACCAACCGACCTACACTAATAAGAAGTATTTGTGCAAAATTTCAAGCGGCTAGCTTTACTCCTTCGGAAGTTAGCGTGCTTTCGACAGACAGACGGACGGACGGACGGACAGACGGGCGGACATGGCTAGATCGACATAAAATTTCACGACGATCAAGAATATATATACTTTATGGGGTCTCAGACGAATATTTCGAGTAGTTACAATCAGAATGACGAAACTAGTATACCCCCCATCTTATGGTGGAGGGTATAAAAATTGGAAAAACCCCTCGAATTTAAAAATTCCAAAGCACAAATCGCCCAATTGGGCACATGTTTTTTTACTCCGTATTTTGGGAAGTTTCGTAAAAAAATTCGGGGAGAATTTAATTTTAGTTTTTAAGAACACTTTGATCTGAAAAATTAGTTTTTTTTCAAAAGTTTTCACTCTGTATCTCACCCGGCATATTTTTACCAGTTTTTTTCGATTTTCTCCCACTGTGCGCTGTTTTGATCCATCCGTGTACCATCAACTAAAAGATGACAACATCAGTGTCCCATCAAATTGACGGGAAACCTCTTCCATTCTACAAACCCTTCGATTATTCCTCAATTTTAAGACTTGCTCCTAATCCTTAAATCCATTCGGACTTCATCAAAAATCTCAAAACCGCAGTGGCTACATCATACTTAACCTGTATGCCCAAAGTTTAGACATCCAGAATTGTCTTTAGAGCCCTTTTGTATGTGATTTAAATTGCCCAGCCTATGCCACCAAACCACATTCTCTGAACCCGTTCTCAGGCAGAGGTCTTTACGATCCTGAAGGTCCTGGTAACGATTTCAATGTAGGAGTGGCTGCCCGATCGGACTATTCCGATATAAGTGGGCAGTCTAGCAGCGCTAAAGGCGTCTGGCTATGTGTAATCGAGACCGGTTAGGATATGTGACGACCATCTTCAGTCTATGCTGAATTCAGGGCCATCTAAGAATGCTGATACGACTTTTTATAGAACTTTTAAATTACCTTAAACTAAATCACTTCCATGTGGTCAACTTACATTTCTCACATCATTGATGTTGCCCAAAACGTCTTGACCCACCAGACGAAAGGTGAAACCATGAGCATGAAAGGGATGCGTTGAGTTCATATAATTTGCCACCACCAATTCGATGGGCTTATAAGCAGGCATTCGCACAACATTGGTGCACTCGCAATTGGTGCGGCGACAATTTATACCAGCAGCCTGGAAGCCAGTACGGTTACAGAAATAATTGTCATCATTGAAAAGATGGCGACCCTGCAGCAAGGACACCGAGGGAAAGGCAAAAGTGATCTCGTCCACTTGCAAATACTCTTCACCGTCCAACACCAACTGACCAAAGCTCATGTAGTAGGTGATGAATTTGGTATAGGCAGGCCACTCCAAAGGCGTGAGTGATTGCAGGCCCAGGGTGGGCACATCATTGCGTTCATCTCTGGTAGCTAGATTTGAAACTTCCGTCAAAGTATTGATACCCACTGGAGCCTCTGAGGTTGTTGATTTTATTTCATTACTCAGCTCGGTTATCTGCTGAGCTGGCAAACGCCGCCGTGAGGCACCACGATAATGTAGTATGGCACCCTGGTATAGATTCAAATTTTCGCAATCATTATAGCCCTTGACACGTATCCAATAGTTGCCTGTGTACTGATTGGCTAACAGACACCGGCACTTAGGTGGGGTCACAATACCAAACATGAAACAACTTCGGATCGTTGTATGGAAAACAAGTAGGAAATGCGAAAGTAGCTCGGAGTTCCTGACTTAGATTTTCTTTTTCGAGGTAACTTTTAGTATTTAGAGCGCACAAAAAGCAGATTACTGACTTAGGTGTATGTCCATAGTGGCCTTACCTTTTTAACCTAACCTAACTTCTTTTAGTTCATTTAAGCCTATCCCTGTAAACTACCTGACTTGAAACACGGTCTTGCAAAACCGTGTTTTAGTCAACAAGTCAATATGTGGGTCTGTTGCTTAGTGCTATTAGAGCTTGCCTGTTAGCAAGATCGAGTACAAAATGTCAATGCCCTAGGTTGTACGGGCATCTTTTGGCAGACATTTTATTATAAAACAAGTAAGTCAAGTAAGGCTCAAGAAGTCAAGACCCAAGATTGGTTTATATGGCAGCTATATCAGGTTATGAACCGATTTCAACCATACTTGGCACAGTTGTTGAATATAATAACAAAACACGTCGTGCAAAATTTCATTCCAATCGGATACGAATTGCGCACTCTAGAGGCTCAAGAAGTCAAGACCCAAGATCGGTTTATATGGCAGCTATATCAGGTTATGAACCGATTTGAACCATACTTGGCACAGTTGTTGGATATCATAACAAAACACGTCGTGCAAAATTTCATCCCAATCGGATAAGAATTGCGCACTCTAGAGGCTCAAGATGTCAAGACCCAAGATCGGTTTATATGGCAGCTATATCAAAACATGGACCGATATGGCCCATTTACAATACCAACCGACCTACACTAATAAGAAGTATTTGTGCAAAATTTCAAGCGGCTAGCTTTACTCCTTCGGAAGTTAGCGTGCTTTCGACAGACAGACGGACGGACGGACGGACAGACGGGCGGACATGGCTAGATCGACATAAAATTTCACGACGATCAAGAATATATATACTTTATGGGGTCTCAGACGAATATTTCGAGTAGTTACAATCAGAATGACGAAACTAGTATACCCCCCATCTTATGGTGGAGGGTATAAAAATTGGAAAAACCCCTCGAATTTAAAAATTCCAAAGCACAAATCGCCCAATTGGGCACATGTTTTTTTACTCCGTATTTTGGGAAGTTTCGTAAAAAAATTCGGGGAGAATTTAATTTTAGTTTTTAAGAACACTTTGATCTGAAAAATTAGTTTTTTTTCAAAAGTTTTCACTCTGTATCTCACCCGGCATATTTTTACCAGTTTTTTTCGATTTTCTCCCACTGTGCGCTGTTTTGATCCATCCGTGTACCATCAACTAAAAGATGACAACATCAGTGTCCCATCAAATTGACGGGAAACCTCTTCCATTCTACAAACCCTTCGATTATTCCTCAATTTTAAGACTTGCTCCTAATCCTTAAATCCATTCGGACTTCATCAAAAATCTCAAAACCGCAGTGGCTACATCATACTTAACCTGTATGCCCAAAGTTTAGACATCCAGAATTGTCTTTAGAGCCCTTTTGTATGTGATTTAAATTGCCCAGCCTATGCCACCAAACCACATTCTCTGAACCCGTTCTCAGGCAGAGGTCTTTACGATCCTGAAGGTCCTGGTAACGATTTCAATGTAGGAGTGGCTGCCCGATCGGACTATTCCGATATAAGTGGGCAGTCTAGCAGCGCTAAAGGCGTCTGGCTATGTGTAATCGAGACCGGTTAGGATATGTGACGACCATCTTCAGTCTATGCTGAATTCAGGGCCATCTAAGAATGCTGATACGACTTTTTATAGAACTTTTAAATTACCTTAAACTAAATCACTTCCATGTGGTCAACTTACATTTCTCACATCATTGATGTTGCCCAAAACGTCTTGACCCACCAGACGAAAGGTGAAACCATGAGCATGAAAGGGATGCGTTGAGTTCATATAATTTGCCACCACCAATTCGATGGGCTTATAAGCAGGCATTCGCACAACATTGGTGCACTCGCAATTGGTGCGGCGACAATTTATACCAGCAGCCTGGAAGCCAGTACGGTTACAGAAATAATTGTCATCATTGAAAAGATGGCGACCCTGCAGCAAGGACACCGAGGGAAAGGCAAAAGTGATCTCGTCCACTTGCAAATACTCTTCACCGTCCAACACCAACTGACCAAAGCTCATGTAGTAGGTGATGAATTTGGTATAGGCAGGCCACTCCAAAGGCGTGAGTGATTGCAGGCCCAGGGTGGGCACATCATTGCGTTCATCTCTGGTAGCTAGATTTGAAACTTCCGTCAAAGTATTGATACCCACTGGAGCCTCTGAGGTTGTTGATTTTATTTCATTACTCAGCTCGGTTATCTGCTGAGCTGGCAAACGCCGCCGTGAGGCACCACGATAATGTAGTATGGCACCCTGGTATAGATTCAAATTTTCGCAATCATTATAGCCCTTGACACGTATCCAATAGTTGCCTGTGTACTGATTGGCGTGTAAGATAAAATCAAATCTCTCGGCTGAGGTAAGGAAAAATTTATCCCCATAGACAGGTTTCAAGTCATTGCCATCCGAGGCTATCATCAGCATTTTGTGATTTTCTATGGAAAATTCCACTGGACAATTGAAGACCCCATTGCTGATGACACGCATGCGATAACGCATTCCCGGCGAGACATTAATGCGTTCATAGCGATGCCTGGAGTCATTGTCGGGCCAGGAGTTCAAATGATTACGGCCTTTACCATTTATCACCAGATTACGGGGACGTGTAAAGTCTCCACTATAGACGGTGTCCTGTATTATCATGGTGTGCTCCACCAAATCGTAGTCATACAAATTGGCATGGCGATTGTTCTCCTTGGTCTGGCGTATGATCAAAGCTCCTGCTGCACCCAGAGCTCGCTGCCATCCCATGTGACTATGATACCACACCGAGCCACTGCGATCCACAGGAAAAGTGTAACGTTGAACCTCTCCTGGAGAAATCGGGTATTGGGTGACAAAAGGCACTCCATCCATATCGGGCGTCTGAGACATATGCAAACCATGCCAATGTGTGGTGGTGTCCTCCCTCAGATAGTTGATCACATCCGCCACTATGGTATCTCCCTCACACACCTCTATTGAGGGAGCTGGCCACTGGCGATTCACTGCTATCACCTCATTTGGCACTCCATCACCATATATACAATTCTCCGATTCACAAGTACTAGGATCGTACAGGCAATTCTGGCATTCGGGACCCAATGTCTGATAGTAGTGCACTATGATGCGATAATAACAGGATTGACTTTTACCCTGTTGACAAACCCTGCGGCAGGGATGACGATCAAAGCTGCCATAGGCAGTGTCACCTCCAATTGCTGGTACATCATTGTAAGGCCCAGAAAATAGAGGGGTCTCCTTGTGCTTGTTGCCAAAGATGTCACTGAAGCCCCAATACAACTTCGATATATTCGCCGAATTCAATTCCATGGGCAAGTCAATGACTTCCTCCTCGGTAGTGGCGATGCCATTATTGTCCATTTTAGTATCCATGTTCGTATCTGCTTCTTTAGTATCCTTTTCTTCAGCTGGAAGCTCCTTGGACTGTATACTCGTAAGTATCAGCAACATTGTCCCAATCCATATCCACTTGAAGAACATCTTTCCTTTTATAATTTCTCTCACTTTTACTTTTGTTTATTCACTTTGACCGTTTCATTTAAGCTTAAGACCACAACTGACCACAGCCATTGTCATTAACTTCCGAAGAAAGTTTATCCAATGCCCCCTCAAAGTCACAACACGGAATGACCAATCGATTGTCGCTGGCCATTGATATGCCGGCTGCATCACCATACCGCATTCCACTATTTGTGATCGGCATTCATAATCAATGTTGTGCTGCGCATGCTCTCTGGGTCATATGTTTATTCTTCTGTTGCTCCTCTTCTGGGTTAGTTTGCATTACATTTCGGCGGGAAGGTTGGTGGCAATCAATCACGTTGACAATTCGTTATATTGTCAATGGAAATTAGACACTTTTTGTGAGTTCGTGCTTTTGTTAAAAATTATGTAGCATACTTTAAGGTGTCAATAATTTTTGGAATAATACAAAGACGGGAGGTGTTTATTAACCCCAAATGATTTCGAAATTTTCTGGGAAATGAACTTTAATTCAATAAAATTTATTTTTAATATTCCAATAAAATTTAAATTTATTAATATAAGGAGTTACGAGTCCTCCCGGTTCCGTAGGATGCTATCTAAGGACCCGAAAATCCTTAGGAGCATTGTGAGAAATGTGGAACCTGTCTTAGTCTAGCTCTGAGACTCTCAAGCAAGTGGCTGCGATGTACTTCTCCGGATATTCAGTCATAGCGCATTTAATGATAAGCATTTAATGATAAGCATTTAATGATAAGCAACTTTTAACGACAAGTTTTCTCTGTGTGCTGGGGTTCAGCTCAGCTCAGGGGCAAGGTTCGTCATAGAAATATATCTGATCTTGGACTGGGAGAGTGAAAAGCCTCTAAATTTCGTTTTATATGTTTTATTTGCTTGATGAAGTCTTAAAGCTAAAAGGTGAGGGATGTGATTCGGGAGCACAATCGCTGGGGGGATCGGTGGGTCGGTTTGCGAGCGGGCACACTGTAATACACTGTTAGGCACTGTGGTTCGACAGCCGGTAGGTGACACGAAGCACACCCCAATACACGGTTGGACACTGATTGGTGGCTAGGAGGCACACCCGAATACACGTTACTATTCGGGTTAACCGGCGTTCACGGCACGAAGATGCGGAAGTTCACACCGTTGCGAAACGAGATATTCGGACACGGTGAACACAAGAAGTCACACCCTAATATGCGGTACAGTATGGGGAATGCTATGGGTGTCAAGGGGGTACACGGTAATACACGGTTCAGGACCACAGGAGAACGGCACGGGGTGTCGATAGAGATAAATGTAGTTTCGGGCGCGGTGGGAAGAAGGTACACCTAATTATACGGCCCTATACACAGGTTGGTGGCTAGGAGGCACTCCCTAGTACGCGGCACTGTTTACTTGGTGACGGCATGAGGAGGAAAGAGAGGGCATTCCGTTTATAAAAGTGAGGTTTCGAGCGCGGTGGCAAGAGAGTGGTAAGGAGGCACACCCTATCATACGGCACAATACGCGGATTGGTGGCTACGAGGCGCACCCTAGTACACGGCACTGTTCGTGTTTATTAGCTGACGGCACGAGGTTTCGAGAGAGGGCATCCCGTTGATAAAGTGTTGGTTTGGGGCGCGGTGTCAAGAAGGCCCACCCTATTATACGGCACAATCGGTGGCTAGGAGGCACACCCTAGTACACGGCACTATTCATGTTTATAAGCTTATGGCGCTAGGTATCAGGAGGGGCACTCCGTTGATAAAAGTGGGGTTGATGGCGCGGATTATACGGCGCTATACGTAGGTCGGTGGCTAGGAGGCACCCCCTAGTACACGGCACTGTTCGAGTTTACTAGGTGACGGCACGAGGAGGCGAGAGAGGGCAATCTATTGGTAAAAGTGGGGGTTCGGGCGCTATGGCAAAAGAGTGACAAGAAGACATACCCAATTATATGGCACTATACGTTGGTTGGTTGCTAGAATGCACACCCTAGTACGCGGCAATATTCGTGTTTACTTGGTGACGGCATGAGGAGGAAAGAGAGGGCACTCCATTGATAACAGTGGGGTTGCGGCGGCAAGAGAGTGGCAAGGAGGCACACCCTATCAAACGACACAATACGCGGATTGGTGGCTAGGAGGTGCACTCTAGTACTCTTCGGGTACTCTTCGGGTTTATTAGCTGATGGCACGAAGATGCGAGAGAGGGCATCCCGTTGATAAAAGTGGGGTTTCGGGCGCGGTGTCAAGAAGGCACACCCTATTATACGGCATAATCATTGGCTAGGAGGCACACCCTAGTACACGGCACTGTTCATGTTTATTAGCCTATGGCGCAAGGTGTCAAGAGGGGGCACTCCGTTGATAAAAGTGGGGTTGAGGGCGCGATGGGAAGAAGGCGCATCCTATTATACGGCTCTGTACGCAGGTTGGTGGCTAGGAGGCACCCCCTAGTACACGGCACTGTTCGGGCTTATTAGCTGACCGCACGAGGTGTCGAGAGAGGGCAACCTGTAGATTAAAGTGAGGTTTCGGGCGCGATGACAAGAAGGCGCACCCTATTATACGGCACTATATGCAGTTGGGTGGCTAGGAGGCACACCCTAGTACGCGACACTATTCATATTTACTAGGTGAAGGCACAAGGAGGTGAGAGAGGGTACTCCGTTCAAAAAAGTGAGGGTTCAGTCGCGGTGGCAAAAGAGTGGCAAGAAGGCACACCCTATTATACGGCACTATACGCAGATTGGTGGTTAGGAGGCATACCCTAGTACGCGGCACTATTCGTGTTTACTAGGTGACGGCACCGATTTTGTATAAGTGAGCTCGTAGTCTTATGTGTCCCGTTATGAGCAAAAAAGTATAGCAAAAGCTATACTGACCTCTTTCTTACTTTCTTTCAGTAATAGCCTCGTCCTCTGACGATCCCGATCACCCCATAGGATTTTCGCCGCCCTACCGACTGTTTCACTGTTCCACATGCGCGTTCGTCGTCCACGGCCTTAACTCGGACTGCTTTGACCCGTAACGCTTCGATTTAACCAAGTTTATTGACGGCATTCCTCTGTCTTCCACCGCCAAATCGTCTGCGCTTTCATTTCCTCTCCGTCATAGCCCGACACCCAAATGATATGGATTTTGGCATTCACAGAGAAGGCGTTTATCTCTTTCTTACACTGCAAAACTGTTTCGTGACCTTACCGTCCTGGTTGTTATTGCCCTTATGGCCATTTTACTGTCCGTAAAGATTTTCACACTCGACGTCCTCGCGTAAGCACCACAACACCTCACGCATTTCGTAATCGTCCGGATCTCCGCCTGCAGGACCGTATTATGGTCAGGCAATCTAAAACAGATCTCAGTCCCTGGGTTCTCAATGTAGACCCCAGGCCCACTTTGTCCTCTAGCTTTGATCCATCCGTATAACATGATCTTCCAGATGGCAAAGATAGGATTCAGTCAGTCCAAGACTGTGCCAAATTTTAATGGGTGATTATACCCTCCTAATGTTGGCCACTTTTGTAAGATACTTTACCGATTTGGGGAAGGATCATTGAGGGAAGGGTTAGAAGGGAAGGGAATACGCTATGCTGCTATCGCAACTCGGAATTTCTCTCTACTATTACACACCTCCTTCAGTGTTTATTAAAGAAACTGCCTAGTGCCTAGTATGGACTTTGCATTAATGTTGAACAGAAAACGAAAACTTGGCATTTTATGGGGACCTATCTTAAATGCACTACAGTTGGCACTGTCTCCGGAGTCCAAGTACTTGGACTTGTTTCTTGTGTAGGGGACTGAATTCACACTACTAATCCCAAAACTCGATAAGAAGGAGTTGGGGGGATGGTTTTTCACCGAGGTAGTTCGACCGATTCTCACCTATGGATGTTGTTGTAGTAGTGTTTTGTGTTCTTATCTTTCGTCTGCTTGATTCTGTTGAGTGTCCAGATCCAAGAACTCTGCGACTAAGATGGGGTGCGTCCAAAAGGAACTGAGTCTAAGACGCGTGTGTCTGGCTAGGCAGTTTAACAGGTGACGTGTGTCGTATGGTCACAATCGGGACATACATCCCGCACATTGGTATCCATCCTTGCTCTGCAGGAATTGAGACGGCTGCCGGATCGTAATTGAGCCAAAACTACTCTGGTTTGCCGGAGAGGTCAATTTCTTCTGGAATGGTTAATAGGTAGAGGTTAAACAGTGCCGGAGATATCAACCCACATTGGCGAACTCTACAGCGTTTCGATTTCTTATCCCTTAATTCCATGAATGACTAGCGACCACACAGGTAATTCGCGACCCAGCGTTTCAGGTCTAGCTGGGGGGACGTATCAAATAGTTTGGCATGGCTGACCGTCTCGAATGTCTTCGATAGGTCCAGTGCGACGCGGACCGTCCTATCATATGGCCTGGGTTGAAGCCGAGGCAAATGTGGGCGGTGATGGCATGCATAGCAGTTTTTGTGCTATGCAGTCTTCGAAATCCATGCTGTCCTCAAGCGTCTTGGCTACTGGTGAGATTAAGGAGAAAGGTCGGTACGACTCCCCCTTACTTGGGTCCTTTCCAGGCTTCAGTAGCGCGATCACTGTGCCCATCTTCCAGACATCGGGTACTATACAAGTATTCATATACAGGTTGAGGACAGTTGTAAGGAACTCAGTGTAGAGATTCCTTCGTGGCCCAACGCCTTAGATGACTTGGCGCCACAGATGACATTCGTAACCTAGTGCAAGGTAAATTGTGATGGCTGTTCTTCAGCTCGAAAACCAAGGATAAGACAAATGACTCCTCTCCCAGTATACCACCCTTGCATTTTGCCTGGTTTTCGCAGTATACGCAAGTGGTAAGCACATAGTGAAAATAGTTGCCAGATGGGGCGCCGTATATCCGACCTCCTTCTGTAGTAACGCCGGAAATATTCCATCGGGTCCGGATGACTTTAATGGTTTGCAGCTCCTCCTGGCTTCCTTTAGCATAAATTCTATAATGAAAAGCCTTCGATAAACCTCATTATTCCAAGATTCCGGGTCTCGGTGAGTCCCGCCGTAGCCTGGGAGCGAAGTGAATAAAATCTTTACTAATGTGTTAAACTCCAGCTTCTTTCCGGTATACCATTTTAGTAATAACGTCCATTGCATGTTGTTGAACTTTTTACTCAGAAATGAGTTTTCGCTCAACCATAACAAAATTTATGACCAGTGTCATATGTTTATGTACCAACAAATGATTCACTTGAGTATGATGCTCTAAATGTGGTGAGGAAAAAAAAAGTTTAAAAATACGCTTCTCAGCTAAACAATTTTTGTTAACACCATAAAGATTTTTAATTATTATGATATCCGTTTTAGTGTGAGCTATAGTATGGGTGTCATATCTTCAAATGAATTGCCTTTAAATGGAATAACCATAACCGATTATCCGGATTTGAATTTCTCTAAAATCTAAACCTCTGATATAAATTGCCTACCCATTGATTCAATTTCAAAGTACACAGCTAAATCTCCCATCTGCAATGAATCATGGATTCTCTTTTTTGTTGTGGCCCCCAGAATTAACTCTTCCACAAATAGACAGCATTGTAACTCTTCAGCATCTCTCAATGGAAGTGCTGTAGTGAGATTGGAATATATTCTCAAATTTAGACTCTCCTTAGAATGAAGAAAATATTTTCTATTGAATTAAGTGAAATTTGAGCTTCTTATCAATTGTCGAGCAGACTCTTGCGGATTCAGTTCTACAAATAGAAATAGCGCATAAAACCGTCAAATAATTCATTTAAGCAACTACGGACTAGGGATCACAACGCAAACGTAAAATGTTCCATGGATTAGGGGGAAGAGCGCTAATGGCGCTGGTTCTGGTCAACATTGGCGTAATGTGTGTCTATGGCCAATACTATGGCATGGCAAACAATGGATATACAGGTAAACGAGCTGCTACAAACCTACTTTCAATCTCAAGAAGTTACTTTCCCTTTATGCCAGGATGTTTCACGCCCGACTTTAAACCGGGCCTGTGTGTGCCCATGGCCAAATGTCGTCGCATAGAATGGTTGCTAAAGACTTGGTCACCTCCCTATCCCGAACATATTCATCGTTACATACGACAAAGTCATTGTGGCTCTAGCGGCAATGTGGTAAATATTCCACACCGATGTTCTTAATCAATGAACAATGGCACATTGCCACCCACCACTGGCTGATTGACACTTCTAAACGTGAATGCATTCTTTTTTTCGTTTCTCTGCCTGCAGCATTATGCCTGTTGCGCTTCTTACGACATCAATACGGGCCACCCATATTATGCCTCGCCGCCACAAGTGCAGATTGCTAAACCTTCACCTTCACCTCCATTTGTGCATAATCCCCGAAATCCGCTGCACAGAGATGCCAATGTCCAATATCCAGTCATAGTGGAGCCTTATCATCCGCATATTCCCCATTCTCATTATCTACCACCTACCAGCAGTTATGTGCGATCAGCAGTGGGCGAGCAAATACTGCGTTCAATGCCTTGTGGTCCTTTGGCTGGTGATCGTATAGCAAATGGTGAAGTGGTACGTCTTTCGGAATTTCCCTGGATGGTTTTACTGGAGACGAGGGGTGGCAAGTCACGTCAACGCTTTCGTTGTGCAGGAACTTTGATAAGCAATCAGTATGTGTTGACTGCTGCCCATTGTGTGGATGATCGTAATGAGGTGTAAGTAAGGAAATATGGAATGTTTTTTCTTCATAACTAATCCTTTGATATGTTGCCCTCTGTTATAGGTTTTCAGTGCGTTTGGGTGAACATGATCTGGGCCATGAACATGATTGTGAGAATTATCGAAAATCTTATTCCGATTCGAATTGTGCTCCTCCCTATGAGGATGTGGAAGTTGAAAGTATTACATCCCATCCTGATTATAAACGTCATCCATTAATGAATGATATTGCTCTGATCAGATTGCAGCGTCCCGTGCAGTTTAAAAGTGAGTAGCACCCACATAATGTCTGAAATTTAAGACCAACATGTTTTTTCTTTATCCTAGGTCACATTAAACCTATATGCTTGCCTCTGGATGCCCATATTGATGCCCAAATGGCTATGGATCAAATAGTTGCCGGTTGGGGTGTCACCGAAAAAGGTGAGCTGAATGGTATATCATATGCGCCCTCCAGGCGCATATGATATCGGTTTATATTGAAACTTTATACAAATATGAACCGATTTGGTGCATTTACTAGCACAATGCACGACTAACTGCTATATAGGTTAGCCGAAGCAGATGGACGAACATGGCTAAATCGACTCATAATATTATTGCGACCAAAAATTTCGGTCGGTGAAGGTTTTTTTTGAGTCCCATATTGCGATGTTCAGTAAATCATTGCTGTTTGCGTGGTGTTTTGGGTAAGGGTTAGACCCACAGAAAATTGGTCTCGAAAGTGAGCATTAATTTCGTGCTCTACTCCCCAATACCTCTTATTTGAGCCCTACATTGACACGGTCGGTAAATATGTCCGATTTAGGGGTGTTTCGAAGAGTGGGGACGTCCCCCTAACACTTAGCCTGAAAATAAATTTGCATCGTGCTCTACTCTCAAATATCGTATATATGAACCCCATATTGCCATTGGCCTCAAAATTGGATATCTAATTCGTTTTCAAATCTCAAATACCATTCACTTAAACCCCTTATTGAAAAGGGCAGCAAATATGTCCGGTTTGGGGCATGGACCCTAAAAACTATCAATATCGAGCTCCACTCTCTTTAAGACCCAAATTGTCATGGAGAGCAAATACCTCCTACATTCGTAGTCTACTCCCAATTACCTTTCATTTAAGCCCCATATTTCCATAGTCGACAAACATGACCGTTTTGGGGGCTATTTTGAGGGATGAGTCGGCCACTCAGTGACTTGGCCCTGAAAATATATATCAGATTCTTGTTCTACTCTAAAATGCCTCTTATTTGAGCCCCATATTGCAATGCTCAGCAAATACATCCTATTTGGGTGGTTTTATGGGGTGGTGTGGACCATAAACACTTTTTCCCCAAAAATGTATATCAGATTCGTGCTTTACTCCCAAAGACTTTTCATTTGAGCCCCATATTGCTATGGTCGTAAATTTTTCCCCTTTGGGGGGTGTTTTTGGGGAGGAGCGGCCCCCCAACAACTTGGTCCAACAGTTAGATATCAGATTCGTATTCTACACTCAAATACCTTTTATGTGAGCCCCATATTGCCATGATCAGTAAATAAGTCCTGTTTGGGGGTGATTTGGGGAAGGGGTGGACCCCCAGAAACCTGATCCCACATTTGGGTATCCAATTCGTAATCTACTCGCAAATACCATTCATGTGAAACCCATATTGACATTGTCAGTACATATGTCCGATTTAAGGGTTGTTTGGGGGTTGAGGTCCCCCAAATACTTGCTCCGACAGTTAGATATCACATACGTTTTCTTATCCTAAATACCTTTCATTTGAGTCCCATATTGTCGTGATTTGACTATATATATATATTTGGTAGGATTTGGGGTGGGGCCGCCCCCATAGGTACCCCATCCGAAATTTGGATACTAAATTTTTATTTTTAGGGTACTATATGAGAGCACACAAAATTTCGCTTAAATCGCACCACCCATCTTTGAGATCTGGCGTTTCTGAAAATTAGGGTAAGGGGGAGGGTCCCTTTCAGATATCAAAAAATGTAGTACCCTATTTTCACCACGGGGTAATATCTCCAAAGCATTTGATAGCGTCTTCTATCAAAGCTAGTCGCTTTTTATACCCTACACCACCACTGTGGTACAGTGGGGGGTGATTTGGGGAAGGGGTGGACCCTTAGAAACCTGATCCCACATTTGGGTATCCAATTCGTAATCTACTCGCAAATACCATTTATGTGAAACCCATATTGCCATTGTCGGTACATATGTCCGATTTAAGGGTTGTTTGGGGGTTGGGGTCCCCCAAATACTTGGTCCGACAATTGGATATCAGATACATCGAAATATCCATTTCCGACCCTATAAAGAATATATATTTTCTTGATCAGCGTAAAAATCTAATACGATCTAGCCATGTCCGTCTGTCTGTTGAAATCACGCTACAGTCATTAAAAAAAGAGATAATGAGCTGAAACTTTGCCCTCTGCTGGTAAAGTTCGAAGATGGGCTATATCGGACTATATCTTGACATAGCCCCCATTTAGAACGATCCGCCGATTTAGGGTCTTGAGCCCATAAAAGCCACATTTATTATCCGATTTTGCTGAAATTTGGGACAGTGAGTTGTGTTGAGTCCTTCGACATCCTTCTTCAATTTGGCCTAGATCGGTCCAGATTTGGATATAGCCGCCATATAGACTGATCCGTTGATTAAGGGTATTAGGATCATAAAAGCCACATTTATTTTTCGATTTTACTGAAATTTGGACAGTGAATTGTGTTAGGCCACTCGACATCTTTCTTTTATTTGGCCCAGATCGGTTCAGATTAGAATATAGCTGCCATATAGACCGATCTCTTGATTTAAGGTCTTGCGCCCATAAAAGGCGTATTTATTGTCCGATTATATCGAATTTGGGACAGTGAGTTAAGTTGAGCCCCTCGACATACTTCTGTATACTTGCCATATAGACCGATCTCTCGATTTAAGGTTTTGGGCCCATAAAGGGCGCATTTAATATGCGATTTCGCCGAAATTTGGGAAAGCGAGTTGCGTTAGGCTTTTTGACAACTTTCTGCAATTTGGCTCAGATCAGTTCAGATTTGGATATACCTGCCATATAGACTAATCTCTCGATTTAAGGTTTTGGGCCCATAAATGGCGCATTTATTGTCCGATTTTGCCGAAATTTGGGAAAGTGAGTTAAATTGAGCTCCTCGACATACTTCTGTAATATAGCACAGATCGGTTCAGATTTGGATATAGCTGTCATACAGACCGACCTCTCGATTTAAGGTTTTGGGCCCACAAAAGACACATTTATTGTCCGATTTCGCGGAAATTTGGGAAACTGAGTTGCGTAAGGCCCTTCGACAACTTTCCGCAATTTGGCTCAGATCGGTTCAGATTTGGATATAGCTGCCATGTAGACCGATCTCTCGATTTAAGGTTTTGGGCCCATAAAAGGCGCATTTATTGTCCGATTTCGCCGAAACTTGGGACAGTGAATTGCGTAAGGCCCTTCGACAACGTTCTGCCAATCATCTCAGATCGGTTCAGATTTGGATATAGCTACCATATAGACCGATCTCTCGATTTAAACTCTCTCGAGTTCGCTGATATTCGACATCCCTGTCGTATATGGTTCAGATTGGTCTGTATTTGGATATGGCTACCATGAACTATATTTGGATATGACTACCATATGAACAATGACTTGCACTTATTAGACCACTCAATATCCGTGTCGAATTTGGTCCATATTTCGATTTAGCTGCTATGGGGGCATATATTATGCATTTTTCACCGGCTTATGACGAAAGGTGGTTTACATATATACCCTAGGTGGTTGTTGTTGTTGTTGTTGTTGTAGCAGTGTGTTGTACACTGAGGCGGTCAATCCGGTACGTACAACCGGCTGCCATGGGATTGACCCTAGGTGGTGGATATCCAGAGTTCGGCCCTTTATTCTTTTTACTTGTTTTTTTTGTGCTTTAACCTTAGTTTCGATTTGTCTCATCCATCAAACACCACGTGGAAATCAACGGGGTAATTGTCGTTGGCTAACGGTTAGTTGTTTACTTCTAAATGACGTGTATGGTCAAAGCCAAAATGAGTTTTTCCCGGAACTAATTTTTATGATTGAAACAATAATTATAATTCAAATCAAAATTTTAAATGGGTACTTTGAGCTATATTTAGCCATGAAACGAGAAAGAATTGTGGTGCGCAAAAGGTGGAAAACGCAAAAGGTCGAAAACGACTTTATGCTTTTATCCAGCTTTTATTAACTCTGTCAAAACGTCTTGGAGATATCTCAAGCCACAGTCAGATAAAGCGGAACTAATTCTTCCATACAAATACCATCAGCCGCTCCAAGCAGTCTTTTCTGTAAGGTAGTCGATTGAGAAACTGTCCATTCTATTCAAAATGCCTCATAAGAAGAATTTCATATGATCGCAATAGAGTGAATTTTTTGCTTCATTTATGTTCACTATTTTCCTATAGCTTTGCTCCTTGAATCTTATCTCAATTTTTATTTTCAATTTTTCTTACAGGTTATGCCTCCAATGTCCTTCTGAAGGCCACAATACCCCTACAAAATCTTGAATTTTGCCAGCAGGCCTTTCAACAAGACACCATCACCAATGAAGCCCATCTCTGTGCCGGGGGCATTGACAAGCGCAGCACTTGTCGCGCCGATTCTGGGGGACCGCTGTTCGCTGCCGTGCCCTATGAGCATCGTCAAATGCGTTACGTTCAATTTGGCATCACCTCAGGTGGAAGTAATGGCTGTGGTGGCAAACATAACCTGCCGGGCATCTATACAAATGTCCAAAATTATGTTAACTGGATTATTAACACAATTTTTTAATCGCTAATTAGGCTGACAACAAAGGTCTACACTTTTGGCCAAAAAAAAAAGGAAATGAGCTTTTGTATATCACCATATAATTGAATTACACGCCACTCAACCACGTGATAATTATGCTTTAGTTGTACCCAACCCCCCACCCCAAATCGAAATAATGATGTTATTATTTTCACAATTAGATGGTTGTTTAATTAAAATAAATAAAAATTTCGAATTATGTATCCACGGATGTATGTTTGTTCTATGAAAATTTTCATGAATGATTTTATTTGAATTGTTTTGGGGTTTTCGTGTCAGATTTTTCACACTCGATAGTTTTGAGTTTGCAAAATGATGTCAAATTTAATTTTTAATTAGATCGCCCAGAGCAAAATAAGTTGGTCGCTTATTAACGAACGGAAGCATTGCGATGACAGCGCTATGAAAAGTTTGTGATGCCGGCAATGTCCACGTGATTTTGAAATGGTTGTTGATTGTTAACTTGCAGCGGAATAATGAAATAAAAAAACAATCAAGCTTTAAAAAAAAGAAGACGGTTAAAAAACATAATTGCCAAAAAATATTTTTAGTTGAATTTTGAGTTTTAAAAATTTTTATATTTAGATTGAATGCCCATCTTTATAGAAAACTAGCCGCACCGGGCCCACTCCGCTGCGCCTTCTTTAACTCTCTAATATCTTTTTAGGGTGGGGACAATTCGCCCTGAATGCGGATATCGAATTCGTGCCATTGTAACCTATGACGCCTATGACGTGCCATTCTAGCCCTCCTGGAGAACATCGGACAAAGCAGTGTGTATCCCCTCTTAATGTTGGCGACATTTGCGAGGCACAATGCCATTCATTGCTATTTAAAAAATTTTTGCCCCAAAGAGGTGACGCCATTCGGACTCGGCTAATAAAAAAAAGGTGCCTTATCATTGAGTTTAAACTTGAATCGAAAAGCACTCATTGATGTGTGGGAATTTGCCCCTTCTGGGTTCCTGTTGGTAATGTTCTTCCTAGGGTAATGTTCTCATAAGGGGAGGGATGGCAACTCAAACATTTCGACTCAAATATGGATATCAAATTCGTGCTGCACAAAAAAAGAGGAAAAGCGCCACCTAGACTTGAACGCAAATTTGAATGTCATATTCGTAATCTACTCCCTAATACCTTTCATTTGAGTCCCATATAGCCATGGATGGCTAATATGCCCATTTGGGGATATTTGGGGGTGGGCGACCTCCCATTACTTGGACCTAATGTTTTATGCCATATTTGTAATCTACTGCGGAATACTTTTCATTTGAGTCCCATATTGACATGAACTTCAAATATATCTGTTTAGAGGAGTTTTGGGGTTGGGGGACCAGCTGGGTACTTGGACCCACATTTTTAAACCATATTCGTTTTCTGGTCTCCAATACCTTTCATTTGATACCCTCATTGTGCCCATCGGACCACTTTCGTATATGGATGGCGTTTTTGCGGTAAGGGGGAGGGTCTGCCTCCCGATGTTTCCTTCCAGACAAACGTACACAATTTATGAAAATTTTAAGAAAATCTGTTCAGCCAAGTATCATATAGTTATAATGGGTCTAATGGCGTGATTGAGGGGTGGCATGACCCCTTATACATCGATCTGATTTTGTATGCCAGCTTCGAAATATACTCCCGAATACCTTTCATTTGAGCCCCATATTGAAATGAACATCCTGTCTGTTTGGGGGAGTTTTGGGGTTGGGGTGGCCCGATAGGTACTTAGACTCAAATTTTGATAACATATTCGTATTCTACTCTCCAATACCTTTCATTTGATACCTATATTGTCCCGATCGGTCCTCTTTTGATTTTGGGTGGTGTTTTTGGCATAAGGGGGAGGGTCGTCCCCCTTCCTATACCGAAACATTGTATAACGACTGAACCCATTTTAATGAAATTTTCACAGATGGGCCCCCGGTGAAAATAGGGTACTACATTTTTTGATATTATCAGGGGGGCCGACCCTCCCTCAAAAACGCCAGATCTTGAAGATGGGTGCACCGATTTAAGTGAAATTTTGCATGGCACCTTATGGTATCCCAAAAACACGAAGTTAATAAAACATTTTGGGATCAAATAACCTGGGGGGACGCCCCATCCCAAAACCCACCGGGACGGACATGTTTACCGATTGCGACAATATGGGTATCAAATGAAAGGTAGTTAAGAGCAGAGTACGAAATTGGTATACAAATTTCACCTTAGGTGTTCGGGGGGGTCCTCCACCCCCAAAAACACCACCCTGCAGGACACTTAACAGCTTTAGGCAATATGGGTTTCAAATGAAAGTAGAATACAAATCTGACATATAAATTTATTTTTTTGCATCTGAAGGCCCTCCCCACCCCCCAAAATCTCCCAGCAGGAATTTTTTACTGATTGGGACAATATGGATACCAAATGAAAGGTATTTAAAAGTAGTGTACAATGCTGATATACAAATGTATTCCTCGGTGTCTGAGGCGTCCACCCCACCCCTCCTGCCAAAACCCCTCAACAGGACATATTCACCGATTGGCACAATATGGGTATTAAATGAAAGGTAACCTCTATACTACGATGGTCTCCAAGACAATTGGACCCAAATAATAATATCAAATTTGTACTCTACTGGCAAGGACGTTTTATTTAAGTCCCTTATTGACGCGAACTACATCCCTCGGATGACGTCGATGTCGCTCTAACCGAGAAAGCTTCTTAAGTAGCACCCAGTTTGAATATCCTGCTGACGTAGTCTGATACATGGTTCACAGTTCCCATCTCTATTAGGTCAAACTCAATATATTGCGCTGCTATCTTCCTGTTCAGTATCTCAAGGTCCTGCAGGAAAAGAGACTTCGCTTGTAGTGACTCACTTTTGGTAGATCAAGAGATGTCGGACATGCCATTTCAAGCAAACAAACCTCATTGATATTATTGCTGTTCTCCATACCCTGCTCACACGAGGCGAAAGGAGGTCCGCCGTAGCTAAGCCCTTTCTCTCATTGCTCAACAAAGAATTTAACAAGTAAAACCGTGCAGATGTTATCGGATGAAAATTTAGGCTTCTCGGCGCGCAAGAAGTCAAATCCCAGAATCGGTTTATATGGAAGCTCTATCAGTTTATAAACAGATTCGGACGATACTCAGCACATATGGTGGAAGTCACAAATCGGATGAAAATTGATGCCTACACGGGCTTAAGAAGTCAAAACCGGGGATGGGTTTATAGGGGCCACATCCAAATCTGAAGCGATGTGGCCCATTTTCAATCGCCAACGACCTACATCAATAAGAATTATATTTGCAAAATTTCAAGCGGATATCTTTTTGTTCGTTCGAATGCTGTCTTAATTTCGACAGACGGACGGAAGGACATGGCTAAATCGATCAGAAAGTCAAGACGATCAAGAATACATATACTATATAGGGTCTCAGACCAATATTTAGATACTACATTTGTCGAGTTCTTTTCCCGCTATCTCTTTTTAGAGAAACAAAGAATAAAAGAAAAGAATTGCTATAATATTGGAGCTATATCAAGTTATGGTACAACGAACCATAATTGAATTGAATGTTGGAGACCATAATTCGACTAAGAATTGCGCTCTTTAGGGGCTCAAGAAGTAAAATAGGGAGATCGGTTTTTATGGGAGCTGTATCAGGCTATAGACCGATTCACACCATATTAGACAAGTATGTTGAAGGTCATGGGAGAAACCGTTGCACAAAATATCCAAATTGGACAATAATTACACTCTCTGGAAACTCAAGAAGTCAAGATCCCAGATCGGTTTATATGGCAGCTATATCAAGTTATGGATCGATTTCAACGATATTTGGCACAGTTTTTTTAAGTCATAACAAAACAAGTCGTGCAAAATTTCAGCCAAATCAGATGAGAATTACCCCCTCTAGTGGTTCAAGAAGTCAAGATTCAAGATTGGTTTATATGGCAGCTATATCTGATTATTTACCGATTTAAACTAAACTTAGCACAGTTATTGGAAGTCATAACAAAACACGTCGAGCAAAATTTCAGCCAAATCGGATAAAAAATAGAAGAAATGAGCCCTCTAGACGCTCAAGAAGTCAAGACCCTAGATAGGTTTCTATGACAGCTATATCAGGTAATGAACCGATTTCAACCATACTCAGCACAGTTGTTGGAAGTCATAATAAAACACTTCATGCAAATTTTCAGCCAAATCGGATAAGAATTGTGCCCTCTAGTGGCTCAAGAAGTCAATATCCAAAACCGGTTCCGATGTAGCCCATTTACAATCCCAACCGACCTACACTAATAAGAAGTATTTTTTCAAAATTTGAAGCGGCTTGCTGTACTCCTTCGAAAGTTAGCATGCTGTGGACAGACAGACGGACGGACATGGCTACAATGTCATGACGATCAAGAATATATATACTTTATGGGTTCTTAACCGAATATTTCGAGGAGTTACAAACAGAATGACGAAATTAGTATACCCCCATCCTATGGCGGGGGTATAACAAGTAAAAACTTGCTAAGTTTGGCCGGACCGAATCTTGGTTACCCACTACAATAAATTTCGCTATAAATTTGACTTGATTAACTCAGTTAGTATTTGAGTTATTTTACAACAATCAAAATGGGAATTGGTTGCGGCTGCTACGGTCTCAAGTAGTCATATCGAGGAATGGGTATTTAAGGGGCCTATGTCAGTATATACTCCGATTCGGATCATGTCCGACACAGACGCTGGAAGTCATAGCAGAAGTCCTGGTGCCAAACTTCAGCCAAATCAGTTGAAAATTGAGGCCTCTATGCGCTCAAGAAGTCAAATCCGGAAATCGGTTTATATTGGGGTATACCAGTTTAGTGGCATGGGGCAGATTAATATCTGCACCCTCTTTTCAACCTAACCTACTAGTCTAGTCACTGATGATGACTAACACCTATAGCCTTCAAAAATATCGATCTCCCGAAAAGGCTGTATTCATTATCCTCATCTTAAATGAGTTTATAATGTGAATATATTTAGCATAATCCTTGATGGTGGGTAAAAGCTTTGTTGCATGATTTTCCTAAGCTGGCTATTTCCATATCAATTTTTCTACAATCTACAACATGATGCCAATTACAACTTTTATGTTCTTCTATTAGAAAAATACATAAATTTTTTTCCATTTGTTTTGCGAATATTCAGCATGAAAATAAATAAAATATTAATTATTATTAACTAACATTCATTGAAAGAATTGCATGCAATCCGAACTGGAGGTGAGCTTGAACGCTCCAACAACTCTGCATACGTCTGTCTGTCTAAAGTTTCGTCATATTGACAATAACATCAAATTATGTGATATATACCCCACCCCCAAATGGCCACACACGACACGACACCTGAGTCCCAGAATTGGGGGAGCAGGGAAGTCGCTAGCACTCAACCACACTCAATCGAAAATCAGGTGCAAATGGTCATCATAAAGGGCAACTATGAGGCAACTCTAATAAAAACAAGCAAAAGCGTGCTAAGTTCGGCCGGGCAGAATCTTATATACCCTCCACCATGGATCGCATTTGTCGAGTTCTTTTCTCAGCATCTCTTCTTAGGCAAAAAAAGGATAAAAGAAGAGATTTACCCTGCTATTAGAGCGTTATCAAGATATGGTCCAGTTCGGACCACAATTAAATTATACGTTCGAGACCTGTGTAAAATGTCAGCCAATTCGAATAAGAATTGAGCGCCTTTTGAGGGCTCAAGAAGTAAAATAGAGAGATCGATTAATATGTGAGCTGTATCAGACTATAGACCGATTCAGATCATAATAAACACGTATGTTAATGGTCATGAGAAGATCCGTCGTACAAAATTTCAGCCAAATCGGATAATAATTGCAACCTCTAGAGGCTCAAGAAGTCAAAATCCCAGATCGGTTTATATGGCAGCTATACCAGGTTATGAACCGATTTGAACCTTATTTGGCACAGTTGTTGGATATCATAACAAAATACTTCGTGCAAAATTTCATTCCAATCGGATAAGAATTGCGCCCTCTAGTGGTTCAAGAAGTCAAGATTCAAGATCGGTTTATATGGTAGCTATATCAGGTTATTGACCGATTTAAACGTAACTTAGCACAGTTGTTGGAAGTCGTAGCAAAACACGTCATGCAAAATTTCATTCCAATGGGATAAGAATTGCGCCCTCTAGAGACTCAAGAAGTTAAGACCCAAGATCGGTTTATATGACAGCTATATCAGATTATCATCCGATTTGAACCAAACTTGTTACAGTTGGTGGATATCATAACAAAACACGTCGTTCAAAATTTCATTCCAATCGGATAAGAATTGCGCCCATTAGAGGCTCAAGAAGTCAAGACCCAAAATCGGTTTATATGGCAGCTATATCAGATTATCATCCGATTTGAACCATACTTGTTACAGTTGTTGGATATCATAACAAAACACGTCGTAGAAAATTGCATTCCAATCGGACAAGAATTGCGCCCTCTAGAGCCTCAAGAAGTCAAGATTCAAGATCGGTTTATATGGTAGCTATATCAGGTTATTGATCGATTTGAACCTAACTTAGCACAGTTGTTGGAAGTCGTAGCGAAACACGTCGTCCAAAATTTCATTCCAATGGGATAAGAATTGCGCCCTCTAGAGGCTCAAGAAGTCAAGACCCAAGATCGGTTCATATGGCAGCTATATCAGATTATCATCCGATTTGAACCATACTTGTTACAGTTGTTGGATATCATAACAAAACACGTCGTGCAAAATTTCATTCCAATAGGATAGAATTGCGCCCTCAGAGGCTCAAGAAGTCAAGACCCAAGGTCGGTTTATATGGCAGCTATATCAAAACATGGACCGATATGGCCCATTTGCAATCCCAACCGACCTACACCAATAAGAAGTATTTGTGCAAAATTTCAAGTGGCTAGCTTTACTACTTCGAAAGTTAGCGTGCTTTGGACAGACAGACGGACGGACGGACGGACAGACGGACAGACGGACGAACGGACAGACGGACAGACGGACGGACAGACGGATGGACGGACAGACGGACGGACGGACAGACGGACGGACATGGCTAGATCGACATAAAATGTCACGACGATCACGAATATATGTACCTCATGGGGTCTCAGATGAATATTTCGTGTAGTTACAAACAGAATGACGAAACTAGTATACCCCCATCCTATGGTGGAGGGTATAAAAAATGCTAACAAGTGGGTGACAGAGGGTGGAGGAGGGGCAAGCTCCTCCTGCTGTAATTAAGCGAAGCAGTCAGCGTGAAAAAACCATGCAAACAGATAGCCCAGCACCAAAACACACCAAAAGTGCCTTCAATTTCTATTCTATGGCCCAGCTTAGAAAAAATTACAATGATGATCATGATCAACGCCAAAGTTGACAGCGTAGCGATGTTGCCCCAACTGCGAAAATGACGCCTCGCTTCAATATATGCCAATAAGCCAAATTCAAGCCAAAGTAAGCAGTCAGTCCCCATTTAGCTTTGCAACCAAACGGTAATCGAAATCGGTACAAATTCAATAGAAAAACAGAACGGCAACGAAAATATTTTCCAAAAAAAAATTGGATTTTAATTTTTAATCCCTACCTACGGACAAAGTACATTAAAAAGTAATTACGACTACTCTAATGGCTCGCTGTCATTCGCATTCGAATTTTCCAATCACATTGATTGTTGTTGTTGTGTCTGTGTTTTGCTATAACTTTAACGGTTTTGTAACGGGACAAAGCATTTTGGATCGCTTTCGACCCAATTCCAATGCCAATATCTCAACGCCAGATGAGCAAGTGAAAATCATTTCCGGTACGAAAGTGAAACGTTTCGAGCGCTTAACGGTACCCCTCGGTGGTGGCAATTATAATTTGGTGCACCAGCACCCATCGTATTTGGGTTTGGCCTATGTACGTACGCCCATAGTATATTTTCCTAAATTAAGGGAATATTTTGTAACACATTGGCCCCTCTATTATCCAGCGAGGGTAAGGCTGACCAAGGCATCATCTATCCATTAAACAAATAAAACAAAAATGAAAACTTTAGGCAAATTTCGCAATTTCTCTAAAAAAAGATTGAGAATGAATTGGTCATGGTGATGGGTTAAGAATACGAAATATTCAGTAAAATCAAATCAGGACATGTAAAGCAGATCGAAAGGACAAAACATCTTGATGATGAAAAGGATTTAATTAATAAAATTTTGAAAAAAAGTCGATGGTGTTACCAAGCATTTCGATATTGTGTACGAAATAAGAGCAGAAAGTATCATACATCGCACATTCTAAGCCAAAAGAGAGAGAGAGAGTTTTTATACCCAACACCATAGGATGGGGGTATACTAATCTAGTCATTCTGTTTGTAACACCTCGAAATATTGATCTAGGACCCCATAAAGTATTGGGTTGCCCAAAAAGTAATTGCGGATTTTTCATATAGTCGGCGCTGACAAACTTTTTCACAGCTTGTGACTCTGTAATTGCATTCTTTCTTCTGTCAGTTATCAGCTGTTACTTTTAGCTTGCTTTAGAAAAAAAAGTGTAAAAAGTATATTTGATTAAAGTTCATTCTAAGTTTTATTAAAAATGCATTTACTTTCTTTTAAAAAATCCGCAATTACTTTTTGGGCGACCCAATATATACATTCTTGATCGTCTCGACGTTCTGAGTCGAACTAGCCATGTCCGTCCGTCTATCGAAATCATGATAGCGGTCGAACGCATAAAGCTAGCCGCTTGAATTTTTGCACAGATACTTTATATTGATGTAGGTCGTTGGGGATTGACATTGAGCCATATCGGTTCAGATTTGGATATAGCTACTATATAAACCGATCTCCCGATATGACTTCTTGAGACCCTGAAAGCCGCAATTTTTGTCCGAATTGGCTGAAATTTTGCACATAGTGTTCTGTTATGACTTCCAATAACTGTGACAAGTACGGTTCAAATCGGTCAAGAACCTGATATAGCTCCCGATACAAACCGATCTCCCGATTTGACTTCTTGAGCCCCTGAACACCTTAATTTTCATTCGATTTGGGTGAAATTTTGCATATCGTGTTCTATTATGACTTCCAACAATTGTGCCAAGTATGGTCCAAATCGGTCTATAACCTGATATAGCTCCCATACAAACCGATCTCCCGATTTGACTTCTTGAGCCCCTGGATGCCTCAATTTTCATGCGATTTTGCTGAAATTTTGCACATAGTGTACTTTATGTTGATGTAGGTCGTTGGGGATTGCAGTTGGGCCATATCGGTTCAAATTTGGATATAGCTCCCATATAAACCGATCTCCCGATCTGACTTCTTGAGACCCTGGATCCGCAATTTTTGTCCGATTTGGCTGAAATTTTGCACACAGTGTTCTGTTATGACTTCCAACAACTGTGCCAAGTACGGTCCGAATCGGTCAAGAACCTGATATAGCTCCCATATAAACCCATTCCCCGATTTGACTTCTTGAGCCACTGGATGCCTAAATTTTCATGCGATTTGGCTGAAATTTTGCACATAGTGTTCTGTTAGGACTTCCAACAACTGTGCCAAGTACGGTCCAAATGGGTCTAAAACCTGATATAGCTCCCATACAAACCGATCTCCCGATTTGACTTCTTGAGACCCTGGAATCCTCAATTTTCATGCGATTTGGCTGAAATTTTGCACATAGTGTTCTGTTATGACTTCAAACAACTGTGCCAAGTACGGTCCGAATCGGTGTATAACCTGATATAGCTACCATACAAACCGATCTCCCGATTTGACTTCTTGTGCCCCTAGAGGCCTCAACTTTCATCCAAATTAGCTGAAATTTTACACATAGTAATCCGTTATGACTTCCAACAACTGTGCCAAGTACGGTCCAAATCGGTCTATAACCTGATATAGCTCCCATACAAACCGATCTCCCGATTTTACTTCTTGAGCCCCTAGCAGCCTAAATTTGCATCCAATTTAGCTGAAATTTTGCACATAGTGTTCTGTTATGACTTCAAACAACTGTGCCAAGTACGTTCCGAATCGGTCTATAACCTGAACTAGCTCCCATACAAACCGATCTCCCGATTTGACTTCTTGAGCCCCTAGAAGCCTAAATTTTCATTTAATTTAGCTGAAGTTTTGCACATAGTGCTCTGTTATGACTATAAGCAATCGTGTTAAATACGGTTCAAATCGGTCTATAACCAGATATAGATCCCATATTTTAGCAGAATCCAAGATTCGGCCCGGCTGTACTTATCACGCTTTTACCTGTTTGAGTATAATGTTTTCCCTTTAAAAACAAGGAAGATACTTCTCCCACATCAATAGGTTAGGTTAGGTTTAAGTGGCAGTCTGCCATCAGACTCACTAAGACGTTTTCATCCATTGTGATACCACAGGAACAAGAGAAGGAAGATGTCTTCTAGTTCCTACCGTTGAACCATCCAGATCGCTTTAAAAAGCCCAGTAACTTACGAATGTTCACATCCGCTAAATCAGACAGGTTCTCAAAGAAATGAGAACCTAAAGTGGTACTCCTTCTAACTACTAGTACGGGACACACACACAGAAGGTGTTTTATAGTCTCTTCTTCCTCGATGTCCCTACCGCTTTTGCAAAAGTCGTTGCTGGCAACCTTCAGTCTGTCAGCATGTTTTCCGATTAGACAGTGACCTGTCATGACGGACACAATGATTGAAACGTCTGTTCTAGCCAATGGCAGCAAAGTAGTAGACCTCTTCAAGTCTAGATGAGGCCACATAGTTTTGGAATGCTCACAGCCCCCTCTTTGTGACCATCTATCATTCTTTGCCCTTCGGGCCTGGTCCTAAAAACTTAGCTTACATGTCGCTAGAGGCATACCCACAGATATCAGTGTCCCTGGAGAATGTAAGTCTGGCAAGCTCGTCTGCTTTAGAATTCCCTGGGATATCTCTGTGGCCCGGCACCCAGAACAGGTGAATTTTGAACTGTTCAGCCATCCGTTGAGAGATCTGCGACAGTTGAGGGCGGTTTTTGTGTTCAGAAATACGTTCTCCAGAGATTTAATGGCTGTCTGGGATATCTCTGTGGGCCGGCATCCAGAACAGGTGAATTTTGAACTGTTCAGACATCTCGTTGAGAGATCTGCGACGGTTTTTGTGTTCAGAAATACGTTCTCCAGGGATTTAATGGCTGCCTGTCTGTCTGAGAAGATATGTATGCCAATCTTCGTAATGACATTATATCTTAGCCATTCCACCACTTCCTTTCCATTGCAAGGATCTCTGCAGTGGTCGGGAAACCTCTTCGATATGACCAGTTCTAGATCTTTAGAGTACACCCCAAAGCCCACCTGGTCGTTTAGTTTGGAACCATCCTTTTACAAGTCTATGTAACTTCTGTTACCAGGGATATTGTAGTTTCAATCGGTTCTATCAGGAATAGTGGTACAGTAATTTTTATCAAAAATCGGCTCAGGTAGGGTGTAATACACACTGCCTGGAACATCGAATATTGTATCAAGTATAACACAGTGTCCGTGGCCGCCACATGACCAATGAGAAAGCTCCCTTAACCTCACGGCAGTGGTCGCTGCAATTTGGGTAGCCACAATGTCCAGAGCCATAAGATGTAGCATTAAATTCAGTGCATCAGATGGTGTCGTCCTCAGTACGGCTGTGATGCACAAACAATCCATCCTTTGGATCCGGTTAAGTATTGTGCAGTAGGGGGATTTTTGAAGCGCCGTCTACCAGACCACAACACCATATAGCATAATAGGTCTGACAACGGCAGTATATACCCAATGCATGACACGCGATTTAAGCCCCCAAACTATTGCCAATGGCTCTTTTGCAGGTGTATAGGGCAAGAGTTTCCTTTCTTGCCCTTTCCAAAATATCGGATTTGAAGTTCAGTTTCCAGTCCAGCAAAACACCCAGGTATTTTGCGCTTTTTGTAAATGGAACATTCTCTCCACCCAAGGAGACAGGTTCCACTGTAGGCATATTGTATCTCCTGCTGAAAAGAACTACTTCTGTCTTGCACGGATTTATACCCAGACCACTTTCGGTAGCCCACTATGCTGTTGCACGTAGAGCTTCCTGAAGTATATCTCTTAGAGTGCTGAGAAACTTTCCCCTAACCGCAATTGACACTTCATCAGCATACGCGACCACTTTTACACATTTTTCTTCCAGAGACAATAATATATTTTTAATGGTTATATTCCAAAGTAGAGAAGACAGTACACCTCGATGAGTTGTTCTTCTGCTGACTCATCTTTTTAGATCAACAGATCCCAAGCCTGCCGTAATGCATCTTTTAGTAAGTAAGTTATTAATAAACTTTCTTACGGTAGAGTTGATGCCTAGAAACTCCAACTCCTTCATGATTGACATCGGTTTTACATTATTGAAAGCACCTTCAATGCCAAAAAATGCTACCATTGCATATTCCTTGAACGCGAGATAACCCTCTACGTAGCCGACTAGGTCGTGAAGGGCTGTTTCAGTGGACTTGCATGCTGCTGCCGAGACATCCGATCTCCGGAGATCTTTGCCCTAAGATATGTTTCTATCAACCTCTCAAAAGTCTTCAGCTTGAAGGATGACAGACCTATCTTTCGCTTTCGTATGGTACGGTTTTCCTTCTTTTAGAATGAAAATTAACTTTGTGTCCCTCCATCCCACAGGTATATATGACATGCTGATACAGGCAGTTTATATCTCCCTAAGCCTAGAAGCAAGTCTGTCTGAGACAGCTTGTAATTCAACCGTTAATACATCATCAGGGCCCTGCAACTTGAAGGATTCGAAACTTATCATCGCCCAAAGGATTTTCGGCTCAGACACAATTTCCCCGATAACCTCCGACGAATGCATACCCGTGACAACCCCTTCTAGAGCCACGTTGTTCGCTGGAGAGTTTCCCGAGAAATGTGTGTCAACGAGTAGTTCTAGTGTTTCCTCACTAGACATTGTCCATCCAGTATCTGACTTCTGAATATATCCCACCGTAATAGGTATCGAGGATAGGATCTTTCTTAGCCTAGAAGCCTCAGATGTATCATCCACGGAGATGCAGAATTCCGCCAAGGATTTGTTCTGAGCCTTTCTCAGCTCGCCCTTATATTTTCTTACCTCAGCTTTATAGACGTCTCAATCGTGTGGTGCCCTTGTGGCTTTCGATCTGTAGAGTTTATACCACCACCGCAGCTGTTGGGTCTTTAGAGTCCCTTCTAAGCCTACTGCCAGGCTCTAAATCTACCTCTCCACTGGAAATAGACACAAATCATCAACCGCCAAACGAATAACACTATCGTAGCTTTTCTTCAATGACTTAAAATTTTTTCCAAGAATACCTACCTATTACAGAAAATTTCTGAGCAGCGTAATAACAAAACGTCCGCTCCGCTCAAACAAAAATTTTAAGAATTCTTGTTCTTATTCTAAGGTTTGGTATTCTGCTTTCGGAAAAGCCGCGAAAATATTAATTGTTTCACGAGCGCAATTTGAAGAACGAATAAAACGTGTTAAGTTCGGCCGGGTAGATTCTTGGGTACCCACCACCATGGATTCCGCTAAAAATGTACCCTTAACCGAGTTTGGATTTGAATTATTTTGGTTTATGTAACCGTATTGACCGATTCGGATAAAACTTGACATGGATGTTGTAATAGGGTTTTGGGCCAAATCAGGGGAAAATTTACGCTTCTAAGGGCTGAAGAAGTCAAATCCGGGGATCGTTTATATGAGGGCTATATCTGTTTGTCGACCGATTCGAACCATACTTGGCATGGAAGTTGGAAGTCATAACTCAAGTCTTTGTTGCAAATTTCAGCCCTATCGGATGATAATTGAGGCTTCCAAGGACTAAAGAAGTCAAATCCGTGGATCAGTTTATATGGAGGCTATGTCGTAACACAAGTCTTTGTTTCAAATTTCAGCCAAATCGGATGAAAATTGAGACTTCTAAGGATTTAAGAAGTCAAATACGGCGATCAGTTTATATGGGGCCTATATCAGTTTATAACCGAATCGGATCACACTTGACATGGATGTTGAAATTCATAACACAAGTCTTTGTTCCAAATTTCAGCCAAATCGGATGAAAATTGGTTTCTAGGGGCTCAAGAAGTCAAATCCGGGGATCGGTTAATATGGGGGCTATATCCAAATCTGAACCGATATGGCCCATTTGCAATTCCCAATGACATACATCAATAAGAAGTATCTGTGCAAAATTTCAAGCGGTTAGCTTTGCGCGTTCGACCGCTATCGTGATTTCACCGATAGCGGACAGACGGACGGACATGATTAGATAGACTCGGAATGACTAGATTAGTATACACCAATCCTTTGGTGGTGGGTATAATAATGTCGACAATAGTTTCAAGTGTTGCTACTATAATATATTTTTTGCCATTTTCCTCAGTATTAGCAGAGTACTTCTTTTCCGCCCATTTTTAGCCAACGTTTCGCCAACATTTTTTTATATGGAGTTTGACAGCGTTCCGCTCAAGAAACTGAGCAGAATACCCTGGTTAAAATAGAATAATACCCTGAACCGTATATTTGAAAAATTTTCTTTTAACTCAGACAAGACCAAGGTGGTCTCACGCGAACAGCTGATAACAGCCGATCCGCTTGATGACAAGATGGCGGATTGCACCATATGATTTGTGGTTGTTGTATAAATAAGACCACCTTTAATTGTTTCGCCATGCTTTCTAGCAAGGAGTTTTCTATTCGTTTCTAAGGGTTGGTATTCGGTTCTGCGTTCGGAATTGTCGCTGAATTTTTTAATTGTTTCACGAGCAAAATTTTACAGTTATCAAATGTTTTTCTTGTTTTCTTACCAAAAGACATTATTTTCTCTGCACTTATTTTCAAAATCAATAAAATAACAAAAAGAAAAAAATATGACGGCAATGGTAGCCATAATGGTTTCAAGGGTTGCCAATATAATTTTTTGCCATTTTCCCACTATAAGCTGAGTACTACTTTTTCAACGATATTTCTCTAACGTTTCGCGATATTTTTTTTATATTGAGTTTAACAGCATTCCGCGTGAAAAGTTGAACTGAATACCCTGCTTAATTGAAATCGTTTTCTTGTAGTTTTAATCTAATTGGCTTGCAGCACTATCATCAAACACGTTCCATACATTTACATAAGATTCATTTTCTGTCTTCCTGCCACAGGTTGCACCGCATTGGCAGGCGGGAGCAAAATTGACCGGGGAAGGTATCGATGGTTTGATGACCTTTCAACAACTGCCCTATAACAATGATGTAAAGGTTACCCTTAATGCCACGGGAATACCAGCCGGCAAGCACGCTCTGCACATACACACCTATGGAGATCTTACGGAAGGTTGCACTTCAACTGGTGGACAATTTGCCAATAATTTTGTAAGCTTAATGCTATCGCTTTTACCTTATGGGATAATAAAGTTTTCTCTTTCCAGTTGGGCAATATCGATGTCAAAGAGAATGGCGAAGTTTCAGTGGTCTTCATTAGCATCTATTTGACTTTGTTTGGTTATAATGGCATCATTGGACGTTCCATTGTGATTCATGAGAGACCGATCGATTTGAACAGTGCCTTAAATGCTGAGGTATTTTCATCGCCAGCTATACATGCTATACCCGATGCCCAGGCTTATCAGAATGAAGAGAATTCCGTGGGTGCCGGTATAGCCTGTGGAATAATCAGTATTATGAAAGTCCCTGCACAAATACCTACTATAAATAAATAAAACATAATTTTATTCAACACCAAACACACCAATGTACCAAATGCACCAAAACATACATACATACATTAATATTTTTTTAAATACATTTTTTAGAAAACTATGTGGAACAATTTTTATTTTTAATAATGAGGCTCCTGTGTGAAGTTTTGAAGTTCGATTGACGTCGTACTATCTACACTTGTTTAACTCCCTCGACTCTACTTTAACACTTCACCCTTTATAATTTTAATTGGAATAACGTATGGCTTGTTAACTTGTAAACCTTTACCTTGTCGTTCTTGGATATTAGTATTCATATCCTTGCCTTTTGAGATTATTTAAGCGTATATGCTAATCCTATGATTATGACATACACAGCATGCATATGTAGCATGCTGTGTATGTGGCGGTCCGATGGGGTGTAGATAACCTTCCTACATGCCGAAATATTCCACTAGGACCTGATGATGTAAATTGCGAAAAGCTTTTTATTATTTGTCTGACCCTCATTTCCGTTACGATGAACTCTGGATAGACCCAAAGATAGTCCAAAGGTCACAGTGCTTCGTCTAGACCTTGAAAATGACGACATTATAACTACCACATGTCAACGCTTCCTAAGAAATCAATCAATTGTACAAAACATCTTTACTTGTAAAGAGCCCATTACGAATGAGACATAAAACGAGAAGCAAGTACCGTTACTATTCGAACATGATAAAACACATTTGTGTGTGTTTATAGTGTATAGCTATCATCGCTTTGTCAAGGAGGAAATATAAGATTAAAAAACTAATGCAGACTTTAATAAAATCCCTAAAATCCTGTGGCTACCAAGGAGCCTGTGAAAGTGAAAGAATTCTCAAATGGGCCATACGATGTGGGGCATGTTCAACATACTACAATGAACTGATCTCATGGTTGGAGGCACATTTGAACTGCATAACCTGTAGTGACCAAGTTCGATTGAATATTAACAATATGATAGATATTTTATGCACATCGGTGCTAATGATACCACATTATGGCTCGGAATTGGCCAGAAACCCTAAAGAATATCGCTTACAAACGATTAAAGTGTTAACACAACAATTGGAGTTGTCAAGAAAACCCATGGACTGTAGACGCTTTGACAACGAAGGCCCGTTCAAGGATTGTGATGGTGCACCGAAAAACATGAGTGTTGGTGGTCGTGGACTCCAGCTGTACATAACTCTGAATACAGAAAAACGTTCTAGTTATGGTGATTGGAATGAACGTCGGGTTCGTTACTAAACACTATTAGTTGTTACCAATTTAGTTAATAAGGCCTTCATATTTTGTACATACATTAATGTTGCAATTTTCCATTAGGTACAAACATAAATGAAATAATAAAACTGTTGAACTTACCATACCCTATTGCCGTTTTTAGTGGAATGACTTACAAACCACAAATGTATTTGTGCATGCCCAACACATTGAAATTCTCCAACAAGGCTCGGGAGGAGTCTTAGCTATTGGTAACAGAATGGATATCGGTATATACAATTCTTCCTTGCTCAAGTACTTTCCAGGCTTCAGTATCGTGAACACTGCCCAGTTTTCAGACATCCGGAACTGTAAGAGCGCTCAGCGGCAGGTTGTGATTGTTTTAGCCACATATTTGCATATGGAGGTCCTCGTCAATCTCCTATAGGCGAGCATGCTCCTTCCCGCCGCGGGAACGTAATAGCCATTTGTTAGCCCCAAAAGCTCTCCTTGTCCTATCGAGCATCATTGTCACTCAGTATTTAAGCAAGAGCCGGTGCAGCCCAGCCTTTCCCTAAGACCCTCCACTCGATGCCGCTGATTGCAAATGCAATTGCAGCTGCAGAGTGTTCCACTACCCGCAACATATGGACACTCGTAGCTCTCAGCTGAGCTCATGATAACAATAAACACCATACAGATCGGAACTCAATGTTTCAGCCCGTGTGATGCTCATAGTCATCCTGCGTAGGGCTGAGAAACAGGTTGAGCAGCTCGTCAGGTACTCGACTTCAGGTTCTTCTTCATCAGTATGGAAATTGGTTTACTTGGTGCTGAGTATGACAGTCGTAACTTCAACTAAGATTAATTGTGAAGGTTGCTCATCAGCCCGGGACCACGTATATGACGTATAGCTCCCCTCCTGGTCCTATCGCACTCGCAATAGCTAATAAATTCACGATTGGATAACCTGAAGCTTCTTTTAGGACATCGCCAAAAGCGCCTGTAGTCCTATATTTCATTCTGCTAAAGTTTGAGAGCGACTAGACAGTAGACCACATCTTACCAATGCCCAAATACAGTGCTTCGAGTATTCTAGCCTTAAATTCCGAACAATTTTGAGATTTTCAGATTCAGTTGCCCCATTTCTAAGATCAGTATCATTGGATCTACGTGCGCCTGAGATTACAGCTGTCTGCGATATGAAATTGAGCCTAAGTGGGGATATACGGCTGGCTGCTGTGTTAATGTTATCTCTGAATTTCTTGCCAGCATAAACTACATCTTAAGGAACTGATTGTTAAATGAAGCCGCTACTTCTGATTCGTCATGATCTGTAAGGACGAAGAATCCTAAATTAGTTTTCAATAAAACAAATAACTTTCAAGAATTATTTTCTATTGCAATTTTGTTAAGTTTTATTTAATGCATAAATTCTTCATCATTATCATTTCAGTTTACGCGAAATTCCGTATCGAGATTATGTATCATTTCAAATGCATTCGTTAATTAACGTCGTCCGCCACGGTTGTAGTTCGAATGGCCTCTATTACCGCCTCCACCACCGCCGCCGCCTCTATGATAATTATCACTCCTACCATGATAGTTATCACCTCGATCTCCTCTGTCATTGCGATCACCGCCCTGAGACCAGCCAGTACCCTGGACACGACCACTGCCCTGAATCCAATTTTGTTGTTGCTGTTGCGGTTGAGACTGATAATTCTGGTGTTGATTTTGCGACTGATAGGGTTGCCTTTGCGTTTGAGGTTGAGCAGAATATTGTTGCCAATGGCCGCCGCCACCGCCACTACCACCACCACCACCTCCGCCGCCACCTCCACCCCGACCGCCACGGAAGTTGCCACCACCTCCACGGCCACCGCCGCCACCACCCTGAGGACCAGATGACCTCTGCTGCTGCCATGAAGGCATTTCCGGTGGTGGAGGTGCATGTTCATGGGCTCTGCCGCCTCTATCCGGCACCTTGCCAATAACATGTTTGTGTATCTTGGAGCCAGTATTTTTTCGAACATTCGCTGAACTTGTCTTCTCAATTATGGCCAAATCGGCACGAGCTGCCAACAAGGCCACTATATCAGTCTCAATACCTCCATATCTATAAGTCTCCAATTCCTGAAGTTTCTTTTGAAATTTGTCCGCAATCTCCTTTTCTCTGGACTTCATTGTGTCGGACCACTGGAAACTCTGTATGGTCACCTCTAAACGTGTTAGCAACATTTGACGCCTCAAATTATACTCCTGATCTAGTTCACCATGGATTTGCTCCAGCTGCGCCCATTGCTCATTGGTCAAGGCTTGGGTATTCCTAAACAGTGGATCACTTACCACACCTGGTTTCATGCCTCTCAATACTTCCTCAACTTTAAAATTTAATTTGTCAAAAAACGCTTTGGGAGCTATGTTCTCTGGAGGCTTGCCCAGTCCCAAGTCCTTGGTTAATTGCTCTAAAGCTTTAGCTGTATTTGTTTCCGTTTTAGGTATTACATAGGCCTGATCCATGGGTTTTAACTTCAACATCATTTTTGTAGCCATCAGTTCGGTAATCATGTAGTCCAGCAATTGAAGTCTATCCTGTTTGGTCTCAAAACGATCGGAGAGAGCACCAGTAACGAAACAGCTGTAGGGGCAACTTAACTCTTTTAACATAGCCGAAAGTTCCATGGCAAATTCACTGGGGTCATCACAGTCTTTGCTAACCGATTCATCAGTTTTTCTTAAAACGTGCAGCTCCTGAGCTAACCAAGCGACAACCTCGCGAAATTCAGGGCTTCTGGTGCCTCCTTCAAGAGCCCTTGTCAGCTCATCGTTTTGCAAACACTTTCCCTGGTAGGATAGGGCATTGAGTGAATCAATGACATCCAATTCGGACTCCATGGTGTTGGCTCAGGGCGAAAATTACGTTTTTTCCACAAATAACAACAAATTTCTTTTCTTTTTTTTTCAATGACAAAATTAACGCCGGTCTGCAGGGTGGAAATGATGTATCTGATGCTTCTTCTTTCAATGTTACGAAAAGGGAAATAAAGAAACGCAAAATATGTCAAAAGACCAGGGTTGTAACAAAGTGTAGTAGAGAATCAAAGCAAAACTTAAAAGCCGTTAGAAAATTCCCTTTGGGGTTTTAAAAATTCGACATCAAATTAGATTTTTTTTATAAAAAGTACAGCAAGACACAATTATTTTCGCTTATATTTATTTTTTTTAATGCAATTATCTATTTTTTTAGTTGGGACACCATTGTCCCATTGGCAATACCGTCCCAATTGATGATAGTACCGTATAAGTGGCAATGCCGTCCACGTCGATGCTAGGATTTTATCGAGGAATACGAACAACGATAAAGATTGCAAAGCCACAATTATCTATTTTTTTAGTTGGGACACCATTGTCCCATTGGCAATACCGTCCCAATTGGTGATAGTACCGTATAAGTGGCAATGCCGTCCACGTCGATGCTAGGATTTTATCGAGGAATACGAACAACGATAAAGATTGCAAAACCACAGTTTCGCAAACCAAACACATTAGATTCAAACATTTGTTTATTAATCAATAATAAAAATAATATTTGCTATGCTTTGTTTTATTGCTGGGTGAATAAGCCATGAAGAGCAAAAATAAAATGCAAAAAAAGTTCCCAGTGCAAATCAAGGGCCGCATTACCGCATACGTGATCGAGTGCGCTTTCGAATCGAATGAAATTTCATCTCATTATAACCCTATTATAAACATTTTAATATAAATTTTTTTATAAATTATGATTTGTCAACCTGTCAAAACAATGCAAGGAAAAAAGTGAAAATAATTGTAAGTTTGTAAATTAAAATTGCATAACATGTGTGGGCATAGAAATCAAATAAAATTTATTTAGATTTATGCAATCAATTTTATAAATAATTGGTTTCAATTTTATTTTGCCATTCACAATAGACGATTTATGCGGGTGGCCACACTACTTTATGAAAAACATATCATGACAATCCTGACGACAGATGTTCTACATAAGAACTTTGTAGTCCTTGATAGATGTCACTTTCAAACAAATTTCAGTATACTCCACTATATAGTACTAAAATAAAACGTCCCTATTATAAAAGGCATGCTATTGTCTATGGTAGAATTAATTAATTAAGTCCATCGCCGCTATTATTGGACTTTGAAAGCAAAATATATTCAAACTTCAGCGCCATCTTTCTATTTTTTCCTTTTTTGTTTTCTCTTTTTTGTGCTCTCTTGTATTCCTTATCTCTTAACAACTTGACTAAGCAATCATCTGTTCGGAGATTGTATATTTATTCAATTCGTTTGCTTAATTCTGTAGGAAAAACTATATTTGTTGGCCAAAAGTATCTCCATTTAACCCTTTCAGAATGTCAAAGGTCACGGTACAGGACATAGAAGCCGTTGATGATTATTGGGGCCCAACCTTTCGCTCAATTTTGGAAGGTAAATAGCCGAGTCTTTGCATTATCACAAAACTCATTTAACCCACCCACTTTTTTATTGCACACCCAATTTTAGGAGACAATAAGGAGACCATATCGGAACAATTGGAGCAACGCATACGCAGCCATGACAAAGATATTGAACGTATATGCAATCTCTCCTATCAGGGATTTATTGATTCCATACAAGAATTGCTGCAGGTACGAACACAAGCCCATCAACTAGCCACAGAGGTACAGACCTTGGACAAATCGTTGCAACAAATAAGCGCCTCGCTCATACAGCAAGGTAATGAACTGGTTAAAGCTCGACAAATAGAATCGAATTTGGCCTCAGCTATAGAGGCTCTGAAGGAATGTCTACCCGCCTTGGAATGCTATATAAAATTCTGTCAACAGGCCTCCAATAAACAATACTATCAATCCCTAAGAACTTTGGAAACCTTGGAATTACAACATTTGCCCAAGCTGCAGAGCTACAAATTTGTGACGCAAATGCGTCATGCCATACCGGTGATAAAGGAAAACATAAGACGTTCCTCCGAAGCAGATTTTCGTGAATTTCTAGAGAATATACGCAGATTTTCGCCCAAAATAGGCAAGGAAGCCATTGAGCACACAAAGAAGCTGCAAAAACGTGATATCAACACCATCATTGAAGACCATATGAAAGCTTTGAACAATCGTGACAATGCCGCAGATGATGATAATTTAAGTGCACAAGATTTAATAGATTTCTCTCCCATTTATCGTTGCCTTCACATCTACACTGTGTTGGGACAGCGAGAATACTTTGAGAAAGACTATCGCCAACAGCGCAGAGATCAATCGAAATTGGTGCTTCAGCCACCGCCGGGCATGCATGATAATTTGGATGCTTATAAATTGTATATATGTGCCATTGTGGGCTTTTTTGTGGTGGAAGATCATGTGAAGAACACCGCGGGAGATGTAGTAACTACAAGCTACCTGGAGGAGCTGTGGTCTACCTCCTTGACGAAATTTGTCAACGAAATAAGCATGAGCTCCTCATCGTGCACAGATCCCAATATACTGCTGAGAATAAAAAATCTGATTATGTTGTCCATAAACACCTTCAAATGTTACGGCTACACAGTGAATGTGCTGTGGGAGTTGCTGCAGAATATGAGGGATCATTACAATGAGGTTAGTCCTATGGTGAAATTTCCATTCCAATATACAATGAAGCATATCTTGTGTTCCCCTTGTTTAGGTTCTGCTGCAGCGTTGGGTTCATGTATTTCGTGATATACTGGATAAAGAGCAATTTCTGCCTATGGTTGTGGAAAATCAAGAGGAATATGAATCGATTATAGAGCGTTTCCCCTTTCATTCGGAACAATTGGAAAATGCTCCATTCCCCAAAAAGTTCCCCTTTTCTCGCATGGTACCCGAAGTTTATCATCAGGCAAAAGAATTTATGTATGCCTGCATGAAATTCGCCGAAGATTTGACGCTATCGCCCAACGAGGTAGCAGCCATGGTACGTAAAGCTGCCAATCTTTTGCTGACACGCAGCTTTAGTGGCTGTCTTTCGGTGGTATTTCGTAATCCCAGTGTGGCCTTGCCCCAGTTAATACAGATTATTATTGATACACAATACCTGGAAAAGGCTAGTCCTTTCTTAGACGAATTTGTTTGCCACATGACCAATACCTCAAGTGTAACACAATCACCTTCAGCTATGTTCCATGTGGCGCGACAAGATGCCGAGATGCAGGTGGGCATACGTATATGCTCTAAAATAGATGAATTCTTTGAGCTGTCAGAATATGACTGGTTGTTGGTAGAACCACCGGGAAAAGCCTCGGCTTTTATCACCGACATGATTTCCTATTTGTCCAATACGATTGAAAGTTTTGCCTCCAAGCTTCCCAGCATAGCGCAGACTGCTTGTCATCGTACCTGTGAACACATAGCAGAAAAAATATGGTCAGTGCTATTTGATGATGAGGTGAAGCAAATCTCAAATGGCGCCTTGCATCAAATCAATTTGGATCTCTTGCAATGTGAATTTTTCGCTGCCAAAGATCCAGTAGCTGGCCTCAAGGAAGGTGAACTATCCAAATACTATTTGAAATGCCGCCAACTACTGGATCTGCTAACCATGGAGGAGTGGGCTACATATTTGCATGATTACGGCACAAAAGAGGACCGGTATAATCTGGTCCATCCTCAATCGATCATTGTTATATTAGAGAAAATAAGAGAAGCGGATAAGAAAACAATGTTTTCGGGTTTGAGAAAGAATGATAAGAAGAAACTGCTGGAAACAGTTTTAAAACAATTAAAACATTTAGCCGAAAGACAAAACTAAAAATATGAATAACTCTCAAACATTTCCTACTACCCTTAGAACACACACATACACCGATAGAAAGAGACAAACATTCCTCAAAGAGATTTTGAGAACAATATTTAAAAGAAATTGGTATTATTAGTTATGGATTTGGTTTTAAATCACATAAAGAAAAACTTTTTTCCCCCCAATCCACTTATATTCACAATTATGTTCATATAACTTAATTTTTTTGTAGGCTTTAAAAGTGGCAAATAAAACAATTATTTATATTAACTTTATGTTTTGTTTGGAAAAGGTTTTTTTTGGGTCTAACCTGGGCTTATACAAGAAGCTTGAGGAAGAGAGAGAGACTTTAAACACTTTTGATTTCCTACCTGAGAGGTTTTGTAGGTTAGGTTAGGTTAGATTGAAAAGAGGGTGCAGATATTAATCCGCCCCATGTCACTATGGACATACACCTAAGCCAGTAATCGGCTTGTTGTGCGCTCTAAAAACTATAAAGTAACCTCTTAGGAATTCCCTAAGTTGGTTAATGTCTGATATTGTGTATCCACCTTAGTACTGGTATCTGTTGGACGCGAAAGCCGGAAATGCTCCAACGTCTCATCATCTTCCCTGCATGCCCTACACGTGCTATCCCTTGCCGCACCGATTTTACATAAGTGAGCTCGTAGTCCTATGTGTCCCGTTATGATACCAATAGCTATACTGACCTCATTCTTACTTCCTTTCAGTAATAGTAATCGTCTTATTGAGGAAACGTGGTACGTTAAATTGGCCCACCATCGTTTTCCTCGTGAACAGGCATACTTCAGTCTTTGGGTTCTTTGGGTTAATATGCCATATGCAAGACCCTTTCGGCCCTTCTGCATAGCTCGTTCGGATCCTTACCCCTTTGAAGTATTATAACATCGTCTGCTTGGCAGACGGGTTCAAATCTCTACTCAGTAAGCATCCGTAATAGGTCATTTATGGTGGTCACCCATAGGAGTGGCAATAAAATGCCCCCTTTGGCGTGCCTTGTGCCACTTTCACCCTTATAATTATGTCATGTCTCCACTGACCTTCCCTTGACATAGGCATGCTGTTTATATTTGAGCAGTTCGCTGGGTGTCATACTCTTTATCATGGTATCCACAATACGTTCCATGGTTTTGAGTAGAAAGAACGCAAGGCTTATGGGTCTGTAGGCCTTTGGTGTCGCATAACTTGCCTTGCCGGGCTTGGCTATGAACACCACCCTTGCATCCTGCCAGGCTTACGGAGTATATGCAAGTCCTTGGCTCGCTGTGAAAATAATGGCCAGATAGACTGGCTCGTTTTGTAGTAACGCCGGAAATATACCATCAAGTCCGGGTGTTTTAAATGGTTTGAAGCTCCTCAAGGATTCCTTCACCATAAATTCCGTAATTATAAACCTTGAATCGACATCTTTATTCCAAGATTCCGGTGTCTCCGTGAGTCTCCTTGTATCCTGTGGAACATGGGTTTTCATCAAAAGCCTCAACATGTCCACCGTTGTCTCTGCTCTCACTCCCATTTCGTCTATTAAAGTTTCAGTTTGGACATGGGTTTTTTAAAGAGAAACTTTGTTGTATTAGCAGAAAAGCTTACAGGAGGCACGTTTTGCCGCCTTGGTAATCTTATTGTATTCCTCGAGACGTGTGTAATGTACATCCGAATAAACATTCGGAGGCCACCGTAGCGCAGAGGTTAGCATGTCTGCCTATGACGCTGAACGCCTGGGTTCGAATCCTGGCGAGACCATCAGAAAAAATTTGCATCGGTGGTTTTCCCCTCCTAATGCTGGAAACATTTGTGGAGTACTATGCCATGTAAAACTTCTCTCGAAAGAGGTGTCGCACTGTGGCATGCCGTTCGGACTCGGCTATAAAAAGGAGGCCCCTTATCATTGAGCTTAAAACTTGAATCGGACAGCACTCATTGATATGTGAGAAGTTTGCCCCTGTTCCTTAGTGGAATGTTCATGTGCAAAATTTTGCAATTTTTTTGCAATAAACATTCTGTGCTCTGTTAAAAAGTCTGCGAACCTCTTTCCCAATATTGGGAATCTCCCCGGTTATCCAGGGTTTTTTGGGCCGATTTCCTTTCCCGAAGAGGACAACTATCTTCGAAGGACCGCATCAGTGCAGTCGTAATCCTGTTGACATTTACTTCAATGTCTTCTATGCTAGTCTTCTTCTGAGTAGCCTTCCGAATTTTGTCCAGTTGGTTTTCAACTTATTCCAAAGGCTTATCGGATTCAGCGCTGGTTGTGCTATTTTAAACCTAATGTAGCGATGGTCAGAGAAAGAGTGTTCCATGCAGACCCTCCAATCCTGAACCTCATCGATTAGAAGATTTTCCGAACATATCGTCACATCCAACACCTCCTCCCTGATCCTATTAACAAAGGTAGCGGTGCTACCAATATTTAGTGTTATGAGGTCGTTAGTACCCAAAGCTCTGTTAGGGTAATCAACGATGAATTTGAAGAAATTTTGTTGTTGTTGTAGAAGTGTGTTACTCACTGAGGCGGCAGCCCTTGCCGATGAAGAACTTCATCGGGTCAATCCGGTGCTTACAACCGGCTGCCATGGGATTGCATTGCCATAGGATTGGATTGACATTTTAATACTCCGAAACCTGGCTCAGCCAAGCCAACAACAGCAGTCTATGGGTCGGTGAACATTCCATCGGTGTGGAAAGGCTGTGGGAGATGGACATTATTAGGTCGTTAGTATTCAAGAACTCTGCCAGGGTAATCAACGATGAATTTGAAGAAATGTTGACATTTTAATACTCCGAAACATGGCTCGGCCAAGCCAACAACAGCAGTCTATGGGTCGGTGGGCAATCCATCGGTGTGGAAAGGCTGTGGGAGATGGTGCTGCAGGGGTTAGAATAGGTTCATAATGTGTTTGTTGACATTTTGGTATTCCAAGAGAAGAAAAGCAGTGTTGAAACAGGTGTAAGAGCGCCTATGATTAAATGGGTTAACATAATTTTTGTGATATATTAACGCTACTGCCTCTAGCGGGGGAGTTTTGGAGACAGTCCCATATGTCGGGGAAAGTCTATCTGTTTAACCCCTGCCACAGATGATAAAGTTTTCGGTATTGTACTCTTAATCCTATTAACAAAGGTAGCGGTGCTACCAATATTTAGTGTTATAAGGTCGTTAGTACCCAAAAACTCTGCCAGGGTAACCAACGATGAATTTGAAGAAATGTTGACATTTTAATACTCCGAAACATGGCTCGGCCAAGCCAACAAGAGCAGTTTATGGGTCGTTGAACATTCCATCGGTGTGAAAAGGCTGTGGGAGATGGTGCTGCTGGGGTTAGAATAAGTTCATAATGTGTTTGTTGACATTTTGGTATTCCAAGAGAAGAAAAGCAGTGTTGAAACAGGTGTTAGAGCGCCTATGATTAAATGGGTTTACATAGTTTTTGTGATATATTACCGCTACTGCATCTAGCAGGGGAGTTTTGGAGGCAGTTCCATATGTCGGGTCGACCTTCGGTCGGTCCATCTGTTTCACCTCTGCCTCAAATGATACAGTTTTCGGTATTGTACTCTTAATCCTATTAACAAAGGTAGCGGTGCTACCAATATTTAGTGTTATAAGGTCGTTAGTACCCAAAAACTCTGTCAGGGTAACCCACGATGAATTTGAAGAAATGTTGACATTTTAATACTCCGAAACATGGCTCGGCCAAGCCAACAAGAGCAGTTTATGGGTCGTTGAACATTCCATCGGTGTGAAAAGGCTGTGGGAGATGGTGCTGCTGGGGTTAGAATAAGTTCATAATGTGTTTGTTGACATTTTGGTATTCCAAGAGAAGAAAAGCAGTGTTGAAACAGGTGTTAGAGCGCCTATGATTAAATGGGTTTACATAGTTTTTGTGATATATTACCGCTACTGCATCTAGCAGGGGAGTTTTGGAGGCAGTTCCATATGTCGGGGAAAGTCTATCTGTTTAACCCCTGCCACAGATGATAAAGTTTTCGGTATTGTACTCTTAATCCTATTAACAAAGGTAGCGGTGCTACCCATATTTAGTGTTATAAGGTCGTTAGTACCCAAAAACTCTGTCAGGGTAACCCACGATGAATTTGAAGAAATGTTGACATTTTAATACTCCGAAACATGGCTTGGCCAAGCCAACAAGAGCAGTTTATGGGTCGTTGAACATTCCATCGGTGTGAAAAGGCTGTGGGAGATGGTGCTGCTGGGGTTAGAATAAGTTCATAATGTGTTTGTTGACATTTTGGTATTCCAAGAGAAGAAAAGCAGTGTTGAAACAGGTGTTAGAGCGCCTATGATTAAATGGGTTTACATAGTTTTTGTGATATATTACCGCTACTGCATCTAGCAGGGGAGTTTTGGAGGCAGTTCCATATGTCGGGTCGACCTTCGGTCGGTCCATCTGTTTCACCTCTGCCTCAAATGATACAGTTTTCGGTATTGTACTCTTATTACACAAAATAAAATCGTTTTTTTGTAATAAGAAATGTATCGACTTTTTATTTGACCGTTGTTTTTATATAATAATAGTAATAATAATATATCTGCTATATACAAAGTGTATTGTGTGTTATAGATTTGTTTTCTTTGTGTGTTTCTTTGTAACTTATCTTTCGAATGCTTTTTTTTTTTGTTTAATTTCTAATAATAAAATAGCGATACATATTAGATTGTAGTATGGGATATTTATATAATTCTATAGATTGCGTCCAAGATGCATTTGACATAAATTCTGTTTTTAATAACAAAAAAAAAAACAAATATGAAGAATAAAACAAATACAAGTAAAACAATATGGGGAGAAAACTTACATTTTTATTACGACTCTACTCTCTAGTGTTATATAAGGGCAAGCAAACAAAAAAAAAACAAAAACAAAACTTAAATGTATGGCGACATAGATGGCGATCGCCTCATTGTTTTGCTTGCCCCCTTTTTTGCTTTTTTTTTTTGTATTCATTTGACACGCTACGTTTTTTGTATTAACTAATGCTTTAAGCTTTTCTCATTCTATGTCTATCATATTTAATAATTTTTGTAGTTGTTGTTGTTTTGTGTTACATCTTCCATCTCGGCATTTCTTCATCTAAAATGTATGTTGGGTAGAGTAGTACTAATAATTTGGATTTCCAATAATGCTTTGCTTTGCCTGCTTTGCCCTCCGTACGGAGACTTACTTCTGCCTAATTCGGTTTCTCTTTAGTTTCTACGATGACACATACATGTATTGGCGATGATGTCAACTTTTGGCTTCCAAATGTTTTGGCGCATCAGCGTAGGTGAATTTGAGACGAAATGCTTCGGCAACTAAGACATTAATTTGACGATCAGACCAATTGTGAGTAGGCAGATTTTGTAGCAATAGCAAAAGTCCCTACAACAAACAAAAAGGAAGGAGAATTAAAACCATTGCAGTCAATAAAGTTATGGGGTTGCCCAAAAAGTAATTGTCGGTAATATACAATAGTAGTAATATAGTCGGCGTTGACAAATTTTTTCAACGGCTTGTGACTCTGTAGTTGCATTCTTTCTTCTGTCAGTTATCAGCTGTTACTTTTAGCTTGCTTTAGAAAAAAAGTGCGCGAAATTTTGTTTACATTTGTTTGTTTGGCGTCAATTTTAATATGGAGCCCACATGTATTGAAAGAAATTCATTTAACAAACCGAATCAACGCTTGTGATATGCACCTTTAACGCAATGAATTCGATCCGTTTTTAAAACGAATCATAACTGGAGATGAAAAATGGATTGTTTACAACAACGTTAGTCGAAAACGATCATGGTCCATGGCATGGTGAACCAGCTCAAACCACTTCAAAGGCTGATATCCACCAAAAGAAGGTTATGCTGTCTGTTTGGTGGGATTGGAAGGGTGTGGTATATTTTGAGCTGCTTCCAAGGAACCAAACGATTAATTCGGATGTTTACTGTCAACAATTGGACAAATTGAATACAGCCATCAAGGAGAAGCGACCAGAATTGGTCAATCGTAAAGGTGTCATATTCCACCAGGACAACGCTAGACCGCACACATCTTTGATCAATCGCCAAAAACTGAGTGAGCTTGGCTGGGAACTTTTGATGCATCCACCATATTGCCCTGACCTTCCAGGGCATCAGACTACCATTTATTTCGATCTTTGCAGAACTCCTTAAATGGTAAAACTTTCGGCAATGATGAGGCTATAAAATCGCACTTGATTCAGTTTTTTTGCAGATAAAGGCCAGAAGTTCGATGAGCGTGGAATACTAAATTTGCCAGGAAGATGGCAAAAGGTTATCGAACAAAATGGCAATTATATATTTGATTAAAGTTCATTCTAAGTTTTATTAAAAATGCATTTACTTTCTTTTAAAAAATCCGCAATTACTTTTTAGGCAACCCAATAGAACTAAAGCAGTTTCTTATAAGCTATCAAGATAAATGGACAATATGGATTAGAATGAATGGATTATGGATTAAAATTCCTGGATCCCCGACTTTAAGGACATAAACGGTGAATGCCTTTACTTTGCTAAAAAGTCTTAGGTTAGATTAGGTTTGGAGGCACTGGGAGATCTTAGGTCTCTTTTGTATTCGTCCGCAAAGAAGATAGATGTGTAAAAGAAGAAACGATGATAAAGATACATTCCACTAGGGACCAAGACAGCAGAAACGACAAAAAAGCGGAAAGCCGACGCATAAGACAAAAAAATAAAGAACCAGGGCGCCGGGGAGAAACTTGAATGAAAGTCCATACGAAGAAAGGGGTCACGCCATTGCTCACGAAACCAAGAGAGGTCCCTGCGCGAAGGATATGCTAATGCGATCGATGTTAAGATGGTGTCGGGGTTGTACAAACCCGTTGAATTTTCAGAATGGGCTTCGACAAACCACATTACCAGTCCCCCAATGAAAGTCCATACGAAGAAAGGGGTCACGCAATTGTTCATGAAAACAAGTGAAGTCCCTGCGCGAAGCTTATGCTAAGGTGATCGATGTTAAGATGGTGTCGGGGTTGTACAAACGCGTTGAATTTTCAGAATGGTCTTTGATAAACCACATTACCAGTCCCCCATTGAAAGTCCATACGAAGAAAGGGGTCACGCCATTGTTTACGAAAACAAGAGTAGTCCCTGCGCGAAGCTTATGCTAAGGTGATCGATGTTAAGATGGTGTCTGGGTTGTACAAACGCGTTGAATTTTCAGAATGGTCTTTGACAAACCACATTGTTGCCAAAAAAAGGTAGGTTGTAATTCGCGGATTATTTATGCATAGCGGATAAGCTCAGGGTACACATTAAACCCCTAAACTAGAGGGCAGACCACACCTTCAACACAGGGATGGAAAAATTAGTACTTTAGTACTTTTTCCAACCGAGAAGTACCATAGTACCCCCGCGACCGATTTAGTAACTTTTTAAGCACTACGAATTTTGCGACCAATTGGGATACTTTCAAGTCTTTTTTTTATCCTAATAGAGATATTCACTAGTTAGTCGAGCCCAGACTATTGATTTGCGTTATGCGGACCGTTTGGGCATTGTAAGGGGCAACATCAGTTTATTTTTGTCGCCTTATTTGACTGATTGTTCCTCTAGAAAGTCTTGGGATTTTAAAGGCGCGGCCCTGACACCTATCTTGCAATTTCTATATGAGATTCGTGATATACTCTCTGTGGAGGCCACCGTAGCACAGAGGTTAGCATGTCTGCCTATGACGCTGAACGCCTAAGTTCGAATCATGGCGAGACCATCTTAAAAAAAAAATAATTCAACGGTGGTTTCCCCTCCTAATGCTGGCAATATTTGTGAGGTACTATACCATGTAAAACTTCTCTTCAAAGAGGTGTCACACTGCGGCACGCCGTTCGGACTCGACTATAAAAAGGAGGCCCCTTATCATTGAGCTTAAACTTGAATCAGACAGCACTTATTGATATGTGAGAAGTTTTCCCCTGTTCCTTAGTGGCATGTTCATGGGCAAATTTGTTTATTTGTTGATATACTCTCTTTAGTACCGATCGGTCTACATGTTTGTTTGGAGTCGCGCGTTCCCCCTAAGCACTTGGATCGAAAGTTGTGTTTTTGGGCTAATGTCAATGAACATTCTATTAAGGAAAAGGGGGAAAACTTTGCGCATATTTTTCCATGTTTTTGCATATTTCTTGCATATTTTGCATATTTTGCACATCTTTTGCATATTTTATGCATATTTGTTGACTTAATAAACGGCAGTTATCGAAGATGGCTTAACCGATTCAAACTAATTTTTGTATGTACCCTTATAACTCAAAATTACGAATCTGGTGGTAAGTTTGGGGTGGTTGTTGTTGTGGCAGTGTATTGTACACCGAGGTTTGGGGTCAAGCTATTGGGTGAACGGCCCAACCCAAAAGGACTTTGGTAGATTGGGACAATATCTGATTCAAATGTAAGGTATTTGGAAACATGTCGTCTAGACCCAACCAATATAGCCGGGAAGTGCATATTTCTTGCAATTAAATTGCAATGTTCTGAGGGGCAAGATCGGGTCCTTCTCCCCTAGATAAATGCCAGGCATAGCTTAGGCAGAGCAGATTGAATGCTCCACGTTTTGGACGGTGACTGAGAATGCCTCCACTAGGATTTCTAGGAGATACAGCAGCTCGCCAGAGATTTCCATTGCATCCCCTTATCTCCTGAGTGACGTATCCTAGCAAGCAGTAATTTCTTTGGGATCATACCACCTTTCCATAATTCTCACCATCGACAGACCACCCGACCTCATAACCTCTGAGCGCCGGACGTTTAATGAACATTCTATTAACATTCTATTCTATTCTATTAACATTCTATTCTATTTTCAATGAACATTCTATTAAGGAAAAGGGGGAAAACTTTGCGCATATTTTTCCATGTTTTTGCATATTTTGCATATTTTGCACATCTTTTGCATATTTTGTGCATATTTGTTGACTAAAAAACGGAAGTTATCGAAGATGGCTTAACGGATTTAAGCTTAATTGGTATGTACCCTTATAATAACTCAAAAATACGAATCTGGTGGTAAGTTTGGGGTGGTTGTTGTTGTGGCAGTGTATTGTACACCGAGGTTTGGGGTGAAGCTATTGGGTGAACGGCCCAACCCAAAAGGACTTTGGTAGATTGGGACAATATCTGATTCAAATGTAAGATCGTGTTCTTGTCCCCTAGATAAATGTCAGGCATAGCTTAGGCAGAGCACATTGAATGCTCCACGTTTTGGGCGGTGACTGAGAATGCCCCCACTAGGATTTCTAGGAGATACAGCAGCTCGCCAGTGCATCCCCTTATCTCCTGAGTGACGTATCCTAGCAAGCGGTCATTTCTTTGGGATCATACCACCTTTCCATAATTCTCACCATCGACAGACCACCCAACCTCATAACCTCTGAGTGCCGGACGTTTATCAATGAGAAGAAGACTGATTGGGTCGGCTTCAGAGAGTACACTAATCGTCACTTCAGTGATCTGACACCCCATCAAATGTGGTAGTTGCCGAGAGGAAATTCCGAGACATCATTAACGCAGCAGCCGCTCGCTTTCTTTATATCAGCCGGTCGAATACCCCAAGTGGGGCCCAATTTTCCGGTGCAGGCAGCGGTACCCGCAAACAAGCGAGATAAGATTAATTGCACGAACGCCACTATCCCCGGAATCAGCAAGCTGAATCTGGAAATTAACACGGTAATCAACGAACATAAGCGAAATTTGTGGCTGGAGCACTAGGAGCAATGTAGCTTAGATATCGGTTTAGGCAAGCTGTGGTCTACTATTAAGTCACTCTCGAACTCTTGTAGACGGGACGATAGGACCCTCAGTCATTTATGGTGACGTAACTGTGACTGATCCGAACCGTTGTTCAACCGGCAATTTATTGTACATCCCGAGAGTGAAAGGGCTAGGAGGAGAGCCTTTCGTCGTATCCGTGGTCTCCGAGCCGAAGAACAGCCATCACAATTTATCGTGTTGACCACGTACAAAGCAATTGGCCGGACTGTGGTAAGTTATGCAGCACCAGTGTGGTCTCGTCAGCTCTGTGACACGCAGTGGAATAATAATACCTTCTGGACTGTTATCGCAGGGACCATCCAAACCATCATCTTGTGGATAGGGATCCATCGCCCAGAAGCCTTAAGGTAGATCTACACGATCTAGAGCGTGAGGTCCAGCGTTACAAAAGAGAACCTCTAGATCAAGCGGGTCTAGACAACATTCATGCAAACACGAAAGCAGATGCGGTGAATAGCTACCGGTTGAATGTGGTCCTTGGAGAACGACCGCCTCCCATTGCACACGAAGAAATTGATCTCCCCGGTAAACCAGAGTAGTTTTGGCTCAATTACGATACGGCAGATGCAACCGCCTCATTTTCTACAGAGCAAGGATTGATGTCAACGTACAGGATGTAAGTCCTCATTGTGACTTGGGACCACAAAACACACTTCGGCTGTTTAAATGCCCCATCAGGCCTACTAGACTTAGACCCATATCCCTCTGGACGCACCCCAACTCAGTCGCAGAGTTCCTGGATCTGGATACTTAAGCAGAATTAAGCTGACGAAAGATAGAACACAATAAACTACTACAATAACAACAGGATGTCATAAAATGGCGAGTACCGACCATTTATAAGAGGAGTCTAAGACCCTTAGGGTAAATGACCGCTGTGAACCTCTATCTAAACAAAATCTCCTTGGCTGTCATCGAGATAACCACCCGAACTTCCGAACCATATAGTTGACCCTCTCCCAGAAACAACACGAAAAATATCTGGATGTTTAAGAAAGCAGTCCGCCAACACTTTACAGTTCCGCTCACAACTGCATCATAGAAAGCGGGTCTACAGATGCAGTAACTGGTGCGACCTTATTATACCGACCGAATATAGTCCTTGGTGGGCGCCCACCACCCACAACTGAGATCCGTATGGTGTAACAGACTGAACTCGTAGCTTTTAAGGCTAGAAGATAACATAATAAATATTATCTGTCCTGAGAGCGGCACTATACCCCATGACACCAATCACCCATTTAGAAGCCCAGCGAAACCAATGAATTTGGTTGCAGAGGCACAATGGACCGATGCAGTTGAACGAGCCAGATATTTAAAGCTGGATCTAGGAACCATTACCAGATCAGGATGATCTCAGGGAGGACGTGTGGCTACTACAACAACAACGATTGTGGCTTCATACATACTACGTAGATCCAAAAAAACGCATAGAGCCACTTTAGTATGCTCGCCCTAGCACAGATCGGAGCTGAAAGGTAAAACCTGTGGGGTGCTTATAGTTATCCCTTGCCGGTTGTTTTTGTTGTAGCCGCATTGGCATGTGGAGTTGGCGATCCTCGTCAAGCTCTTATAGGCGAGCAATCTAGTTCCGATCTAAACGACCGATCGCCAAGGGAACAAAATGGCCATTGGTTATTTAAAGGCGCCAATAACTCGCCTTGCCGTATCGAGCATCGTAGGCACTCAGTATTTAAGCAAGAGCCAGTGCAATCCGGCCTCTCACTGAGACTCTCCCCTCCATACCGCTGATTGTCCGCGACTGCAGTTGCAACTACTCCGTATGGAGCATTCCACTATTCGCAACCTGTGGACGCGCCCGGTAGCTCTCAGGCAAGCTTCTCGTGATAGTTTTGGTAAACTCGCCCTAGCACAGATCGGGGCTAAAAATTTAAACTTGTGTGATGCTCATAGTTTCCCTTACCTGTTAATGTGGTATGTGTTGCGTTTGCACGAGGAGGTAGCGTTTCTCTTAAGCTCCTATAGTTAAGCAAGTTCGTTGCGGTCCATATGACCGATTGCCGGGGCAATGTTATAGCCGTTGGTTATTTAAGGACGCCAATAACTCGCCTTGCCGTATCGAACATCATAGGCACTCAGTATTTAAGCAAGAGCCGGTGCCACCCGGTCTCTCACTGAGACTCTCTACTCGACACCGCGACTGCAGTTGCAGTCCACTATCCGAAACCTGTGGACGCGCCCGGTAGCTCTCAGCTAAGCTTCTCGAGTTAACGGAGAACACCACACATATTGCAGTTCAAAGTTCCAGCCTGTGTGATGCTCATAGTTATCCCGTTCCGAGATCCCTTAACGGTTAATGTGGTAAGTGTTGTGTTTGCATGAGGAAATAGAGATTCTCATTAAGCGCCTACAGCAAAGCAAGCTCGTTGCGGTCTATATAACTGATTGCAACGCTATGACCATTGGTTATTTTAAGGCGCCAATAACTCGGCTTGTCATAGCGATCATAATAGGCACTCAGTATTAAAGCAAGAGCCGGGGCCACCCTAACTCTCATTGAGACTCTCCACTCAATATTTATGATTGTCAACGATAACACTAGACTAGTTTTGGATAATACTAGACTAGTTATTGATATTAAAGTGTAGCTATTATGAATACTACACCGATTAAAAACCCTATTGTACTTGAGTAAACTGCGGTACGTACAACCGGCTGCCATGGGATTGATTTTAACTCTCGTTGAGTATAATTGTCCATTTACTTCGTTCATTGCTATAATTTGTATTATATGCCATACCTGAAAATCTATTTGTTGCATTAATTGTTCCTTCCAATGTAACAAAAAGGCTGCACAAACGTATAGGTGAAATAAGGCAAAACCATCTGATTCGGCCAAGTAGGTGTCCCATAGACGTATTGTGCAATGCAGAGGCAATTCGCGAGTTAATAAGTTATTCATCCAACGAAATGAAAATTGTAAATAGTCTACACCGTGTTGTTGTAAATGACGATGAAGATTGCCTGAAAAAAAAAAAACAAAAAACAACAATTGAGAATTGAGAATTTGCGTCATATTTTACGCGCTAATATAATTTTTACCATCTATTCTTTGAATTAAATCCTTTAATTGATTAACCTTCTCCTGTATACCCAATTGAGCAAATATATAATTATCCTGTATGCAATCGAGAAATTTGGATAAACACCAAAATGCATCGGCTTCAATGGCATCACGAATTTCTTCTGACAACGAACCCATATCGAATTTTTCTATGTCAGTACCTAAAAAGAGAAATAAGTATAGGTTTTTAAGTTTTAGAAATATGTTAATTGTTTTGTACTACCTGGTGGTAAATTTTCTTGTAAAAATACAATAAAAAATGGCGTTACTAAATCATTAATCCCTTGAACATAGCCCGAAGCAGGATGTCGTATGGACCATATAAACAAAATACGTTCAAACATTTCTTGCACCAGCTTTTGTTGGAAGAGCGAGATTTGTGGATTCATACGTGGCACATCAATATGGATCTGTTAATAAATGAAGATTTGTTATAAATATTTTGTTTACTGGAATTTCTACTGTATTTGACTTACCTGTCTATATGTATCCTGTTGTGATTCATCTGGACTATCAACTCTAAAGTAATTTTGTCTTAAGTCTTGATAATTCTGACGTTTACTTTCCAATACTCCATTACGTCTTTCACCAGATGGCGGCAAATATTTCGATAATAAACGCCAGCTAATGGCACGCATCTGAAAATAAGTTGATAAAAATACTTTTGAATTCTTCTCTTGTAAACCTAATCACAATTTTGAAATTAGCAGCAAAATACAAAGTCTCGTCTGCTATGACGAATATCTTATGTTAAAGCTATCAACATATTTTTGTGCAAGGCATAAGAATTTACTCAATACGGTGAAACCTTCCAAAAGTTGACTTCTCCCATCAATGGACAATTATTCAAAAAGTTAGCTTGAAGTACTAAGGTAGTCTGTCGCTACTGTGATAACACAATGGACAAAAATGGTTTAAGTGAACCAGATTTCTCCCAAATTAGATAGCCCTTTGCAGTCCACTTCTGGTAAGTTTCACTGTTTTCCTTGAACTTTATAACCTTTCTAGGAATCCCAGACCAACTCAGTTTCTTTAAAGCTACTAAATCCAATAGCGGCGAATCCAATAAAACTTGGAACTTTTCTATTTTGGTCTCGTATTCCGAGTCTTGAGTGTTGGAGGTAAATTTTTGTAACTGGGGTCGTCCTGGTAATGCTTGAATATGGCGTATGCGCGGTCTGCAATTACAAAAGTATAAAATATATACAAAGCTACTTAGATATACAACTACAACATGCCTACCTGATTTCTTCGGTTTCGACTTTAATATCTTTTTGCAATGATTTCGTTGATGAGTTTTCCAATGTTCTCGCATTTGCATCCATTGAGTTTGTGTTGTCACTGCCAGCATTGTTATTACACATATTTATGTGACCCGAGCCTACCGCCACCAAGCCAACGCCGCCGCTGCTACTGTTTGCCATGGTTGATGTCTTGTGAATTTCAATAACATTTTGAGCCAATGTTTGTGAAACATGCCTAGATATTCTGGGATCTGAAGGGCAGGCATTGTCAAAAGAAGAAAATCCAAACTTAAATTTGAAAACGTGGAAAAAATAAATGATTGCCCCTTTACCTGATTTGTGTACAACTGGAGTGGCATCCTCCGTTGCAGCAGCCCCCCTGCTGTTATACTGCTGCTGCAATTGTTGTTGCGTGGCATTCGATATTATGCAAAATTCATCATCTCCCGTGTCCCAAGCATCACTCACTGACTTTTGATAGTCGCGAAAAGTCGCCATCATACCGCCACTCTGACCAGCCACTAAAACTGCCCCAGTTGCAGCTTGATTTGAGTCTCTTTTAGGGCTAGGGCGACCGGGTACTATGCGATTGCTATTCTTCCAAAATGATGAATTACTGCCAGTTCCTGTTGTTATTGATAATTGTTGCTTTTGCTGTTGTTGGGAAATTGTCGATGATAACGCTTGCGATGATGTGTTTGCTAAATCGGTTGTTGTTGTTTTTGAGTTGCTTGCATTATTGTCCATATCCCAGCTTAATTGTTGTTGGAATAGAAGTAGAAAAGTGCAATTCTTTTCAGTGCTAGCGATGTTACACCTTTGATGGATGGCTTCCAGTTGTTTCAACTTTCCAAGCTACGCATGACTATTGAATCTAGCATAAAAACTACAGCCAGAGTCCAAAGCAGAGCCCCACAAATATTTTTTTATTTAAAACGAGTTACAAGTTGAGGAGGTAAAAAATCTTTTCTAAATCTAAATAAAAAGTGAAAATCGACTACGACGATTTCTTATTGGCAATCGATTATTGTTCAAATCGATACAATAAACATGAAAGAAATAATAATCGATAATCGAATTTCCGATTGGAAATTTTCGAAACGTTCAAACATTTTTCATAAAAACCTCCCATTAAATTCTAATTGGAAATGTTCCATCTTGTTTTTCATAAAAACCAATTGCTTCGTCATCTTTATAACCAAAAATTGTGGACTTCAAATTGACTCGCTATGTACGGGCAGAGGGGAGGGTAGATTAATGTTGCCATACGTCTTTTTGTTGTGCCGGCTTCTTAAACATATGAATAGACCGGCCGGCGTACTGTTTTTTTTTGTTTTAAGGAATTGAATTTTATAGAAATTGAATTTCACTGTTTAAGCTTTTAATTCTTTTGCACTTTAGCATTATACAGCAAAAGTCAAATGCATTGGGAAGTTATCGATAGAAGCCATAACCATCGATATCAAGGACTATGAGCTGTTTGAAATACAATAAAAATACTGATCGCAATAAAAATGATGTCAAAAACATCGTGGCGCACATATATAGCACATTGACATCTATCCCAGCCAAAATAGGACGTGGTTTAGCCAGAATCAACTCGAGGATCGCCACATTCACATATAGACATGTGGCTACAACAACCACTGACCTACCAATTTGTAAGTAGTCAACTAGGTTTACTTGTTGTTGTTGTTGTAGCCACATTTTCATGAGAAGGTGGCGAACCTCCTCAAGCTCCTGTAGATGAACAAGCTCGTTCTGGTCCAAGGACCGATCACCGCAGGGACAGGGTGGCCATTGGTTATTTAAAGGCGCCAATAACTCGCTTGTCATATCGAGATCATAGGCTTTCAGTACTTAAGCAAGAGCCGATGCCGCCCGGCCTCTCACTGAGACTCTCCGCTCGATACCGCTGATTGTCCGCGACTGCCATTGCAGCTACTCTGTATGGAGCACTCCACTATCCGAAACCTGTGGACGCGCCCGGTAGCTCGCAGCTAAGCTTCTCGTGACAGCAATGAACACCACACAGATTGGACCTCAATGTTTCATCCTGTGTGCTCACAGCTATCCTGCGCCGAGATTTTCATTATGTCTCCATTCCAAGTGTGCCGGAGTCCTTCCTTATTGGGTTGGACCAAGTTTTTCTGGGTTCTCTGGGCTGGAAGTATTCTTATCTGAATCTTCCGTGTACCAGGATGTGTCTAAATTAGACGGGACAACCAAGCAGAAGTCTTTTTGAGTGTCTTGGATACAGGCTTTTTCGATATTCTTAAGCATATTGTAGCCGATATATGCCATTAAAACAAGGTTTTAATGATCAGTGCATATACACTTGAACGATTTTTGATTCTCCAAAAGGTATTAGATCGGCCACAGTTGCACTACGGTACTTTTCGGCTCGAAGAATGTCCGAAAGTCTCCTAACGTTTGATCCCTACTGTATAGAACTAAAATAAAACGCGTTTTACCCTTTTTTAAAATAATTATCGATAACATAATAGCCGATAACTTGCTTTACGTTTAACAGCGTGTTTACTAATTGATACAGCTGGCATATGTCTTCCACTGAACATACCACAAGTTGTAATTTCCAAATTGTTTTTGTGTCTCGACGATTTAATTTCTGTTGATTTAAAGAAATTTCATCATTTTTACCAAACTATACGAGCCACAATGTGCTAGATGGAAAGGTTTTCCATATAAAATTTACATAAGACTAGACAAAAAAAGTTAATACAAATTTAGTACAATGGAACATCAGCAACAAGTGGTTCAAAGGCTACAGCGTATCTTCGAGGTTTTTCTTCAGGAAAATTTTGCTACCACAAACAATGTTTACTTTGAAAAGCTCATAACTCATTTATCGGAAAAAGGTAATGAATTGAAAACGCAAAGCCAATGGTTTCACTAATGCTTTACATTTTCAGAGAATCTATTTGTACTGCAGTCTCCTTTTGCTGTTGAATGGGTTGACAAATGCATGACAGCCTTGACCGAAGATTTCGGCAAGATTAACCCTAAGGTTACCTCTTTCATGTTGTATTTTTGCAGTTTGTTGGTTCAAAATGAGTGGGTTATGTTGATGGTGCGGGAAAGACATTTAATGGACAGGTAGGCATTAAACACTATCGTATTATTCTCAAATTTTCCATATCCTTCTTTCGCAGAGTACTGTTCCTCATAAAAACAAGCCGCCATCGCTTTAGTCCATCCATTAAACTTGGTTGCATACGCCTCATGTCTGCCGTCTCACGTTATAGCCTTGGCATGGCCTACATTGGTGGCAAAAAGTGTTGGGATTATTTAATTGAGCTATGCAATCGCGATCATACTCTGTATGTGGTGAGAGAGGCACGCCAACTACTGTATGAACTGCTCTATAGATTCTCGGTAAAGGCCAAAGATGAGAATGTCGTTTTGGAAATACTAAACGACATTATAAAACCCCTTCGGGATAATGTTTTCAAGGAAGGCCATGAGAGTATTATGATCAATGTCGATGATTCGGAATTCCAACGCAAAATGTCTTCAACATTGGATTTGCTTTCGTATCTGTTTGAGCAAACACTGGAGTCGGAAGAAAAAGCCAATATTGCACATCTTTGTCAGTCATATCACAATTTGGGCCGCAATATTTGGAAATTGACTGAAATGACACAGAATTCCGCATTCCTGCACAAAATAATGCACGCCTTGGCTAGCCTACATTTTGCCATTTTGGTACAGGATGAGTGGCACGAAGGGCAAATAGCACCAGAGAAATTCAGTCGTTTTGGTTTGCACTTCTACAACTCATTGAAATTTTGTTTAATTCGCCATCAGCTGTTGAACTTTATTAAATTGGTCGAACTCTATCATGTGCTGTGGAAAAAGCTGGGAAAACGTGCCCCTCCAGAGATACTGATTGAAAACAGTAGCGTCAAGTTTGAGAATCAGCTGATTACATTGCAATTGTTGCCGGTTTTATTTATATTGCGGTCGCAAAGTCTGAGTGAGGAAGAGCTTTTCGAAAATTATCTCATGAAATTGTTGGAAATATCGTGTGAGCATACCATGCGCATATGTTACATATTCCGTGATACCATTATACCATCGGAAAACACCGCATTGGAGGTTGTGGCTGATTTGGCTTACAAAGCCATTCATGGAGTTTTGTCTATGCAAAATATTTTAGAAAGAGAACAAGCGATTTTGGTATTTCAAGCTATGATATATGCCTTAAAGGAATTCATCTCCGATGCGGATTGTGAACGTAGCAGTAATCTGCCCAAAAGTTGTAAAGGTTGGATAGGCAAAGAGTTTATGACTAGCATACCCAATGTTCTTAATGCCATTCTTACCGGGTTGCATACGTTAATCAAACGCTATCACATCTCATGGAAGGAGAGCATAGAAACCACTTGTGTGGTCAACACAGTTGCCGTCATATTGGAGAATCCAAATTTAACAGAAGCGGTAAGAACACTTCCCTTACTTGTGATGATTTTTTTCTAATTGATTTATAAACAATTTTTAGTCTACAGTCCAAGCTTTAAAATTGGTTCAACTCTCAATAGAACATTTCCTATCGCCCAACATGGCTCTATTGGTGGACAACCTGCAGGGATCTGGCTTAGTATGTTTGGGTCCAATTATAGTAAAACGATATCATGATCCCGCTTGGGAAGTGAGAGACAGCACCTTAGAATTGACCACATCAATAGCAAAAATATCAAGAATAAGTAAGTAACAAATATTTTTGTTGTTGGTGTTGTAACAGTCTGTTGTGTCTTCGCCCTCAATTTGCTTGCTGAAACTTGGATTGAGTGCGTCCAAAGTAATCTGGCAGTTTGACGTGTAGACACATGCATGAATTCAAAGCTAGAGGACAAAGTGGGCCTGTAGGTGAGAATAGCGGGGTAAGGGGAAATAAAAGGGCAGACAATTTGGCTACTGGAGCGGTCCGAGTTTAGAGCATGGGCAACGAACGCTCATCCAGAGCTCTGGAGCAATTAAACAGTCAGTGGGACAACGAAAATCCAATTGTTATACTTAAGGGAGGTAAGAAAGAGGTCAGTATGGTTATCGGTATCATAGCGGGACACGAGCGCATGTATGCAGAATAGATTCGGCAAGCTATGGCGTATGCAGAGGAAGGACGAAGAGACGTTGTAGCATTTTCTATGTCATTGCGCGGCTTTCACAGCCGACAAACTCAGGCGTGGAGTTGGGGACAAATATGTGTTTTGTAAGTATGTGGTTTATACTTCCTCGAGGTTGCTTGGTGGAACTTATGAGTGGAGGACAATAAGCACGGAATTCTTGATTTAGAGTTCTTAAAGATTGCTTTTGAGTATTTAAAGCGTCATAGTATATAAAAAGTCATAGGTGTATGGCGATAGTGGTATGGGCGGACCCGCACCCTCCTTTTCAAACTAAACTAGTCGAGTAGAATTGGCTTGGCATAGCCATCATACCCATCATAGGTTATTAGTTGTTGTTGTAGTAGTGTGATGTACTACTCTGGTATGCCGAGGCAGGCAAACTTCTCAGGTGCAATGTGTGGCGGTCGATATCCAAGAACTGCGTTCCCTCGGTAGTTGTTCACCGCTACTGTATCAGCGTGATTGCAAAATGAAATGCTGCGTTAGCATTTTAGTACATACTGTCTAGATTGCATGTAATTGTGCCTTCGTTTGCTTTGGATGCTCGTCTCTTGATGTGTATGTAGGGCAATATTTTGACAATTCTTAATGTTATTCCATAGCGAGTGGCTGAGCTGGTGAGTCCACGCCGACCGGCCAATTGCTTTGTATGTAGTCAAGAAGGTTTTTTTTGTCAGCATCCGAAGTGCTGCCGGCAAGCAACCTGAGGACCATGTTTCTACATCTGACCTTGGCTCAGATTGCAGTCGAAATGGATACGCCATCGACAAATTGCAAATTGGTGATCGAAATGGATACGCCATCGACTTTAAAATTCAGTTTCCGATGTAGTGTACAAAGTGGCAGAAATTTTGAAATTTCTTGGGTTCAAAAGCTTTTTGACAATTCAACCACAACATACCAATACCTGCACCAAGTTACATTACTTCAAGTCTTTTAGACATAAAACCATACTCCTCTCCACCAAAGCCATCCCATCTGGATAGAATGCCATACATCGTGATGTACGTTGAAGTCCCCTAGTACCAAGCGATTATAATCGGACAGCAGGCGACAGATGGCAAGCTTAATACAAGGGGCACAACTACCCATCGACGGTATGTACACGTTCTATAGTTTTATCTAGGCAGTTATAAACTCTGGCACGATCGTCCAATACTGAACGGAGGGGTGTGTTATGAAAGCCATTCCTCCACCTCCGTATCGTGCGCCATCCCTACACAGCTGTAGCCGTGACTACCGTTCAAGACGCAGGTTTTGGTAAACTTCTCATTGTGATTTATGAAAACTACAATTTTGCTATCTTTGCTCCCGGAACAATGCAGACCCACCACCAACGGTTTTCGGGGTGAGGCTCTACCGCTGCAAATATTGCTGCACGAGTGAAGACGTAGGACTCACATAGTCTTAAATTTTTTTATTGTTTAAGATTACACTTTTTTGTATTTATATGCATATATTAACTCTAATTTTTTTATTTACTGTCTAAATTTAATTCAAAGCCACTAAAGTTCCATAAAGTTTATTCTTCCGCGCCACTTAAACTGTCATCATCATCATCATCGTCGTCATCGTAATCCTCATCTGAATCGAAACCATCAAAGTTATCATCATCTTTGAGCTTCAGCTGTTCTATCTTTAAAAGCAGTTCATCTCTTGTGTGAGGTACTCTTGATTTAACTTTCGGCATTTTAACAGCCTCTGTATCATGATCTTCTCCTTCGCCAGCAACTGGATCGGTACCATTTTCGTTGTCTTCGTCTTTCTCCAATTCATCATCTTGTGTCTTTTTACCTTTGTCCATGTAACGTAAGAATGCCCTGCGTTTACGTTCTGGAAATGATTTGATCAATCTTTCCATTTCAACTTTTAATTTCAACTCTTCTTCAGGTGTTGGTTTAGCTGGCTCGATTTCAACTTCATCGGCACTCTTTAGGCATTTGGCACAGACACGTGCTTCCAGAGCACATTCACGGCAAAGTACGTGATAGGCCTTACGTATTTTCTTTTGTAGACATTTTGTGCAAGTTTTTGGTTGTGTTAGAGGCTTATATTTCTTATATTTGATTTTCCATTCTATAACACCCTTACAATGCTGGCACACCTCGGAAATGTGCAGTGAGTTGAGTCGTTGCTGCATTGGAGTCTTGTCATGTAAGTCATTCTTGAACACTGTGCGATTTTTATGTTTTTGAGCACGCGTTCTTGATGCATTACCACGTTGTGTACTCATGTTTGGATTAAGTTAGTTTTTCTTTTAGGAATATTAAAATATTAACAATTAATAATTTAGAATTTGTGGGAAAAACGTGTTGCTGCTGTTTGTATCAAAACAAAACAACAAATTTGACAACTGACAGCAGAAACGTCATTCAATGCGTGTAATGCCAACTTTGCTGAAAACAAAACCCGCTTATTTCAAAACATTTCGATAATCATTGCACGTCTATTGTGAATGACTAATAATGCGCATAAATATTTTGTAATTGAAACTTTTTCATAAAATGCTTTAATCTCAATAGCTTTTTTTTGAAAATTATTATCTAACATAAGTGAAAACAAATATCTGCAGACAAAAAGAGTTATAACCAGCCGTTTCAGCCATATGCAGGGCTAAAACGACCAGACATGACGGTTTTACGTAATTTTGACGATTTTTTGGTCAAAATTTGCATTTGCTCAAATTCAAATTGAATTAAAAAAATTTTAACCATTCCAATATGCCGAATTTTTGTAAGAGAAAAAAATGTTTACTGACATTTGTAAACATTCACAATAGGTAGATTTTGACCAGGTAGTGTACCGTAAACAGCTGAGTAAAATTTTTTCTCGCCATGCGCACTATCTGTCAATGAGTTTTATGTGTGTGTGTTATAGTTAAGAACAATTACACACACAAATAACAAAAACAGGCGCGAACTTGAAGCATACACGAAATCAGAGTTGCACTTGTCACTGATTTTGACGATAATGCACTCATAATGTTGTTGTTGGGTAACTGCCACTACATGTAAATGAATATATCTTGGATTTTAACAATCTTAATGATGTTAATTTGGCCTATCCACTTTATGTTTTTGTAAGTGACTTAACCTTCTATGAATCTTGGCCATCATTTAATACCTCCATTTGCCAACCTGTCAAAACAATATGAGGAAAAAGTGCAAATATTTGTAAAATGTACAACTAAAATTTGCAAAACATTTGTGGGCATAGCAGTCAAATAAAACTTGTTAACATTTGTATTAATATTTGTTTTTAATTTTATTATACCATTCACAATAAATGTATTTCTGCAAATGGCCACACTTATCCTGACAACAGATGTTCTACATAAGCCTGCACTAGTAATTTATACAGAACTTCGTTGTCCTGGATAGATGTCATTTTCACACAAATTGCTTTGTACTGCTCTATATAGTACTATAATAAGACACAGCTATTATAAACCTAATAACCAGAGATGTGCACATGAGAGATACTCACAGCGCCTCAGTGTATAACACACTGCTACAACAACAACAACCTTATATTTGGTAGTGTTCGAACGAATTTTCGCCTAGATTATCTTTTCCTCTCCGGGTGAAAATAGGATACTTAATTTTTAATACCCAAAGGGGAAACGGAGAGCCCCCTTATCACAGTTTTCAAAAACTCTACAAAGATGGGTGCACCAATTGAAACAATTTTTTTTGTGTTAAGGGGCAGCACCTCAACAACCAGGCTGACATGTAGACCAATTAGGACAATATGGGTCTCAAATGAAAGGTATTGAAAGAAAGAGTACGAACTTTATATAAAGGTTTGACGACAGTGTTTGGGGGCTTCCCCAGCCCGAAAGAACTCTCGGACAAAAAGTCTCAAATGAAAAACATTTGGATGTAGACCACAATTCTGATGTAAAAATTCGGCGCCAAGTGTTTGAGAAGCTGCCCCACTTTATGAGAAACCCAAATTGACGTAGAAACCGAAGGGGGCAATATGGGACTCAAGCGAAAGGTATTTGGAATTAGAGTACAAATCTTAAATCCAAATTTGACGAAAAGTATCTGGGGCCATTTCCGGTCAATGAATGCTCCTCCTTCTCAAATCTGTGGCTGCGACATCAACAACAGGCTAACCGGAACGATATGGGGGTCCTATGAAGGAATTTTTAGAGTACAATATCTACTATCTACTACAACTATCCAATGGACATTCAAGAGTCTGAAGGCCGCCCAGCGGCGGGTAGGCCGTTAGAGACAATATGGGACTCATATGATATGCCTTTGGAAGATTTTCCTTTTAAAGATTTATTAAATTTTGTTCACCATTCTAGGAAAATTAAATATTTGTGAAAGAAAGTCCCTGAAGTTTATTTATTTATAAGATTTTATGAATAACTCTTTCTCTCTCTCTCCCTCTTTCTTTCAGAATTTCCGGCTTTCCAACAGTTCCTATATGACTATAAAATGTGCCCCATCATCTTGCAAATGGCTAAAAATGATCAGGAGGCCTATGTAAGAGCCTCAGCTTTAAAATGTCTCTCAAAAATGGTGATGATCAATGTTATATGGGATAATGTTTTAATCAACAGCGATTTAATTGTAAGTTTAAGTTTGAATATCCATGACTCCTGCGGAAGCAGCCAAAGTAAAACCCTCTTTCTTGTTTATTAAACTTCATCCGCGCAGGAACATTTATTCCATACGTTATTCCATGAAAGCGAAGGCATTGTAAGGAAAGAGGCCATTCAAACCTTGGCAGTTATTTACGAGCATCGAAAAATACCCACACAATATACGGACACCTTATACTCAACCCTGGCCCACTGTGTAATCTCAGATCTTCACTGGGAGGTCAAAGTGGAAGCGTTGCGATTTTGGGAGTTGGAATTCAAAAAACAATTCACCAATCAAGGCATGATTGATGGTACATTTCCCACCGTAACCTTCTCCAAGGAGCACAAGAAAATTGTCACTCTCAATGAGAAGGAAATCAAGCTGAGAATAATGAAAGTTTTCCATGAACTTTCACAGCGTGGTTGTTTGGGGGTTATACTCAAATGCCTGAGAGAGGACTGCGATTTGGAAGTTTTAAAGACTGCTGTGTGCATGGTGCACAATCTGTTGGAACAATTGAAGAAATATAATTTTGAATCAATAGTGGACGATATGAAGGAGTCATCATCTATACCCAGTAGTGCCAGTAGCAGCAGTAGTTCCAGTAATACAAGTAACCCCAGTACTCCCCTCTCAACTTCACTAGATGCATCCGTTAACAACATAATGAACAACAATCCTTTTATGTTTACCGAGGAAGGTCCCATGTCTGGCAGTGATGCCCTAAACGCAACAACGCAATCTCCTTCGCATTCCCCCACAGCGTCATCACTTGCAGCCAAACAAGATGAGGCCATAGATTATATATTAGAGTCTCAAGATATAAACATATTGGTAGCCCAATATGAACAAAAACTACTTTTGATAAATGACCATGGGTCGGAACCATTGCCTCCCATAGATTCGAATTTGTATAAGACCTATACATCGGTGAACATCAAAGAATTTATGCAAAGCATAAAAGCCTTAGATTTAAAGAAGCTGCTGAAAAATCACAATGATTGGTTGTTGGGTTCGGAGAGCTTCATATCCCTATTAGATGATATTATTGTAGCCATTAAATGTGCGGATGATTCATTATTTGCCGATTGTTATTAACAAGTTGTGGAAAAGTCCCAAATTAGTAAATAAATTGTGGAGATGCATTGTCATACACAAGTTTATATACATATATAAAGTATATACCTCAAAATAAAGAAAAATTTTATTTTTTTATAGTAAACAAATTCTTGCTTGAAAATGATTGTACATTCCAAAATTTTCGCACTTACTGTGGACATTCTATTAAGGAGACACCGTTCTGCATAGCTTTCCATTCTATAGGGAGTCCGATTCCTTTAAATGGCTGAAGTAAGCGCCAAGATCGTTAATGAAGACTGAGCCTACCTCAGATGTCATCTACTTGGCAACTTGTTGTTTTTGTTATCTCAGGATTCTGTTAAATATCCAGATCTAGAACTCTAAAATTTGGATGGGGTGTAGGACAAGTAATAAGTCGAGTAAAACTATTACGGACCTCGTTTTGGAAGCGTTATGGAAGCTGTTTGGATGTTCGAATTGGTACTCCTTCCAGGAACCGCAAGCTGGGGTTTTTCAGGGGACATTTGCTCGATGGAATAGAGTAACTGCTTTCTTCGTAGGCGAAAACCCCGAACGTGATGCTTTAACAGAAACTGGACTGGTGAAGAAACGTCAAGAAAGGGTTGATCTCTGGAGCAAGGAGTGGTGCCCTAAAGAAGGCACTGAATGTCATTCACGATCTTAGGCATTTACACCTATAGGATGGGTGTGTAGTTATGAAAAACGCCCTAAGATTGAGGAGATCGGTTAACTGACGCTCCCCAAACTTTAGGCATTCTTTTGTTCTGGTGGGAGGTACAGATGCGGCGTGGCGTCATCCTTATTTTTTTAATTCAATCAATTAAAATATTAATTAAATTTTTAATCATTTTTTTTTAATTGAATCAATTAGAAAATAAATTGAAATTCGTTATTGAAGCAGTTTTAATTAACAAATTAATTGAATCAATTAATTTCGGGATTGGAACCGATCTTTTTTTTCTGTGTGGTGGGCAGGACGTCGTTTTCTCAAAAAGGGATCACCTGGCTGGGAGATCCGCCCTTCCCTAGAACTTTTGTATGCATGGGTGGGTTTAAGTTGGATGGGGGCACCGGGGCAGGAGTCTTCATTTAATTCTTGGAAGCAGGAAATCATATAGTCTTTGGACAGCTGCAGCGCCTTTCAGGCGAAGGTTTTTGTGGTCCTTAAGGCACTGCAAATGATGCAGGTGCTGCAGCTGAAGCCCGATCAGACAGTGACGACATAAGTGGATAGTCAGATGGCACTGAAGACTTTGGCTTCGAGTCATGTGTGTTCGAGACTGGTAAGAAGGTGAGAAGAGGCCGCCAGGCTCTGCTGGGTGCCCCGTCATTAAGGGTTGGCAGGGAACGAAGCGGCAGACAAGCTTGCCGGGAATGAATCGCTGCTTGAACCATCCCAGAATGCAAACTTGCATCCTTCGGACAGCTAAGTGGAGTCCTGTCTGGTCACTACAACGACGGGTTTTTGAGGTCGCGCTGGACACAGGCAGAGGCAGACTTTTACATGGCGTGCTATGACGAAGAGGAATTAAAGGCGGTGGAGACTTATTTGTGCCATTGTCCCGTCATTGCGAAGAAAAGACACAGCATAATTGGTGTCTATCTATTTACGTGTCCGGATTCTCTCCAGCCACTTAGTTCTCTTTTCATTTTGGAGTTCTGTAGAAGCCCGAATTGGCTGAATGGACCATATTTACTCACACCGGTAAAAAATTTTTCCCGGCCGCCTTGTTCCCATTTTTGTCTGGTGCGTTGATTCTTTTTTTTTGGAAAATATTCACTTTACAGGGCGCACCACCGATTTCGAAAACGAATTTGAAATTCGGTTTTGGGACAAAGGCTCCTGTTCCCCCTCAGCGTCTAACTTTTTTGAAAATCATACCATAAATTTAGATTTGGCAGCCCAAAAAATTTATCGAAATGCTGAGGTGATCAACTTTAGGGGACTGCCAAGTGGCGCCCGAACCACATAGGTCTTTGAAATGCAATTAAAAATATATTGCAATAAACCAAAGAGCAATGAATCGTAGCAATTGAGAACAAAATGTTGTCGACTATTCGACGTCAAAATCGATTATTTGACTTTTTACTCAGTGAAAATTGACTTCGACTTTAATAATCGAATAATCGCCTGGTTCGCTCACACACCAGAGATGACAATTTTGATACTTTGGTACTTTTTTGATACTTATTAGACATTGCAGGAGAGCAAAAATTTTTCATTATGTTTTTGAAGACTCAAGAAGACTCAATTTTTTAAACGGCTTTTGAAATAACATTCAGCATTGGCAATAATCCATATTTTATTCCTAAAGTATTTCCATAATATCATTAATTATATAAACCTAGAAATTCCATCAGAGCATAGATAACTTCAGAGAAGTATTAAGGAACAGGGACAAAGATGAAGTTAACAAAGAGGTAACGGCATTTCCCAATGACTAGAACAAGTATAAACGTGTATATACCCAAGAGCATGGATTTTCGGCGGATCTTATACTGATACTTAATTAGGGGATTGGTTTAGATCTCTGTGAGCCATACTCGGCACATTAATTGAAACTGAATGGCTAAGTTTTTTAGATGAATTCCCATTGCCATGCACTTGGACTGCATTTGTTTTAGTAATGCCGCATAGGGACCACACAGGGTACCTTTTGGCTACAAAAAGTACCTTTTAAACATGTTTTTAATACCATTTCACAAATCTCATTTATCATCCCTGTCGTACACACACACACACAGAGTGAGGGCAAGTCTGACGTGCTCTCAGTTTCCAGTCAGTTTCAGTCCGTTGTCTCGTAGTGTGTTTTGTGTTTTTTCAATTTTTCCAACTTAATGGAAATTAAAAATTAAGTTATTAACATTAAGTGAAAAGAATCCTTTAAATTAAACAAAACGCGCTGTGTAATGTCTTAGAGGAATATAATTTGGAAAATTGCATGTGAAAAGTATCCCCAATATTGTCTGATTTGTGTAAATAAAAGAGCAGGGGTTCCCTTTCCGTGTGTATGTGTGTTTATTTATTTGTGCACTCTGTAACCACAGTAGTCCTCGAGAAACAACACCCGACAGTAGTAGCAGTAGAAGAAGAGAGTGTGGTGTCCTTTTTGTAATTTTAAGGGAGTGCGTGGAGGAAAAGCGAAAATTGCATTTCATATGAAAAGTGAAAGAAGGAAAAATCGTCCAATGTCCGTTGTCTCGTAGTGTGTAAAATATAGTATGTATGTATAAATAAATGTTTGAATGTTTGCTGCTGGTGCGTGTCGCGAGTGTGTGCGTCGTGAGTTGTGTTGCCGAATGTACGGAGTATGAATAAGAAAAAATACAACAAGCAATGGAAAAGGTGGAAAATACAAAATAGCAATAACAACAACAACAACACCAAGAAGTGAAAAGTTGAAAAAGTGTGTGGGGTGCTTTTGCTGCCGCCCCAGAGCTGCCGCTTTCCAAGACGACATACCCGAGTCTTATTAAAGAAAAAGAAGAAGAGAAGGAGTAACACAAGAGCACAAAAACAACCTCTTCAAGATTGTGAGGCAGAGCGGAAAAGCCTGCCAAAGAGGAATTACAACAGCCAAACCTTAAATATTAGTGCTATTTTTTTTTTGCTCAAAGAATTTCATTTTTATTGAAAGTTGAAAAGGTGGAGCTCGGCTAAAAAAAAAATTGTGAATTTTCAAAAACGAAACCGCAGTTTTATGGAATATCCTACAAAATGAGTTCGAGTTGTGAAAGGTGTGTATATATATCATCCAGGCTTAATGTCTATCCTGTCTCCACTATTGCCTTCTAGTCTTACCCCCTCTATGTGAAAAGGTCTATGTATCGAACAACCAAACGACCGGTCTATGTAATGGGGCTTTAGTTTGTTGTTGTCGTTTTAGCTAATTGTATCATGTTGTTTTTTTTTCTTTACTTTTTTTGCTCTTGTCTTATTCATTGCTACTTTAATTAATAAGTTTATGTTTATGTGGGCCACAAAGACGTGGGTCGCCAACGTATAATGATGTTGTTTTCTTTGTATTTGTAAACCAGACAAGACTCCAATAGAGAAGTTTTATACCATGCCCTCTTTCAGCCTCAGCTCCAACCATAGCCAAACAGTAACTGGTAATTAATTTACACTTTTGTTCATTGTTTTGCTTTGCTCACTTTTTTCTGTATTTATATTAAGGTCATTTGTTGTAATATGCAATAATTTGCAGAAAAAGCAACAACAACAACCAGGTCTAATGGCAATTCATTCAAGCAATGAGAAGAGTTTGCATAATTTTGTCATTTATTTGTGGTCATTCAAAGCAACTACCCATTTTTTTTCTTTCTGCTCGACTATTGTCAGGGATGATAAATGGTAACAAATTGTGTGTGGAAAAAGTACTTTGATAAAAGGCAAAGTACTATTTTCTAGTTTTAAATGATTAGAGTTTTGGTAGTTCAAAAGGAGTAGGTAAGGTTGAAAAGCGGGTGCGGATATTAAACCGCCCTTTGGAGTAACCTAGCAAGAAAATAATTCCTGTCATTACTAAACCCTTCACCGAAGACTAAACCCCACTGTAAGGGGGCTAATCTTAAGGAGGGGATCTTAAATTATTCTGGTAGGGGCTAAGAACCGCGCCCCCACACTCAAAGCCTTTTCTATGCTTCTTGCTTCCATATATACGGGTCTCTCGATTTGACTGATTGAATCTTTAGACGGCTCAATTAATATCCGATTCGGCCAAAATTTTGCACATGCTAAGTATGATCCATATCGATCCATAATCGGATATCTTATATATAAAATTGAATTTGTGTTTGTTTGTTCCGCATGGACTCAAAAACGACTGAACCGAATACCTTGAAATTTTCACAGATTGTGTAGGTTGGTCTGGAAGGAGACATAGGCTATATAATTATTTGATATCGGACGGGGGGCGGACCCTCCCCCTTACCCCAAAAGTACTACCCAAAAATAAAAGTGGACCCATCGGGACAATATGGGACTCAAATGAAAGGTATTCTGGAGTAGAGTACGAATTTCATATAAAAAATTGGGTCTAAGTAACTGTGGGGGCTGCCCCAACCCCAAAACCCCCTAAAATAGGTTTTTTGGACGATCATGACAATATGGGACTCAAATGAAAGGTATTCGAAGTAGATTGAGAATATGGTCAGGAAAAAGAAATAGGTTTTATAGTTTGTTGATTTCGTAAGGGGGCGGACCCTCCTCCTTTACCCAAAAACACCAACCAAAATCAAAAGTGTACCGATCAGGACAATATGGGTATCAAATGAAAGGTATTGGAAAATAGAATACGAATATGGTATAAAAATTTGGTCCAAGTACCCATCGGGCCGCCAACCCTAAAATTCCCTCAAACAGACACATTGGACGTTCATGTCAATATGGGCCTCAAATGAAAGGTATTCGGGAGTAGATTACGAATCTGAAATAGAAAGTCAGATCCAAGTATAGGGGTCCCCCTTCCCTCCAAAATCGTTTTAAATGGGCGTATGACACATCATGACTATATGAGACTCGGTTTTTTTGTTTGTTCCGTAGAATAAAAAAGGGCTGAATCGATTTTCTTAAAATGTTCACAGATTGTGTAAGTTTGTCTGAAAGGAAACATGGGCTATATAATTTTTTGATATTGGATGAAGGCGGTGCCTCCCCCTTACCCCAACAACGCCATCCAAAATCAAAAGTGGACCGATAGGCATAATATGGGTATCAAATGAAAGGTATTGGAGACTAGAAAGTGAATATCGTATTAAAATTTGTGTCCAAGTATCCATCGGACCTCCACAATCCAAAATCTCCTCTAAAGAGATATGTTCGACGTTCATGTAAATATGGGCCTCAAATGAAAAGTATTCGACAGTAGATTACAAATATGGCATGAAAAAATAGGTCCAAGTAATGGGAGGTCGCCCCACCCCCAAGTACCTCCAAATGGGCATATTAGCCGACCATGTTTATATGGGACTCAAATGAAAGGTATTTGGGAGTAGATTACGAATATGAAAAGTTTTAATTCAAGTCTAGGTGGCGCTTTTCTTTCCAAAAATAATTCAAATAGGTTGATTGACCCATTATGACAATATGGGACTCAAATGAAAGGTATTTGAGAGTAAAAAACGAATTTGATATCCAATTTTGGAGTCAAGTGTTTGGGGGTACGCCCTAAAGTGCCCCCTAAATTGAACTTAATTTCCGATTATGGCAATATGAAGCTCAAATCAACGGTATTTGGGAGTAAAGATCGAATTTGATACGATTTTCAGGGTAAAGTGCCGGTGGCCGCCCCAGCCCCAAAACACCCTCAAAACAAAACATGGTTTCTATTGTTTGGGTCGGGTGCCCAACGAAATGTGCTTGAGAGAAAAAACGAACTTGATATCCAATTAAAGAGCCATGTGTTTGGGAAACTGCCCCATTCAAAAACACCTCCTTATTACAATATATAAAAGCCATTTCATGGTTAAATTGATTGATTTTCGGAAAATTTATACTCATTTTCGGAACAAAGTCCCTGGGGTCCATCCCACCCTCAAACAGAATTTATTTACCGATGATGCCATAATGGGGCTCATATTATATGTATTTGAAAGTAGAGCATGAAGCGTATATTTACATTAAGGCCAAGTGTCTCTCTAAACCGGAAATATTTACTAATACGATAATGTGGGACCCAAAAGAAAGGTATTTGGCAGTGGAGTAAAATTTTATCCAGGAACCGTGAAGGGGCACATTTCCCACACGTTAATGAAAGCTTTTCGATTCAAGTTTAAACTCAATGATAAGGGATTTTTTTATAGCCGAGTCCGAATGCGGTGCCGCAGTGCGAAATCTCTTCGGGGAGAATTTTTTACATGGCCATGCATGGCAAACGTCGCCATCGTTGTGGGGATCACCACCGCTTTAAATTTTGTCCGATGTTGTTGCCAGGATTTGAACGCAGACGTTCAGCGTTATAGGCAGACATAGCCTACAGTGGCACGAAATCACATTCCGGGCGAATTGTCCCAACACTAAATAATATTGGGGTGTTAAAGAAGGCAGCGGAGCGGGCCCGATTCGGCTAGTAGCCCTATATAAACTGATTTCAAAGTTGGATTTGAAGTTCAATTCCCTTGCGTTTTCAGTAAATGAAACATTATCTTCCCCCTAGGAGACAGGTGCAACCGAAAATATATTGGAAGTTTTGCTGAAAACTACTTAAAAAATTTTTTTAAATGACGAATTTCTTCCAAATTTGTAAAAAATTAGAAAAAAATTACTTTTTCAAAGAAAATTCGACTAAATTTGATTATCGTTAAAAATTTAATAGAAATTTTAATTTTTTTTAGATTTCATTGCATGAACAATTTTGCTAAATTCGGAAAAGTTTCTGATTTTCACGAAAAAGTTGGTTTTTTATTAAAATATTCCTAATAAGTCGATTTTCATGCAAAATTTTGCCGATTTCACATATTTTCGTGATTTAGGTAGAGATTGGATTTTTTCGCAGATTTTTTTTAAATAAATTTAAAATTGTTGGTCAACATTTATTTTTTGTTAAATATTTCGTTCAATAGATTTTTAAAAATATATAAAGAAATATTTCTCAAAAATTTGTTTTTTCTAGAAAAATTTCTTAACATTCAACTTTCTAGAAATTTTTCTCAAAATTGGGTTTTTTTAGGATTTGCCTATTTAAATTAAATATTTTGTATTTCAATAACTTACCAACATTTCAATCTTATCATCCCTGGTTTCCTCCCCATTTACCCACCCAGTTGTTATTCTCTTCACTTTGTACACTCTTTCTGCAAATGTTGCATTTATGTCGTTGCCGTCGTCATCGCTGCCGCTTAGTCCAAAGGCCGATGTGGTTGTTATGCTAATAAATGCAATCAATGTTTGCTTCATTCTGAAAACATTTTTTCCTCGTTGGTTAAAGCTTCTGTCAGTTCCTTGTTCTCTCAGTTTCTCGCTCTCTGCCTTGCTTGTTCTCTCTGGAGGTTTTGCGAAATTCATAAAATACAATGCTCTCTCCAGTGAAATCGATTTTCCCCAATCCAATGAGCTCATACAATACAAACCGCACATAGATGTGTATGTGTGTATAAGGATATAAGACTATTGTGAATGAAAGAATGACATTAAATTAAATAAAAATATTTTTTTTTAAAGAAACAATATTTTCTTACTGCTTTTGTATGCCCATATCCCTTATAAAAATTATGCATAATTGTGCATAAGAGTGCTTACTTTTTGTCATCATTTTCTGTTTGCAGCTGCCTTCTTCTGCTCTCATTCTCTTACATATTGCCGCTCTCTTCTTTAAAACCACATTGTCTTTCTTTTATGCCAAAAATAAGTAGGGCGTAGGGCCGCCGCATCATTTTCGAATGAAAAAAAAAACATTTGTACTTGAACTTTTTGCAACATTTTGGGCCATTCCAAATATTCGAGTATTCATTATTGTCTCTGTCATAGGTGGCAGCCAACCCAATAACCTCCAAAAATTGTTGCACAGAGGTAACAAACAATTTGCAATAGCTGAAATCAGCTGATTGCCATTATTTTTGATTCTCGCTAGTGAAAGTTAATCAATGTGAAAAGATTTTTTTTTGCGAAATTGTACTTTCTGTATGCAATTAGTTTTAAACTTTGAATTAAAAGTACTATAAAATTTAAAGCCTATACAAGGATAATTCCTCAATGCAGTATTAAAGCTGTAAATAATTTCAATTTGTCCTGAATAAATGATATGAACACAAATAGTGAGGCTTAAGAAAAAAAAAAAAATACTTTAATCTCGGCCAAATTTTTTGGACCACGGCTAAATGTTCATATAGAGGATAAATGTGGTGGCCACCGTGGTGTAGAGGTTGACATGTCCGCTTATGGCATTAAACGTCTGGGTTCGAAACCTGACGAGACCATCAGACTATTTTTTCTGGAATGCTTAATTCCTTCTTATACTGACGACATTTGTGAGGTGCTTTGTCATGCGTAGAATCTTTCATTTGGGAAAGTTTACTCAAACTGGCCTTACCTTTGGGAAACGATACTAAAGCTAGCCTTTGCTTTGTGAAAGGGTTCTAACTAACTTTTCCTTTGGGAAAGAATGTAGAAAATACTATTCTTTTAGGAAAGAGTACAAAAAAATGCGAATTCCTTTGGGAAAGTATAAAAAACCTTTTCCTCTTCTTTTGGAAAGGATACAAAAAAAAATCAATTCCCTTGGGAAAAATGTAAAAAAACGTTTTCCTTTTGGGAAAAAATATAAAAAATGCTTTACGTGTACTAAGCAAATGCGTTCCGTTAGAAAGGGCACTAAAACAACCCCTAAAACAACTAAAATTACTCCTTCAACTAAACAACTAAAACTATCTATTCTTTGAGAAAGGGTACTGAAACTATAATTTCCTTTAAGAAAGGGTACTAAAACTACACCTTCCTTTTGAGGAAAGTTAATAAAACTAGCCTTTACTTTGAGAAAGGGTACTGCAAGTACCCCTTCCTTTAGGAAAGGGTACTAAAACTGCTCTCTCCTTTGGGAAAGGGTTCTACAATAATCCTTCCCTATAGGAAAGGGTAATAAAACTACACTTCCCTTTGGGAAAGGGTAATAAAACTACCATTTTCTTCGGGAAAGGGTACTTAAACTACCCCTTCCTTTGGGAAAGGTTACTACAACTACTCTTTCCTTTGGGAAAGAGTACTAAAACTACCCATTCCTATGGAAAAGGTTACTTAAATTACACTTTCCTTTGGAAAAGGGTATTAGAACTAAATTTTTCTTCGGGAAAGGATACTACTTTTAGTAGCCTTTCCTTTGGGAAAGGGTAAACAGCCCTTCCCTATGGTAAAGTCTAATAAAACTACCCTTCTCTTTAGGAAAGGGCAATAAAACTACCCTTTCTTAGGGAAATGGTACTAAATCTACCCCTTCCTTTGGCAAAGGTTACTAAAACTACACTTTCCTATGGGAAAGTGTACTAAAACTGATCATTCTTATGGGAATAAGGATACTTAAACTACCCATTCCTTTGGGAAAAGGGTATTAGAACTACATTTTTCTTTGGGAAGTTATACTAAAGTACTAAAACTACACTTTTCTTTGGGAAAGGGTAGTAAAACTACCCATTTAATAAGGAAAAGAGTACAAAAACTGCCATTTCCTTTGGAAAAGGGTACTAAAACTACGCTTCCCCTTAGGAAAAACTAATACTAAAACTACGATTCCCCTAAGGGTACTAAAACTAGAATGTCCTACCCTTTCCTTTCGGAAAGTGTACTTAAACTACCTTCCCTTTGGGAAAGGTTACCAAAACACACTTTTCCTTTGATAATGGGTACTAAAACCACCCTTCCTTTAGAAAAGGCCAATAAAACTATCCTTTCCTTACTGGAAAGCGTACTAAAACTACCGTTTACTTTGTGAAAGTGTACTAAACCTACACTTTTCTTTGTGCAAGGGTACTAAAACTACCCTTTCCTTTGTGAAATGGTATTAAACTTCCCTTTTCTTTGGGAAAGGTTATTAAATTATCCCTTGCTTTGTGAAAGGGTACTAAAACTATACTTTCCTTAGTGAAAGGGTATTAAACTTCCCTTTCCATTAGGAAAGTGTACTAAAACTACCCTTTCATTTGGGAAAGGCTATAAATCTAACCTTTTTCTTTGAGAAATAAAATAAAGTCGCCCTAAACTACCCTTTCCTTTGGAAAAAGGTGATAAAACAACCCTTTCCTTTGGGAATGGGTACTAAAGCTACACTTTCCGTTGGAAAAAGGCCCATTTCCTATAGAAAAAGGGACCCTTTCCTGTAGGAAAGGGTACTAAAACTACCCTTTTCTTTGGAAAAGGGTACCAAAACTATCCTTTCCTTTGGAAATGGTTACTTAAACTAATCTTTTCATTGGAAAAGGGTACTAAAATACTCTTTTTTTTGGAAAAGGGTATTTAAAGTACCCTTTCCTTTGGGAAAGGGTACTACAACTGCCCATTTTTTTGGGAAAGGGTACTACAACTACCCTTTTCTTTGGAAAAGGTGCTTAAACTACCCTTCCTTTGGGAAAGTGCACTAAAACTAACGTTTCCTTGGTGAAAGTGTACTACATAAACTAGTCTGCCTTCAAGAAATGGTTCTAAAATCACTCTTTTCTTTGGGCAAGTGTACTAAAGCAACGCTTTCCTTTGAGAAAGGGTAATAAAAGTACACTTTCCTTTTGAAAGTGGTACTAAAACTTCTCTTTTCTTTGGGAAAAGGTATTAAAATGACACTTTCCTATGAGAAAGGGTACTTAAACAACTCTCTCATTTGGGAAAGGGTACTAACACTACCTTTAATTTTTATTTTTTTTGGAAAAGGGTACTAAAATTGACGTTACCCAAAGGAAAGGGTAGTTTTTATGCCCTTTTCTAAAGGAACGTGTAGTTTTGGTACCCTTTCCCAGGGGAAATGGTAATTTCAATACCCTTTTTCCAAACTACTAAACTATTTGACTACTTCGTAGAGGTTACCATGTCCGCCTATGACGCTTTAAGCCTGGGTTCGAATCTTGGCGAGAGCATCAGACAAAAAATTAACAGCGGTGGTTTTCCCCTCCTCATCTTGGCGATATTTAGGGGGTACTGTACCACTTGGTATAGCAGCATTGTAAAAACTTCTCCCCCAAGAGCTGTCGCACTGCGGCGCGCCGTTCGGACTTGGCTATAAAAACAAGGTCCCTTATCATTGAGCTTAAACTTGAATCGGACAGCACTCATTGACATGTGAGAAGTTTTGCAAAAATTGCAATGGGAATAACGGTCGTACTTTTTTATACTCACCACCGTAGGATAGGGGGTATATTCATTTTGTCATTCCGTTTGCAACACATCGAAATATCAATTTCCGACCCTACAAAGTATATATATTTCGGATCGTCGTAAAATTCGAAGACGATTTTAAGATGTCCGTGTGTCCGTCTATCCGTCTTGTCGGTCCGTCTATTGTAATCACTCTACAGGCTTCAAAAATTGAGATATAGAGCTGAAATTTGGCACATATACCTCTTTTTGATGCACGCTCGTTACGTTCTTGAACGAGCCATATTTGGATATAGCTGCTATATAGACCGATTTTCTGATAAAGGGTCTAATGCCCATTAAAACTTAATTTTTCATCCGATTGAAATCTTAAACAGTGAGTAGTTTTAGGCCTCCCGACATCTGACCCAAATGTGGTTCAGGTGTTTAGATATAGCTGCCATATGGACCGATCTGCCGATAAAGGGTCTGAATCCCATAAAAGCTTTGCTTATTGCCCAATTTCGCTGAATATACATAGACCGATTTTCCGATAAAGGGTCTAATGCCCATACAAACTTCATTTTTCATTCGATAGAAATTTTAAACAGTCAGTAGTTTTAGGCCTCCCGACATCAGATCGGACTATATTTAGATATAGCTGCCATATAGACCGATATGTCCATAAAGGGTCTGAAGCCCATAAATGCTTTATTTATTGCCCAATTTCGCTGAAATTTGAAAAATTGGGTTTTTTTAAGCATCTAGACGTCTGACCTAAGTATGGTTCAGATCGGACTATATTTAGATATAGCTGCCATATAGACAGATCTCCCGATAAAGGGTCTGAAGCCCATAAAAGTTTTATTTTTTAACAGATTTCGCTGAAATTTGAAACAGTCAGTAGTTTTAGGCCTCTTTACATAGGACCCAAATATAGTTCAGATCGGACAATATTAAGATATAGCTGCCATATAGACCGATCTCCCGATAAAGGGTCTGAAGCCCATAAAAGCTTTAATTATTGCCAGGTTTCGATGAAATTTGAAACGGTGAGTAGTTTTAGGTCTCTCAGCTTCTAAACTAAATATTGTTCAGATCGGACTATATTTAGATATAGCTGCCATATAGACTGATCTCCCGATAAAGGGTCTAAAGCCTATAAAAGGCCTTTTTATTACCCGATTTCGCTGAAATTTGAAACAATGGGTAGTTTCAGGTCTCCCGACATCCGCCCCAAATATGATTTAGATCGGACTATATTTTCATATGGCTGCCATATAGACCGATCTTCCGATAAAGGGTCTGAAGCCCATAAAAGCATTATTTTTATACCCTCCACCATAAGATGGGGAGTGTACTAATTTCGTCATTCTGTTTGTAACTACTCGAAATATTCGTCTGAGGCTCATTTGAATAAATTTTTGCACGAAGTATTTCGTTATGATATCCAACAACTGTGCCAAGTATGGTTGAAATCGGTCCATAACCTGATATAGCTGTCATATAAACAGATCTGGGGATTTGACTTCTTGAGCTTCTAGAGGGCGCAATTCCTATCCGATTTGGCTGAAATTTTGCATGACGTATTTTATTTTTACTTTCAACAACTGTGTCAAATAAGGTTCAAATCGGTTCAGAATCTGATATATAAACCGATCTGGGATCTTGACTTCTTGACCCCTAGAGGTCGCAATTATTATCCAATATGCCTGAAATTTTGTACTACGGATCCTCTCATGACCATCAACAAACGTGTTTATTATGGTCTGAATCGGTCTATAGCCCGATACAGATCCCATATAAATCGTTCTCTCTATTTTACTTCGTGAGCCCCAATGGGCGCAATTCTTATACGAATTGGCTGAAATTTTACACAGGTCTCCAACATATAATTTAATTGTGGTCCGAACCGGACCATATCTTGATATCGTTTTAATAGCAGAACAACTCTTTTCTTATATCCTTTTTTGCCTAAGAAGAGATGCCGGGAAAAGAACTCGACAAATGCGATCCATGGTGGAGGGTATATAAGATTCGGCCCGGCCGAACTTAGCACGCTTTTACTTGTTTTTTATCATATTTCACTGAAACTTTAAACAGTGAGTAGTTTTAGTAGTTTTGTGACTTATATTCATAAGACCACTCAATGGTCTTAAGTTATCAAATTTTCATCTCATTATGACATATATACCCGTGGTGGTGGGTATCCAAAGTTCGGCCCGGCCCAACTTAATGCCTTTTTACTTGTTTTATTTTCTGACTTCCGTTGTGGCGTGGGTTTCAATAACACTGATGTTGAAATATTTTAGTGCAACAGAGCTACCATTTTCTTTACCCAACTTTGCCAAATGGATCACATTTCTGAATTTGAAACTAATTTAACCCTTGTGCCTCTACCATCAACTGTCATGACATAAATGACCATGAAGTAGTCGTACAATTGCAAAAACTACCCTTATTTGTCTTGTATGGCTTGCTAATTGTGCTATAAATTGTATCCTGTGTACCATACTGTGCTCCATCTAATGATGATTTATTATCCACCAAATGCTTTTCACACTAATCATTGTATTGTATATCAATTAATTATAAGTACAACATTGACAAAAAATTAATAACAATTTAAAGTAATTTATTTCCCCTCTCTTTTCTCGCTTCTCTCTCATTACAGAATAGAATGGGTGGAAATAATAGAACCCCGCACCAAAGAGCATATGTATGCCAATCTAACCACCGGCGAATGTGTTTGGGATCCACCTGAAGTAAGTTTTAAACAGCTACTGTTAATATTTACAATATTTTTTTAAGGTTTAAGAAGAAAAGGCAAAAAATAGAAATTGCGTATATTTTATTTTTTGTCTAGATAACAATCATCACTTATAGTAAATCTCTAGAAACACAGATATTTCCATACATACACACATATGTCTAACTACTTTGACTAAGAATTTTTTTAAGTAGATGCGCCTTTGGGTATGATGAGTATCTGTTGTGTGTCTTATAAACGTAAATAAAAAATTAAAAAAATAAGTTTAACAAGAAAACCCACAGAATCTAATCTCATGCATGTGTTTATATTTTCATATGCCTGGATGCGGTGTTCTAAATTTCTTTTGTATTTGTACTACTTTTTTATTCCAAAACCAAAACAATAATAAATTGATGCAGAAAGCAAAGCTGTACATGGATATTAGGGTGTTTAGTTGAACACTTTAAAATAAGAAAATGTCCATTGCAATGAGGCTATCACAGAGTTTATCATGTCCCTCTATGAGGCTGAAGACCTGGGTTCGAAAAAGGCTTGCACAAATTGATGTACACTATGGTTAACCCTGTAATGGGCCATCGTGGCCCAGAGGTTATCATGTCCCCCTATGACGCTGAACACCTGGGCTCGAAAAAGGCTTGCACAAATTAATGTAAACTATGGTTAACCCTGTAGTGGGCCATCGTAGCCCAGAGGTTATCAAGTCCCCCTATGATGCTGAAAGCCTGGGTTCGAATCCTGGCGAGAAAATCGGACAAAAAATTACCGGCGATATTTGTGAGGTACTATACCACTTGTTATGGCAGCCATGTAAAAACTGCTCCCCAAAGAGGTGTCGCACTGCGGTACGCCGTTTGGACTCGGCTATTAAAAAGGAGGTCCCTTATCATTGAGCTTAAACTTGAATCGGACTGTCATCATTGATATGTGAGAAGTTTGCCCCTGTTCCTTAGTGGAATCATGTCATGTACCCCAGTGACGCTGAACACCTTGAATCCCGGCGAGAAAATCAGCGGAAGTTTTCCCCTGAGCGCACAACAAGCCGATTACTTGCTTAGGTGTATGTCCTTAGTGGCATGGGGCGGATTAATATCCTTACCCTCTTTTCAACCTAACCTATACCCACACTAATGTTGGCGACATCTTCGAAGCATTCAGCCGTTTTAAACTTCTTCACTACGTGATGTCACTCTGCGCCTCATTGTCCGACTCAGAATAAAAATGAAATCTCTAATCGATCAGAAGATGGCACTCTTTGATATAAGAGAAGTATCACCGCTGTTCTTAAAGCCTCAGCTTCAGCAAATTTCAGCAAAATTGATCCCATTTAGGTTTTTTTTTTCAAAACTGTTGTGGCTTCTTTCGTTTATTGTCACAGTTGTAGTTACCAACTTTCCTTATTTGCAGGATGTTTCGAGCGTTGATACCGAATTCTGCTGACTCTTTCTCGGCCTATTCAAAGGCGTCAGTTGCTGCACGGATGTATTACTGCTACGCTGATCTTTAATCTGACTAGGCGGTATACATACTAAAGCATGATCAGGTATCGGTTTTGCGGTTTCCTCGTCGCCGTCACTATCGGTTTGCCAACGGATGGGGCTAATGTTTTTCCATCTGCTAAGCACACTATCACATTTGTTGCCAAATGTTATTCTTTGCCTTTGCGAACGATGTATGCACCTTTACCAAAACCTCTAAGGTTATAGAGACAGCAGAAACGATAGAAGAAGAAAAAAGTGAAATGACACACAGATAAAAATTGGAGAACCTGTCGGATCAGGTAGAAACCATTATTGGCGAGAGCATTATCTCCAAATTGTAAATTTTCCCATGAATGTTCCATTATGCAACAGAAGCAAACATTCCATTATGGAACAGGGCTAGAGCATTATCGAGCCAGCCAATTTTGGCGTCTATAGAACATCAGAATCACGAGAGGGCTATGTGTCTGGAGGGAACCAAGAAACGAAAAAATGTGTTTACTCATTCTGTGTCTTCTTGTAATTGTGGACCATTAACACAGAAACTGGTCGAATATCACCAACGCGAACTCTCCTGCATCATCACAAATCCTACATAAGTCCGCCACTCCTTGTGTTTGGCGCGACGTCAAAGACCTGACGTTGCACTGACTAATCAGGCCCCTATCAGCAGTCCGAGGTCACTCCTCAAGATAAGTGACGCCCTATTTCGAGAAATACTCGACCACAGGGCGTTCGGCAAATCAGAATCGAGGGAAGCTAAAAAGTCCAGCCCAAGCCAAATTCGCGGGGTCATCATAGAAAGCATCCACTGTACTAAGAAGCTCGCACAAAAAAGTGTTTTTGGCACGTTCTGCGCTTAACAGTGGTCACAGCCTTCTTCATGGTTCAAAGAAGCTGCTTGCATTTTAAAATTTTTCAATTACTTTTTTTAAAAATGGTGATTTTCCTTTTGCAACCTGTTAGAAACCAATTTTTATTTTTTTTTTCTGTGTATTTTTCCGAACATGCAAATTCCGCAAATCGTAATCCTGAATTCCTTTGCGGGGGTCGTAGACATTACGAATAAGGCGCATGAAAACACTGTATTGCTGATAGAGGCCTTTCCAAGGAGGTCAGTTACTTGGTTCGCTTCGCGTCATACTCCCTACGTCACCGATAAAAAACGGTACGAATCACAATGGCAACCCTGCAATATATTGGCCACATTGTTTTAACATCGAAACATATGGGTTGCCAAGCTTAGTTTGAGTTGTATTTTTTGCAAGAGATATCCCGGGTAGGGATCTAAAGTGGAATTGAAAAGTCGACTTTTCCACTTTTTCCGATAATCAAAAAGTCGACTTTCCATTATGAAAGTTTTCCGACTTTTTGACTTTTCGATTTTTTTCGACTTTTTCACTTCAAAGTCGATTATTCGACTTTTTTACATAAAAAGCCGATTAATTTAGTCGACTTTAAGATTCCTAATCTCGGACATGCATATGGTTGTCTACAGATGGGATTATTTCTGTTCACAGATGGGATCTATTCCAAGATCTTTTATACAATAGTCAATACATTTACAAATTGGGAGAACGTTCAATATGGGAATTAAAGGGAGATTTTTAAGAGCTATAGGACACTTAAAAAAAATCATAACGTGCAGAATAATGTATGAAATCGTTATTTGAGTCCATAGTACGGTCCATATTATTTAATGTTTGAGGATTATTTCATGCAAATGTTGACCGTGACAGCGCCTCAAATGGTCCATCCGCTTAGTTCAACTTTGGCATACAATTCGGCCGGTATCTCACGAATAAATACTTCAATGTTGTCTTCCGATGCATCAAAGTGGACTTATCTATATAGACATGTGCTTTAACATAGCCCCACAAAAAAAATCTAAAGGTGTTAAATCGCACGATCTACCGGTCCCGAACGTGAAATAAAATGTTCACCGAACACGCCTCTCAATAAGTCCATTGTAACGGGTGCTGTGTGGCATGTGACACCGTCTTGTTGAAACCACATTTCATGTGCAGTTACGTTACTATACGCATCATCTTTGAAGAAGTACGGTCGAATGATGGCACCAGCCCATAAACCGCACCAAACTGTGACTTTTTCTGGATGCATTGTTAGCTCTTAAATGCTTCTGGCTGATCTTCACTCCAAAATCGACAATTTTGCTTCTACAAGTGACTAGCTTTACGCGTTCGACCGCTATAGGGATTTGGACAGACGGATGGACGGACATGGCTAGATCAAATCAGAATTCGGATAATTAATGCGACTTTTATGGGTCCATGACCTTAAATCCAGAGACCCGTCTATATAGCAGGTATATCCAAATCTGGACCAATTTGGGATAGATTGGAGAAATATTTCGAAAGGCCTTACACAAATCACTGTCCCAAATTTCAGCAAAATCCGACTATAAATGCATCTTTTATGGGCCCAAAACTTAAAATCGAGAGATCGGTCTACATGGCGGCTAAATTCATCGGGGCTAAATTGATGAAGAATGTCCAGTGGACTAATACAACTCATTGTCCCAAATTTCAGCAAAATCGGATAATAAATGTGCCTTTTATGAGCCTAAGACCTTTAATCGGCAGATCGGTCTATATGGGTGCTATATCAAGATATGGTCTGATACAGCCCATCTTCGAACTTAACCTGCTTATGGACAAAAAAAGAATCTGTGCAAAGTTTCAGCTCAATATCTCAATATTTAAAGAAGGACATGGCTAGACAGTCTTAGATTTTTACGACGATCATCCCCTACATCACAAATGAAAAGCGTCACTGAAACATAAATAGTTACTCTCGCTATATCGTTTCAACTTCGAAACATAAGGCTTTCCAAACTAAGTTTGAGTTACAATTTTTTAGAGAGATCTCTCGGACATACGTTCACTCTATTCACAGTTGGGATCCAGACAGTTGCTGTTATACAGCTAGTTGTCAATAAATTTAGATGTGATGCATAGGTACATTCTTCGTAGATCTCTTTTGTAATGCTGAAAGCTCTTAGCGGCATTGTGAAATGAATTTTGTCTGCTAGTAGAAGTTTACATTGAGCCACTTACAGATTATTCTTTTGATTTTCTAGAAACTAAACCTGCTTTGCTGTTTATACGCTATTATCCGCTTAAATCGTAATCAAAGATTGTTTCAAAAGTCATGGATGGTACTATTGGGTTTAAATTAAAATCGCGTAACTCGAAAAATCAATTCTTCAATTCTTTTTTTGCCCGTTTTATTCTTACGATAAGGATTATGAAATATTTTTCTAAAAGTTTACAACCATACTGCTAAGTACACTACATCCTAAGCGTTTGAGTTTTTAAAAGTATCCCCTTGAAATCTTATTAAACCCTATGGGTTTTTTTTAACCAATTCATAGATTGATGATATGGTCTCTTTTCTTACCCAACACCATAATAATGCCAAATGCAAGCTCACGTATTTCTCTAAAGATTTGAAATAACTGATTTGTTATCTAAAATTATGATCACCCACCATAGTCAAAGGAAATCGGTACAACCTATTATCTATGCAATGTTTGTATGTACGAGTACTTATGTTGGGTGTTGATTTTTATGCCGCAAACCTTTCGAAATAAATACACAAATGTTTAGATGTAGCACGTACGAATGAAGTTCTATGTATATATATATACATTCATCTGTTCATATATATAAACAGTTATAAACATGTGTGTTTATACTTCAACGCATATTTAAGTGGCACTTTAAAGGATATTAACTCTAATATTCACCACTTACTTAGAGGTGAGCTGGGGAGAGTGAGTGAGAAAGAGCGAAAGAGAGTGTGGGTGAGAAGTAGAATGGTTGTGTTGTTGCGAGGTAAGACATTTTACACTTGGTGTATAAGTGACATGCAAATACTCTGACTCAAGGAGGTGTACATACACCCATACATAAGCAATAGTTTAAAAACGTTTGTATTCACCACATACTTGCATTTGCATGAATAAAGGGCCACAGAAATAATTTCATGGCAATCTCTATTTTCTCTTATTGTCTCATTGTTGTTGGGGGCATTTACATATGTACTCGAATTTGTGTTTTTGCTTTCCTCCTCCCTACCCCACTGCACATTTCTTTTGATGCATTTCGATTTCATTTGTTTTCCATGGAAATTTTATGCAAAAAGAAGCATGTGTCTGTCGTGTGCATGCTATGAATCGATTGCATGGGCCAACAGCACAAGGGGAGAAATGTGGAACGGTGGTCGTTACGCATTGGAGTTTTTTTTTATCGTATCTGCCACAGTCAGATTTATACATCTGTTATCGACAAAAAACAAAAATAACACAAGCGAATATTTCAGTTCAGCTCTGCCATATATTCCTGTCCTGGTTACATAGGCTTTTGTAAAAGGCTAAAATAGAACACGCAAGTGCTTTGACAACAAACTTCCTTTGAAATGATTTCGCTGATCGATGTTACAATGCATTGAGGCAAACTTTGTCTTTTGTTTGTAAAATATATTCTACTCTAAATATCCTCGAGACTTGATAAATTAAGGCAGCCTCATATCAAAACGTAGATATGACCCATAAGCATTTCATGTGGGTGGTATAAACTAATTTTCGCTAAAGACAAGATGTGAATGGTATTTTGTAAACACAGCACTTCTAAGAAATTTTTTCTAAAGACAACATTTTGAAGAAATTTTCTCTAAAGACAAAATTTTTAAAAAATTTTCTATAAAGACAAAATTTTGGACATAAAGCTCTACTTGTTAAACAATGAAACGGAAATTGATTCGCATGACCGGCTGTTAAACGCCAAACAGATGAAAAAGATGCTAGTACACCCAGAGAACCGAGAACTTAGAAAAACAGCTTTCAATGTTGTTGTTTCTAAATGGAAGACGAAAAGCTCGTTGTTTCCAAAACAAAAATCCATCACATGTGTGGTGGTCAGGCGGAGCTTGCCACGTTGACGAAGGAATAATATGAATGCAAAGACCATAGAGAGGAGTTGGAGTTTGTTTGAAGAGATATTGCTCAGTAAAAAAGTTTACAGCGAACAGTCTGGAAGTAATAGGGGGGACAGTAGGATTTGTGCTTATGATCTCAACTATGAGTACTACGAAGACTGTGAACTGTAGGCCGGTCAGACGGACGGACTCAGCTCACGATGGTGCCGATGAGATAAAGAACCCCATTTATCGAAACGCGTCCACCAGTGGGGTGATATGTGACCTGCCTTGTTTGAAGAACTGGCAATTTCATTTTTTCGAAGCTCATTTAAAAATCTCTCCTTTGAGTGTTGCGTTCAAGTCATTAAGCTCGACTTGAAAAACAATGAATCAAAAATTTTCTCTAAAGACAAAATTTTTGAGAAATTTTGCTATTGACAAAGTTTTAAGAAATTTTCCGTAAAGAAAAAATTTCTATGAAATCTTCTGCAAAGACAAGGTTAGGACTTACTTACTTAGACGTTTTCTTCCATTGTGATACCACACTAGAAGGGCGATGCCTTCTGGTTCCTACCGTTGAACCATCCAGATCGCTTTAATAAGCCCAACAACTTGCGAATGTTTACATCCGTTAAATCGGACAAGTTCTCAAAGAAATAAGAACCTAAAATGGAACTCCCTCTGACTGTCAGTGCGGGACACGTACACAGCAGGTGTTCAATTGGCTCCTCTTCTTGGACGTCCTCGTAGCTTCTGCAGAAGTTGTCACTGGCAACCTTAAATGTGCCAGCATGTTTTCTGATAAGACAGTAACCTGCCATGACGGACACAATGACTGAGACGTCTGTTCAAACCAGTGACAGCAAGGCGGTAGACCTCTTAAAGTCTAGATTAGGCCACATAGTTTTGGAATGCTCACAGCCCGCTCTTTGTGACCATCTTTCATTCGTTGTCCTTCGGGCCTGGTCCTGAAATCTTAGCTTACATGTCGCTAAAGACATACCCACAGATTCTAGTTTCTCTGGAATGTGTAAGGTAGTTCCTAGTCTCGTAAGCTCGTCCGATTTATAATTCCCTGGCCTGGTCCTGAAATCTTAACTTACATGTCGCTAGAGACATACTCACAGATTCCAGTTTCTCTGGAATGTGTAAGGTAGTTCCTAGTCTCGTAAGCTGGTCCGTTTTATAATTCCCTGGGATATCTGTCTGGATCGTCACCCAGAACAGGTGAATTTTGAACTGTTCAGCCATCTCGTTGAGAGATCTGCGGCAGTCGAGAGCGGTTTTTGTGTTCAGAAATACTTTTTCCAGGGATTTTACGGTTGCCTGGCTGTTTGCGAAGATATTCACCTACGATTGAGGTAGGTCGTTGGGGATTGGAAGTGGGTCATATCGGATCAGATTTAGATATAGCTCCCATATAAACCGATCTCCCGATTTGACTACATGAGCACCTGGAAGCTGCAATTTTTGTCCGATTTAGCTAAAATTTTGCACATAGTGTTCTGTTATGAATTCCAACAACTGTGCCAAATACGCTCATAATCGGTCTATAACCTGATATAGCTCACATATAAACCGCTCTCCCGATTTGACTTCTTAAGCCTTTACAAGGCGTAATTATTGTCCGATTTAGCTAAAATTTTGCACATAGTGTTCTGTTATGACTTCCAACAACAGTGCCAAGCCTTTAGAGAAAATTTTATAGAAATTTTGTATTTAAAGAATATTTCGTAGATGTTTCATAGAAATGTTTTTTTTTTTGAAAAATTTTATAGAAATTTTTCTTAAGAGAATATTTCACAGAAATTTCGAAAGTAATGAAAGGTACCTTTAAAAATTCTATTTCAAAGAAGAAAACATCAACCACTGCCTTGTCAAATTGACCCAATTGTTAGATAAAAGTGAATCAACGAAAAATTTTTATCAGATCAATCACAAATGTTCATAAGTCAACAAATATTTTTTGTGAACGAAACGTTCCAAACTATCCACATGCGTCCACATTCTGACAACGTCTAGTGCAATTTAAACTTAAATAACGGTCGGTACATGAAATTGACAACTCGTTTTCACAAAATCATCTCCGCACGTAGTCAATGTTTTCAGCAACGCTTGGTTATTATAAGGACAACTTGATTTTGCAATGACTCCAAAACGGAATAATGGCATAGGAACTTATAACTGTGCCAAGTACGTTACAAATCGGTCTTTAACCTGATATGGCTTCCATATAAACCGATTTCCCGATTTGACTTCTTAAGCCCCTGGAAGCCACAATTGTCTGAAATTTGCATGCGGTGTTCTGTTACGACTTGCAACAACAGTGCCTGGTATGGTCCAAATCATTCTATAACCTGATACAGCTTCCATATAAACCGGTCTCTCGAATATCTTTGTTCGGTTCCTAGAAGCTTTAATTTTTGCTGGTTTGCAGAAGTTTGGTATTTTGACTAAAATTATGCCCTTCAACTATATTTAGTTTGTATTTTTAAAGGGATCTATGGTAGTGCGTTCCGAAGATTCGGTCCGGCCAATCTTAGCACGCCTTTACTTGTTCTGATTACAAACCAAACGAGATGTGTATTTACTGCAATCTTTAATCAGTTCTAATTGTTCCTGAGACTTGACATTCTTTTCTCTTTTGTGGTTGGAGCCATTTTCGAACAAGCACCTTCCATTTTTCAAATACAGACTGACAGCAAGGCGGATTTAACAAGGTGGTCTCACGTGAACAGCTGTTAACAGCCGGCAAGGTTTGACAATATTAAGATGTCAGATTTTTGTTTGCATTCTCTTTGTAGTTATCTTCTTTCTCACATATTCTCTGTTCATGTACGCACACAAATTTGTTTACCGGTTTATAGAGGCCCGGATAATCGAGGTCCAACTGTAGAAACTTTCCAGTTTTTCTGGTTTTAGATTATAGTCTATCCCGTATATGATTCCCATTCTTTGCGGCAGATGGAGGTAAAGCCTCACAAAATTCAGATTCGTTGCCTCTAAATTGATATGCCCCTCCAGTAATTTTTCAAACAGTAATTCTTCAGACTTTTCTGTTTTAGTTCAACGTGATATTGTCTAGCCCTAGGACCATTCATTTGTCATTCTTATTGGAAAAAAGGAAAGCAAAAGAAGTTTTAAGTAGTAAGGCTAATAGCAGTAGTATGGATTTGTAGCTACCTTCTTCTTTAGCTAAATTCGCAAAATGGGATTTGTTTGCGCAACAAACAGTTTTTAACTTTTTAAAAATAGAACTCCTCTTGGCATAAACTGTCAGATTTTTCCCTTAAAAGCTATAAAAATGTTTCTCATCGTAGTCGCAGTAACAAAGCATCTTATTCATAGCTCTTTTTCCCCATGCTATGTCAAATAATGACCCATAACAGTTTGAGTTTGGCCTCTAAAAATCAGCTATTACGCCTTTTTTTAATTTTCCAATAAAGTGCAAAATGTGTCTAAACAATTTACAAAAATTGACAATAAAGAAACTCATTTAAATAACAAGTGAGTCGAGCAGGGCAGAGCTGAGCAGAGCAAGTACGTATTAGTATGGTCATTGTGCTAAATAAAGACGTCATAATTACACGCACGCACACACCAGCAAACCATAGTTTTAGAGATAAAGAAAAGACCAGGCTGCTACAAAGAGCAAACAACACAGAGAAGCGAACACCACTAGCAACAACCCAACAACAATGACAAAATATGTACCAGCATGAATGAAATTTACAAAAAAAAAAAAAAAATAAAATACACAAGAAAAACAAAAACTTTTATTGAAGACGACGGCATTTCGAGCGTAGGTGTAAATTAAATATTTATTAACGTCTTACGATATAATGATGAGTGGTGGTTAGAGGTTTTAAAATGTATTTAATTAACACAAGACTGCTGCTTCCACAACAACACAACTACAAACACTTGTCTAGGGCTACCCCAAGCAAGCAGCAATTGAGTGTTGTGAGTGGGGCGGGGTGGGGTAGAGTGGGTAATTATGACAACTTAAATGACAACAAAAGATTTAAAACTCAATAACACACCATACACTTTGCATGTTGCTGTATAATCCAGCACAAACACCGTTTTCCTTTTCTTCTCTTTCTCTGACGCCGCGCCGTTTGTTGTTGATTGCACACACATGTGGCCAGGCATGTGACATGTGAGAGCATGTACGAGTGTGCTGCTGCTGCTATCCTCAAAATGCATGTCACGCATATTGCACTTTATGTCAATAGAGAATGAAGAAGAGAAAAAAATAAAGCCATTAAAAAGAAGTTATGGTCTTTTTACGTTTCAAGCTGCTGCTGCTTCTGCTACTTGCTTTTATGCAATAAATAAATCAAGACATGTACTCACACAAACACACGTACATATAGAAGTACACAAGGCCATAGCCACAACCATATGTGTACTACTTGCACACGAGATAAAAAGAACTATTCAGTTTATCTATATTTAGAAAGAGATACAGAGATGAAGTAAAAATAAAAAACAAAAAAACAAGAAATACAAAATCGGGAAAAGACACAGCGACAGATGTCACTGTCATTGGAGTATTTACACAAATGGCCACTTACTTTATTAGGGGTATTCACAAAGACCATGTACAAATTGATTTTGGACATGTCACTTGAAAGATGTATAAAATGTCTTAACGTTTAAAGGCTTTGTAAATTTGTAGCAAAATAGTCATTAAGAGATGATTCCATTCGATATTTCTGTATTTTAAAAACAAATTAAATTTTAATGTATTTATCTTACTGATTAAATGACATTATTGAATGTGCCTACGTTTAAAATTTGATTAAGAACAAGGAATAGCCCTATTCATGTATATTCAAATTCTAAAGAAGATACCGGAAACTCAAAAAAGTCGTTCGCGTGCGCGATATATGCAAAATTATGTTTAATAGAAATGCTTAATTTATATGTGCAACACGAAATTCAATATAGAATTTTTTGGCAAATTTGAATTTTTCAACAACATCCGGTTTCTTAGGATGCAGAAAAATTCAATTTAACTTTATTTCAATAGTTTTCTTAAGGAAAAATTTTATTTACAAAGTTTGTCTTTAGAGAAAATTTCATAGAAATTTTGTCTTTAGAGAAAATTTCATAGAAATTTTGTCTTTAGAGAAAATTTCATAGAAATTTTGTCTTTAGAGAAAATTTCATAGAAATTTTGTCGTCAGAGAAAATTTCATAGAAATTTTGTCGTCAGAGAAAATTTCATAGAAATTTTGTCTTTAGAGAAAATTTCATAGAAATTTTGTCGTCAGAGAAAATTTCATAGAAATTTTGTCGTCAGAGAAAATTTCATAGAAATTTTGTCGTCAGAGAAAATTTCATAGAAATTTTGTCGTCAGAGAAAATTTCATAGAAATTTTGTCGTCAGAGAAAATTTCATAGAAATTTTGTCGTCAGAGAAAATTTCATAGAAATTTTGTCGTCAGAGAAAATTTCATAGAAATTTTGTCGTCAGAGAAAATTTCATAGAAATTTTGTCGTCAGAGAAAATTTCATAGAAATTTTGTCGTCAGAGAAAATTTCATAGAAATTTTGTCGTCAGAGAAAATTTCATAGAAATTTTGTCGTCAGAGAAAATTTCATAGAAATTTTGTCGTCAGAGAAAATTTCATAGAAATTTTGTCGTCAGAGAAAATTTCATAGAAATTTTGTCTTTAGAGAAAATTTCATAGAAATTTTGTCTTTAGAGAAAATTTCATAGAAATTTTGTCGTCAGAGAAAATTTCATAGAAATTTTGTCTTTAGAGAAAATTTCATAGAAATTTTGTCTTTAGAGAAAATTTCATAGAAATTTTGTCATAATTACACGCACGTCATAATTACACGCACGCACACACCAGCAAACCATAGTTTTAGAGATAAAGAAAAGACCAGGCTGCTACAAAGAGCAAACAACACAGAGAAGCGAACACCACTAGCAACAACCCAACAACAATGACAAAATATGTACCAGCATGAATGAAATTTACAAAAAAAAAAAAAAAATAAAATACACAAGAAAAACAAAAACTTTTATTGAAGACGACGGCATTTCGAGCGTAGGTGTAAATTAAATATTTATTAACGTCTTACGATATAATGATGAGTGGTGGTTAGAGGTTTTAAAATGTATTTAATTAACACAAGACTGCTGCTTCCACAACAACACAACTACAAACACTTGTCTAGGGCTACCCCAAGCAAGCAGCAATTGAGTGTTGTGAGTGGGGCGGGGTGGGGTAGAGTGGGTAATTATGACAACTTAAATGACAACAAAAGATTTAAAACTCAATAACACACCATACACTTTGCATGTTGCTGTATAATCCAGCACAAACACCGTTTTCCTTTTCTTCTCTTTCTCTGACGCCGCGCCGTTTGTTGTTGATTGCACACACATGTGGCCAGGCATGTGACATGTGAGAGCATGTACGAGTGTGCTGCTGCTGCTATCCTCAAAATGCATGTCACGCATATTGCACTTTATGTCAATAGAGAATGAAGAAGAGAAAAAAATAAAGCCATTAAAAAGAAGTTATGGTCTTTTTACGTTTCAAGCTGCTGCTGCTTCTGCTACTTGCTTTTATGCAATAAATAAATCAAGACATGTACTCACACAAACACACGTACATATAGAAGTACACAAGGCCATAGCCACAACCATATGTGTACTACTTGCACACGAGATAAAAAGAACTATTCAGTTTATCTATATTTAGAAAGAGATACAGAGATGAAGTAAAAATAAAAAACAAAAAAACAAGAAATACAAAATCGGGAAAAGACACAGCGACAGATGTCACTGTCATTGGAGTATTTACACAAATGGCCACTTACTTTATTAGGGGTATTCACAAAGACCATGTACAAATTGATTTTGGACATGTCACTTGAAAGATGTATAAAATGTCTTAACGTTTAAAGGCTTTGTAAATTTGTAGCAAAATAGTCATTAAGAGATGATTCCATTCGATATTTCTGTATTTTAAAAACAAATTAAATTTTAATGTATTTATCTTACTGATTAAATGACATTATTGAATGTGCCTACGTTTAAAATTTGATTAAGAACAAGGAATAGCCCTATTCATGTATATTCAAATTCTAAAGAAGATACCGGAAACTCAAAAAAGTCGTTCGCGTGCGCGATATATGCAAAATTATGTTTAATAGAAATGCTTAATTTATATGTGCAACACGAAATTCAATATAGAATTTTTTGGCAAATTTGAATTTTTCAACAACATCCGGTTTCTTAGGATGCAGAAAAATTCAATTTAACTTTATTTCAATAGTTTTCTTAAGGAAAAATTTTATTTACAAAGTTTGTCTTTAGAGAAAATTTCATAGAAATTTTGTCTTTAGAGAAAATTTCATAGAAATTTTGTCTTTAGAGAAAATTTCATAGAAATTTTGTCGTCAGAGAAAATTTCATAGAAATTTTGTCGTCAGAGAAAATTTCATAGAAATTTTGTCTTTAGAGAAAATTTCATAGAAATTTTGTCGTCAGAGAAAATTTCATAGAAATTTTGTCGTCAGAGAAAATTTCATAGAAATTTTGTCGTCAGAGAAAATTTCATAGAAATTTTGTCGTCAGAGAAAATTTCATAGAAATTTTGTCGTCAGAGAAAATTTCATAGAAATTTTGTCGTCAGAGAAAATTTCATAGAAATTTTGTCGTCAGAGAAAATTTCATAGAAATTTTGTCGTCAGAGAAAATTTCATAGAAATTTTGTCGTCAGAGAAAATTTCATAGAAATTTTGTCGTCAGAGAAAATTTCATAGAAATTTTGTCGTCAGAGAAAATTTCATAGAAATTTTGTCGTCAGAGAAAATTTCATAGAAATTTTGTCGTCAGAGAAAATTTCATAGAAATTTTGTCGTCAGAGAAAATTTCATAGAAATTTTGTCTTTAGAGAAAATTTCATAGAAATTTTGTCTTTAGAGAAAATTTCATAGAAATTTTGTCATTAGAGAAAATTTCATAGAAATTTTGTCTTTAGAGAAAATTTCATAGAAATTTTGTCTTTAGAGAAAATTTCATAGAAATTTTGTCGTCAGAGAATCTTTTTTTTTTTTTTTTTTTTTTTTTTTTTTTTTTTTAGCATTTTTTTTCTTTTTATTTAATTATATAATAAAATTCATACAATTTCACATATATAATAATATTTAATAAAAATCTTAAAAATTATAATTTCCCGCGAAGCCATTTCGGCTTGTCTGCAGGATAAAGGTTCAGCCAAGCTGTAGAAAATTAGATTTCATATTGTTATTCTAAATTGTATTATTTAATAAAAATATCTAAAAACATTTTCTTATTAATATGATAACAAGTATTTTTTGATCATTCTGCCTCTTATTGCTTTATTATTTGTATTTAATATATCTATCGGTAATCTATTTAGAAATGTTGGTAGCGTTATTTCCAATGAGAGTTTGCCGTAGTCGTTGTTGTGTCTGGGTATATGGTATTTACCATTGTGTTTGTTCCGTGTATTCCTGGAGTGGCGTATACGTTGTAAGAATTCTGAATTGTAGAATTCTTGGGATATTGTCGCGTTGTAAATACCATCGATATTAAGTATATGGAGAGTTTTAAATAGGTTGTTCTCTCTTGACGTGTTTGCATTTAATCTTGTGTCTTGTTGATTGGTTGGTGGTGTTTTGTTACTTTTGTTAAGCAATTTAATGAGTCGATTTTGATATTTTTGGAGTACTTTGCATTGCTTTGATTTGCCCCAAGCGGTAATTCCATGCCGTAGCTGTGATTCTATCAGTGAAAAATAAGCTTGCTTTAACACAAAAAATGGTGAGCAGTTGCTTAGGTGATACAATGCGAACATAGATTTTCGTAACTTTTTCGTTAGTTGTTGGATATGTATTTTCCACTTGAAGTTGTGGTCAAGATGCACACCCAGATATTTATATGATTCAACCAATTCGATATTTGTTTTGCAACATCCATTACTTGTTACGTTTCGATTATGTAAGCAATCGAAATCATGGAATTTTATTTCTATATTTGAGTTTGGTATATGTCTAGGTCTAATGTGCATTAATTTTGTCTTTTTTGAGTTTATTATTAGGCCATTATCGTGACACCATTTACATAATTCTGTAAACTCATTTTGCATAATCTTTTCCGCTTCTTTTACATTTTTATGCGTAACTATAATAGCAGTGTCGTCTGCAAATGAAAAAACTTCGCTATGTTTAAGTAGTTTTACCATTTCATTTGTGTAGATAATGTACAGTATTGGTCCCAATTTTGATCCTTGAGGTACACCAAAGTTTGTTGTAATTTGGCTGCTCAACGTGTTGTCTATTTTTACTCTGTAGTTTCTACAATTAAGGTAACTTTTGAACCAGTTTAGGCAAATCCCTCGTATTCCGCAGTTTTCCAAAGTATTTAGTAATTTTTCATGTGGCAAGGTGTCGAATGCTTTACTAAAATCTATAAATAAGGCTAAGCACTGGTTGTTTATGTTAAGATTGCGGTTAATACAATTAGAAAAATACCCGAGAAGTTGATTTATGTTTTTGCCTCTTTGGAAGCCAAATTGATTGTTGCTAATTATTTTATGTTTAGTTAAGAAACTATTAAGTCTTCTCACCACAATTTCTTCTAATACTTTTTCTATTACCGATAAAATAGCTATGGGTCTGTAATTGTTAAGATCGGACTTGCTTCCGCTTTTGTAGATAGGCCGTACTATGGAAGTTTTTAGAATTTCCGGAACAACTGAATCATTTAGGCTTCTATTTATTAATGTGGTAATTATCGGTGTGAGACATTCAGCGTTCATTTTAATATCAATTGCTCTTATACCATCAATTCCAGGACTTTTTTTGGCGTTCAGTGTTTTTAATATGTTTAATATTTCTTCTTCATTAGCTTCCTCCATGTAGATAGTATTACACATAAGATTACTAGGACTTCTGCTGGTTTGCACATTGCAGGCATGAATTATGTTATTAACATTGTTTTCTAGTGTATAGGCAAACTTATCGGTTAAATGTTGTACGTTTTGTTTCGGAAAATTTCGTTTTATGGTTTCATCAACATTTGCAATTTTTTTACCGGTTATTCTGTTTATAATTTGCCACGTTCCACGTATGTTATTTTGGTTTTGTAGAAATTGATTGTAGTTATATTCATTTTTTGCATGATTTATTTTTTTATTTAATTTATTATTAAAGGTCTTGTAAGTATTTTCATTGGTTTTATTATTTTTGTTTTTTATCCATCTTTTGTGTAATTTATCACGGATTTCACAGCTTTTCAATATTTCATTGTTTAACCACGGGTGTGGATTACGTTTTTTTGTTTGTTTTTTTGATATGTATTCACTTTTTTTGTATATGTCTTTGAATTTTTCATTAAATTTTAAATAAATATCATTGACATTATTTGATTGGTTGATTAGTAAGGACCAATTTGTTTCATTAACCAATTGGTTTATTTTAATATTGTTGAGTTTTACATTGGTATCACCCTGTGCGTTCTCTCTGTTTACTCTGTTAGAGTCTTTAATCTGGTCTAGACATCCCAAAAGAGCATAATGGTCGGCTATTGCTGCAGTTATCACGGCTGCATAAGCTCTTTCTCTTTTTCTGTTGCATCTTATGAAAAGGTGGTCTATGCATGTATTCGTATTGCCATTAAAGTTTTCTCTTGTTGTTTCTGAGACCATGCATTGAAGTCCATGAGAAGAGAGCATTCCAAGGTAATTTATTGTAGTAGTGTTTTTCTTTTTAATGTCTATATTCATATCTCCCACAACTATTAGTTCATGTTTTTTACTTACATTGTTGATATTTTCTTCTAACTCTTTTAAGAACCTTTTTTGACTCAGTTTTGGTGGCCGATAGATTGATATGACAGAAATTATTGTATCGTGTGTAGTAGTGAGGTCTATTCTTAACGACTCGGCTGAGCTCATGTGTGTTTGTATATTGCTGTACTTAATATTCTCATTTACATATATAGCAATACCTCCTCCTCTTCCCTCTCTATTCGCAAATATTGAGCTAAATCCAGCAATTCCGTATAAAGCATTTTCATCACTTGTTATGTTAGTTTCCGATAGTATTATTAGATCTGTTTTATTAATAATATTTTTTATGTATGTTAATAACGCATTAAAATTTTTTCTAAGCGATCTTATATTGATGTGTAAGATAGATAAAGGAAAATTCATAACTTCATTTTTGATTTCACTAAAATTGTTTATAGTTTCATATATGTAATTCATTATTGCGGGATTAATATCCAAATTTTAGTTTTCTTTTTTCTGTTTCGTTTTGCTTTTGTATCGTTTGGGAAAAAAATTGTTTATCTTTTGCAAAAAATATTTTATATATCTTTGGTTTGGCTTTTTTTTTTTTTTTTAAGCATTAGATTCTAATTATTTATAGATTCGAGATCCGTTGAGTTTTGTAAAATAATAAAAGACGAGTTTTCATTTTTCCTAGCATGTATACATCCATTACGCACCCACACATATTTCCACCCACTTTCCTTTGCTTTTAATTTTGCTGCCCATAAAAGGCGCTTATTGTACAGAGTTAACTCATCATTTATGTATACGTATCCATCGCTTTCAATTTCTGCTTCTCCTCTCACCACACTTGATTTAATTCGATGGCCTCGCAAACTGCTCATAATCTCTTTCTTCTTATTAAGAGATGTAAACTCTACAACTATTTTCTTTTTTCGTTTTATTTTAAAGGCTCTGCTTATATGATCTTTACTCATTTCTACTCCCAAAGCATCCGCTATTCTCTTTACAACCACTTCAGATTCAATATCCATATCTTCCACGTTGCTAATTTCAATGTTTCTCTCAATATATTGTTGTTCAAGTCTTTGTACCCGTTTGTTAAGCTCTTCGATTTGCTCTGCTTTTTCCTTGTCCTTCCTCTGCAGTTCACTCACTTGTGCTGCTATGGTCGCTACATTTTTGTTCATCTCTGCTAATGCTGAATCCATATGCGATTTGAGATCATTGCTTAGAGATGATATACTTGTTGCTATAAGCTGTAAGCTGCTCTTGAGGTCGACCATTCCGGATTTGAGTTCGGCAATGTCTTCACGTGTATTCACTGGCTCGTTGCTGCTGCTGTTGTTTGTGTTGATAGATGTGACTCCTGTGTCTTTGAAACGTTTGGTGTTGTTGTTGTTAGATTCATCGTCTTCTCTTTGCTGCTTGTTTTGTTTGCTGCTGTGTGGCTGTTGTTCGCCTGCATTTGTTTTTGGCGATTCGTTGCTCTGGCTTGTGTTGTTTGTGTCGCCGAAGACAAATGTCTTGTATGCATTGTTGGGGGATTTTCTTGGTTTGCATATATGACATTTCCAATCGTTTTTTTTAGTTTGACTCATGCTTACATGAGAACTTTCAGAAAGGGAACAACAAGGGCTATGATGAAAACTGCGATTACAATGATAGCACCGCACGAATTGTATTGTTGTTATAGGTAAAGAACATTGAGCACACTTGTTGCATGGAACTTGTAATAGTGACATGTTAAGAAATATCAAAAACACTATGTACCACGATAGGGAAAATAAAAAGTTGGTAATTTAGTCGACTGTTTTTTGCTTTAAGAGAGCATAAAATATTCGGTGATGCGCAGTTTAAAATACACGTCTGTTCGCTTTGGTTGCTACATAGTAACTGAAGAAAATTTCATAGAAATTTTGTTTTTTAGAGAAAATTTCATAGAAATTCTGTCTTTAGAGAAAATTTCATAGAAATTTTGTCTTTAGAGAAAATTTCATAGAAATTTTGTCTTTAGAGAAAATTTCATAGAAATTTTGTCTTTAGAGAAAATTTCATAGAAATTTTGTTTTTTAGAGAAAATTTCATAGAAATTTTGTTTTTTAGAGAAAATTTCATAGAAATTCTGTCTTTAGAGAAAATTTCATAGAAATTCTGTCTTTAGAGAAAATTTCATAGAAATTTTGTCTTTAGAGAAAATTTCATAGAAATTTTGTCTTTAGAGAAAATTTCATAGAAATTTTGTCTTTAGAGAAAATTTCATAGAAATTTTGTCTTTAGAGAAAATTTCATAGAAATTTCGTCTTTAGAGAAAATTTCATAGAAATTTCGTCTTTAGAGAAAATTTCATAGAAATTTTGATAGAAATTTTGTCTTTAGAGAAAATTTCATAGAAATTTTGTCTTTAGAGAAAATGTCATAGAAATTTTGTCTTTAGAGAAAATTTCATAGAAATTTTGTCTTTAGAGAAAATTTCATAGAAATTTTGTCTTTAGAGAAAATTTCATAGAAATTTTGTCTTTAGAGAAAATTTCATAGAAATTTTGTCTTTAGAGAAAATTTCATAGAAATTTTGTCTTTAGAGAAAATTTCATAGAAATTTTGTCTTTAGAGAAAATTTCATAGAAATTTTGTCTTTAGAGAAAATTTCATAGAAATTTTGTCTTTAGAGAAAATTTCATAGAAATTTTGTCTTTAGAGAAAATTTCATAGAAATTTTGTCTTTAGAGAAAATTTCATAGAAATTTTGTCTTTAGAGAAAATTTCATAGAAATTTTGTCTTTAGAGAAAATTTCATAGAAATTTTGTCTTTAGAGAAAATTTCATAGAAATTTTGTCTTTAGAGAAAATTTCATAGAAATTTTGTCTTTAGAGAAAATTTAATAGCAATTTGGTCTTTAGAGAAAATTTAATAGCAATTTGGTCTTTAGATAAAATTTCATAGAAATTTTGTCTTTAGAGAAAATTTCATAGAAATTTTGTCTTTAGAGAAAATTTCATAGAAATTTTGTCTTTAGAGAAAATTTCATAGAAATTTTGTCTTAAGAGAAAATTTCATAGAAATTTTGTCTTTAGAGAAAATTTCATAGAAATTCTGTCTTTAGAGAAAATTTCATAGAAATTTTGTCTTTAGAGAAAATTTCATAGAAATTTTGTCTTTAGAGAAAATTTCATAGAAATTTTGTCTTTAGAGAAAATTTCATAGAAATTTTGTTTTTTAGAGAAAATTTCATAGAAATTTTGTTTTTTAGAGAAAATTTCATAGAAATTCTGTCTTTAGAGAAAATTTCATAGAAATTCTGTCTTTAGAGAAAATTTCATAGAAATTTTGTCTTTAGAGAAAATTTCATAGAAATTTTGTCTTTAGAGAAAATTTCATAGAAATTTTGTCTTTAGAGAAAATTTCATAGAAATTTTGTCTTTAGAGAAAATTTCATAGAAATTTCGTCTTTAGAGAAAATTTCATAGAAATTTCGTCTTTAGAGAAAATTTCATAGAAATTTTGATAGAAATTTTGTCTTTAGAGAAAATTTCATAGAAATTTTGTCTTTAGAGAAAATGTCATAGAAATTTTGTCTTTAGAGAAAATTTCATAGAAATTTTGTCTTTAGAGAAAATTTCATAGAAATTTTGTCTTTAGAGAAAATTTCATAGAAATTTTGTCTTTAGAGAAAATTTCATAGAAATTTTGTCTTTAGAGAAAATTTCATAGAAATTTTGTCTTTAGAGAAAATTTCATAGAAATTTTGTCTTTAGAGAAAATTTCATAGAAATTTTGTCTTTAGAGAAAATTTCATAGAAATTTTGTCTTTAGAGAAAATTTCATAGAAATTTTGTCTTTAGAGAAAATTTCATAGAAATTTTGTCTTTAGAGAAAATTTCATAGAAATTTTGTCTTTAGAGAAAATTTCATAGAAATTTTGTCTTTAGAGAAAATTTCATAGAAATTTTGTCTTTAGAGAAAATTTCATAGAAATTTTGTCTTTAGAGAAAATTTCATAGAAATTTTGTCTTTAGAGAAAATTTCATAGAAATTTTGTCTTTAGAGAAAATTTCATAGAAATTTTGTCTTTAGAGAAAATTTAATAGCAATTTGGTCTTTAGAGAAAATTTAATAGCAATTTGGTCTTTAGAGAAAATTTCATAGAAATTTTGTCTTTAGAGAAAATTTCATAGAAATTTTGTCTTTAGAGAAAATTTCATAGAAATTTTGTCTTTAGAGAAAATTTCATAGAAATTTTGTCTTAAGAGAAAATTTCATAGAAATTTTGTCTTTAGAGAAAATTTCATAGAAATTCTGTCTTTAGAGAAAATTTCATAGAAATTTTGTCTTTAGAGAAAATTTCATAGAAATTTTGTCTTTAGAGAAAATTTCATAGAAATTTTGTCTTTAGAGAAAATTTCATAGAAATTTTGTCTTTAGAGAAAATTTCATAGAAATTTCGTCTTTAGAGAAAATTTCATAGAAATTTCGTCTTTAGAGAAAATTTCATAGAAATTTTGATAGAAATTTTGTCTTTAGAGAAAATTTCATAGAAATTTTGTCTTTAGAGAAAATTTCATAGAAATTTTGTCTTTAGAGAAAATTTCATAGAAATTTTGTCTTTAGAGAAAATTTCATAGAAATTTTGTCTTTAGAGAAAATGTCATAGAAATTTTGTCTTTAGAGAAAATTTCATAGAAATTTTGTCTTTAGAGAAAATTTCATAGAAATTTTGTCTTTAGAGAAAATTTCATAGAAATTTTGTCTTTAGAGAAAATTTCATAGAAATTTTGTCTTTAGAGAAAATTTCATAGAAATTTTATCTTTAGAGAAAATTTCATAGAAATTTTGTCTTTAGAGAAAATTTCATAGAAATTTTGTCTTTAGAGAAAATTTCATAGCAATTTGGTCTTTAGAGAAAATTTCATAGAAATTTTGTCTTTAGAGAAAATTTCATAGAAATTTTGTCTTTAGAGAAAATTTCATAGAAATTTTGTCTTTAGAGAAAATTTCGTGGAAATTTTGTCTTTAGAGAAAATTTCGTGAAAATTTTATCTTTAGAAAAAATTTCTTAGAAATTTTGTCTTTCATAGAAATTTTGTCTTTAGAGAAAATTTCATAGAAATTTGATAGAAATTTTGTCTTTAGAGAAAATATCATAGAAATTTTGTCTTTAGAGAAAATTTCATAGAAATTTTGTCTTTAGAGAAAATTTCATAGAAATTTTGTTTTTAGAGAAAATTTCATAGAAATTTTGTCTTTAGAGAAAATTTCATAGAAATTTTGTCTTTAGAGAAAATTTCATAGAAATTTTGTCTTTAGAGAAAATTTCATAGAAATTTTGTCTTTAGAGAAAATTTCATAGAAATTTCGTCTTTAGAGAAAATTTCATAGAAATTTCGTCTTTAGAGAAAATTTCATAGAAATTTTGTCTTTAGAGCAAATTTCATAGAAATTTTGTCTTTAGAGAAAATGTCATAGAAATTTTGTCTTTAGAGAAAATTTCATAGAAATTTTGTCTTTAGAGAAAATTTCATAGAAATTTTGTCTTTAGAGAAAATTTCATAGAAATTTTGTCTTTAGAGAAAATTTCATAGAAATTTTGTCTTTAGAGAAAATTTCATAGAAATTTTGTCTTTAGAGAAAATTTCATAGAAATTTTGTCTTTAGAGAAAATTTCATAGAAATTTTGTCTTTAGAGAAAATTTCATAGAAATTTTGTCTTTAGAGAAAATTTCATAGAAATTTTGTCTTTAGAGAAAATTTCATAGAAATTTTGTCTTTAGAGAAAATTTCATAGAAATTTTGTCTTTAGAGAAAATTTCATAGAAATTTTGTCTTTAGAGAAAATTTCATAGAAATTTTGTCTTTAGAGAAAATTTCATAGAAATTTTGTCTTTAGAGAAAATTTCATAGAAATTTTGTCTTTAGAGAAAATTTCATAGAAATTTTGTCTTTAGAGAAAATTTCATAGAAATTTTGTCTTTAGAGAAAATTTCATAGAAATTTTGTCTTTAGAGAAAATTTCATAGAAATTTTGTCTTTAGAGAAAATTTCATAGAAATTTTGTCTTTAGAGAAAATTTCGTGGAAATTTTGTCTTTAGAGAAAATTTCGTGGAAATTTTGTCTTTAGAGAAAATTTCGTGGAAATTTTGTCTTTAGAGAAAATTTCGTGAAAATTTTGTCTTTAGAGAAAATTTCGTGGAAATTTTGTCTTTAGAGAAAATTTTATAGAAATTTTGTCTTTTGAGAAAATTTCATAGAAATTTTGTCTTTAGAGAAAATTTCATAGAAATTTTGTCTTTAGAGAAAATTTCATAGAAATTTTGTCTTTAGAGAAAATTTCATAGAAATTTTGTCTTTAGAGAAAATTTCATAGAAATTTTGTTTTTAGAGAAAATTTCATAGAAATTTTGTCTTTAGAGAAAATTCAGATCACAGAAGAAACGGCTCCCCAGAAAGGAGAGCCCACGTCTCTGCAGACCCGTACAGGAACACAGCAAGTGCCCAATAGCCACCTCCTCATCCTCATCGAGGCAACTGCTACAGAAGTCATTGTGCGGTATTTCCATGCGCGCCGCCATGCGGCCTAATGCACAGTATCCGGTTATGACCCCTGTCAAAGTACTCATCGACCTCTTATCGAACGCCACCAACTTCCTCTTCTTCCTCCGGTCGTTGACCAGCCATAGCGCCTTCGCAGTCCGGCAACCATCTACCGAGTCCCACCTCGCCACCGACGCCGCCCTGGCCATCTCATCTACTCTGATCAGTAGCTCGACAAATGGCACGTAGGCAAGACCGAAAACTGCCCGGCGCAGACGAACCCCTCCTGGCGCATTCGTCCGCCCTCTCATTTCCTGGAATCCCCTCATGCCCAGGGCCCAGCGATTCCAAACAATCCGCCACGCATCTCGACCTCACCATCCTCGACCCTAAGGCCTTGAGCGCCGCCATACTGTCCACATAAATTCTGAGTTTCGAGGGCGGCGTTCCCCTTACCAGAATTTCTCTTGCGGCCACAGCAATGGCACAGACCTTTGCCTGAAAGATACTGATATTGTGCATCAGAGTAGACCCCCAATCCAGTCCCTGACTCCATCTTAGAGCCATCTGTGTAGATGGAGGTCTCATCCTCCTCAAGTACACCATACACCCTCCAATCGTCCCTCTCAGGTGCACTGGAGCCAGGTAGTCGGAGATATTCCTCAGTCTACGCTCCGTATCAATAACAACAAGAATCAAACTGTGGCCGCAACCAATCACCTTCAGCATGCCGAGCTCCCTCAGCCTAAGCGCGACCCTGGCGGCGCAGTTCCCTGTGATTCTGACGAGGGCCGGCTCTGGACCTTTTCGAACTCCCTCGCACACGTCCTCTTCCCTACGTCATTCCACCATACCAGTGCTCCATAGTCCAGTACTGGTCTCACCATGGCCAATGGAGCCTGATATGGCTTCATTAGCATCGTAATTTTTATCCATTATAGTTTGTTTGTCAGCAAAGAGATACTTGGAAAAGAGCTTGACAAATGCGATCCATGGTGGAGGGTTTATAATATTCGGCCTGGCAGAACTTAGCACGCTTATACTTGTTTTTATAGTTGAGTCCGAACGGCGCAGTGAGACATTAGGCGGGGATACCACCGCTGAAAGTTTTTCTGATGTTCTTGCCAGTATTCGAATCCAGGCGTTTAGCGAACATGCTAACCTCTGCTCTATTGTGACCTCCTTTGACCACCTCTACTTCATGCGCATCTCCAAGTATTTGATCTTTCCGGGTAATGAAATCGTTTTGTATAAGAAAACGGGGTTCCTCGAATAGATCACTCTACGTTTCCCTAGTAAAGAAACAGATTTTAGTCAACTCTGGACTAATGTTCGTATTCCTATGGGGTCGCCAAACTGCATCATCAGTGTCTCTGCGACCACATTTAAATTCGGCATAACTTAGTCCATTTTATATCGTTTCGTTTGAACGGCATGTTCCCATATTCCAACACGATTGTTTTTTTATATTTCTTTATTCTTTTTGGTGAACGTACGTAATTTGGACTCCACAGCAACATCAGTGTCTCTACGACCACTTTGAAGTTAGTCAGCATACCAGCATTATCGCTTGTAGAAAAAATCTCAGGAATAGAGATTTTTAAAGAATAACAATTTCATCTCTTGGTAGTTTTCTCAAGAAATTTTTTATTAAGGAACAGCGGGGCAACATTTATGAGATATTCATCTGTGCAAAACTCCTCTACTATGAGGTGTCAGTCCTCGACAATCCATTTGAATTCGGCAATAAAAAAAGAGTTGCACCATTTATGTGAGAGAAGTATCGCCGCTATTCCCACATTTCATATAACTCACTTTAATTTTAAATTTAAATGCAATTTGTTTTCATTATTTCCTCAAAGTTTTACAGAACTTATTGTTCTTTAAAAATACTAGTATTTATGTACATATAAATTTTTTCACTTTATATATCGAATCCCTTTGTTGTATTCATTCCCATATCCTCGCTTTACTTATTTTCCTTGATGGAAAATATACAAACAATATATTTTTTTTCCTTTTCTCATCCTTTCAATTTTATTATCGATTAACCTGAGTCTGAAGTGAACTCAGGGAATCGTTTTAGCCAACAAATTGAAGTGAAGAGAATTTCAATTGTAAATTGAAAATATAATAGATTCAATTTTCTTTTTTTTTTCCTTTGCAACAATATGTGTATAGCACCTGATAGCTTAGGGAGGAATATGTAAAATGCAAAAGAACCTAAGAACAGTTTGAAATGAAAAACATTTTGAATTGAATCAAATTTGTTTACAAAACCAAAATTTTAATGGTATTTATCGTCTACAATGTCCTAAAATCCATATTCTCAACTTCCTCTGTGTTAAGGATCAACAATGGTATAATGAATTTATGCCAAAATTCTACCTAATTAAGCTTATAATCTTCTTATTAAACCGTTTCGCCATTTACCCTTTTCCATTGCTAAGACTGCCACTCTGGCTAACGAATCCCCTATTGATGAGTGGTTGGTTGTTCATATAAAGTTTTTAAAAACTAAAAAAAATCCTTTTTAATTCTCTGCCTTCACTAACGGAGTTATGCACGGGGAGGCAAAACTTACAATTTCCTGCTTAAAACCGGAATACGGACATGGGTATTCTCAGAAAAGACATTCACCACCACCACCATCGGCAGCCTCAACTTTCCACCCCCGCAAACTTTTGCACTCTCACTCAATCTCAACTGGTCTCTTCATTAATGTAGTGAATGTATATGTGAGCATACAAACTTACATTTCTCTAATATCGAATGCAAGCGTTTGTTTGTATGCTATAATCGTGCATACGATACTCTCGGCCACACTGCTCTTCTCCTCTACGCTGTTATAGCACAGCTGTTCACCGCTTGCTGCGCTGCATTGTGTTGGAGGCAGTAGTGGTGTTTGCATTATGCACACAATTGCAGTCAGTAACAACAAGAAGACGAAACCTTTTGAATTTATTGTATAGCATGGCCTCATTAAGAGCAACAATAATTTCTGTATTAGAAGGAGTAGACAGGATTATAAAAGGAACAGTATTGCCATTTTACAAAAAAAGTCTACTACTACTACTAATAAATAAAATTAAAAAGAATAAAAAATTCAAAAATAATAAATAAAATAAATATTTTTTTAACCAAAAAATAAACAAATAAAAAATTAAAAAAAAATAGATAAAGAAAAAATTAAACAAAATGAAAAAAAAAAAATGAAAAAAAAATAAAAAAAATTTAACAAAAAATAAAAAAAATTAAAAGAAAAAATTTAAAAAAAAATTAAAAAAGAAATAAAAAATTAAAAACTAAAAAAAACAATAAAAAATTAAAAAAAAATAAAAGTAATATAAAATAAATAAAAAATAAAATTGTTAAAAAAGTAAAAAAAAAAAATTAGAAAATTAAAAAAAAAAATAATAAAAAATAGAAACTATCAAAATTAAAAAATTACCTATAAAAACTTTTAAACAAATAAAAAATGTTATGTAAATATTTAGAAAAAAAACCTAAATAAATAAATAAATTTAAACGATTAAAAAAATATTTCTAACAACATTTAAAACTTTTTCAAAAATATAAAAAAAAAAATTAAATAAAAAGGTTTAAAAAAGTAAATTTAAAAATAAAAATTAAAATTCAACAATTTTTTTTTTTGAAAAATCGTGTCCGACAGTACTAAATAAAACAATGCCGAGCCGGATATTATACACCATGCATCGCATTTGAATGTTTTTTCTATATATATATAGTAGATAGATCTACAGATGTAGATGGAGCGTACTTGTCATGACTACAAGAAGTCATAAAAAATACCACGTTTAAAATTTCGGCCAAATATTTGCGCCCTCTAGAGGCTGCAGAAGTCAAATCGGACGTTCGGTTTATACCAGAGATATGCAGACCAATTTGAACTGTACTTGGTGATAAACCTTTTTTAAATATACTTGCAACTGCTATTGGAAGCCATAGCAAAACTTTACGTGCAACCTTTCAGCCAAATTAGTGGTAATTGCGCCCTCTAGAGGTTCAAGAAGTCATGATCCGAGATCGGTTTATATGGCAGCTATATCAGGTTATGAGCCGATTTAGACCATTCATAGCCCAGAAGTCAGAACGGAACATCTTATGTGAAATTTCAGCCAAATCGGAAAAAATTGCGGTCTCTAGAGGCTCAAGAAGTCAAGATCCGAGATCGGTTTGTATGGTAGCTATATCAGGCTTTAGACTGTTTCAAATCATATTTGGCATGTATGTTAAAGGACATAGGATAAGTCGTTGTGTAAAATGTCAGCCAAGGGTGCTGCATCATGTTTTGGATCGATTCGGACGGTCCACAGTACAAATTTTCAACCAAATCGGATAAGAATTGCGCCAAGAAATCAATATCCAAGATAGGTTTATATGGCAATTATATCACAACATGGACCGTTATGTCCCATTTATAATCCCAACCGATCTACGCTTATAGGAAGTATTTGTGCAAAATTTCAAGCGCCTAGCTTTATTGCTCCGAAAGTGAGCGTGCTTTAGAAAGGAGGACGGACAGACGGACGGATATGGCAAAATCGACTTGGAATGTCAAGACGATCATGATATATTTTGTTGGGCCTCAGATCAAACAGAATGAAGAATTTAAGGAAATTTTTTTTTTAAGAACATTAAAAAAAAAAAAATTCTAAAAAAAATGATTAAAAAGTTTCACAACAAAAATTAATAAAATAAAATAATATTTAAAAAAAGTTTAAAAATAATAAAAGTTTTAAAAACAAATAAACGATTTTTTTTTTAATTTTAATATTTTTTAGTATTTCTTTCGCAATTTCTTCGAGATATATACAACCTTCCACTGTATGACCTTTGAAGCTCTCACACCTAAAGATTTCTGATGATGACGAGATGATGAGAAATTAAAAAATTGTTTTTTATTAAAAATTAAATAAATTATTAAAAAAAAATATTTTAAATCCAGTAAGGCAAGGCAATTTAGATGAAATCCTCGTAAACAGTAACAAAGCTTCCCGTGCCAAATTTTGTGCAGATCGGTTGAAAATTGTAGTTACTACGGCCATTTAAGTGTAAATCGGGCGATACATATATATGGAAGCTATATCTAAATCTAAACCGCTCCTTAGTCCAAAAAAGTGATATGTGCAAAATTTCGTGATGATTTTACAACAAGTACGACCTGTACTTTGATTACAAGAATACATTGACTCACAGACGCACGGACGGACAGACGGACATAGCTAAATCGAATCAGAAAGTGATTCAGAGTCGATCGGTATACTTATCAATGGGTCTATCTTATCAAAAAAACCTTCGATCATTAAGCTCGTCTCGAAAGAGAAACAAAAGGAAAATTATGAAATAAATGATCTACGCCCTAGGGTAGTTGAGATTTAAGTTGTAGTCTACCATTTGACTCACTTAGACGTTTTCATCCATTGTGATACCACAGGAACAGAAGAAGGAAGATGCCTCCAAGTTCCTACAGTTGAACCATCCAGATCGCTTTAAAAAGTCCAACAACTTGTGAATTTCCACATCCGCTAAATCAGACAGGTTCTCAAAGAAATGAGAACCTAAAGTGGAACTTCTTCTGACTGCTAGTGCGGGACACACACACACAAGGAATTCTATAGTCTCATCTTCTTCGATGTCCTCACAGCTCCTGCAAAAGTCGTTGCTGGCAACCTTCATTCTGTCAGCATGTTTTCCGATTAGACAGTGACCTGTTATGACGGACACAATGACTGAGACGTCTGTTATAGTTAGTGACAGCAAAGCGGTAGATCTCTTCAAGTTTAGATTAGGCCACATAGTTTTGGAATGCTCACAGCCCTTTCTTTGTGGTCATCTATCATAACTGTGTACGTTAGTTCTTAGTCTCGCAAGCTCGTCCGCTTTACAATTCTCTGGAATATCTCTGTGGCCCGGCACCCAGAACAGGTGAATTTCAGCCATCAGCCACCTGTTCAGCCATCTCGTTGTGAGAGAACTGCAGCAGTCGAGGGAGATTTTTGTGTTCAGAAATACGTTTTCCAGGGATTTAATGACTGCCTGGTTGTGTGAGAAGATATGCCAATCGTCGTTATGACATATCTAAGCCATTCCACCACTTCCTTAATTGCAAGGATCTGCGCTTGATACGCATTGCAGTTTTCGGGTAGCTTTTTCGATATGACCAATTCTAGATCTTTAGAATATACCACAAAACCCACCTGGTCGTTTAGTTTAAAACCATCCATATAGAAGTCTATGTAACTTCTATTACCAGGGATATCGTAGTTCCATTCGGTTCTGTCAGAAATAGTTGCTCAGGTAGGGTATAATCCACACTGCCTGGAACATCGGACATTTTATCAAGTATAACACAGTGCCCGTAGCTGCCACATAATCAAAGAGAAAGCTCCCTTCCTGCAGTGGTCGCAGCAATTCGTCTAACCACAACGTCCAGAGACATTCGATGTAGCATTAAATTCAGATGGTGTCGTCCTAAGTGCGACTGTGATGCACAAACAAGCCATCCTTTGGATCCGGCAGAGTATTGAACGGTAGGTGAACTTTCGAAGCGCCGTCCACCAGACCACAATACCATATAGCATTATAAGTCTGACAACTGCAGTATATACCCAATGCATGACGCGCGATGTAAACCCCCAACTTTTGCCAATGACTCTCTTGCAGGTGTATAAGGCAAGAGTTGCCTTTCTTGCCCTTTCCAAAATGTTGGATTTGAAGTTCAATTTCCAGTCTTTCCTCCCAAGGAGACACGTGCCACTGTAGACAATTTGTACCTTCTGATGAAGAGAACTACTTCTGTCTTGTACGGATTTATACTTAGACCACTTTCGATAGCCCACTTCGCTGTTGCACGTAGTAGAGCCTCCTGAAGTATATCTCTGAGAGTGCTGGGAAACTTTTCCCTAACCGCCATAGCCACGTCATCAACATACGCTACCCCTTTTACGTCTTTATCTTCCAGAGACAATAATATATTGCTAATGGCTATATTTCAAAGTAGAGGAGACGGTACACCTCCTTGAGGTGTTCAACTGCTAACCCATCTTTTTAGATCCGCAGATCCCAAGCCTGGCGTAATGCATATTTTAGTAAGTTATTAATAATCTTTCTTACGGTAGAGCTGATGCCTAGAAACTCCAACTCCTTCATGATTGACGTCAGTTTTACATTATTGAAAGCAACTTCGATGTCAAGAAATGCTACCATTGTATATTCCTTGACAGCGAGAGAACCCCCAATGTAACCGCCTAGTTCGTGAAGGGCTGTTTCAGTGGATTTGCCTTTAGTATATGCATGCTGCTGCCGCGACAGGCGATCTTCAAGAATCTTTGTCCTAAGATATTTTTCTATCAACCTCTCAAGAGACACCAGCATAAAGGATGACGGACTAATAGGACGACAATGGCCCTCGTGTCGCTCCATCCCACAGGTATATATGACATGCTGATATGAACCAGTCTATCAGACACAGCTTGTCATTCAACCCGGTGATACATCATCAGGGCCTGGCGACTTAAAGGAGTCGAAACTTCTTATTAACCAAAGGATTTTCGGCTCAGACACAATTTCCTTATAACCTTCGACGTAAGCAAACCAGTGACAAAAGGCAAAAAAAAAATTTAAATAAAGATTCCATTGCAGGATTTTGTCCAGCCTTAGACCATTGTTTAATGCTTCCTATTCAAAGAATAGTATAGTAAACAACATTTAAAAGTCTGCAAAAGTGTGTTGTTGCTAGAAACATTTGACTGGTTTCGGTATCGCGATTTCATTTTCTACTATGAAAAATCTTGAGCGGGAGATGTCAAATGGATCATTGTGCTTTACGACCATTCCAACTGGAGTAAGTTATAACTTACGTTGATATTTTCTCACAACAATAATTTTTTTTACGAACTGTTTAGAAAAAGTGCAAATTTTTCGATAATTTCCGGTATAATTGCTTTTTTTTTTGAAAATTACTCCTATGGCAACCCTGTTGGGAGTCTGTTTTATTATACGTTCCTGTACGTATGCAAATTTATAGTTAACAAGAACAGCAACGACAATGAAAAAATCACTCATAAACATCCTTTGCTTCATTCATTTCCTTCCTTTGCTTCGGGTTTTTTTTTCTTTAGCTATTTCCTTTGGCTGGCTGGATGACTGACAGGTCTTTTGTTCATATATTTGTGCATGCATAGGCATGCATTCATGCATCTAAGCAACAAAAAAATGCATTTTATATTGCCTGTTTTTGTGTTTGTTTCTTTTTGCTGTTTATCGTTTCTCTCTAAATCCCTTTCGTCCTTATGGCCATCATCATAACATAGGAATAGCTTGTTGGTGACAGTGTTGTTTTCTTTGCTTTTATATTGTTTCTTCTTTTCTTCGTTAATGTGATGTATTTTTTTGCGTTATGTCTTGGCCTTTTAAGAGAATACTGTTCATTTTATGAGCTTGTATGTTATCTGATGTATGTGTGTGTGTGTGTGTGATGCGTCACACACCCACTTTGAGCCACAGTTCAACCATTATGTTGTTGTTATTATTGTTGGATGTCTGCTAATACACAACATACATACCTAGTACATATTCTGGTACGTACGCATTCAACCACTCTTGATGGATAATTGTTGTTGTTGTTGTTTTTTTTTTTGGTTGGTATATGTATCTCTTTAACTTCTACTTCAGCAAATATTCACGCTTATAATACGTGTTCAGAATTTAATTTTGTTTTTATTAAAGACTTCGAATCACCCGCACACCAAAGTCTTTACTCACCATTGAGGTTTTTTGTGTGCCTTTGTTTGTTCGATGTTTACTTCCCCTTTCATCGTAATGCGGAAAGAGAGTGTTTTTAACCCCTTAAGAGATAATGAACGATTAAGAGGAGATAAAATGTTGAGTGCATCTCAGGGATGATAAAATTCCTATCAAACTTGGGTTGGCACTTCACAGAATACGAAAGTATGTGTGGTAAAGGGTGATTTTTTTGAGGTTAGGATTTTCATGCATTAGTATTTGACAGATCACGTGGGATTTCAGACATGGTGTCAAAGAGAAAGATGCTCAGTATGCTTTGACATTTCATCATGAATAGACTTACTAACGAGCAACGCTTGCAAATCATTGAATTTTATTACCAAAATCAGTGTTCGGTTCGAAATGTGTTCATTCACCGTAACGTTGCGTCCAACAGCATCTTTGAAAAAATACGGTCCAATGATTCCACCAGCGTACAAACCACACCAAACAGTGCATTTTTCGGGATGCATGGGCAGTTCTTGAACGGCTTCTGGTTGCTCTTCACTCCAAATGCGGCAATTTTGCTTATTTACGTAGCCATTCAACCAGAAATGAGCCTCATCGCTGAATAAAATTTGTCAAAATTTCGAACCGAACACTGATTTTGGTAATAAAATTCAATGATTTGCAAGCGTTGCTCGTTAGTAAGTCTATTCATGATGAAATGTCAAAGCATACTGAGCATCTTTCTCTTTGACACCATGTCTGAAATCCCACGTGATCTGTCAAATACTAATGCATGAAAATCCTAACCTCAAAAAAATCACCCTTTATAATATGTGTGTGGTCTGTTTGGCAAAAAAAAAAACTCATCCGAAATGACTAATATAACTCTTTGCGATCTTAAACATCGACGATTTTGGTCTGCCGAGAGGTGATTTGAAGATTAAAACGCTTATTTATCTCAAAATAGATACTATAAGCCACATATACCCCAAAAGTCTGAAAATATCCTACTAAAGATCCCAACTAAAGAGGAATTTCACCCCGTCTGGTACCGAAGGGTCGTCATTTCATTATCTAGTGCACGAGTATGTCTCGGAGACGGTCCACTAAGTAGTTAGTAATCCTCTCAGTCCTATTTACTTTAATTGGCTATGCCATAACGTTTGTCCCATTAACCGAACTCAGAATAGCCCTCCAAGCGGCACGATCTTCTGCGCTCCTTTTGTAATCTATGAAACCGAGTTTCGAGGTGTCTCCCAACACTTGATCTTTTCATCGGGCTTTTGGTCGTCCCGGTTTGTGTGTACCACCGTGTTTGCCTTCAAAAGAGTTCTTTGCTGGAGCTTATTCATCCATTCTGACAACATGACTTAGCCAACGCAGCCGTTGTATCTGGATACGTAACTATGCTATCGTCATCATACAGCTCGTGGTTCATAGGACGCTTTTATTCTCCATTAACACAAACTGGTCCATAAATTTTACGAAGTATCTTTCTCTCAAACACTCCAAGCACTGCCTCGTCTGCTTTCACAAGTACCCATGTCTCGTAATCATTTAAAAAAACGGGTAATATCAGTGTCTTGTATTGTGTAATCTTCGTGTACGAAGAGTAGGCCTTGTTTCTTAACTGCCTACTTAATCCAAAGTAGCATCTGTTTCTCGGTATTATTCTTCGCTTTATTTTAAAATTGGTGTCATTCGACCACCGTAGTCGAAGGTGGTGCAGAGGTATATATAGTTGCTGACTATTTGAAAGTTGTAATTCCCAACTGCCTCCATTTTCTTTGTCTGATCGGTTATGCTGGTTGTCCTCTCAGCCAGATTTCAAATGCATAGACCGACAGTTTGGACTCTCGAGAAATCTCCAAGGCTCTTGTAGCTGGTACTCAGGTCACCAGATATGAATCTTAGAGTCACACAATTAACCCTGTCAGGATAAGTCACACACCTTGTCACTGGCCACCAGACATAATAGTTAACAACGGCGGTATCACCGATGAGTACATGTAATGCATAAATCTGATACAGAGGACAGAAATCCACCTGTTGCAAGAATAAGTAGATTATTCGTTCTACGTTTGAGGAGCGCCAGAAACCTGGCTCCCTCAGTATTATGTTGATCTTCGTTGCCACTCCCAACATACAAATGATAAAACTTGAAATCAAGAACGATATTCAGCTTACAACAGACATCTGCACCGCCGCGTTTCCCTGTATCTTCTCGATCATTTCACGGAGAAGGGAAAAAGTTGTCCTTGTATCGATGCCACACTACATCTTCATAGGCGAGAATCGGCGAGTTTTTTTGGCCTCTTCCATCCAGACAGCTTCCTCAACGTCCCCAAACGAGGTCAGTGATAGTAGAGAGGAATCGAAGAAATTGGCAACCTATCATCATGACGAAGTCGTCCGCGTAGGCAACAACCTTCTCCTTCGCGTAAGACCTCAGAATACCATTGATAACCAGTAGCCCCAAGAGAGCGGATTAAACTCGTCCTTGCGGAGCTTCTCTGGTTGCTACCTTCCTAATAGAACCCTTCGCCAGTGATCTGTAGATAGTTCGATCTTTCAGCATTGCAAAAACCCAATTCACCAAATGAAGAAGGACCCTTATGTCCAACAGAGCGCCATGTGCGTTATATGCTTAAGCGCGTGCTTTTACCCCTTGGTTATCGAGAGTTTCAGTTTCAGCGTTTGGCACCGGCCCTTGCTTAAATACTGAGTGTTTGTCATACTTGGTATGACAAGGCGAGTTATTGGCCCCTTAAAATAACCACAACGTTCCCGCGGCGATCGGTCCCATAGACCGGAACTAATCTAAGACCGGAACTAATCTAAGCCTCTTGCAAATATGTGGCTACAATAACAACACCCCTTTTTGTCCCAAGTTCCATAAGAATTCAGTTAATCACTAGGATCCATAGGATCGTCGAAATAACTCCACCCTGAGGCATTTCCCTCGAGGTAGAAGTCCCTTACCACGTGTCCCCCATTCTTGCCATAAACTCAGTGGGGAAAAGGGGTACTTTCTACATAGTCAACAAATTTCCTTCATCTGTCAATAGTTGTCTTACCTTCCTCTCAATAGGACTCTCGATCTTGGGACGACTCCCAACCACAACGACAAGAACGGTCCAAGGCTGACTTACTCAAATGTCGCCCGTATTCAGTATGAGGTGATCTGCATTAAACATTTTTATACCCTCCATCATAGAATGGGGGTATGCTAATCTAGCCATTCCATTAGTAATACCTCTAAATATTGACCTTGACATTCTGATTGGATATAGTCATGTCCCTCAGTTCGTCCGTCCGTCTGTCGAAATCTTGATAGCGGTCGAAAAACTTACGCTAGCCATTGAAATTTTGCACAGATACTTCTTATTGATGTATGGCGTTGGTATGGTCCAAGTATGATCTGAATTGGTCCATAACCTAATATAGCTCTCATATAAACCGATTGACCGATTTTTCTTCATGTCCCCCAGTTCGTCCGTCCGTCTGTCGAAATCTTGATAGCGGTCGAAAAACTTAAGCTAGCCATTGAAATTTTGCACAGATACTTCTTATTGATGTATGTCGTTGGTATGGTCCAAGTATGATCTGAATTGGTCCATAACCTAATATAGCTCTCATATAAACCGATTGACCGATTTTTCTTCTAGAGCCCCAAGTGTGCGCAATTCTTATCCGATTGCTATGACCTCCAACACCCATATTAAGAACGGTCTGAAACGGTCCCGATACCCGGACTGTACTTCTACAGCTCCTAGAAGGCGCTATTCTTACCCGATTTGAAATTTAGCCAACACCCATGCGAAGAAAGGTTTGAAACGGTCCATAATAATATAGCTCCCATATAAACCGATCTCCCGATTGAACTTCTTGAGCTTCTAGATAATCAGGATTGGTTAAAATTTGCATAATGACTTCTGTTATGACCTCCAACATTCATTCCAAGTATGATCTGAAACGGTACATAACCTGATGTAGCTCCAATAAAAACAGATGTCCCGGTAGTACTTTCTGAGCTCCTAGAGGGCGCTATTCATATCCGATTTGGCTGAAATTTTGCATAATGACTTATGCTATGACCTCCAACACCCATACCAAGATGCTCTCAATCGCTCCATAACCTAATGTAGCTCCCTTACAAACCGATCTCCCTAGTGTACTTCTTGAGCTCATGGAGGGCGCTATTCTTCTCAGGGTTGATTGAAATTTCGCATAATGACTTCTGCTATGATCTCCAACATTCATTCCAAGTATGGTCTGAAACGGTCCGTAACCTGATGTAGCTGCCATAGAAACCGATCACCCAATTTTGCTTCTAGAGCCCCTAGAGGGCGCTATAATTATTCGATTTGGCTGAAATTTTGCATGATGACTTCTGCTAGGACCTTTAACATCAATTCCTAGGATGGTTCGAAACGGTCTATAAGCTGATATGCAAATTGCAAATTTTGCCCATGAACATTCCACTAAGGAACGGGGGCAAACTTCTCACATATCAAGGAGTGCAGTCCGATTCAAGTTTAAGCTCAATGATAAGGGGCCTCCTTTTTATAGCCGAGTCCGAACGGCGTGCCGCAGTGCGACACCTCTTTGGAAAGAAGTTTTACATGGCAAAGTACCTCACAAATGTTGCCAGCATTAGGAGGGGAAAACCAACGTCGAAAATTTTTCTGATGGTCTCGCCAGGATTTGAACCCAGGCGTTCAGCGTCATAGGCGGACATGCTAACCCCTGCGCTACGGTGATTGATATAGCTCCTATATAAACCGATCTCTCGATTTTGCTTCAAAGGCCACTAGGGGGCGCAATTACTATACGATTTGGCTGAAAATTTGCATAATGACTTCTGCTATGAACTCCAACATCCATGCTAAGTATGGTCAGTAACCGATCATAACCCGATATAGCTCCCATATAAGCGCTGTTTGTATCCGATTGGATAATTTTGTATTATGACTTCTGCTATGGCCTCAAATATCCCTGCCAAGTAGGGTCTGTAATGGTCCATAACCTGATATAGCTTCCATATAAACCGATTGTACTTCTTGAGCTGCTAGAGGGAGCTCCGATACGGCTGAAGTTTTGCATGATAGCTTCTACTATGTCCTGCAACAATTCTGATATGGCTCGCATATTAACCGATCTCCCTACTGTAATTTTTGAGCCCCTAGAGGGCGCACTTCCTAACCCTTTTTGTTGAAATTGTACAGTATGACTTCCACTATGACCTCTAACATACGTACAAAATATGGTCTGAAACAGTCCATAACCCGATAAAGCTACCATATAAACTGATCTCCGTATTGTACTTCTTGAGTCCCTAGAGCGCGCAATTCTTATCTGATTCGGCAGAAATTTTGTATAATGACTTCTGCTTTGACTTCAAACATCCATACCTTGTATGGTCTGAAATGATACGTTACCGGATAGAGCTCCCATATAAACTGACCTTCTGGTTTTAGTTCTTACGCCCCTAGAGGGCGCTTATGTTTCGCACCATGATTTCTACTATGACCATAAACATATCTCTTGATTTGTCATCCTTCTCTTTTACTTCTACAATATCTGTTAAATTTTTTACGTGTTTCTGCATTTCTTCCAAATTTAGTCCGGTAACTCTTAAGTTAATTAATACTAAAATTGTTCCGATTAAATCACTCTCAATTAAAAACAAATTTTCTACTCAATCAAACAGTTATTGCAAAAGATTGTCTCTTTAATCATTTAAACCTGCCTTACTGGGAATCGATGAAAACGTAACTTTTGGATTTAGAACCCATAATGGATTAAGGAAAACCATTTTTGGATGGCGCGTAGATTTTATAATTAAGTCTTCCATCTGGTTAAGCAAGCTTGCGGCTGCTATGCGCCAATGCCCATTTTTTCAATTTTTAACATTTCATTTGATTTGAATGGAAATTATCGATTATTGCTTGGGTGCTGTTGCTGCCGTATTCTTGTTGTCATTGCTGCACATGTGGGGGATGTGGAAAGAACATTTTGAATTGGGAATGAATGCCACAACGCAACGGTATTGTGCTGTGTGTGCATCATCTTGGGCTGGGGTTTAGTGATTTCATTGTTTAACCATTAATTCTGCCAGGTTTTTTTTTTTTTGTTTGAATAAAACAAAAACTTCCGGTTATGAGTTTTATACCAAACAAAAAAATACAAGAAGAGAGAACAATTTAACAAAAAACTAAAAGGCAGAGGCCAAAGAAAGACTTGAAAAAAAAAACAAGACTACCAGACTATGACCGAATTCGCTTTCAACAACGTTGCATTGCTGAGTATGTTGGTGGCTACCATGCTTTTGTTCCCCTCATCGGCTTGTCTTTGAGAGTCTAACTTCCCTTTATTTCGTAGACATGTAACCATACCATTTTAAGTTTCTGTTATTATGTTCATTCTTCCTTGTTGTCCAGTGGTTTAGAAACCTTATTTCCCTTTGGTTTAAATTGTTTTGTGTATTTTGCTTTCCTAGTTTGGGTTTATTTCACTTGTTTCATGTATTTAACTGGGCGCTTCATTTTTAGCCATAATCACACCGCAAGCTGTTTTCATAGTGGTGGTAGGAAATGCTGAACCGGTTAACAAAAACCCAAAAACTGTGACTAACAATTGCTACATTATTCTGTATAAATAATTTCTCTCTTGTACTTTGAAGGATTTTTGCTCTCGAACACTCCAAAATTTTTTCTTCAAGAAATTCTCTCTCGAACATCATAAAGAATTACCTTAAAGTGTTGGTGGGAAATGAATGAGAGCCGGTTTACAAAAATCCAAAACTGTGATTAAAGATTGCTATTTTATTCTGCATAAATAATTTCTTTCACGAACATTTCAAGTACTCTAAAGTGCTAGCTTAAAGGATTTTTGCCTTCAAAAACTCCAAAGTTTTGTCTTGAAGAAAGTCTCTCTCGAACACCTCATAGAATTACCTTAAAGTAATTGTCTCTCAATTCACCTCAAAGATAAATAATTTCTCTCTCGAACACTTCAAGTACTCGAAAGTACTTGCTTGCTCTCAAACACTCCAAAGCTTTCTTCTGAAGAAATTCTCTCTCGAACACCTCAAAGAATTCCATTAAAGTAATGGTGTCTCAATTCACCTCAAAGAGACTTAGATTAGGTTAGATTTTAGTGTTTGCAATCAGACTCACTTAGACAATTTATTCCATTGTGATACCATAGAAGCAGGAGAAGGAAGTTTCCTTTTAGTTCCTACCGTAGAGACAAGATCGTTGCTTTGGTGGTATGCCGACATACTTCGAGGGCCGTGACCTTAGGGACTGATTAAACCACATGCTATCGAATAGGTGGATGAATTATTGATCCCATGAAATAAGCAAAGGGGTTTGACAACTTTGAATTTAATTTGTTAACGCACTCTTATACAAATCATCAAACTGTCACTGAAAATTTATTCAGTAAACTCAACATTTTCATCATGATAAAGTAAACGAACGAACAATTTCTAGATGAAAAGGGGGCCCTTTTTTATAGCAGATTCCGAGCGGCGTGCCGCAGTGTGACACCTCTTTGAGGAGAAGTTTTTACAAGGCAAAGTACCTCAAAAATGTTGCCAGTATTAGAAAGGGATAACCACCGCTGAAAAGCGTTTCTGATGTTTTAGCCAGGATTCGAACCCAGGCGTTCAGCGACATAGGCGGACATGCTAACCTCTGCACTACGTTGGCTACATGAGTTTGTCAATAAACAATGGCTTAATGAGTTCGTTAACAAGCAAAATATGCGTTATTGGTTAGGTGAAAATCCACATGTGATTCACGAAACAACACTTCATCCACATAACAAAACTGTTTGATGCGGTTTGCATTCCAGCGGCATCGTTGGGCCATACTTCTTCGTTAACAATCCCAATCGTCACGTTACCGTGAATGGATAACGCTACCGTACCATGCTCATTGATTATTTTTGGAAGATGTGGACCTAACGACCTGTGTGACAACAAATAAGCTCTTAGAGATACAAGAGAAGGGATAATCACCGCTGAAAAATATTTCTGATGTTCATGCCAAGATTCGAACCTAGGCGTTCAGCGTCATAGGTGGATATGCTAACCTCTGCGCTACGTTGACCTCATGAGTACGTCAATAAGCAATGGCAAAATATGCGTTATTGTCCGGTGAACATCCACATGTGCTTCACGAATCAACACTTCATCCACAAAACATAACGGTCTGGTGTGGTTTGCATGCCGGTTGCTTCATAGGGCCATACTTCTTCGTCGATGATGCCAATCGTCACTTTAATGGACAACGCTACCGCGCCATTTTTAGAAGATATGGACCTGGACGACATGTGTAATGCCAAATAAGCTCTTTGTGATATAAGGGAGGGGATAACCACCGCTGAAAATTTTTTCAGATGCTCCAGATAAGTTCTTAGTGATAAAAGGGTCATTGAACTCCATAGACCAACGCTTAATGAAACCTAATAAAAAATTAGCTTTATTCACGCAAGAATCGATGTGTAGATGAAACCGTAACTCAGGATCTAAGATAAAGCCTAGATCAGCAAATGAATCAACATTATTCAGTTTGCACGAGCCAATGAAGAAATCCAAAAGTTTTGGCTGGGATCAAAGCAAAGACAATTTCTTACATTTTCTCAAATTAAATTAGTTCATGTCTGGCATTGTGTCCCCACCTGTTGAGGCGAAAGCCGGGCAATGACTTCGGAAATGCTCCAACGTCTCATCATCTTCCCCGTATGCCCTACACATGCTATCACTTGCCGCATCGATTTTACATAAGTGAGCTCGTAGTCCTATGTGTCCCGTTATGATACCGAGAGCTATACTGACCTTCTGCTTACTTCCTTTCAGTAGTAGCCTAGTCTACTCACGATCTGGATTTCCCCATAGGATTTTCGCCGTCCTACCGACCGTTTCGTTGTTCCACAGGGTTGCTTGCTCATTCGTAGCCCACGCCCTTAACTAGGACTGCATCGAGTTAAGGGCGAAAGGCTTCGGGTTTACCAAGTTTATTGACGCCACTTCTCTGGCCTCCATTGCCAAATCGTCTGCTTACTCATTTCTCCGCTATGACCCGAAACCAAAACGATGCGAATCGAGGAGGTATTAATCACCTTCTTACACTTCAAGACTGTTCGTGACCTTACCGTCTTGGTTGTGATTGTCCTGATGGCCAGTTTACTGTTTGCAAAGATGTTCACACTCGACTTCCTCGTGTGCGTTAATACCGCACCACCCCACACATTCCGTGATCGCCAGGATCTCTGCCTGTAGGATCGTATTATGGTCTAAACAGATCTCAGTCCTTGGGTTCTCAATGTAGACCCCAGGCCCACTCTGTCCTCTACCACAGATACTAGTTATTGATTTAGGTCGTTGGGGATTGCAAATGGACCATATCGTTTCAGATTTGCATATTGCCCCTGGAAGCTGCAATTGTGTCCGATTTGACAGATAGTGTTCTGTTATGACTTCCAACAACTGTACGGTCCAAATCGGTCTATAACCTGATATAGCTCCCATATAAACCGAGCCCCAAGGAGTCTCAATTTTCATCCGATTTGGCTAAAATTTTGAACAAAGACTTGTGTTATGACTTCCAACATCCATGCCAAGTACGACCCGCATTGGTCTATAAATTTATATAGCCCCCATACAAACCAATCCCCAGATTTGACTTCTTGAGCTCCTACGATCCGTAATTTTCATCCGATCCAAAATATAGCCCCTATATAAACCGATCCCCGGTTTTGACTTCTTGAGAGCCTAGGAGCCGCTATTTTTATCAGATTTGGCTGAATTTCGGAACAAAGACTTGTATTATGACTTTAAACATCCATGTCAAGTACAATCTTAGTCGGTCTATAAACTGATATAGCTCCCATATAAACCGATCACCGGATTTGATTTCTTGAGCCCCTAGAGGACTCTATTTTGATTCGATTTGGCTGAAATTCGGAATAAAGACTTGTGTTATGACTTTAAACATTCGAGCCAAGTATGACCCGAATCGGTCAATAAACTGATGTAGCCCCCATATAAACCTATCCCCGGATTTGATTTCTTGAGCCACTAGAGGACTCAATTTTGATTCGATTTGGCTGAAATTCGGAACACAAACTTTTGTTATGTTTTTCAACATCCATGTCAAATACGATCCTAGTTGGTCTATAAACTGATATAGCCCCCATATAAACCGATCCTCGGATTTGACTTCCTGAGCTCGTAGAAGCCTCAATTTTCATCCGATTTGGCTGAAATCTGCAAAAAAGACTTGTGTTATGATTTCCAACATTCATGCCAAGTATGATCCGAATCGGTCTATAAACTGATTTAGCCCATATATAAACCGATCCCCGAATTTGACTTCTTGAGCTCCTAGAAGCCTCAGTTTTTATCCGATTTGGCAGTATGATCCAAATCGGTCTGTAAACAGATATAGCCCCCATATAAACCGATCCTCGGATTTAACTTCTTGAGCTCCTAGAAGCCTCAATTTTTATCCGATTTGGCTGAAATTGGGAACACAAACTTTTGTTATGAATTCTAACATCCATGTCAAATATGATCCTAGTCGGTCTATAAACAGATATAGCCCCCATATAAACCGATCCCCGGATTTGACTTCTTGAGCTCGTAGAAGCCTCAATTTTTATACGATTTGTTTGAAATTTGGAATAAAGACTTGTGCTATGGCTTCCAACATACATGCCAAGTACGATCCTAGTCTGTCTATAAACTGATTTAGCCCATATATAAACCGATCCTCGGATTTAACTTCTTGAGCTCCTAGAAGCCTCAGTTTTTATCCAATTTGGCTGAAATTGGGAACACAAACTTTTGTTATGAAATCTAACATCCATGGCAAATACGATCCTAGTCGGTCTATAAACAGATATAGCCTCCATATAAACCGATCCCCGAATTTGACTTCTTGAGCCTCTATAAGCCACATTTTTAAGCCGATTTGGCTGAAATTTGGAACAAAGACTTGTGTTATGATTTCCAATATCCATATCGAATATGATCCAAATCGGTCTATAAACAGATATATCCACATAAAAACCGATCCCCGTTTTTGACTTCTTGAGCCCCTAGAAGCCTAAATGTTCACCTAACTTGGTTGAAATTTTGGAATAAAGACTTGTGTTATGACTTCCAACATCCATGTCAAATATGATCCTAATCGTCCTACAAACTGATATAGCCCCCATATAAACCGATACTCGGATTTGACTTCCTGAGCTCGTAAAAGCCTCAATTTTTATCCGATTTGGCTGAAATTTGAAATAAAGACTTTTGTTATGACTTCCAACATCCATGGCAAGTACGATCTCAGTCGGTCTATAAACAGATATAGCCCCCATATAAACCGAACCTCGGATTTGACTTCTTGAGCATCTAGAAGCCTCATTTGACTTCCAAAATTCCATGTCAAGTACAATCCTAGTCGGTCTATAAACTGATATAGCCCCCATATAATCCGATCCCCGGATTTGACAAGAGAAACTGGAATCAGTGGGTAAGCCTCTAGCTGCATGAAAGCTATGTTTTCAGGATCAGGCCCGAAGGACAACGATTGATAGATGGTCACAAAGAGGTGGCTGTGAGAGTGGCTGTGGCCTAATCTAGACTTGAAGAGGTCTACTGCTTTGCTGCCATTGGCTAGAACAGACGTCTCAGCCTTGGTGTCCGTCATGACAGGTCACTGGCTGATCGGAAAACATGCTGACAGACTGAAGGTTGCCAGTAACGACTTTTGCAGAAGCTATGAGGATATCGAAGAAGAAGAGACTATAGAACAGTTTCTGTGTGTGTGTGTCCCGCACTAGCAGTCAGAAGGAGTTTCACTTTATGTCCTCATTTCTTTGAGAACCTGTCTGATTTATCAGATGTGAACATTCTCAAGTTATTGGGCTTTTTAAAGCGATCTGGATGGTTCAACGGTACGAACTATTGGGTTGCCCAAAAAGTAATTGCGGATTTTTCATATAGTCGGCGTTGACAAATTTTTTCACAGCTTGTGACTCTGTAATTGCATTCTTTCTTCTGTCAGTTATCAGCTGTTACTTTTAGCTTGCTTTCGAAAAAAAGTGTAAAAAAAGTATATTTGATTAAAGTTCATTCTAAGTTTTATTAAAAATGCATTTACTTTCTTTTAAAAAATCCGCAATTACTTTTTGGGCAACCCAATAGAAGGCATCTTCCTTTTTCTGTTCCTGTAGTATCACAATGGACGTAAACGCCTAGGTCTGATGGCAGACTACCACTTAGCTTAATAAGTTTTGACTTGTTAATTCTCCTTCGAACCGAGTTTCTAATCGCTGCTGAAAACCTGCACCACTTTCAGCTTTTGCTTTCGGGCCCATATTTGCCCACTAGCTGTCCATCATGACCAAAAATGCAAATTTACTTTTTTTTTGCTTTCTTATGCTATGCCACTTTTTTAGTTTTTATTTTTGCTTTTTTTTCAGAAATTTATCATGTTTTAAGCTTCTCACCTTCTGTTTGTTCAGTTTTTATTTTTTCCCCCATTCGTGTTTGGTCTTCATCATTAATTTAGAGCACTAAAGAAACAAAAAAAGGAAATTTTAACAAGTGCCTTTGCACTTTTCACTCTTTCCTCCTAACCAATTCTGGCTCAGTACATGCCTGTTGGATGCTTTTCTAACGACCATTACAAACGAAAACTGTTTTTTCTGGTGGTGCCTAGACTTATTTAGCTTTGTAGGAGTGGCCTAACTTTTGTGTTGCTTAAAACATGTTTCCATATTAATGAGATGGGAAAATGGCAAAATCTTATGAATAGAGCATTTTTAAAGTTTTTGGAAAACTTTGGGTAGGATCTATGTCGAGCTATGTCATTGCATCAGCAGAGACGAATATAAGTTACATACTTAGGTTGATGCAGAAAAGCATCAAAGGAGCCACGTATGGTCAGTATGAAACCTAGACTAAGACTAGCCCAAGTCTGAAGGGTCCAGTACGAACGTCAAGTTATGAATAGATTCTTAAGTACATGACCATCTTCCATTTTCCAGTCACTCATACCATCAACGCCAGGTGACGTAGCTTTCCTGAGTCGCATACACTGTCCTGAGCTGGCATACACTGTCCTGAGCCGGCACACACTATCCTGAGCCTTTTCGGCAAACTCTTGAATGTTGTTCTTTTAGTTCAGTTTCAGGAAATTTTGCCAAAACTTAAAATTTTTCAGAAAATATAATTTTTTTAATTTCTTTATAGGATTTTCCAATTCATTAATTTTCGGTGTTCAAACCCATACTAGGAAATATCAGCTTTAAACCTTCTTCTATTGCATAAAACCAAAACTTCACTGAAAACACCTCAGGCCTTAAGTTTTCATAGTGGGTTGGTTGCTAGGTGGGTTTTTAGTTTGCTTTGCTGCTGGTTTTATAAGCACCATCGAACGATTTTTTTTGCCATATCAAACCTTTTTTTGCCTCAAGTGAAACGATTTGATAAACTTTCCTTTCGTTTTTTTTTTGATTGAATTAGACGGACGGACACACAGCCAGACAGTCATTGATGGGTGTTGTTTGCAATAGTTTTGCATTTACAACTCAATGTGCAATGCTTGGTTGCCCTCGGTGAGTGAGTGAGTCCGAACCATTAAATAAGAATTCCCAATCTATGACTATTGCAAAAGGCGCTTCGCTTGCATTACGAAAAACAAAAAGAAGCACCAATGAAACGAAAAAACATATTTGGGCCAATTATTGTTGCCTCTTCGTTTGTTTAAACGTTTATGCTGCTACACACAGCATAGTGTAAAATTAATGAATATATGTTGCTATTTTACTGTTGTTGTTGGTACTGCTGCTGCTGCGGCTGTTATCATTAAAAGCGAGGCGGAAAATATATATGAAAGAATAAAAATTAAAACATTGTGAATGTTTCGTTTAAAAATAGCTTTGCTACTCGCACGACTTAAAGATTCATTCTGTGAGGCAGGCATGCAGACGGACAGACAGACAGACAAATGGATGGGCAGCCATATAGGCGCACATTGGGGAAATGTGCTCAATAATTTGGGTGAAATGAAGAAATTGGCATGGGAAAGTTTTCTTGAAGACATGAAAAGCGTGCTAAGTTTGGCCGGGCCGAATCTTGGCAACCCTCCAACAAGCATTATAAAATGTATACCAAATAAAAATAGGTGAAGGGCATAATTTTATTCTATATACTAAACATCTGTCAAACCAGCAAATATTAATGCTTCTACGAACCGAACAAGGATAATCGGGGGATCGGTTTATATGGGGGCCATATCAAGTTATAGACTGACTAGCGTTCCGATGGTCCGCTTCGCTGTCCCCTTTTTTAGTGTAGGACTTCCAAAAACCTAGGCAGTCACTCGATTTATGAGATTATGAAGTTTTGTAATATTTGTGTATAAAATTTCAGAAATCTGTCCCCTACTGTACAGAAAGTACCAAATAGAACAAAAAATAACAAAACATCGGGAAAATCAGTAAGACGCCCAATATATATTGTCACGGTATAAATGGATGCTAATTATGAGTACCTTTGCCCAATTCGTTAAGAAAGTGTTATTTTGTATGTTTTAGTGCCTAAATGTATGATTTTGAAAAAAATCTTCTGGTAGCCCAAAATGTATAGTCAAGGTGTAGCTGTATCCCAATTTTGAGAGCTTACGATCACTCTGTAAAGAAAGTTCCACATTGTATGTTTTAGTACCTAAATGCATGAATTAAAAAAAAATCTTCTTACTGCTCAATATGTAGGCGTAACCGTATCTTAATTTTGAGTGATTTAGCTCAATTCGTAAAGAATGTACCATTTTGTACGTTTTAGTACCTAAATATGTAATTTTAAATAATCTTATGGCCACCTTTAAATTCATAGTCATGGTGTACTTGTATTCTAATTCCATGAGCTTTAGATCACTCCGTAAAGAAAAAACCATTTAAGCATTTCCTTCTTGTACCCACATGCGAAATTTCCAAACCTCTCGCTCCATCTGTAAAGAAAGTTCCAAATGGTACCAAAATGTACGAGTTGTGAATAGATTATTTAGTCACCAACATATTTTTCCTAGTTGTATCTGCATGCCAAATTTCAGCCTTCTAGCTTCATCGGTAAAGAAAGTACGAATTGGTACCAATTTTGGTACCAAAATGTATATATTTGTAATAGATCATTTAGTCACCTATCATATATTTTTTACGGTTTTTCAGACCCCTAGCTCCATCTATGAAGAAAGTACCAAATGGTACCAAAAATGTGCGAATGGTAAATAGTTGTATCTACATGCCAAATTTCAGACCTCTAGGTCCATCTGAACAGAAAGTACCAATTGGTACCAAAATGTACGAATTTTTAGTAGAAAATTTAGTCAACCATCATATTTTTCTTAGTTGTCCAAATTTCTGACCTCAAACTCCATCTGAATATAAAGTACAAAATGGTACGAATTTTTAATAAATCATTTAGTCATCCATTATTTATTTGTTAGTTAAACCTACATGCCAAATTTTAGATCTCTAGCTCCATCTGCAAAGAAAGTACCAATTGGTACCAAAATGTACGAATTTTTAGTAGAATATTTAGTCACCCATCATATATTTCTTAGTTGTGCCAAATTTCAGACCTCAAACTCCATCTGAATATAAAGTTCAAAATGGTACCAGTTTTGTTATCAAAATGTACGAATTTTTAATAAATCATTTACTCATCCATCATTTATTTCTTAGTTAAACCTACATGCCAAATTTCAGACCACTAGCTCCATTTATGATGAAAGTAACAAATGGCACCAATTTTAGTACCAAAATGTTCGAATTTTGAAAAAATCATTTAGTCGTCCATCATATATTTCTAAGTTCTACCTACATGCCAAATTTCAGATCTCTAGCTCCATCTGCACAGAAAATACCAAATGATACCAATTTTGGTACCAAAATGGACGAATTGTAAAAAAAATTGTAAGTCACCCATTATGTTTTTCCCAGTTGTACCTGCATCCCATATCTCAGACCTCTTGCACCATCTGTAAAGAAAGCACCAAATGGTACCAATTTTGGTACCAAAATGTACGATTTATGAATATATCATTTAGTCACCCATCACATATTTCTTAGTTGTACCTAAGAAAGTGGTACCAATTGCGGTACAAAACGTACGTTTTCTCCTGGTACCGGTACTACATTTTATTTTTTCTTTTCACTCTCATCCTTTTGCAACAGATGCCTTTTAAGTTAGGTTAGGAGTGCTGATATTAATCCGCGCCATGGCACTATGGAGATACACCTAAGCCAGTTCTCGACTTGTTGTGCGCTCCAAAAATTATAAAGTGACGTCGAAAAAGAAAATCTAAGTTAGGAATTCCGTGCTACTTACAAAATCCTTAATTGTTTTCCATATCACTCCCCCTAAGTTGGTTCATGTCTGGCATTGTGTTCCCACCTAAGTGCCGTTATCTGTTAGGTGCGAAAGCCGGGCAATGACATGTCAACGTGTCATCATCTTCCCCTTGTGCCCTAAACATGATATCACTTGCTGCATCGATTTTACTTAAGTAAGCTCGTAGTTCTATGAGTACCGTTATGATACCGAGAGCTATGCAGACCTCCTTCTTAGTTCTTTTCAGTAATAGCCGCGTCTTTTCACGATCTGGATCCCCCCATAGGATTTTCGCCGTCCTACCGATCGTTTCGCTGTTCCACTGAGTTGCATGCGCATTCGTCGCCCACGCCCTTAACTCGGACTGCGTCGATCCGAAAGGTTTCGGGTAAACCAAGTTTATTGACGTCAGTCCTCTGGCCTTCACCGCCAAATCGTCTGCCCTTTCATTTCCCTTACTCCGTTATGGCCCGGCACCCAAACGATGCGGATTTTCCCATTCTCAGAAAAGGCGTTAATCTCCTTCTTACACTGCAAGACTGTTCGTGACCTTACCGTCCTGGTTGTTGTTGCTCTTATGGCAATTTTATTGTCGGTAAAGATGTTCATAATCGACATCCTCGCGTTAGCACCACACCACTTCTGATCTTCCGTCAATCCAAGACTGTGCTGCTGGCAGCAACGCCTCGCACTCGACTTCAAGGTTCATCTCAGGTATCCGATCGGAAACCTCTTCCCTACCATCCAGGTTTCCTATCGTCCATCCTCAATCCATTCTCCCATCGCCTTAAGTCTCAAAGCCGCAGTGGCTGCCTCACACTAAATCTGTATGTCAATGGATCGGATATCTAGAAAAGTTTCCAGTGCCTTAATGGGCATGGTCCTCATCGCTCCGCCTATGCCAAGACAACATGTTATCTGAACCTGTTGTATGGTCCTTGTGTTGCACTTTTTCTCCACAGCAGTCCACCAAACTACTGAATGGTCTAATCACACGGCCCCATTTTGAGCCTACGACCCGTTTACATATTGCCCAACATCTGTGAGCCTTCTCAGTATGCTCATGAATGTGACACTTCCAAATAAGTTTCCTATCCGAGATCACTTCTAAGTATTTGACCTTGTCAGATATCGAAATAGTTTCGCTGAGGAAACGTGGTGCGTTAAATTGGCCCACCTTCGTCTTCCTGGTGAACAGGCATATTTCAGTCATCTCTGGGTTAACATTGAGACCCCTAGGTCTAGCCCAGTCATATGCCATCTGCAGGACTCTTTCGGTTTTTTTGCTTTTTAACTGGTTCGGATCCCTACCCTTTGGAAGTATTATAACATCGTCTGCGTACACAGACGGGTTCAAATCCCTCCTCAATCAGCAACCGTAAGAGGTTATTTATGGATAGCAGCAATTTTCATCCGATTTGGCTAAAATTTTGGATGTGTTGTTCCGTTATGACTTCCAACATCTGTGTTAAGTACGGTCCAAATCGGTCTATAATCTGGTATAGCTCCCATATAAACCAATCTCTCGATTTGACTTCTTGAGCCCCTGGAACCCACAAACTTCTTCCGATTTGTGTGTTTCGGTGTTCTGTGACGACTTCCAACAATTGTGTCAAGTACGGTCCAAATCGGCTTATAACCTGATATAGCTCCCATGTAAACCGATCTCCCGTTTTGACTTCTTGAGCACCTAGAAGCCACAAATTTTGTCCGATTTGTGTGTTTCGGTGATCTGTGACGTCTTCCAACAGTTGTGTCAAGTACGGTCCAAATCGGCCTATAACCAGATATAGCTCCCATATAAACCGATCTCCCGTTTTGACTTCTTGAGCCCCTGGAAGCCACAAATTTTGTCCGATTTGTGTGTTTCGGTGTTCTGTGACGACTTCCAACAATTGTGTCAAGTACGGTCCAAATCGGTATATAACCTTATATAGCTCCCATACACACCGATCTCCCGGTTTTACTTCTCAAGCCCTTACTAGCCGCAATTTTTGTCCGATTTGGCTGAAATTTTGCATGCGGTGTTATGTGACGACTTCCAACAACTGTGCCAAAGAAGAAAGCTCAACTCATATCCATTTAAGCTGAAATGTTGCTCAATGAGGTCTATAATGACTTTGACCACCTATGTCAAGTATGGTCCTATGAACTTACATAGCTCCCATATATGACTTCTATTGTAGATCCCCTAGATAGTTCAAATCTTACCCAATTTACACGCCAATGATGAGTCATCCAAAAATTACTAAAAATTTTTATTTTGTTTTAAAATCATCCTTGGCACCCACTGTTGGGCCATGCAGACAGACAGACAGACAGAAAGAGATTGACGGACGGACAAATAGAATATAAATGGGAATAGATAGAATCTCATTGAGGAATCATCCGGCAGAGTCAATATAAACATATGTTTACAAATTTATATATGTATGCATGTGTATATACACATACATACATGTAAATATGTTTGTAATGCAGGATGATGGTGACTACTCGCTCATGTTATTGTTGCTGCTGATCGGTGGCCATGTCGATGGTGATGTCGACGATGACTATGGCCCGCAATGGTGGTGTTGATGACCTAATTGAAGCCTCAATTTACACACACACAAAAAAGAGCATAGCGAAAAAAAAACAGAAGAAAATGAAAATATATTCAATTTCATTTTCAATTTATTGGTCAATATTTTGAAACATGTGTTCAGCCAAGCAAAGAGTTCAAATGATGGGGGTCGGTTGGTTGCCAGCTTGATGGAACTCTAGGCTTTTCTGTCAGTCAGTTAGCCAGCCACCAACCACCATTTCTTCATAAACTAGTTGCTGTTGTTGTTGTTTATTATATTTTTGCACAATTTTCCAATTAACTTCGAATTGCATACATTCACTTATTTGTATGTATTGTACCTACATATGTAAGTGAGAAAGTATGTACAATATTTATTTGCAGCATGGAAATATATTTCAAAATGAAATGCGATAATAATGTTTGGCATAAATAATAGTTGCTATTAAGAGTACATGGACGCATGGACGGACAGATGGTTGTATTATATTTCACACTATTAGTTTATGAATTGGTTTCGCCAATTATTGCAATTCATGTGCTTTTCCTTTCTGTATTAATTGAAGTGCATTTTTTGTAATTATCAAAGAGTGGTATGTGTCTAGTGGGGACTTTTCGAACCCCAATATGGTCTGCTGAGGACCCTAGCCGATGAGGGATACAAGCCAGACGGCAATGCTGTGGTATTGAGGGAGGCCGAGAGGGTTTTGGGCAGTACCCGTTCACTAGGAAGCCGAACCTAGGTTAATACGAGGATTCACACTCTCAAAAAAGCTTTTCTTACATATGAGTCAATTGGGTTGGGTTGCCCAAAAAGTAATTGCGGATTTTTCATATATTGTAGTCGGCGTTGAAAAATTTTTTCAACGGCTTGTGACTCTGTAATTGCATTCTTTCTTCTACCAGTTATCAGCTGTTACTTTTAGCTTGCTTTAGAAAAAAAGTTCGCGAAATTTTGTTTACATTTGTTTGTTTGGCGTCAATTTTAATATGGAACCCACAAAGGAGCATTTTCGTCATATTTTACTTTATTATTTCCGTAAAGGAAAAATCGCGGAGCAGGTTGCTAAAAAGTTACGAGATGTGTATGGTGATAAAGCCTTAAAAGGAAGACAGTGTCAAAATTGGTTTCGCAAATTCCGTTCTGGAGATTTTTCAGCTAAAGATGAGCCACGTTCAGGTCGGCCAAATGAAGTTGATGATGACCAAATCAAAGCATTAATCGAATTGGATCGTCATGTAACTGAGCGCGAGATAGGAGAGAAGTTAAATATACCAAAATCAACCGTTCATTATGACATAAAAAGTCTTGGACTGGTGAAAAAGCTTGATATTTGGGTACCACATGTATAGAAAGAAATTCATTTAACAAACCGAATCAACGCTTGTGAAATGCACCTTAAACGCAATGAATTCGATCCGTTCGTTCGAAACGAATCATAACTGGAGATGAAAAATGGATTGTTTACAACAACGTTAGTCGAAAACGATCATGGTCCAAGCATGGTGAACCAGCTCAAACCACTTCAAAGGCTGATATCCACCAAAAGAAGGTTATGCTGTCTGTTTGGTGGGATTGGAAGGATGTGGTATATTTTGAGCTGCTTCCAAGGAACCAAACGATTAATTCGGATGTTTACTGTCAACAATTGGACAAATTAAATACAGCCATCAAGGAGAAGCGACCGGAATTGGTCAATCGTAAAGGTGTCATATTCCACCAGGACAACGCTAGACCGCACACATCTTTGGTCACTCGCCAAAAACTGAGTGAGCTTGACTGGGAACTTTTGATGCATCCACCATACAGCCCTGACTTTGCACCATCAGACTACCATTTATTTCGATCTTTGCAGAACTCCTTAAATGGTAAAACTTTCGGCAATGATGAGGCTATAAAATCGCACTTGCTTCAGTTTTTTGCAGAAGTTCTATGAGCGTGGAATACTAAATTTGCCAGAAAGATGGCAAAAGTTTATCGAACAAAATGACAATTATATATTTGATTAAAGTTCATTCTAAGTTTTATTAAAAATGCATTTACTTGCTTTTAAAAAATCCGCAATTACTTTTTGGGCAACCCAATATACAGGCTAGTTCATTATCTTTACTCACATTTAGTTCAAAATTCTTAACAGGTAAGAAAATTAACCTTGTAAAAGTTAAACTTAGTTATAATGACTAAAGATGATAAAGTATAGAATTAAGGTGGAATGAGTAATTTTGCTTAAAACGCTTTTTATATATAAGCAAGCATTTTACTTAGCATGAATAAAAGTATATTTACGTTGAGTACAGTTTTTCTGCACTTTATTATCGAATGAACTACTTTAAGAAATTTGATCTTTGATAAATGTAACTACAATTTCTACCATTTGCTTAGTTCGTAACTACATGCTCGATATTACGAAATATTTACCAACGGTTGGTAAATTTTGAACTAAAATTGTATTTAAAGACTGTGGTATTAACAATTTTAAAACTTTGTTTTAACTTAATTTTGAGGAACTAAATGTTCTGTCACTTAGATGTGTCATGGAAATAGAGATTTTTTTTCAAAAATTGTGCGTTTCAGTTGGTACGTTGCTTTAAGTCCATATTTTACTTGTGAAAAGTAAGAAGTGAAGATAAACACAGTTGCATAGTAGTTGAGATATTGTTGAACTCATTACGAGTAAACAATATTTTAGTCCGCTGGCATTACGAATGTGTGGCTAGGCCAATTCTGACATTAGCATCGGTACTATGATGAAACGCCGTGAAGGAAAGGAAGGGCAACATAACGATTTCACAACAAATCCAAAAGAAATGTTTTCTTGGCATAGATTAGGTTAGTTTGAAAAGCGGGTGTGGCCATTAATCCGCCCCATTTTCAAGTTTTTTTGCCTGTTAAGGCGAAGATTATTTAATTTCACCATTTTTCGTTTGTTTCTCTTTCGAGAAGAACTTGAGGATCGAAGATTTTTTGCAATGGAAAAGGAAAGCCAGAGATCCATCACAGCAATCACTATGGGACGCTTTTCGTCTTTGGCTAGAAGACTTTTCACCATATAAGGGGTGGAGACTTCTTGGGCCATACATTGGTAGGTTGTACTTATATCGAATATACTACGAAAACATGTCTACGATGTAAGCATGACACTAACCAAGTTGCTTAAAACGCGAAAACATGTCTACGATGTAAGCATGGCACTAACCAAGTATCACATTTTCCAAATTAGTTGTTCTCTTCAACTGAATGTTTTTTTATACCTGCCACTATAGGATGGGGTATACTAATCTAGTCATTCCGTTTGTAACACCTCGAAATATTCGTCTAAGACCCCATAAATTATATATATATTCTTGATCGTCTCGACGTTCTGAGTCGATCTAGCCATGTCCGTCCATCCGTCAGTCGAAATCACGATAGCGGTCGAACGCGTACAGCTAGCCGCTTGAAATTTTGCACAGATACTTTATATTGATGTAGGTCGTTGGGGATTGCAAATGGGCCATATCGGTTCAGATTTAGATATAGCTCCCATACAAACCGATCTCCGGATTTGACTTCTTGAGCCATTACAAGCCTCAATTTTTCTCCGATTTGGAATTTGAAATTGAGCATGTAGTGTTTTGTTATGACTTTCAACAACTGTGCCAAGTACGGTCTAAATCGTTCTTTTACTTGATATAGCTCCCATACAATCCGATCTACCGATTTGACTTCTTGAATCCTTACAAACCGCAATTTATGTCCGATTTGGCTGAAATTTGCGGTGTTCTGTTACAACTTCCAACAACTGTGCCAAATACGGTCCAAATCACGTTTTAATGGTTTATTCGATGTAAGTACAATCCACCAATGTGTGGCCCTAGAAGTTTCAAAACAGAAACAAACAAAAAAATCCTTGATTGCTTTCCATACCACGGTCATAAGTTGTTTCATGTCTGGTATTAGACCCCCACCTCAATGTGTCTGTTTGCCGCGAAAGCCGGGCATTGATATAGGAAATGCTTCAACTTCTCATCATCTTACCCACGAGCCCTACACATGCTATCGCTTGTCGCACCTATTCTGAATATGTAAGCTCGTATATACCTTCTTCTTACTTTCTTTCAGTAATAGCCTCGTCTTCTCACGATTCGGATCTCCCCACAGGATTTTCTTCGACCGACCGTCGGTAGAACTGTTCCACAGTGTTACATGCGCGTTCATTGCCCACGCTCTTAACGCGGACTGAGTTAGCCTGACTTTAGCGTTCTGGTTTTTATTGCCCTGATGGCCAGTTTACTGTCCGATGTTCACACTCGACACCACACTACTTCACAAGTTCTGCGATCGCCCGGATTTCCGTCTGCATAACTGTATTATGGTCAAGCAGTAGGAAACAGACCTCAGTCCCTGGTTTATCAATGTAGACCCAGAGGTCCACTCTGTCCTCTAGCTTGAGTCCATCCGTGTAGCATGAATGTTAAGATGCCTGAGTTGCGTCTATCCAAGACTGTGACGCTCTCACTCGAGTTACGTCTATCCAAGACTGTGACGCTGGCAGCAATATCTCGTTGTATCCAATTGGAGACCTCTTTCATTACTTCCAGATTTCCTATCGTCGCCTCGGCCATACCGCTATGGTGTGATCTGTTTCCGTCACCCGTGCATTCTGCCATCGCCTTAAGTCTCATAGCCACTGTGGCTGCCTCATACTTAATCTGTATATCTAGGGGTCGAATATCTAGAATAGTCTCAAGTGCCCTAGTGGGCGGGGTTCTCATTGCCCTGCCTATGGCAAGGCAACATGTTTTCTGAACCTGTTGTATTAACCTTACATTGCACTTTTTCTCGGTCACAGTCCACTAAACTACTAAGGCGTAAGTAAGAATTGGTCTTATGACGCTCCTGTAGAGCCAATGGACTACCTTCGGACTCAGGTCCAGTTTCGAGCCTTATGCTCGTTCGCATACTGCACAACATACGCATAAAGTATTCGGCAGCACTTGGCTAAGAGACTTAAGACGTTGAGAGAATGTTTTAAAAGCAGCAAAAAGTCTAAATATTGTCGGGAGATTGGTTTATATGGGACCTCGATTATAGACCGATTCGGCACGATTGTTGGAGATCATAACAGAACACTACGTGCTAAATATAAACTCAATTGGACAATAATTGCGGCTTCTAGGAGCTCAAGAAATCGAACCGTGAAATAGGTTTATGAGGGAGTTATATCAGGTTATTGACCGATTTTGATGACTTCCAATAACTGTGCTAAATATGGCGCAAATCGTTAAATAACCTGATATAGCTGGTATATAAATCGATCTGGGATCTTGACTTCTTGAGCCTCTAGAGGGTGCAATTCTCGTCCGATTTGACTGAACACGTAGTGTTCTGGTTGGTATTCCAACCACTGTGTTAAGTATGATTCAAATCGGTTCATAATCTGGTATAGCTGCCATATAAATCGATCTTGAATCTTGACTTCTTGAGCCTCTAGAGGGCGCAATTCTCATTTTAATTGGCAGAAATTTTGTACCACGGCTTCTCTGATGACCTTTAACATACCAGTGGTCTCATATAATCTGAAGCGGTCAATAGCTTGATACTGCTCCCTTATAAACCTATCTCCCGATTTTGCTTCATGAGCCCCTACAAGGCGCAATTCTTATCCGAATGAACTGAAATATTACCCAATGACTTCTACAATGTTCAGCATTCATTTAAGGTCCAAATCGGACTATAACTTGATATATCTCCAATGGTATACAGAGATACCGCATATATAACTCGACAAATGCGATACATGGTGGAGGGTATATAAGATTCGGCCCGCTCGAACTTAGCACGCTCTTACATGTTATGCCCTACACCACTACTGTGATACAGGGTATTATAACTTTGTGAATTAGTTTGTAACACCCAAAAGGAAGAAAGATAGACCCATTGATAAGTATACCGATCGACCCAAAATCACTTTCTGATTCAATTTAGTTATGTCCGTCTGTATGTCTGTCCATGTTAATTTGTGTACAAACTACAGGTCGCAATTTCCATTCGATCGTCTTCAAATTTGGTACTGGCATGTTTTTCGGCCTAGAGACGAAGCCTATTGAAATTGGAAAAAATCGGATCAGATTTGGATATAGCTCCCATATATATGTTCGTCCGATTTGCAGTAATAATGCAATAAAAAGGTCATTTGTTAACCGATTCTCTCGAAATTTGGTAGGACGGACTTTCCTATGACTCTCGACATTACTGGTTAATTTCATTGAAATCGGTTCAGATTTAGATATAGCTCTCATATATATAGTAAGCCCGATTTTCACTCCTAGAGCCATTGCAAGCTCATTTATTGACCTATCCTCCCAAAATTTTGTACAACACCTTCCTCGACGACTACTACAATATCTGAGAAGTTTGCTTGAAATCGGTACAGATTTGGATATAGCTCCCATATATATGTTCGTCCGATTGCAGGAATGATGCAATAAAATGGTCATTTGTTAACCGAATCTCTCGAAATTTGGTAGGACGGACTTTCCTATGACTCTCGACATTACTGGTGAATTTCATTGAAATCGGTTCAGATTTAGATATAGCTCTCATATATATATTAAGCCCGATTTTCACTCCTAGAGCCATTGCAAGCTCATTTATTGACCTATCCTCCCAAAATTTTGTACAACACCTTCCTCGACGACTACTACAATATCTGAGAAGTTTGTTTGAAATCGGTACAGATTTGGATATAGCTCCCATATATAAAGGGTGATTTTTTTGAGGTTAGGATTTTCATGCATTAGTATTTGACAGATCACGTGGGATTTCAGACATGGTGTCAAAGAGAAAGATGCTCAGTATGCTTTGACATTTCATCATGAATAGACTTACTAACGAGCAACGCTTGCAAATCATTGAATTTTATTACCAAAATCAGTGTTCGGTTCGAAATGTGTTTCGCGCTTTACGTCCGATTTATGGTCTACATAATCGACCAAGTGAGCAAACAATTAATGCGATTGTGACCAAGTTTCGCACTCAGTTTACTTTATTGGACATTAAACCAACCACACGAATGCGTACAGTGCGTACAGAAGAGAATATTGCGTCTGTTTCTGAGAGTGTTGCTGAAGACCGTGAAATGTCGATTCGTCGCCGTTCGCAGCAATTGGGTTTGTGTTATTCGACCACATGGAAGATTTTACGCAAAGATCTTGGTGTAAAACCGTATAAAATACAGCTCGTGCAAGAACTGAAGCCGAACGATCTGCCACAACGTCGAATTTTCAGTGAATGGGCCCTAGAAAAGTTGGCAGAAAATCCGCTTTTTTATCGACAAATTTTGTTCAGCGATGAGGCTCATTTCTGGTTGAATGGCTACGTAAATAAGCAAAATTGCCGCATTTGGAGTGAAGAGCAACCAGAAGCCGTTCAAGAACTGCCCATGCATCCCGAAAAATGCACTGTTTGGTGTGGTTTGTACGCTGGTGGAATCATTGGACCGTATTTTTTCAAAGATGCTGTTGGACGCAACGTTACGGTGAATGGCGATCGCTATCGTTCGATGCTAACAAACTTTTTGTTGCCAAAAATGGAAGAACTGAACTTGGTTGACATGTGGTTTCAACAAGATGGCGCTACATGCCACACAGCTCGCGATTCTATGGCCATTTTGAGGGGAAACTTCGGAGAACAATTCATCTCAAGAAATGGACCGGTAAGTTGGCCACCAAGATCATGCGATTTGACGCCTTTAGACTATTTTTTGTGGGGCTACGTCAAGTCTAAAGTCTACAGAAATAAGCCAGCAACTATTCCAGCTTTGGAAGACAACATTTCCGAAGAAATTCGGGCTATTCCGGCCGAAATGCTCGAAAAAGTTGCCCAAAATTGGACTTTCCGAATGGACCACCTAAGACGCAGCCGCGGTCAACATTTAAATGAAATTATCTTCAAAAAGTAAATGTCATGGACCAATCTAACGTTTCAAATAAAGAACCGATGAGATTTTGCAAATTTTATGCGTTTTTTTTAAAAAAAAGTTATCAAGCTCTTAACAAATCACTCTTTATGTTCGTCCGATTTGCAGGAATGATGCAATAAAATGGTCATTTGTTAACCGATTCTCTTGAAATTTGGCAGGAAGGTTTTTTTATGACTCGATATTTCTGGTGAATTTCATAGAAATCGGTTCAGATTTAGATATAGCTCCTATATATATATATATAGCCCGATTTTCACTCTTAGAGCCATTGCAAGCGCATTTATTGACCTATCCTCCCAAAATTTTGTACAACATCTTCCTCAACGACTACCAAAATATATGTGAAGTTTGCTTGAAATCGGTTCCGATTTAGATATAGCTCCCATATATATGTTCGTCCGATTTGCAGGAATGATGCAATAAAATGGTCATTTGTTAACCAATTCTCTCGAAATTTGGCAGGAAGGTTTTTTTATGACTCGATATTACTGGTGAATTTCATAGAAATCGGTTCAGATTTAGATATAGCTCCTATATATATATAGTCCGATTTTCACTCTTAGAGCCATTGCAAGCGCATTTATTGACCTATCCTCCCAAAAATTTTGTACACCACCTTCCTCGACGACTACCACAATATATGAGAAGTTTGGTCAAAATCGGTTCAGATTTAGATATAGCTCCCATATATATGTTTTTTGAACATATTTGCTCGCCGAGGTCGTCAGAATTGGATATATTGGATTGCCCAAAAAGTAATTGCGGATTTTTTAAAAGAAAGTAAATGCATTTTTAATAAAACTTTGAATAAACTTTAATCAAATATACTTTTTTACACTTTTTTTCTAAAGCAAGCTAAAAGTAACAGCTGATAACTGACAGAATAAAGAATGCAATTACAGAATCACAAGCTGTGAAAAAATTTGTCAACGCCGACTATATGAAAAATCCGCAATTACTTTTTGGGCAACCCAAAAGTTCCCACATTGCACTTATAGGCTAGGTGTAGGGTATTATACAGTTGTTTTTACATCGCAATGAGCGATTTTTCTTTAGGTGTATGATTGCTTATAGTAATAGAACACCTTCATTTACTTTACTTGCAAAATCGACCCTCTTTGCCAAATACCAGCTCAAATACCCTCAAAGGTCCAACATTGTGCAATAGTACATACCTACATTGCTTACCATTTCATTCATTCATTCATTTACTCACTCAGTCATCCATGCATTCATTCGTTCCTTGATTTGTTCGTTTGTTTGTGAATTCTTTTTTTTGTGCCATTGCTATATGATGATGATGAGAATGCGAATGTTTTGAAATTTTCTAAATTGAAAATGAAAATTGTGGCAAGGTTTTATTTTTCATGGCTTTTTAATTACCAAATACTATCTGTCTGTCTGTCTGTCTTTCATTTGTTCGTTCGTTCTGTCCCTCCATTGCCTCTCAAGTTAAGTCATGTATAAAAGTAGCTAGCTTTCCATGTGAATTATACCTACTTAGGGTTTAGTAGATCTTATCCAGACATTCTCGGATGCCGTATAAAAAAGCGAAAGTCATTATCTTCATGGTGTTTTGGAAAAAGTGGATGAAGGAAAATCAAAAGTATTAAAAGCCTATGCATATTAGGTAAATAGGGAAATGATATTCAATTTGCCGAGTATTTAGCAATAAATAGAACTTGAAACACAAAGGTACAATTACCATAATTTCTTTCATGTTTGCTTTTACTTGGTTGCTTCTACAATTTGCCATTGCGGTAATTTTTGAGAAATTTGGGTAGCAAATTGCAATTGAAATATGCTGGAACAGAGAGGCAATGTTAAGCGTATGTTAACTATCGCACAGTGGGATAGAATCGAAAAAAAGTAGCAAAAAATATGCCATTTAAGAACGGATTTATGATCTAAGACCCATAGAACCCGCATCTATTACCCGATTTCGCTGAAATCTGGCACAGTGATTTATCTGGGAAACCTCGACATCCGGGTCGATTATGGTCCAAATCGGTCAATATTTTGATAAAGCGCCCATATAGGCCGATCTCCTGATTTATAGTTTAAGGCGCGTAGAAGCGCATTTCTTACCAGATTTCGATTAAATTTGGCACTGTGAAATATCTGGGAAACCTCGACATATGTATCGAGTCTGGTCCAAAAAATATGCCATTTAAGAACGCATAGAATAACTCTTTGAAATGGTTAGAGCTCAGGTGTTATTGTGATAATGTGCAAAATTTCAATGTCTTAGGTGGTCCGGGCGCCTCTTGGCAGTGTTCTAAAATTTGGTCACCTCGCATTTCAAAACAGGGTTCGAGCTGTCAAATCTTTATTTGGGGTCCGATTTTCAAAATTCTTTTTTTGCTGCTCAAGAAGTCAAATCGGGAGATCGGTTTATATGGGTGTAATATCAGGCTACAGTCCAATTTGAACTAGCACAGTTGTTCAAAGTCATAACAGAACACTACTTGCCAAATTTCAGTTAAATTGGACAAAAACTGTGTATTCCAGTGGCTCAAGAAGTCAAAACGGGAGATCGGTTTAGATGGGTGCAATATCAGGCTATTGTCCGATTCGGACCGAACTTCGCACAGTTGTTCAAAGTCATAACAGAACACTGCATGCCAAATTTCAGCCAAATCGGTCAAAAATTGCAGCTTGTAAAGGCTCAAGAAGTCAAATCGGGAGATCGGTTTATATGGAAGCTATATCAGGTTATAGACCGATTTGGACCGAACTTGGTACAGTTGTTGGAAGTCATAACAGAGGACTACATGCAAAATTTCACACAAATAGGACAAAAATTGCGGCTTGTAAGAGCTCAAGAAGTCAAATCGGGAGATGGGTTTATATGGAAGCTATGTCGGGTTATAGACCGATTTAGACCGTACTAGGCATAATTGTGGTAAGTCATAACAGAACGTCACATGTCAAATTTCAGCCAAATCGGACAAAAATTGCGACCTCTAAAGGCTCAAAAAGTCAAATCGGGAGATCAGTTTATATGAGAGGTATATAAGTTATAGACCGATTTCGACCGTACTTCGCACAGCTGTTGGCAGTCATGACAGAGCACTACATGCGAAATTTTAGCCAAATCGGTTAAAAATTGCAGCACGTAAAGGCTAAAGAAGTCAAATTGGGAGATCAGTTTGTATGGGAGCTATAAAAGTTTGTAGACCGATTTGAACCGTACTTGGCACAACTGTTGGCAGTCATGACAGAGCACTACATGTAAAATGTGCAAAATTTCATTTACGTTTGTCGCCCACGCCCTTAAATCGGACTGCGTCGACCCGAAAGGCTTCGGGTTAACCAAGTTTATTGACGGCAGTTCTCTGACCTTCACTGCTAAACCGCCTGCCTTTTCATTAAGGGCGCTGGGCCCTTACTCCGTTATGGCCCAGCGCCCAAACGATGCGGATTGTGCCATCCTCAGAAAAGGCGTTTATCTCCTACACTTACACTGCAAGACCTCGTGACCTTACCGTCCTGGTTGTTATTGCTCTAATGGCCATTTTACTCTCCGTAAAGATGTTCACACTCGACTACCTCGCGTTTGCACTACACCTACTCACGAATTCCGTGATTGCACATATTTCCGCCTACAGAACCGTATTATGGTCAGGCAGTCTAAAACAGATCTTGCAAATTGAAAATTTTCCCATGAACATTCCACTAAGGAACAGGGGCAAACTTCTTACATATCAATGAGTGCAGTCCGATTCAAGTCTAAGCTCAACGATAAGGGGCCTCCTTAGTATAGACGAGTCCGAACGGCGTGCCACAGTGCGACACCTCTTTGGAGAGAAGTTTTACCTGGCATAGTACCTCACAAATGTTGGCAGCATTGAAAGGGGAAAACCATCGCTGAAAATTTTTTCTGATGGTCTCGCCAGGATTTGAACCCAGGCGTTCAGCGTCATAGGCGGACATGCTAACCTCTGCGCTACGGTGGTCTCCGACTGGCATGGCCTTTTGTGTATAAATTTAAAGAAAAAAGATTATGGGTGGTGATTATAAATATCCACTGCGACACACATACATTTGTATTTTATTATACCCACCACCGAAGGATGGGGGTATATTCATTTTGTCATTCCGTTTGCAACACATCGAAATATCCATTTCCGACCCTATAAAGTATATATATTCTTGATCAGCGTAAAAATCTAAGACGATCTAGACATGTCCGTCCGTCTGTCCGTCTGTCTGTTGAAATCACGCTACAGTCTTTAAAAATAGTGATATTGAGCTGAAATTTTGCACAGGTTCTTTTTTCGTCCATAAGCAGGTTAAGTTCGAAGATGGGCAATATCGGACTATATCTTCATATAGCCCCCATATAGAACGATCCGCCGATTTAGGGTCTTAGGTTCACAAAAGCCACATTTATTATCCGATTTTGATGAAATTCGGGACAGTGAGTTGTGTTACGCCCCTCAATATCCTTCGTCAATTTGGTTCAGATCGGTTCAGATTTGGATATAGCTGCCATATAGACCGATCCTCCGATTTAGGGTCTTAGGCCCATAAAAGCCACATTTATTATCCGATTTTGCTGAAATTTGGGACAGTGAGTTGTGTTAGGCCCTTCGACACCCTTCGTCAATTTGGCTCTGATCGGTTCAGATTTGGATATAGCTGCCATTTAGACCGATCCTCCGATTTAGGGTCTTAGGCCCATAAAAGCCACATTTATTATCCGATTTTGATGAAATTCGGGACAGTGAGTTGTGTAAGGCCTTTCAATATCCTTCGTCAATTTGGTTCAGATCGGTTCAGATTTGGATATAGCTGCCATTTAGACCGATCCTCCGATTTAGGGTCTAAGGCCCAGAAAAGCTACATTTATTATCCGATTTTGATGAAATTCGGGACAGTGAGTTGTGTTACGCCCCTCAATATCCTTCGTCAATTTGATCCAGATCGGTTCAGATTTGGATATAGCTGCCATATAGACCGATCCTCCGATTTAGGGTCTTAGGCCCATAAAAGCCAAATTTATTATCCGATTTTGCTGAAATTTGGGACAGTGAGTTGTGTTAGGCCCTTCGACACCCTTCGTCAATTTGGCTCTGATCGGTTCAGATTTGGATATAGCTGCCATATAGACCGATCCTCCGATTTAGGGTCTTAGGCCCATAAAAGCCACATTTATTATATGATTTTGCTGAAATTTGGGACAGAGAGTTGTGTTAGGCCCTTCGATATTCTTCGTCGATTTGGCCCAGATCGGTCCAGATTTGGATATAGCTGCCATATAGACCGATCCTCAGATTTAGGGTCTTAGGCCCATGAAAGCCACATTTATTATCCGATTTTGCTGAAATTTGGGACAGTAAATTTTGTTAGGCCCTTTGATATCCCTCATCAATTTGGTGCAGATCGGACCAATTTTGGATATAGCTGCCATATAGACCGATCTCTCGATTTCAGGTTTTGGGCCCATAAAAGGCGCATTTATTGTCCGATGTCGCCGAAATTTGGAACAGTGAGTTAAGTTAAGCCCCTCGACATAATCCTCCAATATGGCACAGATCGGTTAAGATTTGGGTATAGCTGTCATATAGTCCGATCTCTCTTTTTAAGGGTTTGGGCCCATAAAAGGTGCATTTATTATCCGATGTCGCCGAAATTCAGGTATACAATTTTCACCGGATTTTGATGAAAGGTGGTTTACGTATATTCCCGAGGTGGTGGTTATCCAAAGTTCGGCCCGGCCGAACTTAACGCCTTTTTACTTGTTTTTTCTTCTCTTCATCCTCTCATGATTAAGCAGCAGCAATTTCCAGCAGTTTGCCTGCCTGAATGTTCTGAAATTGCAGAACTACTGATGTAATATCAGAACTACCGCTATAATAGCAGCAAAATGAACTACAAATATTCAGCAGACAGTGTTTGCTATTTTCAGTAAACTTTTTTCTATGAGTGTAACCTGATATAGCTCCCATATAAATCGATCTACTGATTAGTCTTCTATGTCCCTAATGAGCCTAAATTTTTGGCTAATTTGGCATATATTTTGTGCGTACAGAACACATATGCCCTTCAACAAAGTCAGTTTTTGTAATTTTAATACCCTCCACCATAGGATGGGGGTATACTAAATTCGTCATTCTGTTTGTAACTACTCGAAATATTCGTCTGAGACCCCATAAAGTATATATAGTCTTGATCGTCGTGACATTTTATGTCGATCTAGCCATATCCGTCCGTCTGTCCGTCTGTCTGTCGAAAATACGCTAACTTTGGAAGGAGTAAAGCTAGCCGCTTGAAATTTTGCACAAATACTGCTTATTAGTGTAGGTCGGTTGGTATTGTAAATGGGCCATATCGGTCCACGTTTTGATATAGCTGCCATATAAACCGATCTTGCGTCTTGACTTCTTGAGCCTCTAGAAAGCGTAATTCGTATTCGATTGGAATGAAATTGTGCACGACGTGTTTTGTTGTGTTATCCAACAACTGTGCCAAATAAGGTTCAAATCGGTTCATAACCTGATATAGCTGCCATATAAACCGATCTTGGGTCTTGACTTCTTGAGCCTCTAGAAGGCGTAATTCTTATCCTTTTGGAATGAAATTTTGCACGACGTGTTTTGTTGTGATATCCAACAACTGTGCCAAATAAGGTTCAAATCGGTTCATAACCTGATATAGCTGCCATATAAACCGATCTGGGATCTTGACTTTTTGATCCTCTGGAGGTCGCAATTATTCTCCGATTTGCTTGAAATTTTGTACAACGGATCCTCTCATGACCATCAACATACGTGTTTATTATGGTCTATGTTTATCTAAATCGGTCTATAGCCTGATATAGCTCCCATATAAATCAATCTCTCTATTTTACTTCTTGAGCCCCCAAAGGGCGCTAATCTTATTCGAATTGGCTGACATGTTACACAGGTCTCCAACATATGATCTAGTTGTGGTCCAAACCGGACCATATCTTGATATCGCTCTAATAGTAGAGCAAATCTTTTCTTTTGTCCTTTTTTTGCCTAAGAAGAGATGCCGGAAAAAGAACTCGACAAATGTGATCCATGGTGGAGGGTATATAATATTCGGCCCGGCCGAACTTAGCACGCTTTTACTTGCTTTTTCTTTAGATGGTGGTTTCCCAAGATTCAACCCGACCGAACTTAGCACATTTTTATTTGTTTTTGTTTGGTGTGTGTGCTGATAAATTTCTTATCTAAATTTCTTTGTCGATTTCTTTCTATCTTTGAAAGAAACCACAAATTTCTTAGGCCTTATGACTATGACACTTTAACACATATTTCAAGTCCATTAACATAATTGTTTGTATTTTATCGCAATTCGTCAGAACCAAAGAAGTCAAGGTTGGTGATGCAATTTTGTTTTTTCTAAAAGGGTTCTAAATTGTTGTACGTAGTGAACAATGGGAAATTTTTGATAAGTTGAAGGTTGAATCAAAATGTTATCCGAGTCTACGGTATTAATTACATGCGCTACTTATCAAATATACAAAACACACAAAATTTTTATTAGGGTGGAACTGTTATAATCATACGAAATTTTTTACAAAAAAATCGAAAAATTTAGCTAAAGTTTTACAACAACATCATTTTCTATAAAATTTTCTTTTTTTATAAAAGAAATTTCAAATGAAGAATTGTAAATGGGGACAAACACTATCCCTGTCGGTGTAGAAATCCGGTAGAGAAAATGGATATGGTTGGGTCATATCCTACGCCGACCGCGCAATGGTATAGCGAGAAATGTCCTAGACTGAAACCCGCAAGAGCAGTGAAGAAGGGGACGCCGAGAAACACATGGATTCGCTGTGTTAAAAGAGAGTTGAAGTCAACCCATTTATCATGTAATAAACAGTGAAGAAGGGGGCGCCCGAGAAACACATGGAACACATGGAAAGAAAGTTAAAGTCAGCCCATGTATCGTTGACTTCAACAAGTCAAGCCTTTGGCCAACGATAGAGTTAGATGGAGAAAAAATTATCACAAAAATTTTTTCAATCAAAAATTTAATTCAAAATAAAACTGCTTTCAATTAAAAAAATAATTGAATCAATCATTTTTTAATTGGATCCCGATTTTTTTTTCACTTACAATCGTTATTGAAATTTGGACAATTTTCAATTAAAATTAATTATTATTTAATTAATTATTAATTGATTCAATCATTGCTTTTAAACGTTTTTATATCCACCCCGAAGGATGGGTGTATATTAATTTTGTCATTCCGTTTGCAACACATCGAAATATCCATTTCCGACCTTATAAAATGTATAAATTCTTGATCAGCGTAAAAATCTAAGACGAGAAAGCCATGTCCGCCCGTCTGTCTGTTGAAATCAGGCTACAGTCTTTAAAAATAGAGATATTGAGCTGAAAATTTGCACAGATTTTGTTGTTGTCCAGAAGCAGGTTTAGTTCGAAGATGAGCTATTTCGTACTATATCTTGGTATAGCCCTCATATAGATCGATCCGCCGATTTAGGGTCTTAGGACCATGAAAGCCACATTTATTATCCGATTTTGCTGAAATTTGGGACAGTGAGTTGCGTTAGGCCATTCGACATCTGTCTTCAATTTGGTCCAGATCGATTCATATTTGAATATTGCTGCCATAAAAACCGATCCTCAGATTTAGGGTCTTGGGCGCCTTAAAGCCACATTTATTAACCGATTTTGCTGAAATTTGGAAAATTGAGTTGTGTTAGGCTCTTCGACATCATTCTTAAATTTGGTCCAGATCGGGCCAGATTTGGATATAGCTGCCATATAGACCAATCTCTCAATATAAGGTTTTGAGCCCATAAAAGGCGCATTCATTGTCCGATGTCGCCGAAATTTGGACAGTGAGTTAAGTTAAGCCCCTCGACATATTTCTACCTTTTGGCCTAAATCGATCGAGATTTGCAATAGCTGTCATATAGACCGATCGATCAAGATTTGCAATAGCTGTCATATAGACCGATCTCTCGATTTAAAGTTTTGGACTAATAAAAATTGCATTTATTGTCCAATGTCGCCGAAATTTGGGACAGTGAGTTAAGTTAGGCCCTTCGACATCCTTCTTCAATTTCCTGTCAAGCAAAACACCCAGGTATTTTGCGCTTTCTGTAAATGGAACATTCTCTCCTCCCAAGGAGACAGCTAGGCAACTTTTATCTCCTGTTGAAGAGAAATACTTCTGTCTTGAACGGATTTATACCTAGACCACTTTCAGTAGCCCACTTCGCTGCTGTTGCGGTGTATCCCTTAGAGTGCTGGGAAAAACTTTTCCCTAAACGCAATTGCCACGTCATCACCACTTTTACACCTCTTTCTTCCAGGGACAACAATATATTGTTAATGGCTATATTCCAAAGTAGAGGAGACACTACACTTCCTCGAGGCGTCCCTCTGCTGACCCACCATTTTAGATTCACAGATCCCAAGCCTGCCGTAATGCATCTTTTAGTAAGCAAGTTATTAATAAACATTCCTACGGTAGAGTTGATGCCTAGAAGCTCCAACTCCTTCGTGATTGACGTCGGTTTTTGCATTATTGAAAGCAACTTCAATGTCAAGAAGTGCTGCCATTGTATATTCCTTGACAGCGAGAGAAACCTCTAAATAGCCGACTACATCGTGGAGGGCTGTTTCAGTGGATTTACCTTTACTATATGCATGCTGCTGCCGCGACAGGCAATATCCAGGGATCTTTGTGCTAAGATTTGTTTCCATCAACCCTTCCAGAGTCTTCAGCATAAAGGATGACAGTCTAATAGGACGAAAATCGTTTGTCTTCTTTTGATAGGGGTTTCCCGCTTTCGAAATGAAAATGAACTCATGTCCCTCCATCCCACAGATATATATGATATGCTGATACAAGCAGAGTATATCTACCTGAGCCAAGGAACCAGTCTTTCAGACACAGCTTGTAATTCAAGCGGTGGTACATCATCAGGGCCTGTCGACTTAAAAGAAGTCGAAACTACTCATCGCCCAAAGAATTTTCGGCTCAAACACAATTTCCCAAATAGCCTCCGACGTATGCATACCAGTGACAACCTCTTCTGGCGCCATGTTGTCCGTTGGAGAATTTCCCGGGAAATGTGTATCAACGAGTAGTTTTAGTGTTTCCTCACTAGACATTGTCCATACCGTAATAGATCTCGAGGTCCCTTATCCTAGAGGCCTCAGATGTATCCTCCACGGAGCTGCAGAATTCTACTCAAGATTTGATCTGAGCCTTTCTAAGCTCGCCCTTATATTTTCTTAGCTCAGCCTTCTAGATGTCTCAATCGTGTGGTGCTCTTGTGGCTTTTGCTCTGTTGAAGAGTTTTCTGCAGTCCTTACTTAGACCATCCAGCTCTAGGGTCCACCATGGCGGTCGCTGTTGTTCTAACCAAAGACGAAATTCGTCCCATAGTCGTTGGTGTGTGTTGCTATCTCTGGCTTTCCTTTCCCATTTGCAAAGAAAATCTCCCATAACTGAGCTCGTCTCGAAAGAGAAACATTTTTTTCTTTAGACAAAATATTTTTTTGGGATGGGGCTCGGGCCACTGGCTACTTCCATGTTTCCTAAATTTTTTTTTAAATAATTTTTTAAGTTTTTATACCCTATACCATAGGATGGGGGGTATACTAATTTCGTCATTCTGTTTGTAACTACTCGAAATATTAGTCTAAGACCCCATATATAAATTCTTGATCGTCGCGACATTTTATGTCGATCTAGCCATGTCCGTCCGTCTGTCTGTCCGTCCGTCCGTCCGTCTGTCTGTCGAAAGCACGCTAACTTTCGAAGGAGTAAAGCTATCCGCTTGAAATTTTGCACAAATACTTCTTATTAGTGTAGGTCGGTTGGTATTGTAAATGGGGCCATATCGGTCCATGTTTTGATATAGCTGCCATATAAACCGATCTAGGGTCTTGACTTCTTGAGCCTCTAGAGTGCGCAATTCTTATCCGTTTTGAATGAATTTTTGCACGACGTATTTTGTTATGATATCCAACAACTGTGCCAAGTATGGTTCAAATCGGCCCATAACCTGATATAGCTACCATATACACCGATCTTGGGTCTTGACTTCTTGAGCCTCTAGAGTGCGCAATTCTTATCCGATTGAAATGAAATTTTGCACGACGTGTTTTGTTATGATATCCAACAACTGTGCTAAGTATGGTTCAAATCGGTCCATAACCTGATATAGCTGCATTATAAACCGATCTTGGGTCTTGACTTCTTGAGCTTCTAGAGTGCGCAATTCTTATCCGATCAGAATGAAATTTTGCACGACGTGTTTTGTTATGATATCCAATAACTGTGCCAAGTATGGTTCAAATCGGTCCATAACCTGATATAGCTGCCATATAAACCGATCTGCGGTCTTGACTTCTTGAACCTCTAGAGTGCGCAATTCTTATCCGATTGAAATGAAATTTTGCACGACGTGTTTTGTTATGATATCCAACAACTATGCTAAGTATGGTTCAAATCGGTCCATAACCTGATATAGCTGCCATATAAACCGATCTTGGGTCTTGAATTCTTGAGCCTCTAGAGTGCGCAATTCTTATCTGATTGGAATGAAATTTTGCACGACGTGTTTTGTTATGATATCCAACAACTGTGTTGAGTATAGTTCAAATCGGTCCATAACCTAATATAGCTGCCATATAAACCGATCTGGGAACTTGACTTCTTGAGCCTCTAGAACGCGCAATTCTTATCTGATTGGGATGAAATTTTGCACGACGTGTTTTGTTATGATATCCAGCAACTGTGCCAAGTATGGTTCAAATCGGTCCATAACCTGATATAGCTGCCATATAAACCGATCTTGGGTCTTGACTTCTTGAGCCTCTAGAGGGCGCAATTCTTATTCGAATTGGCTGACATTTTACTTAGGTCTCCAACATATAATATAATTGTGTTCCAAACCGGACCATATCTTGATATCGCTCTAATAGCAGAGCAAATCTTTTCTTATATCCTTTTTTTTGCCTAAGAAGAGATGCTGGGAAAAGAAATCAACAAATGCGATCCATGGTGGAGGGTATATAAGATTCGGCCCGGCCGAACTTTTTTACTTGTTTTTTTTTTTTATTTATTTTTGATAATTTATATCATTTTTTTTTTTTTAATTTAGTCATTATGTTTTATCTATAGAAAATGTTGTCAAGGTTTTATTTCTATATTTTTTTGCAATAATGGTATATTTTACCATTGTGCATCCCACCCTAATATCCCACACATGTTTTATATTTAGTTGTTAGACATGCTTACCAACATTGGTTTCAGACAAATCCATAAAATCTATGATGCTTGCTTATACTATTAATAACACAATAATGCCATTGAGAATTTGCCAACACAACACAAGACTACAACAATGCAATGCCATGTTCATTGACAAAGTATTTTAGTAAATTGGGACTTGAAAATTTGAGACCACCGCCACCACCTCCACCACCTCCACCATTATCCGCACCAACAGCCCTTGGCACCCAATGCTCGGCTCATCCATTCTACTCATCAACTCAGTTGCCAGAAGACAATTTGCACCATTGAATATGTATTTCAAACAAAAGAAGAAAAGCTTTTGGCATCAGTTTTAAGCCGCTTCAAGCCCCTGCACTGCCTCTGTGTTCGCCACCAGTGCTTAGGTATTTACCACAACAAAGCCTCAATCTCATTTTCCTTGGCTTTCTTTCATGCAAATGCAGAGTGGGTAGAGACCGCTACTATCCTGGCTACCTTTTCTCCAACATGCAACATTTATATGCATACGCACCCATGGACAACAACACACATTTGTAAATGGTAACATTCTTTGGCACCATATTTCAAATTTTTCTAAGACTGTTTGTATGTGTGGTAGTACTACAATAAACTGGGTCGTGTTGCACACAGATAAAATTATCGAGGTCACCCCATTAGCATAAGAAACTGTGCAAGGCCAAATGGTCGGTTGTTAATTGTGTGGGAAGTTTAAAATATAATCAACAATAATTAAAACATCATTTAAAAGAATTTTATAGTTAAAGCTTATCTTATTGGACGCTAATATATGTGCGAGAGATGATGCTGTGGCACAAAATTATTTTGTGGAATATTAGCTTTTGATGGAAAACTTTTGTAAAAGTTTTATTGCAAAATCAAAATACTACGCCAAAGAAAATTTTGTTAAAATTGTAATGTTAATTCAAAAAATTTAATGAATATATTTTTTTTTTCAAAATTTTTCATAGAAAATATGGTTAATTTTTTTTTTATAATAAAATTTTCCACCTAAAAAAAACTAAAAAAAAATGTAAATTTTTTTATTTCTCTGCATTGTTTTAGCATCTTTTTCATATTCTGCTCTTCGTACTGTTTCCTCCCCAGTTCTGTAGGGGTGAATATTTTCGTACGAAAAAGTCGTTGGTCTGAGCTCAATGGATTCTTTCAGCATTCTAATTGGAAACTCTGTTTTCTAAATGATTATATAAATGCTACTATTGAAATGATTCAGAAGATGATTTTAAATGGAATGAGGACATTTGTTCCAGTTAAGACTATGGCGGCTAAATCAGACGAAAAAAAATTGGTTTAACCAGACATGCAGCGATGCTGTCAGATCGAAAGAGTTGGCTTTCAAGAAATGGCGCTTGGATAAAAATTCCAATACTGAACTGCTGCGCAAGCAGGTAAGATCTTCGTGTGCCAAAGTGCTAAAGCGCGAAAAATTTCTTTACGAACAGCGCCTACATACTAAGGTTCGAGGAAGTTTGAGCTGTTGGTCGTTCGTGAAAAGGGTAAAGGGTAGTTCTTCCTCTATACCAACTCTTGTTAAGGATGATCAAACGTTCACTGACCCGGTTGATATATTTGCAGGGAATTTCGGATATCAATTAACCACTCCCTTGCCGGATAGCAATCAACCACTCCTCTTAATCGAAAATGTATGTGGCGCCTCTAGATATTTTTTCGAACTCTGTAAAAGGGTTCTTGAGAATCGGGACGTTAATAAATCCTCGGGCCCGGATGGCATATCAACACTTGTCTTGCGCAATTGTTCTTCGACGATTGCTCGTTCATTACGCAACCTTTTCAACTTTGTCTGCCGTGCGGTAGTCTTTCCGGCGCTTTGGAAGGTTGCGAACGTTTAGCCAATACCCAATAAGGGTGAGGCGAACAACCCTGCGAATTACCGGCCAATTGCGATATGTTCCGCTCTCTCCAAGGTTATGGAAAGCATGGTTAATCACCATCTTGTGAGGTATTTGGAATCTTCTTAGCGACCAACAGTATGGATTCCGCATGTTGAAGTCGCTCAATCCACCAGTAGGGTGAGAGTAAGGTTGTGGCTCTGGATGTCTCCAAGGCATTTGATAGGGTCTGGTACGGTACTTGTCGCTTTTGGAGTCGGTTATTACTACGTTCGATTTATTTCGAGCTTTTTCAGAGATCGCACTATATGAGTCGTTAAAGATGGGTTCTCATCCAATGAGCATGGTGCACCCCAGGGCGCCCTCTATAGGTGCAATATATTTTATATGATACGTTCAGTGTCGGATCGCATATTTTTGTTAAATTTTGCAAAAAAAAATTACTTTGCCGATAGTATCGATAGCAAAAATATCAATCGATATTCAGACAAAAAATAAAATATCGATACTATCGCTAGTGCCATCGATATTTTTGCCAGCTCAACTCCCAGGCCCACTGTGTTCTCTAGCTTTGATTCATCCGTGTAACATGATCCTCCAGATGACAATACTAGGGTTCCGTCAGTCTAAGATTGTGCCGCTGGCAGCAGTGCCTCACACTCGACTCCAAGTGTCGTCTCAGATAGCCGATCGGAAACCTCTTCCCTTCCTTCCTGGCTTTCTATCGTCGCCTCGATTATACCGCAATGGTATGAGCTGCTCCCAACCTCAATCCATTCTCCCATCGCCTTAAGTCTCATAGCCGTAGTGGCTGCCTCACACTTAATCTGTATATCAATGGGTTGGATAGCTAAAATGGGCGTGGTCCTCATCGCTCCGCTTATGCCAGTTGTCTTGACGATGAACCTGTTGTATGGTCCTTATGTTGCACTCTTTCTCCATAGCAGTCCACCAAACTACTGCTTGGTCTAATCACGCGGCCCCGTTTCGACCCAACGGCCCGTTTACCAACATCTGTGAGGCTTCTCAGTACGCTCCTGAATGTGACACTTCCAATTATCCGAGATCACTCCTAAGTATTTCATCTTGTCGATATCGAAATCGTTTTATTGAGGAAACGTGGTGCGTCAAATTGGCCCACCATCGTCTTCCTCGTGAACAGGCATATTTCAGTCTTCCTTGGGTTAACATTTAGACCCTTGGGTCTAGCCCAGTCATATGCAGGATCCTTTCGGCCCTTCTGCACAGCTGGTTCGAATCCTTACCCCTAAGATGTAATATAACATCATATGCAAAGCAGACGGGTTGAAATCCCACCTCAGTCAGCATTCGTAATAGATAATTTATGGTGGTCACCCAAAGGAATGGCGATGAAATGCCCCTGTGGCGTACCTTGTGCCACTTTCTCCCTTATATTTATGCCATGGGACCTGTAATTTATCTACCTGTTCCTTAGTATATGTTTTATCCTGTCTCTAAGGATCCGGCCCACCCGGTACTTGTCTAAGGATTGGATCAATGGGTCGGTCCGTACCCTCACCTTAGGTGAGATAAATCAGATTGTGTTTGGAGAAAACATGGAGCAGAAATTTGATCATACAATAAGATCCTCAAAGAATTACTGACAAAGAATAAATCCAATAGAATATTGACGGTTGATGTGAAATGTTTAGGGTTAATTCTATTGGTAAGGAAGAGTCCAATTGTCAACATAGCATCAGTTAAAGTTGAATCGATAAGGACGTTTGATTTAAAGTCTCCGGTGATAATAACATCATTATACCCAAGGTCACGATTTATAAAACATCTTAAATCCTATGTACGTCAATTGTATTGTTTGGACGGTAGATAGAACCCACTAATACCTTGTCACGATTCGAAAAGAGTTCAACAAACACGTATTCTATCTGGTCCCCGAATTCCGACTTTAACCGAAACCCAGCTCCCAGGTTACTCCTGACATATCAACACCACCTCCACGACTTCCCCTGTCTGATCTGAACACAGAATATTCATTCAAGTTGACTAGGTTATCAGGTATGGAAGGATTCTGCCATGTCTTCGAGAGGCAAATAATGCGGAAGGCGACATGGGCTTCCTTATGTTTCGCATTTCGCCTAAGGTCACTAAACATGTCTGCTTTATCATTTGAAGTCTAATATCCTGCCCAGCATAACACCCAGGTATTTCGGCATTTTGTGTTTTCAGCAAATGGAACTTTAGCTCCTACCGAGAAGATAGGTACTTTGTATCACCTGTTAAAAAAAAACTTTAATTTAAGGCGAATTTACACATGGACCATTCTCCTCAGCCCATATCGCCCTAGTGCGGAGAGCTTTTTGAAAAATCTCAATGCCGGATAAGCCTTTCATAGCTTTCCTTATATCCTTATTTTTTGCTCCAAACAATGTCTTGGCCTTTCGAATGTCATATGTTTTTATAATCAGTAGAGCGCCATCAGTGAATGAATTCATATTTCGGTCTATATCTTAATGGGGGGTTTCCTTTCTACCTATGCATATGTGTGCATAGAAGGCCCTAAATATAAATGGTTTTGTGTGCCAATGTATGTGTGTGTGTGTGTGTGCTTAGTGCATTTATGCTCTTTGTTTTGTATGTTAAGAGTTCAAGGTCAGTGCTTACACAAACATTCACAAATACATGCACACATCCCCACGCTTTTTTCAATGCTGCACAGAAGCGCAGTTTACAAGGCCTTCACAGATGTTATGGCTGACTGGCTATACATGACTGACTTATTTCAATTATTTAATATTGCATTGAAAAGCCCTATCATTTTTGCAGCTTAGGGAGTGCCTAATGCCCTACTTTTTCAATTTTGAAAAAAAAAATGCCAACTATAATTTTATATGCGATTGAAAATTAAATTGACATCAAGCGATTGATAACTACTTAAGTCTATACATAATAGAAAATAGTTGAAGTTAAGATATGAAGCGATGCTTTTGCAAATGTACCTAAATTCACATAAACAAGTAAAAGCGTGCCTGAGTCGAACCTTGGCAGCCCACCACCATGGATTCTGCTAAAAATGTATACAAAATAAATTTAATTTAAGGGCATAATTTTATTCTAAAGGGTGATTTTTTTGAGGTTAGGATTTTCATGCATTAGTATTTGACAGATCACGTAGGATTTCAGACATGGTGTCAAAGAGAAAGATGCTCAGTATGCTTTGACATTTCATCATGAATAGACTTACTAACGAGCAACGCTTGCAAATCATTGAATTTTATTACCAAAATCAGTGTTCGGTTCGAAATGTGTTCATTCATGTGTTCAGCGATGAGGCTCATTTCTGGTTGAATGGCTACGTAAATAAGCAAAATTGCCGCATTTGGAGTGAAGAGCAACCAGAAGCCGTTCAAGAACTGCCCATGCATCCCGAAAAATGCACTGTTTGGTGTGGTTTGTACGCTGGTGGAATCATTGGACCGTATTTTTTCAAAGATGCTGTTGGACTCAACGTTACGGTGAATGAACACATTTCGAACCGAACACTGATTTTGGTAATAAAATTCAATGATTTGCAAGCGTTGCTCGTTAGTAAGTCTATTCATGATGAAATGTCAAAGCATACTGAGCATCTTTCTCTTTGACACCATGTCTGAAATCCCACGTGAGCTGTCAAATACTAATGCATGAAAATCCTAACCTCAAAAAAATCACCCTTTACATACCAAACTTCTGTCAAACCAGCAACAATTCAAGCTTCTAGGAACCGAACAAGGATGATCGAGAGATCGGTTTACACGGGAGCAATATCAGGTTATAGACTGATTTGGACTGAATTTTGCACAGTTGTCCGAAGTCATAACAGAACACCGCATGCAAAATTTCAGCCAAATCGGATAAAAATTAGGGCTTGTAAGGACTCAAGAAGTCAATTCAGGAGATCGGTTTATAAGGGAGTTATATCAAATTATAGACCAATTTAGACCATACTTGGCACAGTTGTTGAAACGCATAAAAAAAGACTAAATGCTCAATTTCAGCCAAATCGGACAAAAATTGCGACTTGTAAGGGCTCAAGAAATCAAATCGGGAGATGGGTTTATTTGGGATCTATATCAGGTTATAGACCGATTCGGACCGTATTTGGCACATTTGTTGGAAGTCGTAACGAAACACCACATGCAAAATTTCAGCCAAATCGGACATACATTGCGGCTTGTAAGGGTGGGTATAAAAATTCACAGGTTGGTGCGGTTTATGGGCTGGTGGCATCATTGGACCGTACTTCTTCATAGATGTGAGATGATATCAAACTTTTTTGAATAACAAATGGTTTCAACCAGACGGTGTCACATGCCACACAGCACGCGTAACAATGGACTTATTGAGAAGCGAGTTCAGTGAACATTTTATTTCACGTTCGAGACCGGTCAATTGGCCGCCTAGATCGTGTCGTTTAACGAATTTAGACTATTTTTTGTTGGGCTATGTTAAAGCTCATGTCTATACAGACAAACCCGCTTCAATTGACGCATTGGAAGACAACATTGAAGCATTTATTCGTGAAATACTGACCGAAATGTTGGAGTACGAATATGCCAAAATTGGACTAAGCGGAGGGACCATTTGAGATGCAGTCACAGTCAACGTTTGCATAAAATAATCTTAAACATTAAATTATTGTATATGGACCGCACTATCGATTCAAATTTTTGAAAAAATTTCCTATAGCCCTTTAAAAATCACCCTTTATTAAGCCTCCCATCATCCGACCAGCATATGGTCCCGATCAGATTATATTTATGGGGTTGCCCAAAAAGTAATTGCGGATTTTTCATATAGTCGGCGTTGAAAAATTTGTTCACAGCTTGTGACTCTGTAATTGCATTCTTTCTTCTATCAGTTATCAGCTGTTACTTTTAGCTTGCTTTAGAAAAAAAGTGTAAAAAAAGTATATTTGATTAAAGTTCATTCTAAGTTTTATTAAAAATGCATTTACTTTCTTTTAAAAAATCCGCAATTACTTTTTGGGCAACCCAATATATGGAGCTGTCATATAGACCGATCTTCCAAATTAGGGTCTAAATCCGTGAAAAGTGGATTTGTTGGCCGATTTTGCTGAAATTGTGTCTTGTATAGGAAATCTCGGGACCTGAGTCGAATATGATCCAGACCAGTCCCCATTTGCATATGGGATGTGGTAGTGGATTTGTTATAAAAGTGGATGGTTATTTAATCCATTTACATTTTTAATCGTTATATTCCCCATCATAGGATGGGGGTATACTAATTTCGTCATTCTGTTTGTAACTCCTCGAAATCTGCGTCTAAGGCCCCATAAAGAATATATATTCTTGATCGACATAAAATTTTAAGTCGATCTAGCCATGTCCGTCCGTCTGTCTGTCGAAAGCACGCTATCTTTCGAAGAAGTACAGCTATCCGCTTGAAATTTTGCACAAATACTTTTTATTAGTGTAGGTCGGTTGAGATTGTAAATAGGCCATAACGGTCCATGTTTTTATGTAGCTGCCATATAAACCGATCTTGAATCTTGACTTCTTGAGCCATTAGATGGCCCAATTCTTATCCGATTTGGCTGCAATTTTGCATAACGTGTTTTGCTATGACTTGCAACAATTGTGTTGAGTATGGTTGATATCTGTATATAACTAGATAAAGCTGTCATATAAACCGATCTGGGACTTGACTTCTTAAGCCTCTATAAGGCGCAATTATCATCCGTTTTGGCTGAAATTTTCATGGCGTGTTTCATTATGAATTCAAATAACTGTGTTAAGAATGTTTCAAATCGGTCCATAATCTGCCCTGCCATATAAACCGATCTTGGATCTTGAATTCGTGAACCAATGGAGGGCGCAATTCTTATCCGATTAAGCTTAAATTTGTTTGTTGTGACTTCTAACAACTGTGCCAAATATGGATCAAATCGGTCTATAACCTGATACAGCTCCCATATAAACCGATCTTCCGAATATGCTTCTTGAGCCCCTACACGGCGCAACTCTTATCCGAATGGACTGAAATATTACCCAATGACTTCTACTATAGTCTTCAACATTTAATTAACTTATGGTCCGAATCGGACTATAACTTCATATATCTTCAATAGCATAACATTATTCTTTGTTTGCCTAAGAAGAGATACCGGGAAAGAACTCGACAAATGCGATCCATGGTTGAGGGTATATAAGATTCGGCCCGGGCGAACATAGCACGCTCTTACTTGTTAATGTTTGCTTTAGTTCTTCTTTGTTTACACTTCGTGTGCCTTGTAACGACTTTAGTGTTATCTGCTACATTTCATCGTCAGATGTTGTACATGTTTGTATTCGATTCGTCTGCCAATCTATCGAGATCAGCTGATTTTATAGAGAAAAAACGTAGGTAAACGATGAATTGTCCGGTGGCAGTAACTAATCTGTAGGTATAAATGAAAACAGGCACTGAATCAGAGCCACTTCATAAAGAGCCAAGAAATGTTGATTAACCGAAATTACCCATAAAAAAATTCCCGGATTTTCTCCAGATAATAGCATGGTTAGTAGTGAAATTTGACCTTGAACTTTCCATTCAGAAACAGCGAGGATATTTCTCTGATATCAATGAGTGCTGTCGAAACAAGTTTAAGATCAATGAAAGGGTCCTTTTGGAGGAAATATCTCCCCCGCTAACGGGTTTTCTATGTTCTCGCCGGGATTTGAACCCATGCTTTCAGCGGGCATGCTAACCCTAGCGCTGCGGTTGCCCAACAAGTTTAAGATCAATGAAAGGGTCCTTTTGGAGGAAATATCTCCCCCGCTAACGGGTTTTCTATGTTCTCGCCGGGATTTGAACCCATGCTTTCAGCGGGCATGCTAACCCTAGCGTTGCGGTTGCCCACAACTTCAGTATAGAGTGGTCAAACAGGATGATTAAACTAAAAAAGGCTTGACTCTTAAAAAAAAATACCTTTTTTGTGACCCTTTTTTTCAAAACAATACCCTTTTTTGACCCTTTTCAAAAAATCTCAACTGTAACTGAGGATATGACAATGGCTTGGTGTCCCGCAAATCACGTTTCATTCAATTCAGCTTGTACAGTCCTACTTTGTATGTATAACGAATTTGTTCCAACAAAACTTCAAGACTCACCAAAAATATTTTGCCTCCTTTTATAAATTAAGACCTTTTTTTCATTACACCCAGAGAAAAGTTAATACCACATGTGCTCATTTCAGTACCATACGGGATTGATACAAAAGCAACACCGTATGACACAAAAACAATTCCGGATGGTATGGATGAAACATAAATTGATTAGTACCGTTTGGTACTAGCCTTATTACTGGAACTGGTTTTAATACCAATCGGTGTTGATTTTAATAACAATTGTTATTGGTTTTAATACCTATTGGTATTGGTTTTAATATCAATCTATTATTAGTTTTCACACCATACCGTAATTGGCTTAGTACCAAACCGTTATTGATTATTCCACCCCCTAATGAACCAGAATGGGTCAAATGGTCAATGGTTGAAAATAATTTTAATCTAATTTATTTCGATTATTTATTTTAATTATTACAAAAAGGTAATGTTACACCGTTTGATTCCATATCCATTGATTCCCAGAATTGGTTTTCATATGCATACACCAGCACAGCTTCGTTTTCCACCCAAGAGACTATCAGGTTTTTAATTTAGAATGTCTTTAGAATTTGTACTATTTCCATTTTCTCCGCCTTTGAGTATTTGAACAGGTTTTTACGCACTCAAATTTTATTAAAGCATTTTTTTTTATTTGTTTAACAAATATTTTATAACGGCGTCAATATTTTAAGTACAAAGCTCAACAACACTTTTGGCGCGATGACAAGAATACAAATGTGACGCCGTCAATTCTTAATAGCCTCCTTTGTCTGGTATTGAATTGATACCAAATGGTATTAAAAATCATTGCCGATGACACGAACGAAATAATACCAGACAGTATTGGCAAGGTACCGTCATTTTTCTATCAGTGTAATAGTTTGTTTTTTCATTGTTGTTATTATTAGTTTCCAATTTACTCTACCATGACCATTGTTGTTGTTGTTGTTCCAACCATCGTTCTGGAAATTGACCAATTGACCCTTGATAAGTTGTAGCCTTGCCCAAGGCCTTCTTGTACTCATTAATAATTCAAATTTCCGCCGCTGATTTATTGTTGTAACTGTAAATTGTTAGTTGGGGCTAGGCTTGTGTTCTTGTTGATGTTTTACAATCAGCCTTTGCTAAGCGTTTCTTCTCTTGGCTTTTCGCTTGTCCACGATGGCCTTCGTTGTCAGCAAAACATCGCAACATCAGTCAGCCCGAGCTGTCAACAGCGCCAAGCCAAACCAAACCAGCGACGAACCACCATTCATCCATCCAAGCAAGCAACAACTTTGACAACGACAACAAGGCAATGGCAACGATAACGAGAACCAACAGCAGTAGCAGTAGCAACAACAGCAATGGCAACATTACATTTTGGATTGCATGTCAGCTCAAGCAAAAATAGAAGAAGAAAAAAAAAATAACACAAAATGCCATTGAAAATGTGGAAGCTTAAAACATACATTTCCATTATTACGGGATTTTAAGTGGATGTCGGCTCTTTGCCTACCGTCGTTATTGTTCTTGTTGGCAGTTTTCTATTATTTTTCTTTACTTTTTTTTTGTTTTATTACAACAACATGATTTAAAGATATGCACCCTCACACACTCCTATTTATACAACACTCGATATCAATGCACCTATCCAACATTAATCAATGGGTTGGGGCGCCATAACTCAAACCTTTACCCCTATCATCGGTATTGTTGTCGTTGTAGTATTTTTGTTGGCTTCGATGTATCATGCTATTACATACATATGTAGTAGGTAAGTCTTGTATCGGATGTATGAATGGTTCGATAGATAGTAACTACCGGAGGCTTTTAATATCTTTAATATCATTAATGACTGCCATCAAATAATCAATGAAGTGTTGAGTCTTTGAGTAATCACTTTCCGTGGCGGCTTAATGGTCATGCGATTGGAGGACTGGCCACTAGGTAATTAAAAGAGAAAACGCTAGCTTTACATAAATTTATAGAGATATAAAAGTTTCTATTTATTCAAAAGTCTATGCAGAATATTAATAAACATAATACATATGGTGACATTGGCATTTGCATTTCTACATCTTTACAGAAAATTTTTGAAAAAATTTTCTTTATAGAAATTTTTTTTTTTCCAAAATTTTTCTATTAAGAAAATTTTTCCAAAAATTTTCTATAAAGAGAATTTTTCCAAAAATTTTCTATAAAGAAAATTTTTCCAAAAATTTTCTATAAAGAAAATTTTTCCAAAAATTTTCTATAAAGAAAATTTTTCCAAAAATTTTCTATAAAGAAAATTTTTCCACAAATTTCGTCCCCCAAGTCAGCACTATAGCATGAGCCCGTAATTCATTCTGGGATTCCAACCATTCCGGCACGATCCACGACCGCTCTGTTCCCGATTTTCTTAGTGCTGTAAATTGTAAAATTTGACCATGAACATTCTAAAGGGTGATTTTTTTGAGGTTAGGATTTTCATGCATTAGTATTTGACAGATCACGTGGGATTTCAGACATGGTGTCAAAGAGAAAGATGCTCAGTATGCTTTGACATTTCATCATGAATAGACTTACTAACGAGCAACGCTTGCAAATCATTGAATTTTATTACCAAAATCAGTGTTCGGTTCGAAATGTGTTCATTCACCGTAACGTTGCGTCCAACAGCATCTTTGAAAAAATACGGTTCAATGATTCCACCAGCGTACAAACCACACCAAACAGTGCATTTTTCGGGATGCATGGGCAGTTCTTGAACGGCTTCTGGTTGCTCTTCACTCCAAATGCGGCAATTTTGCTTATTTACGTAGCCATTCAACCAGAAATGAGCCTCATCGCTGAACAAAATTTGTCGATAAAAAAGCGGATTTTCTGCCATCTTTTCTAGGGCCCATTCACTGAAAATGATTTGCAAGCGTTGCTCGTTAGTAAGTCTATTCATGATGAAATGTCAAAGCATACTGAGCATCTTTCTCTTTGACACCATGTCTGAAATCCTACGTGATCTGTCAAATACTAATGCATGAAAATCCTAACCTCAAAAAAATCACCCTTTATTAAGCAACAGCGGGAATACATCTCTCATATCATTGAATGCTATCCGATACAAGTTTAAGATTAATGATAAGGGACCTCCTTTAAATTGCCGAGTCCAAACGGCTTGCCGCAAAGCGACAATACTTGGAAGAGAAGCTTACACGTCTGATTATGTAAAGTAATTACCTAACAGCTGAACATTTTTATCTTATGTTCTCATCGGGCTTTGAACCTAGACAAAAGATGTTCAGCGTCTTAGGCGGATAATGTAACCTCTGAACTACGTGAGGCATTGCCATACTATCAACAAAAATCCTTAGCTTCGAGGGCGGTAAACCTCTTTCTTGGATTTCTTTAGCGGCTTTGCGTTAAAGACTACATACTCGTCCGGCAGTCTCAGCGACATGCTGATGCCAAGTGTCTCTGAGAAGACCCGTAATCGACCCTGACTCTATGTTGGACATAAAATCCTTGTCTCAAGCCTCTCTTTCAGGAAATCAAATTCTAAAGATCTTATCTCGAATCTGTTTTGGTGTCAAATATTCACCGCAATTAAAGGGGTTTCCAATAGGGACTTGACAACTTTGAATAAAATTTCTGAACGCACTCTTACACTAATCATCGAACTGTCACTGTCAATTTGTTCAGTAAACTCAATATTTCCATTATGGTAAAGTACACCACTGAACAACGTCTGCAAATCATTACAATTTACTACCAAAAATCGGCAAATTTTTGGTCGAATCTCATTTTTGGCCAATGAGCAAAATATGCAAAATCCACATGCGCTTTACGCATAAACACTTCATCCACAAAAAATAACTGTTTGATGCGGCGGTTCGCATGTCGGCGGCGTCATTGGGTCATACTTCTTTGTCGACCGTGAATAGACAATGCTACCGCACCATGCTCACTGAGTATTTTTGCCCGGAATTGGAAGATATGGACCCGGATCACATGTGGTTTTAACAGGACATTGCCAAAAGCCACGCAGCATAATCAATTTATTAATTAGTAAGATTGATGAGCGTGTTATCGCATGAAATGGTCCAATCGAAGCTTCCTCAGCATAAGTGCTAAACTTTGCAACACAGTACTGAATATCGACCTCAACTTGAAGTGTGTATCTTTGCGATACCTTGATTCCGAAGTAAGCGTGTCTGCACCTTCTTGAACTCTTTAGGAGGAGTCTTTCTGTCAACAATCCAAATCCCATGTCAGCACTGGTTTAAAATTGCCAATGTACATCCAATAAATCATCTACCGATTAACTGCACACTTCCTACCGAACAGTCTCCAGTTGTATTTAAAGGAGCACAGTGACTTTCGAAGACAAGGACCATGGTAATTCGCCTCTTAAGACGGGAGTCGAAACCCCTGTTTTTGGACGAGAGTAGAAAACCCCGTGTATTTAACAGATTCCGGTGACCTCTCCACGAATCAAAATCAACACGCTCAAGTTTCAGAGACTGGACCACCTCCAAATTGGCCATATAGTTAGTGCCAAGGGTCTGGGGATTAATCCACACCCCCTCCACTTTTATGCAGAAAATTATGCAGAACGGTGAAAAATCCAAAAATTGTTGAAAGTGTTACGCTTTGTTTGTTTTGTACCAAGTAGACTTAAAATGGCTGAACCGATTTTCATGAAATATTCACAGATGGTAGAGTTTTGCCCCTCCCTGGTGAAAATAGGGTACTTCATTTTGTTATATCCACGAGGGGGGCGGACCCTTCCCCATACCCCTTTTTCCCCATTTAGGCAAAATTTTGCATGCCACCTTATGGTACCTTAAAAACACGAAATTATTATAAAATTTTTAGGGTCAAATAACCTGGGGGGACGCCCTATCCCGAAACCCACCCGAACGGGCTTGTTTAACGATTGGGGCAATATGGGTGTCAAATGAAAGTTATTTAAGAGTAGAGTACGAATTTAGCATTAAAATGTCATCATAAGTGTCAGAGGGATTCCCCACCCCCAAAAACACCTCTCAACAGGACACTTTGGGCAATATGGGTATCAAAAGAAAGGTATTTAAAAGTAGAGTACAAATCTGACATACACATTTATTTCTTGGTGTCTGAGGACTCTGTTCACCCCCAAAACCATCCAGCGGGACATATTTACCGATGGATATCATATGGAAGGTATTTAAAAGTTGAGTAAAAAGTTGACATACACATTTATTCCTTGGTGTCTGAGGGATAATATGGAAATTAAAAGAAAGGTCTATGGCATTAGAGTTCGAATCTAATCTGATATAAGGATTCATGTATCTGGGTCACGTGCTACCGTCCTGCCGTTCAGCAGGACATATTGGTCGCGACAATAAAGGACTCAAATAAATTATCTTTTGGGTCTTAGCGTCGGGGAGACCGGCCCCCACCTCCAAACTGCCATGCAGGACGGCCAAGAATATAATGTACTGAAATGAAAAGACGTGTCAGAGGGCAATCTCCCTCACCCCAAACTGCCATGTAGGACGGCCGAGAATATATTGTACTGAAATGGAAGGACGTCTCAGAGGGCAATACCCTCTCCCCATCTTATCCCGAAAAAAGTAATTAAAAATAGTATATGAAGACCGATAAGTATAGAATAGGACAGTAATAAAAGGTGTTTGGTAGTACAGTTCACTTTTTACTCTCAAATTGGGATAGACACAGGAGAACCTGCGGATCTCTAACAATATGCTATCCCAAGTGGTAGCTATAAAATATGATTTTTGAATATAGATAACCAAAACAAAAAAAAAAAATAATTAGTGTGGTTTAGACCCGTAGCCCTGAATATCTTAATCACAAAATGCTTGACATTAAATCGTGCTCTAGCACAATGCTGATATTATTTCAACGTCCGCCCTCTAAACTCCTCCTTTCAAACCGACCAGCTTTGCCTAATATGGCATTAAATTATAGGTATTTCATAGCAGAAAAAAAATTTAATATCCAAATTGGAGTCCACGTGTTTGTGGTCGTCTCACCTCTTAAACTCAACCTAAACCAATGGCACTTGGGTAAAAGAAATTTGAGTGTAGAGCACGATGCAGATATTTTTTCAGAGCTAAATCTATACAACTAATAAAAAATTTACGAATTGTGCAGAAAATTTTTCTTACAAAGAGCTTATTGGCAACATTTTCTTTACTCTAAATATTTAATTTTCTTTATAGAAAATTTTTGGAAAAATTTTCTTTATAGAAAATTTTTGGAAAAATTTTATTTATAGAAAATTTTTGGAAAAATTTTCTTTATAGAAAATTTTTGGAAAAATTTTATTCATAGAAAATTTTTGGAAAAATTTTCTTTATAGGAAATTTTTGGAAAAATTTTCTTTATAGGAAATTTTTGGAAAAATTTTCTTTATAGGAAATTTTTGGAAAAATTTTGTTTATAGAAAATTTTTGAAAAAATTTTCTTTATAGAAAATTTTTGAAAAAATTTTCTTTATAGAAAATTTTTGGAAAAATTTTCTTTATAAAAAATTTTTTAAAAATTTTATTTATAGAAAATTTTTTTAAAAATGTTATTTATAGAAAATTTTTGGAAAAATTTTCTATAAATAAAACTCCAAAAGTTGTTTGGCGAGGATGTGGAGGAAACGATCACCTTCTCGCCCATATCTGCATCTACAAGGTTTTGCATTATGTTCCACTGGGGAAGCAGTTTTTCTCTTAAAAACGTATCTCTGTAGGGTCTCCTTAGATACATAGACAAGACGGGATGGTTAAAACAAAGGTCGCGATGAAATCTTGCAAGCGCTGTCATTTGTTAATAGACATGCAGGTTGACTAATTGGCACACACTGAGTAGACAGTTTAGTGGAAGGAGAATGGTGCGACTGGTCTGCAGAGCCTTCTGACAAAAGGCATTTAGTTCAAATCATGAAGACAAGGCCGATCCTATCTAATCTCCGCATGCCTATCTTTTGTCTAGGTCATCGGCGTTCTATAGCAAAAACGTATGTCCCCCCAAGAGACGCATGTCCGTGAAGACAGCACAGACACAAACCCATTCAATTAGCAGCACTCTGTTACGAGCTTAGCAGAGCTATGCTAACAATTTAACAGAAAAGATCTATTGGGTTGCCCAAAAAGTAATTGAGGATTTTTCATATAGTCGGCGATGACAAATTTTTTCACAGCTTGTAACTCTGTAATTGCATTCTTTCTTCTGTCAGTTACTTTTAGCTTGCTTTAGAAAAAAAGTGTAAAAAAAGTATATTTGATTAAAGTTCATTCTAAGTTGTATTAAAATGCATTTACTTTCTTTTAAAAAAATGGCAATTACTTTTTGGGCAACCCAATAAAAATAAAATCAAGAAAAATAATGAAAAAATTCAGAAGAAACGACAACAAGAGTAGTAGAAGGACCACAAAAATTTTGTAAAAAATTAATTAACAAAGTAAAAAAATCATAACGGGTGAATCTACAACACTAAAAAGTCCAAAGCGAAGAGTGCAAAAACTGGGAGGGATGCGGGTTGCCCACTTATAGCGAAGGAAGTTCTCTATGCCCACAAAACAAATAAAAAAGTAAATCTCCAAAATGGCCGCAGTTTTTGAGATAATTGGCAAGCTGAAATTAACAGAACGGCCCACTGTGCAAAAACTAAGATAAGAAGATAAGACATGTCCCATATGTTTCAAAGTCTTAACCAGTTCATGGAATACCGCACACTTAAAATATATCGATTAATTAAGAAAATCTAAATGTTTGATTGATTTTGTTATAAACACGAATCAGTTTTAATTGAAAATTTCCAAAATTACAAATTATTCGAATTATTTCTAAAGTTTGTTATGAGATTTGTTTTTGTGAAGCATTAAAAGTTCAAAAGTTCTTTGCATTGTTGGGAATTCGGTTAATGCCGTCGTTGTTGATGATAATGATGTTGCTGATGACGATGATCTCAATGCTCTTCATCCCAATTTATTGTTCATTCAACTTCATGACAAAAAAAAAACATCGAATGACCAGTCAGTTTGGCTGTCAACATGCCAAGAAACTGGCCCCCATTGATGATAGTACTTCTCCTAGGGGGGCTGCTCCCCTTACTCACTCATCTTCTTCTCTGGCCCATGTTTTCTATTGTTCTTATTCATAGTTTATTATTTTGATCATTTTAATCATGGTCTATTTTTAATAAAATTTTTTTCTCATTATTGTTTGCATTTCTCTTCTCTCTCTCTCTCTCTTTGCATATGATGTGGTGTGGTGGTGTGTGTGTACGTACGTGCGTGCTGCGATTCATCAGGATGTTCCAATTAAGCGCACCGATTCATCGCAGTGGTGGGAATTGTTCGATACGAATACGCAACGCTTCTATTACTACAATGCTGCCTCGCAAAAGACCGTCTGGCATAGGCCTAGCAAATGTGACATCATACCGCTGGCTAAATTGCAAACGCTCAAACAGAACACCGATCCCAGTGATCGACGTGAGATTAGCACGCAAACGCAACAATTACAGCATCAGCCGCAACCGCCGCAACATTCGTCACAACATTCGTCGCCTTCCATGCCCAAAGTACGCTCAGCATCCCAGCGAGGCACCAGCAGCAGCAGCAGTCATCATCTAACGCCCAACAGCAATACCAACACCACAGGCAGTGTGGGGAGCGGTGGGCGAGGCGATGGCAGCGGCAGCATCGGCGGCGGCGGTGGTGGGGGCACCAACAAACGTAGCAGTGCCGGTTTGCCATTGCATGCTAGCTCAGAAGAGAAACTCTCAAGCGAAATACTCTCAAGTCCACGTGGGCGTCAAAGTTTTCGGTATGTATCATTATGTTGAACACACACAGTTAGCCATTAGATGGCCGATACCAGATATCCCACCAGATCGTCAACTCTATGATTATACATTTAAGTTGTTTTATGAGTGCTCAGTTTCATTTCTGTGAGTTTGTGGTTTGTTTATGTTTGCCATCAGCATGGTGTTATAAAGATGTTGATCTTTGCATGCATGCACAGTAGAGGGCAAAAGTGGACAAACCTTTTTTGTGAGAGGTGTTTTTTATACAGAAACCAGCTGACCTGGGCCCGCTCCGCTGCGCCTTCTTTTACTTTATATGGAACAAAAGTTTCATGGGAATATTTATTTTCGACAATTAAAGAGCTTTTAGTGAAATTCCATGCAACGAAAATATTGGGTTGCCCAAAAAGTAATTGCAGATTTTTCATGTAGTCGGCGTTGACAAATTTTTTCACAGCTTGTGACTCTGTAATTGCATTCTTTCTTCTGTCAGTTATCAGCTTTTACTTTTAGCTTGCTTTAGAAAAAAAAGTGTAAAAAAAGTATATTTGATTAAAGTTCATTCTAAGTTTTATTAAAAATGGATTTACTTTCTTTTAAAAAATCCGCAATTACTTTTTGGGCAACCCAATAGTATATCGCTTGACTAAAAGTTTAACAATATAAGTGCCTTTATGATCTTTATTGGTCTACGAATTTAAGTTTGGATGTAAGGTGTACTCCATTCTTAAAATACTTTATTTCACACCGATATTCTCATGATATCTGATTTAGGGGTGTTTTCGGGGGTGTGGTGGTCCCCCGGACACTTGGCCCTGAAGAAATATCAGCATCGTGCTCTTCTTTCAAATATCATTTATTTAAACTCCATATTGCCATTGGTTTAGAAGAGTTTACACGATGAGGCGTCCCCCAAACACATGGTCCCAAAATAGGTTATCATATTGGCATGGTCGAAAAATGTTTACCCTTTGGGGAAGGGGTGATGCTCTAAATACGTCGTCCTACATTTGGATATCAAATTCGTATTCTACTTCCAAATACCTTTATATGAGCCCCATAATGCGATGGTCGGTAAAAACTTGCTTTTTGTGGGGTATTTTTGGGAAGGGGTAGACCCCCAGCAAAATTGGTCCCGAAAGTGGGTATCAATTCTTGCTCTACCCTGCAATACCTTTCATTTAAGCTCCACATTGACATAGTCGATAAATAAGCCTGACCCCCATGTTTTGGGTATTGGGGTGCTCCAACAAACACTAAGCCCGGAAAATATATCAGCAACGTGCTCTATTCTCATATATCTATATATCATTTATTTGAAATTCGTTTTAATTTTGAATTATGAGCAAATACGTCCGATTTGGGGGTTGTTATTGTGATGGGACGTCCCCTAGATAGTTGGTCCCTAATGTTGATATCAGATTAATGGTCTACTCCCAAATACCTTTCATTTGAGCCCCATATTTCCATAGTCGCCAAACATGTCCGGCTTGGAGGTGTTTTGAGGGATGGGCGCCCACTCAGTGAGTTAACCTTGAAAATATATATCGGATTCGTGTTCCACTTTAAAAACCCTCTTATTTGAGCCTCATGTTGCAATAGTCAGCAAATTCTTCCTATTTGGGTGGTGTTGTTGGGGGGGGGGGGGTGGGGTGGCCCCATAGACACTTTTCCCGAATATTGATATCAGATTCGTGCTTTTCTCCCAAAGACCTTTCGTTTGAGCCCCATATTGCTATGGTCGTAAATTTGTCCCCTTTGGGGTATGTTTTTGGGTAGAGGCGGTTCTCAAACACTTGGTCCCATATTTGGATATCATATTTGTATTCTACATTCAAATACCTTTTATTTAAGCCCCATATTGCCATGGTCAGTAAATAAGTCCTGTTTGGTGGGTGTTTTGGGGTATAAGATTCATATTCTACTCTCAAATACCTTTCATTTGAGTCCCCATATTGCCATGGTCGGTAAATATGTCCGATTTAGGGGTGTTTTGGGGGTTGGGTGGTTCCCCTAACACTTGGTCCGAAAATTGGATATAAGATACTTTTTCTTATCCTAAATACCTTTCATTTGAGTCCCATATTGTCGTGATTTGTCTAAATATATGTTTGATAGGTTTTAGGGTGGGGCGGCTCCCCTAGGTACCCCATCCGAAATTTGGATACCAAATTTTTATTTTTAGGGTACTATATGAGAGCACACAAAATTTCGCTTAAATCGCATTACCCATCTCCGAGATCTGGCGTTTCTGAAAATTAGGGTAAGGGGGAGGGTCCGCCCCCCACAAATTGATTTGTATACCCTCCACCATAAGATGGGGGGTATACTAATTTCGTCATTCTGTTTGTAACTACTCGAAATATTCGTCTGAGACCCCATAAAGTGTATATATTCTTGATCGTCGCGACATTTTATGTCGATCTAGCCATGTCCGTCCGTCTGTCCGTCCGTCCGTCCGTCTGTCTGTCGAAAGCACGCTAACTTTCGAAGGAGTAAAGCTAGCCGCTTGAAATTTTGCACAAATACTTCTTATTAGTGTAGGTCGGTTGGTATTGTAAATGGGCCATATCGGTCCATGTTTTGATATAGCTGCCATATAAACCGATCTTGGGTCTTGACTTCTTGAGCCTCTAGAGTGTGCATTTCTTATCCGATTGGGATGAAATTTTGCACGACGTGTTTTGTTATAATATCCAACAACTGTGCCAAGTATGGTTCAAATCGGTTTATAACCTGATATAGCTGCCATATAAACCGATCTTGGGTCTTGACTTCATGAGCCTCTAGAGCGCGCAATTCTTATCCGATTGGAATGAAATTTTGCACGACGTGTTTTGTTATGATATCGAACAACTGTGCCAAGTATAGTCCAAATCAGTCCATAACCTGATATAGCTGCCATATAAACCGATCTTGGGTCTTGACTTCTTGAGCCTCTAGAGTGCGCAATTCTTATCCGATTGGAATGAAATTTTGCACAACGTATTTTGTTACGATATCCAACTGTGCCAAGTATGGTTCAAATCGGTCCATAACCTGATATAGCTGTCATATAAACCGATCTTGGGTCTTGACTTCTTGAGCTTCTAGAGGGCGCAATTCCTATCCGATTTGGCTGAAATTTTGTACGACGGATCCTCTCATGACCATCAACAAACGTGTTTATTATGGTCTGAATCGGTCTATAGCCCGATACAGATCCCATATAAATCGTTCTCTCTATTTTACTTCGTGAGCCCCAATGGGCGCAATTCTTATACGAATTGGCTGAAATTTTACACAGGTCTCCAACATATAATTTAATTGTGGTCCGAACCGGACCATATCTTGATATCGCTCTAATAGCAGAGCAAATCTTTTCTTATATCCTTTTTTGCCTAAGAAGAGATGCCGGAAAAAGGACTCGACAAATGCGATCCATGGTGGAGGGTATATAAGATTCGGCCCGGCCGAACTTAGCACGCTTTTACTTGTTTTATAAAAGATATCTGCCATAAGACCATATAAACCGATCTGCAGGTTGAGTATCTGAGTCCATAAAAGCTGCATTTATTACGCGATTTCGCTGAAATTTCTAACAGTGAGTTGTTTTAATCCTCCCGACATCCGACCTATATATGGCTCGAATCGGACTATATTTAGATATAGATTTCATATAGACCGATATGGCCATTAATGGTCTGAAGCCCATTTTCGTTGAAATTTGTGAAATAGTGAGTTGTTTTAAATCTCCCTGCATCTGACCCAAATATGGTTCAGATCGGACTATATTTAGACATAGCTGCCATATAGACCGATCTAGCGATAAAGGGTCCGGAACCCACAAAAGCTTTGCTTATTAACAGATTTTGCTGAAATTTAAAACAGTGAGCTGTTTAAAGCCCCCCGACATCCAACCTAAAAATGGTTCAGATCGGACTATATTTAGATATAGCTGCCATATAGCCCATATGGTCCGATCTGCCGGTTGAGGGTTTGAGACCAAAAAAAGCTTTACTTATTACCCGATTTCGCTAAAATATGAATCAGTGAGTTGTTTTAAACCTCCCGCCATCTGACCCAAATATGGTTCAGATCGGACTAAAATTGGATATAGCTGCCATATAGAGCAATCTGATACTCATTTTCGGACTTATTTACCGATCATGCCATTACAGGACTTATTTACCGATCATCCCATTATGGGGGTCATATAAACTGTATTTGAAATTAGAGCACGAATCTTATATGTCTGGGTGGCAACCCCACCCCCCGTAATACCCCCTTAACCAGAAATAGTTTCCAATCGGTAGTATAGGACTCAATAGAAAGGCATTTGGGAGAAGAGTAAAAAAATTGCTCAAGAATCGATCAGGGGATAACTTCAAACACATCAATGAATGATTTCCGATTTAAGTTTAAACTGAATGATAAGGGACCTTTTTTATAACCGAGTCCGAATGGCGTGCCGCAGTGCGACATCTCTTTAGGGAGAATTTTTTACATGGTCAAGCATGGCATGGTACCTTGCAAATGTCGCCAGAATTAAGAGGGGATAACCACCGCTTTAAACAATGTCCGATGTTCTCGCCAGGATTGGAACGCAGGCGTTCGGCGTCATAGGCGGACATAGGCTACAGTGGCACGAATTCGATATCCAAATACAGCGCGAAGTGTACCCACCCAAAAAGATATTAGAGAGTTAAAGAAGGCGCAACGGAGTGGAACCGGTTCGGCTAGTTTTACATTAAAATTATAATTTTGTGAAAGTTTGTGAATTTTTTCCAACATATTCTATCGATATAAAATATTCTGTAGAGGCCCAATGGTTTCTGTGCTAATCTATGCTAGAATGTATGTGGTTGCCCAAAAAGTAATTGCGGATTTTTCATATAGTCGGCGTTGACAAATTTTTTTCACAGCTTGTGACTCTGTAATTGCATTCTTTCTTCTGTCAGTTATCAGCTGTTACTTTTAGCTTGCTTTAGAAAAAAAGTGTAAAAAAGGTATATTTGATTAAAGTTCATTCTAAGTTTTATTAAAAATGCATTTACTTTCTTTTAAAAAATCCGCAATTACTTTTTGGGCAACCCAATAAATCAAAGGCTTAACTAGTATTTATTTCCACACGCCTGCAGGATGGTCAACCTTTTTTTACTCCTCGCATTCACAGAAGCAGTTAAGCGACTTTTGGCCCCCCTTCAATTGGAACCAGCCTAACGAAAATATGTGGTTTAAAGCAAAAATTCTTGAATCAAGAGGCTGTTAATAAAGCTCTTAGCTTTTCCCTATCGTTTAAAAACGTTGCTTCATTAGAAAGTCTTAAAAATATCCCCCCATACCTTTCTTGGAGATTTCAGTAACCCCAATGTGGTTAGACTTACATCAAGCTTGCCTTATGGTTGCAGGTTTTATGTAAAGTACTTGTGGCGATTCGAAATGGCAGTGGTGGTTGGCAACATAACCATTCATCTTGAGAGAAATGGAGGCGTTGGTGGTCGCGCTAGTTTTTATTTGAGCACTTGAATAATTTTCGCTCTTTTTTGTTTTGTTGAGATTTTTTTTGATTTTATTTGTAAAGTTTGTTGACTCGCTTCTTGTTGCGATTAATGCTTCTTCATCTGAATATACTTGAAAAATTCTCTTTCTGCTTCTTTCATATTCCAGTGTGGGAACGGGTGATTCATCGCGCTCCATGGACATGCAACAAATTTCACAATCATCAAGACGTTCGCAAGGTATGTATGTTTGTCCACTCCACTTCAATCTCAATGAATGTGGGATATGTAAAGGGTGATTTTTTTGAGGTTAGGATTTTCATGCATTAGTATTTGACAGATCACGTGGGATTTCAGACATGGTGTCAAAGAGAAAGATGCTCAGTATGCTTTGACATTTCATCATGAATAGACTTACTAACGAGCAACGCTTGCAAATCATTGAATTTTATTACCAAAATCAGTGTTCGGTTCGAAATGTGTTCATTCACCGTAACGTTGCGTCCAACAGCATCTTTGAAAAAATACGGTCCAATGATTCCACCAGCGTACAAACCACACCAAACAGTGCATTTTTCGGGATGCATGGGCAGTTCTTGAACGGCTTCTGGTTGCTCTTCACTCCAAATGCGGCAATTTTGCTTATTTACGTAGCCATTCAACCAGAAATGAGCCTCATCGCTGAACACATGAATGAACACATTTCGAACCGAACACTGATTTTGGTAATAAAATTCAATGATTTGCAAGCGTTGCTCGTTAGTAAGTCTATTCATGATGAAATGTCAAAGCATACTGAGCATCTTTCTCTTTGACACCATGTCTGAAATCCCACGTGATCTGTCAAATACTAATGCATGAAAATCCTAACCTCAAAAAAATCACCCTTTATGATGAGTATGTATGGCTGGATGGCAGTATCATCTTCTAGATATGCATATATTCAGCAAAGGCAAAACAACAACAACAGCAACGAAACAGAAGTTTTAATTTTTCTGCTGATATTTGCGCTATACACATTTCTTCAAAGTTTAACGAGGATGCCTTCATGGGAAATGTTTATTTATTTCATGAAATATTTTGTGGCATTTGAGAATGTTGGCACTTTGTTTTTTTTTTTTATTTTGCGTTGTCCAAAGATGTTGAGTTTGCAATGCAAATTTGGTTAGTGTTTTCAAAAGGAGTATGAGAATAAGGGATTTTTTTGTTGATAAATATCCATGATAGGAATATGACACACAAAACAATACAAAGCTTTTATACTTCTGATTCGATAAAAAGAGAATAACAGGATTCGCCTGGATGAGGCTCAAGGTGGGCTATGCTGAGAAAGTGCTTCAGCTGTAATAGCTGGGGAAATACTTTAACTGAAATTATCCAGAAATTCTCACCAGCGAGAGTATGGTCCTGTCTGTCTATTCAGGCTGCAGAATGCATGCTCTACATAACTCCTGAATAACAAGAGAACTAAGTGCCTGAAGGGAATCCAGGCACGGAAAAATGTATTCAGCTATTATCCTGTATCTTCTCCACACAATTACGAGGCAGTGGCACACCATCATCGAACGTCCTGCAGAGATTTGGCTCTCCTTGCGTCTAGCGAAACTTCAAAGGCCCCGTGGCCGAGGATTTCGCAAAACAGGATGTTGCTTCTCCTGGGGCTGAGGAAGCATGACCTTGCGTTTCTACTAGATGTCAAGTGACAACAGGACTTGACATCTAGTAGAAAACCAAGGTCATGCTCTCTCAGCCCCAGGAGAAGCGACATCCTGTTTTGCGAAATACTCGGCCACGGGGCCTTTGCCGTCCTGCAACCCGTGGCACACACAGTGGTTTTTGTTGTTGCAGTGTGTTGTACACTGAGGCGGCAGCTCTTGTCGATGAAGGAATCCATCGGGTCAATCCGGTACGAACAACCGGCTACCATGGGATTTACTCACAGCGGTCGGGATAAGAGGCGTCTACACTACCAAGAAGCTCACACAAAGGAAGGATCATTGATTCCGTAGCACGATCTGCGACAATCAACGATCAACTGCACGGGTAGCCGCTCCCGCACCCCATCTTCTCCAGTGCCTATCGAGTAGTGACAAGAGTAGAGAGCATGCAGTCCCCATTTGACCCTTTCTTGACGTTCCTTCCCCAGCTTAGTTCCAGGTGAAGAATCGCGGCCAAGTACTTGGTCTCCGGAGAGAGTGGCAGCTCCTCCTCGTACAGTACAGGCGACGTTCTATTTCGCGAAATACTCGGCCACGGTGCCTTTGCCGTCCTGCAACCCGTAGCACATACAGTGGTTTTTGTTGTAGCAGTGTGTTGTACACTGAGGCGGCAGCTCTTGTCGATGAAGGAATCCATCGGGTCAATCCGGTACGTACAACCGGCTACCATGGGATTGACATACAGCGGTCAGCTAAAAGGCGTCAACAATACCAAGAATCTAGAGAGCGTGGCAGCTCCACCTCGTAAAGTACAGGTCCCCATCTAGATAGCTAGGTCAAGGCCCCCTGAACGGAATCCATGATGATGGTGTCATCGACGTAGGCAACGAACTTCACTCTCTCCTTTTCAAAAGAAAAGCCACATGAGATGGACTAAAACCCCTCCTTGCGAAATTCCCCTCGTCACAATCAACCTACTTAAGCCCTTGGATAGTAGTGATGTGTTGATAATCCAAAATCGTATCAACACAATTCACCCTGATGTCCATCAGAGCACCATGTATGGACTTCAACTTCATGTTATTGAAACCCCTTTTTATGTGCAAGAGAGTCGGTAAGGTGAAGTCGTCACTTCCCCATCGATGTAGCCAACTAGCACTGTCAACCGGCAGACCCTTAGTGTTGGCCTCCAAGTTTTATTACTTAACCAACACGCAGGCGATGTTCCCTGTGTCCCCTAAAAATGCCATTAGGCCTCCCGTAGAACGATTTCTGCGGAACCCATACTGTCTATCGCTAAGAAAGCCTTTGGACTTTAAGTATCTGACAAGATGATGGTTAACCATACTCTCCATAACCTTGGAGAGCGCGGAACATATCCCAATTGGACGGTTATTCGCAGGGTTATTTTACCCAACTTTTTTTGGATGGTCTGAACGTTCGCAACTTTCCAACACGCCGGGAAAACTCCCGCACGGTAAGCAAAGTAGAAACGATTGCGTAGTGGACGAGCAAGTCCTCCAAAGATGAAAATCACCCTAACCTCCCGACACCCAGTCGATACGCAGTCCAGCAAAATGAAGCTTCTAAGCATAATCTCAAGGAGTCGTATGGTGTTGTATCAAAGGAAGACCATGGAATACCATCCGGGTACAACGAGCCACTGACCACGTCCAATCACCCAGCATCTCAAAACCAGATTCCGTCCAGGTTTCGTCTTTTATGACGTTTGCAAGGATTTTCGGATCTTTAGAGAGCAATCTACACAACCTGGGCGACTCGTTCACTTCCTCTATTGAGTCGCCAATATAGACTCATGAGACCCTCTTGGAAGATTTGACCTCGCTCTTGCATTTGTTTGTGGACCAGGTCCTTAGAGACTGGATAAACCATATGCCAAATAACAGGTGGATGGATTGTGGGCCACAGGGGGTACTTTTTCGCCACTCCTATGGGTAAGAATCCGAAGGGCCAAAAGGGTCTTGAAGATGGCATACGACTGGGCTAGATCTAGAGGTCTCAATGTTAACCCAAAGAATACTGAAATCTGCCTTTTCACGAGGAAGACGAAGAAGGGTCACGCACCACGTTTCCTCAATAGATCTAGAATTCTATATCTGACAAGGTTAAACACTAAGGAGTGATCTTGGACAGGAAACTGAACTGGAAGTGTCACATTCGGGAGCGTACCGAAAAGGCTCACAGATGTTGGGCACTATGTAGACGGGCCGTAGTCCCAAAAAGGGGCTTGAATCCGAGTATAGCCCACTGGATTTAAAGTGATGGCAGAAGGGATAGAGGAAAGCAACACGTCACATCATCGTGACAATAAGAAATCTGAAGGGAATAGAAGATGTTTCCGATCAGGTACCTGAGACGACACTTGAGGTCGAGAGCGAATCACTGCTGCTAGCGGCACATTATTGGATTGACGGAACTCTGAAGTTGTCATGAGAAAGTTCATGCTACACGGATGGTTCAAAGCAAGAGGACAGAGTGGGCCTAGCGGTCTACATTGAGATGCCGGGGATTGAAATCTGTTTTCGATTGTCTGACCATAAAAAAGTCCTGTAAGCAAAGAGCCGTTTAATCATGGAATGCGTGAGGTGGTATGGTGTTAACGTAAGGACGTAGAGTTTTAATAACTTTACGAACAGTAAACTGGCCATGAGGTCTGAAACAGACTTGGAGAGTAAGAAGGAGATTAACGTAGAATGGATAGAGAATAGGAGCAGGTCACATCATCGCGGTTTAATCGAGGCGACGACAAGAAACTTGAAAGTAATAGAAGATATTTCCGATCGGGTACCTGAGCGACTCATTGCTGCTAGCGGCACATTATTGGATTGACGGTACTCTGGTATTGTCCTCTGGAAGTTCATGCTACACAGATGAATCAAAGCTAGAGGACTGAGTGGGCCTGGGGTCTTCATTGAGATCCCAGCGACTGAAATCTGTCCTGCAAGCAATCATGGAATGCGCGAGGTGGTATAGTATTAACGCAAGGATGTCGAGTTTGACGGACAACAACCAGGATGGCAGGGTCACAAACAGACTTGTGTAAGAAGGAGATTACCGCCCTCTTCGAGGTTGATACGATCCGCATCGTTTGGGTCCCGGCCCATAGCGGAGTAAGGGGGAATGAAAGAGCAGACGACTTGGCCTTGAAGACCAGAAGACTACCATCAACAAACTTGGTTAATCCGAAGCGTTCCGGGGGACGCAATCCGAATTCAGAGCTACGAAAGGACATGTAGCACCGTGAAACAGCGAAATGGTCGGTAAGACGTCCTTCTTAGCTAATTTGGGGAGATCGGGATCGTGAAAAGACGAGGCTATTAATGAAAAGAAGTAAGAAGGAGGTCAGTATAGCTCTCGGTATTATAACGGGACACATGTCCCGTTATACGTGCTCACTTATGGAGAATAGGTGCGCCAAGTGATAGCATGTGTAGGTCATGTGGGCAGGATGATGCGACGTTGGAGCATTTCCTATGGCAATGTCCGGCTTTCGCAGCTAACAGACTCCGGCGCATGGGTGAGGACATGATACCAGACTTGAACCGACTTAGGGGCGTAGAATGGAGAACAATTAACCAATTACATAATAAGCCGATTACTGGCTTAAGTGCATGTCCATAGTGGCATGGGACGGATTTATATTTGCACCCTCTTTTCAACCAAGCCTAACCTGTCCCGACCCATTGACATACAGATTAAATGTGAGGCAGCCACTGCGGCTATGAGACTTAAGGCCATGGGATAATGGATTGGGAATGGGAGCAGCTCATATCATCGCGAAATAATTCAGGCGACGATATCAAACCTGGAAGGAAGGGAAGAGGTTTCCGATCGGGTACCTGAGATGAACCTTGAGGTCGATGCGAGTCACTGCTGCTAGCTGAACTCTGGTATTGTCAACTGAAAGTTCATGCTACGTGGATGGATCAAAGCTAGGGGACAGAGTGGGCCCAGGGGTCTACATTGAGATCTCAGGAATTGAAATCTGTTTCAGATTGCCTGATCATAATACAGTTCTGCAGGCGAAGAGCCGTGCGCTCATGAAATGCGTAAGGTGGTTTGGTGTTAACGCTAAAACGTCGAGTGTGAATAACTGTACGGACAGTAAACTGGCCATCAGGGCAATAACAACCAGGACGGTCGAGTTACAAACAGTCTTGAAGTATAAAAAGGAGATTAACGCCTTCTCTGAGGTTGGTACGATCCGCATCGTTTGAGTGCCGCCCATAGCGGTGTAAGGGACGTAGTTACTACAATTTTCAACGGATTTGCATGAAATTTTGAATGGAATGTTGCATTACTTATCTGAAAGCCTCTGCTAAATTTTATCAAAATCGATTTAGATTTGAGTATAGTTTCCATTTTAGTTTTCAACCTAGCCCAATAATTCAATTTCGGCTAGGCTGTATTTAAATCTGAACCGATTTAAATGAAATATTAGTGTAAATCGGGCGAATTATGCTGACCTAGTTCAACTTACTGCACCAAATTTCGGAGAATTCGGTCTATAAATGCACCTGTTATGGGCTTAAGTCACTAAATCGATAGATCGTTTTATATGGCAGCTATATCTGAACATAAAGATACCACTTTGGGTCAAAGGTTATCATCTCCGCCTATGACGCTAAATGGCTGAATTAGTATCCTGACGAGAACATATCTAAGTAAAATCGTGCTAAGTTCGGCTGGGCCGAATCTTATATACCCTTCATCATAGATCGCATTTGTCGAGTTCTTTTTTAACACGTATGTTGAAGGTCATGGAAGAAGCCGTTGTACAAAATTTCAGCCAAATCGGATAATAATTACGCCCTCTGGATGCTCAAGAAGTCAAGATCCAAGATTGGTTTATATGGCAGCTATATCAGATTATGAACCGATTTAGACCATACTTAGCACAGTTTTTGTAAGTCATACCAAAACACGTCGTGCAAAATTTCAGCCAAATCGGATAGAAATTGCGCCATCTAGTAGCTGAAGAAGTCAAGACCCCAGAAAGGTTTATATGATAGTTATATCAGGTTACGAATCGATTTGAACCATATTTGGCACAGTTATTAAAAGTCATAAAAAAAACACGTGGTGCGAAATTTCAGCCAAGTCGGATAAGAATTGCGCCCTCTAGTGGCTCAAGAAGTCAAGATTCAAGATCGGTTTATATGACAGCTATATCAGGTTATGGACCGATTTAGACTATACTTAGCACAGTTTTTGGAAGTCATACCAAAACACATCGTGCAAAATTTCAGCCAAATCGGATCGGAATTGCGCCCTCTAGACGCTCAAGAAGTCAAGACCCCAGATAGGTTTATATGACAGCTATATCCGGTTATGGATCGATTTGAACCATATTTGTGACAGTTATTAAAAGTCATAAAAAAACACGTCGTGCGAAATTTCAGCCAAGTCGGATAAGAATTGCGCCCTCTAGTGGCTCAAGAAGTCAAGATTCAAGATCGGTTAATATGACAGCTATATCAGGTTATGGACCGATTTAGACCATACTTAGCACAGTTTTTTGGAAGTCATACCAAAACACATCGTGCACAATTTCAGCCAAATCGGATAGAAATTGCGCCTTCTAGACGCTCAAGAAGTCAAGACCCCAGATAGGTTTATATGACAGCTGTATCCGGTTATGGATCGATTTGAACCATATTTGTGACAGTTATTAAATGTCATAAAAAACACGTCATGCGAAATTTCAGACAAGTCGGAAAGGAATTTCGCCCTCTAGTGGCTCAAGAAGTCCAGATTCATGATCGGTTTATATGGCAGCTATATCAGGTTATGGACCGATTTAGACCATACCTAGCATAGTTTTTGGAAGTCATACCAAAACACGTCGTGCAAAATTTCAGCCAAATCGGATAGAAATTGCGCCATTTAAACGCTCAAGAAGTCAAGACCCCAGATTGGTTTATATGACAGATATATCTGGTTATGGACCGATTTCAGCCATACTCAGCACAGTTTTTGGAAGTCATAATAAAACACCTCATTCAAAATTTCAGCGAAATCGGTTAAGAATTGCGCCCTCTAGTTGCTCAAGAAGTCAAGATCCAAGACCGGTTTATATGGCAGCTATATCAAAACATGGACCGATATACAATCCTTACCTACACTAATAAGAAGTATTTGTGCAAAATTTCAAGCGGCTAGCTTTACTCCTTCGAAAGTTAGTGTGCTTCGACAGTCAGACGGACGGACGGAAATGGCTAGATCGACTTAAAATGTCACGACGATCAATATTTCGAGGAGTTACAAACAGAATGACGAAATTAGTATACCCCCATCCTATGGTGGAGGGTATAAAAACAAAATTTTTTCCCTCCCTAATACCGGTGAGGTACTCAGTCGTGTAAAATTCCTCTACTAAGGGGTGTTACCCTGCGAAATTTGAACCGGACAACACTCATTGATTGAAAGAAGTATTCGCACTGTTCCTTAAGGCAATGTTCATGGGCAAACTTGCTGTCCATAGCATAAAGTTCAAGTTTAGCAAAATGTTGGTCACTTTGATGTGATTGGCAGTAGATGATGTGTTATTGGCTAATTTTGAATTTCTCAGGAATATCTCTAATATTAAGACCACTCTGCTCTCGGTTATGAATGGGTTTTTACACATGCTGCAAGTATAACCCCTCCCCCCCCCCCCACAATTGGTATTCATGTCGATGTATAGAATATGGAATTTCCATTTTTCTCATAATTTGCATTTTATTTGTGTTTTATTTCTATTTTTGCAGACTCATATAATCATTTCAAAGAATCGGGTAAATCGAGTGATTCTAGTCTCTCCAGCATGCATGGTTATCATCGATTCAACGATGATCATATACCAGGTGGTGGCAGTCCCGCCGGCATGGCCAGTCCAAGTGAGAGCTTACGTATGGGCTCATTGCAGAAACATCGAAGCCGGAAGGAGGGCAGTGGAAGGTGAGTGTCTGTGTGGTGGAGGCGTATGGAAAGCTTTGAGCTTGCGAGCAGAGCAGACAATAAAATGATAAAAATGATTGATTCAATTTAATTTATGTGCATTTGTTTCTTCCTCTGCTTACCTTCGACCCACTACTCGTCATCCCCCAATACCAAATAGCTTTGATATGCTGCAAGAGAGTATGAGTTCGCATAATTTACCTCATTTGGGCAGTGGTGGCCAGAGGCAGCAGCAAATGAGTTCACCAACGATGCATACATCGGCGGCAGCGGTGGCACAAAGCAAAAAGAAAATCTCACCGGATGCCCATCATTTACAGCAGCAACAGCATCAGCAGTATCCCTCATCGCCGCAAGCATACAATTCGCAACAACGTGGAGGAGGTGGCAGTACCACGGGTAGTGTTGGCAGCAAATCATCATCGACAAGGGCCATGGAATATGGTGGAAGTGGTAAGCACATCTGATGTAAGCCTTTGGAATATCCTTAACTCCTTGTTGTGTTTTGTGTGTCTTTGGTTATAGAACGCGAGCGTGATTACAAAGTTGCTTTGGCCAGATCGGGTAGCTTCATGTCTTCGTCCATAAACCCCTCGGCGGCTGGACATCATAGTAAATCCTATCGCAGATCGGCAGCTGAGGCTAATGGCACCGCGGCGCCCCACATTGGTGTGATCGGTGGCAATGGTGGTGGTGGTAATGGAGGCAATGGAGGAGCGGCCAGTGATGATTCCATGCATGAAAAGTATTTCAAGTCAGTGGAAAATACGCCACTCTCACGCCGTCGCCACACTACCACCCCCAAGGGTTCCAGTGGTGCCGCAAGTGCCAGCAGTGGTCATGGCACTGGCGGCAGTGCTGGCAGCAATATGAAACATTCTAGTGACTCATCACCCCAAAGTCCCATTAGTCCTCACAACAATAAGAACAAGCCACTGAAGGCATCGCCCAATATTATGGCCGATCGAGGTGGTATGGGAGCACCCATGTTACATTCACCAGGTGGTCACTCGACGTGTTCCGGGCCACCGCCCACATCTAGTCATGCCCATTATAAACAGGACTCTTCCTGTAGTCTGGAACTATTGAATTTGGATCGTCTATCGCTGCGCGATGGCGGAGGCGTGGGAGGAAGTTCAAATAAGACGACATCACCACATTTGAGTGATATCACCGGACATGCGTCCACCAATAATATGACTTCGAAAAATTTCCCCTCATCCGATAATATTGGGATGATGACCCACTCCTCGAGAGGTTCCAATGATTCAAGGGGTAAGCACAAGACATCAAACACTGGATCATGGTCACAGCATCAGGATAATCATCGATCAAGAGGCCACAATTCCATGAGTTTGGTGAGTGTGTGAAAAAAAAAATACTCAAAAAATTCTTCCATTTACCTTTTGCGGGAGTTTTATTCCTTATGGTCATTATCGCAATTTTCAGGAGAAACATTCGCGCCATTCTAATGATTATTATCACCATGATAATAAACGTGATACTCGTAAAGCCAAAGACAGACACAATCACTTGCATGCCGACAACAGTGATGTGGAATATGACAATGGAAACATTTCACCCTTGTACAGTAACTGGGATACGGTAAGCCCCTCAAAATGCCAAAATTCTGTTCTGAAGACCTTTTTTTTCTCACTGAATTACTTTTTCCCTTTTCAGGAAATGCAAGAGCATTTATTGCCTTTAAAGCACTACATTCTGGAACAGGCCAAATTGTCGGGGCGTTATGTCTTCGGTGATCCCATTGATTCCGATTCCTATCATTCGGACAGTCAATCGGAACAATCACTGTCGGGTCATGAGCCCGACAATGAGGATTCCGATGGTGGTTCGGATACTCATGGTGGTTATTTGGAGCACAATTATGGTATGATCGAAGACTATGCTAATATGGGCGATAGTGTGTCATATTATGCTTATCAATATCCCCCATACGATCCAGCAGCTAGAGAGGATATGTAAGTAGAAAAATTTCATTACCCATAAGAAAACAAATGGAAAGTTGTTCAAAGGAATTTAGGAAGAAGAAAGGAGAGAGATATCATCTGGCATCGATTAATGATTAACACAAATGTAGGGTGGCTCACAACAAAACAAGAAATGAGAAAGCCAAAAATATTCTAGAAAATCCTGGTTCTCGAAACCTAATGGGCCTGCCACCTTACTTAAGTTTTTTTTTTGTCTTAGGACACATTTCCCTGACTGTATGCAAATGCAAATTTTGCCCATGAACATTCCACTAAGGAACAGGGGCAAACTTCTCACATATCAATGAGTGCAGTCCGATTCAAGTTTAAGCTCAATGATAAGGGCCTCCTTTTTATAGCCGAGTCCGAACGGCGTGGCGCAGTGCGACACCTCTTTGGAGAGAAGTTTTACATGGCATAGTACCTCACAAATGTTGCCAGCATTAGGAGGGGAAAACCACCGCTGAAAATTTTTTCTGATGGTCTCGCCAGGATTCGAACCCAGGCGTTCAGCGTCATAGGCGGACATGCTTACCTCTGCGCTACGATGGCCCCTGCCTGAGCCTGCTCAGTAGTTAATCCGGGATTGAGAAGATTCCCGCACCTTGGTTCTATTTCGTTTGCCGGGATCGTATTCATCTATAGGTGTAAGTGAGTTGTAACCGATGCATTTTGGAACGGGCTCTGGATTGACGAGTGCCTGGATTGAAAAGATTCCCGAAACTGGTTCTATTTGGTTTGTTGGGATCGTAATCATCTATCGGTTGTTGTTGGTATAGCCACATTTGCATGTGGAATTGGCGATCCTCGTCAAGCTCTTATAGGCGAGCAAACTCGTTCCGGTCCATACGACCGATCGCCGCACGAACAGGGTGGCCATTGGTTATTTAAAGGAACCCATAACTCGCCTTGTCATATCGAGCATCATAGGCACTCAGTAAATATGCATGAGCCGATGACGCCCGGCTTCTCACTGAGACTCCCCGCTCGATACTCCGTATGGAGCATTCCACTATCCGCAACCTGTAGCTCGCAGCTTAGCTCAATGTTCCAGCTTGTGTGGTGCCCACAGCTATCCCGTGCCGGGCTTCTCGTGGTAATGAAGCACACCACACATTTGGGAGCTCAAAGTTACAGACGGTGTGATGCTATCATAGCTATCCCTTGCCGGAACCATTTATCGGGGTTAGTGAGGTGTGGCCGATGCATTTCCGGTGTATATTGACTACCTTGCAAAGTCTTGCGCCAACGTAGTCAAGGTCAAAACAAAACGATCGAGTTTTTTGGGAGCGTTGCGTTGAAAAATGCAACGCTCCCAAGTCAATTTAAGTCTGGCGTAGTGTCCCCACCTAAGTGCCGATGCCTGTAAGTCGCGGAAGCCGGGTATTGACATAGAAAATGCTTTAAGATCTCTGCGGCAACTTCATCTGCCTTTTATTCCCACTTACTATAGCCCGACATCCAACCGATGAGGATCCTGACATCCTCAGAGACAGGCTTAATTTCCTTCTTGTACTCCAAGACTGTTCGTTACCTTTCCGTCCTGTTTGTATAGCCCTGATGGCCAGTATCACGGATTTCGTCATCGCCTAGATGTCCGCCCGCAGGACCGTATTATGGTCAGTCAGTCAGAAACAGGTCTCAGTCTCTGGGATCTCAATGTAGACCCGTTACCCATCGTAGTGCACCAAACTACTGGGGCATAACTACTAAAGTTAGGCTCTAAATATGCCTCAATGTGTCTCAATTCCTAGTGGGCTGGGATTGACGCCAGCATGCCTGATGTGTGTCTCGCTTATAACCAAGGCCCGTTGTGTTCGACCTAAAGCATAGAAGAGAAGAGAAGACGGTAAACAGATACAGACAGAAACAACAAACAAACAGAAGAAAGGAAGGGCAGACACGATAAGAACTTAAGAAGCGAAGAGACGATAAGAAAAGGAAGAGACAATAAGGAGAGAGGAGACGATAAGAAAAGAAGAGACCATAATAAGAGAAGATACGATAAGAAAAGAAGATACGATAAGAAGAGAAGATACGATATAAGAAGAGAAGAGACGTCAAGAAGAGTAAATAAGCAGAGAAGAGACGTTGAGAAGAGTAAATTAAATAAAGATAAAAGAAAAGCCTATATGAAGAGTAGGTAAAGTAGATAAAAGAAGAGCCTATAAGAAAAGAGACGATAATAAGAGAAGAGACGATAAGAAGAGGAGAAACGATAAGAAGAGAAGCGACGATAAAAAGAGAAGAGACGATAAGAAGAGAAGAGACGATAAGAAGAGAAGAGACGATAAGAAGACAGGAGACGATAAGAAGAGACAGTAAGAAGAGTTCGATAAGAAGATACAATAAGACGAGTTCGATAAGAAGAGACGATAAGAAGAGAGAGAACGTACGTAAATAAAGCTCGACTCGGTATAACTTTGAGCACCAGCCTGCGTGGAACTTTGAAGTCCGATCTGTGTGGTGTTAATCGCTGTTACGAGAAGCTTAGCTACGAGCTACCGGGCGAGTCCACAGGTTACGGATATTGAAATGCTCTATACGGAGTAGCTGCAACGACAGTCGCGGACAATCAGCGGTATCACCTGGAGAGTCTCAGCAAAAGACCGGGTGGCACCGGATTTTTTATAAATACTGAATCGATATGACAAAGCGAGTTATTGACTCCTTTAAATAACTTATGTTCTGGCCACTCTGCGCTACGGTTTACAAATGTATCAACAACAACAACAAAAATAAAGTGTTCGCCACCGATCGGGTCTGTACACTGAAAGAACCTGGATCCCCATTGAGAGCTTGCCAAGCATTTCTAACCCCAAATGCAATGCAAGCATGTGTGCTACAACAACAATAAAAAGACAAAAGCAGTCAGGCTATCCCTAGAGGAGTTCTCATAGGTGAAAGCTTCCTTCAGGAAGTAACTTAAGACCTCTACAAAAGACCAGAATGACAGCAGGCTGTGCTCCTGGAGCAAGTCACCCCATAATCTTCTTCATTTGATTGCGAGGAAAGATACCATAACCAGAAACCTTGCAGATGTTTACCTCTCCCTGTGTCCGGCACGACATCAAAGACCTGAAATTGCAATGACCAGTCACGACTTTTATCCATAGTTCGAGGTAATGCTTCCTCAGCCGCAGGATAAGAGCCAAGGCCAACCAGCAACCTACAGCATCAGATTACGCCCCATTTTCGTGGTCGCTGTAGAAAGAGTATATCCTATCCTGATTTAATGGCATTCACTAGAAAGCACTAAAATGTCTGTCTGTGTCCAGTGATGCGTCGAATACTGGAAATTGCATGACTAGTAAGGACTACTATCGGCAGTCCGATTTCATGTTTCCTTAATCCCAAGATAAGTGACGTCCTGTTTCCTACTGGGCCTTGGCCACCCTGAAAATCACAGCATATATTCACGTCCCATCGTAGAATTCGTCTATCGTACCAAGCAGCTAACACATCGGATGGTTAAATGATTCAATAGCTCTTAACAGATTCTCAATAGACATATGCTCGCATAATAACTTGTCAGTAAGGGTATTCATTTAGGGTTGAGTATCGCCAACACCATGATCAGGAGACATATTGGGTTGCCCAAAAAGTAATTGCGGATTTTTCATGTAGTCGGCGTTGACAAATTTTTTCACAGTTTGTGAGTCTGTAATTGAATTCTTTCTTCTGTCAGTTATCAGCTGCTACTGTTAGCTTGCTTTAGAAAAAAAGTGTAAAAAATGATCAAAGTTCATTCTAAGTTTTATTAAAAATGCATTTACTTTCTTTTAAAAAATCCGCAATTACTTTTTGGGCAACCCAATACATCTTTTGTAACTCTTAGCAGCAGTCTCAGGTCAGGCTTTCTAAGCCCAATGAAGTGTGGGCTGTGTGGCTCTGTTCTATCGATTCCTCCACGGTGTGTGTTCTTAGGAAATCAGACTTCTGATTCCTGACTTGAGGTTGTTTGTCAGAAATACAAGATTTTCTAGAAGCACTCGCCGGTTTGTAATCCATGGGCCGATGTCTTTCTGGATGTTTTACGACATCCACAAATTCAAAAGAAATGTCAATAAACACTACTCCCTCTTTCCTCCCTCTGATCCGTAGCTATCCTCTCCAACGCAATGTTCTGCATATATAGGGGACCTCCCCTGCGTGTTGGTTGATTAAAAAAAGGATATGAAAGTGAAAAAATCGGCTACAGGGCCTTGGCAGCCCTTCAACCCACACCATATCATAGAAAACGTCCATCCTACCAATTTGCCAATTCAAGGGCATTCATCAGAATGTGAATAGGCTTTTGGCCGCTCAACTTCAGCGGGGCACATCTGGTAGTGTGCGTTATATTAGTATTATATTGGGTTGCCCAAAAAGTAATTGCGGATTTTTCATATAGTCGGCGTTGACAATTTTTTTCAACGGCTTGTGACTCTGTAATTGCATTCTTTCTTCTGTCAGTTATCAGCTGCTACTTTTAGCTTGCTTTAGAAAAAAGTGTAAAAAAAGTATATTTGATTAAAGTTCATTCTAAGTTTTATTAAAAATGCATTTACTTTCTTTTAAAAAATCCGCAATTACTTTTTGGGCAATCGAATATATTAATTGGGTAATATATTGGACATTTCCAAGCCCATGCTCTTATGAGCTTGGACAAATTTGTGCAATAGTGTGTGTGTATGTGCCCGCCACTGCATTGGAGGAATGCTTTTATGGTGGAGTATCGACACCATTCTCAGCAGGAAAGTTTTGTAGACATTCCTATATACCGGTAAAAGTATTGGGTTGCCGAAAAGGTAATTGTGGATTTTTCATATAGTCGGCGTTGACAATTTTTTTCAACGGCTTGTGACTCTGTAATTGCATTCTTTCTTCTGTCAGTTATCAGCTGTTATTTTTAGCTTGCTTCAGAAAAAAAGTGTAAAAAAGTATATTTGATTAAAGTTCATTCTAAGTTTTATTAAAAATGCATTTACTTTCTTTTAAAAAATCCGCAATTACTTTTTCGGCAACCCAATATATCGGTTTCACTCCTGCCTCTTGAACTATTTCATGGCCTATTTGATCAACTTTTCTAAATACCATTTTAAAATTACTCCCTAATGTCTAACATGAACTTACCTTTTTTACTTTTTCCACAGCTCCGACAATGTTGAGGCCGTTTTAGAGGGAGTGGGTTCGGGTATTAATGAAACCGCTGGCCAAAAATCCAAACCTCGTTATCAATTCTCATATTATGATACAGCTACCACACACACGCCATCTACCCTAAATCATCATCATCAGCAACAACAACAACAGCAGCAGCAACAACAATCGCTCCATCATCAGCAACCACAGTCACATCACCAACAACAAACAAACAAACAGCAACATGCCTCATCGCAACCCACACCAACAGCACAACAACCGCAACAACAGCAACTCTATTCAAATGCCCCTCCCCTACCACCTGGTCATCCCTCGTCTTCTGCCTCTCATCATCATTTGCAATTGGATACGAATGACAAATCAAAACAATCACAAACATTACCCTCGCCCAATCGTCAAATATCACGCATCGCACAAAATTCCCAAGATAGTGGAACTGGCATTGGTGGCCGACTGCCAATGCCGCCGCCACATCAATATGGTCGTGATGATGTTTCGAATAGTGGCAGTGGCGGCCATCATCATGGTGTCATCGGATCCAACATTGTTGGCGGCATTGGTGGCAGTATGATGCGTCGACCATTGCCACCGCCAAATCTGAAGCCCACAATACAGCAAATATTTCCACCATCGGAACGTCCACCCCAGAGTGGTGGTGGTGGTGGTGGCGGCGGTGGTGTTTTAACAACTTTGGCCTGCATGAAGGAATGTGATATAGAGAAGTTTGCAGCCGATAATTTAAATTTACATTCGAAAGGCATCTTTCGCAAAAAGGTAAGTATGGTCGTGAATCAAAGATTCTTGGGTGGATAATGATAATACCAATGTTGAAAGACTATAAACCCTTGGTTAATTATGGCATGGTGCACATAACAGTCATTTATCAATCAGTAGAGAGACGATACCAATGGCTTCGGGGAGTATACACTCAAGTTGTGCACTAAAAAATCCAGCACTTTAAGGAGTTTCATTAGAACGCTGGATTTTTTAAGGTCCTCACAAAGATTTCCCCCTGTGGACAGAGTTTAAAGTTTATCCACATCTCCCACGCATAATTTTCTTTATTTCTATCTCCTATGGCTCTATACCAATGGCTTCGGGGAGTATACACTCAAGCTGTGCACCAAAAAATCCAGCACTTTAATAAGGACCTTCTTTAAAACGCTGGATTTTTGAAGGTCCTCACAAAGATTTCCCCCTGTGGACAGAGTCTAAAGTTTATCCACATCTCCCACGCATAATTTTCTTTATCTCTATCTCCTATTTTCCAGTCTTCCGTACGCGATATGTTAAGTTGGACATCAGAGGCTATTAGCCGTCCCATGTTGGCATTGTCGCGTGATAAAAACGATAAGAAGTCTGCCATTGAACTGTTCAAGTTGGTGCAAATCTATATGGGCGATCGAAAAGCAAGAGCCGGTATGAGTTTGAATTCCGTGGCGATTGACATAATCACAGCAGCTTTGCCCCAACAGCAGTAAGTACTTGAACTCCAAAGATTCAATTAAAGAAGAAGACGGTCATCCACTTTTTTTCTTCTACCAGGTTAAGAGATGAGCTATACGTACAGTTATGCCGACAGACTACAGAGAATCCCAAACGTGATTCTTTGATACGTGGATGGGAACTTATGGCCATATGTTTGTCGTTTGTGCCGCCATCGCCAACTTTCCAGCCAACGTTGTTGAAGTATAAACAAAAATTTTTACAATCTTTTAATGTCATTATTTCATACTTTCATTGCTTTTAGTTATGTCAATCGCCATAGAGATCCCACATTTGCCACCTCATTTCCCGAGGTGGGCAAATGGCCCATTCATGTTCAGATATCACATTATGCCACAGTTTGCTGTAGACGCTTAGATCGCATTGGTAGCCATGGTAGAAGGCAGGCTAAGAAGCCAACCGAAGATGAAGTGGAACAGGCTAGAGTAAGTTTTTTCAGCTTCATAGAGATGTTCTCGAAGATTCCTATTGAGAATGGGTTTCTTACAATTGCGGTTTATTTCATTACAGAATCACATTTTACGCAACAGCATGTTTGGCAATACCATTGAGGAGGTGATGCTATTGCAAAAGGACAAATTTCCATTCCGCAAACTACCCTGGATACAAACCACTCTGTCAGAGCATGTAAGTATAAAACAAGCGTGCTACGTTCGGCTGGGCCAAATCTTATATGCCCTCCACCATGGAACGCATTTGTCAAGTTCTTTGCCCAGTAACTTTTTATAGACAAACAAAAGATAATGGATAAGAAATGCTATTCATTTAACCCAAAACATATAAGAAATGCTCCCTAGGAAGAAATAAAATGGGAGATCGGTTTGCATGGGAGCCATATCAGGTTATGCATGTTTGTTAGAGGTCATGGATACAGTGATTGTGTCGAATTTAAGCAAAATTGAATAAGAATTGCGCGCCCTCTAGAAGCCCAAGAAGTCTAATCCAGAGATTGGCTTTTATGGCAGCTATATCAGGTAATGGACTGATTTAGACCATACTAAGCATCCTTGTTGAAAGCCATACCAAAACCATATGTGCAAAATTTCAGCCAAATCGGATAAGAATTGCGACCTCCAGAAGCTCAAGAGGTCTAATCGGGAGATCGGTCCATATTGCAGCTATATCAGTTTATGGACCGATTTAAACCATACTTAGCATAGTTGTTGGAAGTCATACCCAAACGATATGTGCAAAATTTCTGCCAAAACGGATAAAAATTACGCCCCCTAGAAGCTCAGGAAGTCAAGACCCAATGTCGGTTTAGGTTAGGTTGAAAAGAGGGTGCAGATATTAATCCACCCCATGCCACTATGGACATACACCTAAGCTTGTTGTGCGCTCTAAAAACTTTAAAGTAACCTCGAAAAGGAAAGTCTAAGTTAGGAATTCCGTGCTACTTACAAAGTCCTTGATTATTTTCCATGCCACTTCCCTTAGTTGGTTCATGACCGGTATAGTGTCCCCACCTAAGTGCCGGTATCTGTTAGATGCGAAAGCAGGGCAATGACAAAGGAAATGGTCCAACGTCTCATCACCTTCCCCGCATGCCCTACACATGTTATCACTTGCCGCACCGATTGCTATCACTTGCCGCACATAAGTGAGCTCATAGTCCTATGTTTCTCGTCATGATACCAATAGCTATACTGACCTCCTTCTTACTTCATTTCAGTAAGAGGCTCGTCTTCTAACGATCTGGATTCCCCCATAGGATTTTCGCCGTCCTACCGACCGTTTAGCTGTGCCACAGGGTTGCATGCGCATTCGTCGCCCACTTCCTTAACTCGGACTGCTTTGACTCGAAAGGTCGTGTTAACCAAGTTTAATGATGGCGGAGCTTCAAATCGTCTGCCCTTTCATTCCCCCCTACTCTGTTATGGCCCGACACCCAAACGATGTGGATTTTGCCATCCTCAAAGAAGGCGTCAATCTCCTTATTACACTGCAAGACTGTTCGCGACCTTGCCGTCCTGGTTGTTATTGCCCTTATGGCAATTTTACTGTCCGTAAAGATGTGCACTTTCGAGGTCCTCGCGTTAGCACGACACCAACTCACTGATGCCGTGATCGCCCGGTCCGTATTATAGTCAGGCAGTCGCCTGCAGGTCCGTATTATAGTCAGGCAGTCTTAAACAGATCTCAGTCCCTGGATTCTCAATGTTGAGCCTCAGGCCCACTCTATCTTCAAGCTTTGGTCCATCCGTGAAACAAGATCTTCCAGATGGCAATACTAGGATTCCGTCAATGCAAGACTGTGCCGCTAGCAGTAATGACTCGCACTCGACCTCAAGGTTTATCTTAGGTATCCGATCGGAAACCTCTTCCCTTCCTTCCAGGTTTCCTATCGTCGCCTCGATTATACCGTGAAGGTATGAGCTGCTCCCATCCTCAATCCATTCCTCCATCGCCTTCAGTCTCATAGCCGCAGTGGCTGCCTCACACATAATCTGTATGTCAATGGGCCGGATATCTAGAATAGTTTCCAGTGCCCTAGTGGGCGTGCTCCTCCTCGCTCCATCTATGCCAAGATATCATGTTCTCTGAACCTGTTGTATAGTCCTTATGTCGCACTTTTTCTCCATAACAGTCCACCAAACTACTGAGGCGTAAGTGAGTATTGGTCTAATCACGCTCCTTTAGAGCCAGTGGACTATCCTCGGATTCAGGCCCCATTTCGAGCCTACGACCCGTCTACATAGTGCCCAACATCTGTGAGCCTTCTCAGTACGCTCCTGAATGTGACACTCCCAGTTTAGTTTCCTGTCTAAGATCACACCTAGGTACTTGACCTTGTCAGATATCGAAATCGTCTTATTGAGGAAACGCGGTGCGTCTGTCTCGTAGACAAACAGATTTCGGTCTTTTCTGAGTTAACATTGAGACCCCTGGGTCTAGCCCAGTCGTATGCCATCTGCAGGACTCTTTCGGCCTTTCCGCATAGCTGGATCAGATCCTTACCCCTTAGAAGTATTATAACATCGTCTGCGTTGCAGATGTGTTCAAATCTCTTCTCGTAATAGATATAGTGGTAACCCATAGGAGTGGCGATAAAATGCTCCCCTGTGGCGTGTCCTGTGCCACTTTCTCCCTTACATTTATGGGATTCACAATGTATTCACCTGTTCCTTAGCATATGGTTTATCCAGTCTCTAAGGACCGTGTCCACCCGGCACTAGTCTATGGATTGGATCAGTATGTCGGTCCGTACATTGTTAAAAGCCCCCTCAATGTCAAGGCATACCGCCAGTGTGTACGTTTTGGCATGGGAGGATTCATCTATTTTATGCACAACCTCGTGCAGGGCAGTCTCCACTAACCTTTCCTTGACATAGGACGTAAGGCTTATAGGCCTGAGGGCCTTTGGGCAGTCTCCACCGACCTTCCCTTGACAAAGGACGTAAGGCTTACAGGCCTTTGGGCAGTCTACACCGACCTTCCCTTGACATAGGACGTAAGGCTTATAGGCCTGTAGGCCTTTGGTTTCGTATAAATTGCCTTGCCGGGCTTGGGTATAAATACCACCCTTTCCTCCTGCCAGGCTTTCGGAGTATTTGCAAGTCCCAGGCACACTTTGAAAATATTGGCCATGTGGGGCGCCCTATAGTCTGCCTCTTTATGTGGTAACGCTGGAAATATTCCATCAGGTTCGGGTGACTTAAATGGTTTGAAGCTCCTCAAGGATTCTTTCACCAAAAATTCCGTAATTATACACCTTCGATCAACATCATTATTCTAATATTCAGGTGTCTCCGTGAGTTCCATCGTATCCTGCGGAAAATAGGTTTTCATTAAAAGCCTCAACATGTCCTCCGTTGTCTCTGCTCTCACTCCCATGTCGTCTACTAAAGTTTCAGTTTGGACATGGGTTTTTGAGAAAAACTTTTTATCTTGGCGACGTCGTTAACGCTATCGACCTGTTCGCAGAAAAGCTTCCAGGAGGCACGTTTTGCCGCTATGGTTATCTTATTGTATTACTTGAGCCGTGTGTAGTACACATTCCAATATACTTCCGCTTTTTTAAGACGTGCTCTGTTAAAAAGTCTACGGACCTCTTTCGCAATCATCCAGGTCATTCAGGGTTTTTCTTGGGCAGCTTGCGATCAAAGCACGTTTACATTTGTCATTAAGTCCGGATTATGGCCTACGTCAGCTGATTTTATAATAGAACAAGTAAAAGCGTGCTAAGTTCGGCCGACCGAATCTTATATACCATCCACCATGGATCAAATTTGTCGAGACCGATTCAGACCATATTTGACACGTATGTTGAAGGAATGAGAGAAACCGTCGTACAAAATTTCAGCCAAATCGGATAATAATTGGGCCCTCTAGAGCCTCAAGAAGTCAAGATTCCAGATATGTATATATGACAGCTATAAGAGGTTATGGACCGATTTGAACCATACGTAGTACAGTTGTTGGAAGTCATAACAAAATATGTCATGCCAAATCGGATAGAAATTACGCCCTCTAGAGGCTCAAGAAGTAAAATAGGGAGATCGGTTTATATGGGAGCTGTATCAGGCTATAGACCGATTCGGACCGCATATGACACGTACGTTGGAGATTATGGGAGAAGCCGTTGTTCAACATTTCAGTAAAATTGGATAATAATTACGCATTCTAGAGGCTCAAGAAGTCAAGATCCCAGATCGGTTTATATGACAAACCATAACCATAAACCATACTTTTGCACAATTGTTGGAAGTCATAACAAAATACGTCATGCTAAATTTCAGCCAAATCGGATAGTAATTGCGCCCTCTAGAGGCTCAAGAAGTCAAGACCGCAGATTGGTTTATATGACAGCTATATCAGGTTATGAACCGATGTCCACCATACTTAGCACAGTTGTTGGAAGTCATACCGAAACACGTCATGCCAAATTTCAACCAAATCGGATAGTAATTGCGTCCTCTAGAAGCTCAAGAAGTCAAGATCCAAGATTGGTTTATATGGCAGCTATATCAAAACATGGACTGATATAGCCCATTTACAATCCCAACTGACCTACATTATTAAGAAGTATTTGTGCAAAATTTCAAGCGACTAGCTATACTCCTTCGAAAGTTAGCGTGCTTTCGACAGACAGACGAACGGTCGGACATGGCTAGATCGGCATAAAATGCCATGTCGATCAAGAATATATATACTTACGGGGTCTTAGACAAATATTTCGAGGGTGTACAAACAGAATGACGAAATTATTAGGTTACCCAAAAAGTAATTGCGGATTTTTTAAAAGAAAGTAAATGCATTTTTAATAAAACTTAGAATGAACTTTAATCAAATATACTTTTTTACACTTTTTTCTAAAGCAAGCCAAAAGTAACAGCTGACAACTGACAGAAGAAAGAATGCAATTACAGAGTCACAAGCCGTTGAAAAAAATTGTCAACGCCGACTATATGAAAAATCCGCAATTACTTTTTGGGCAACCCAATAGTATACCCCATCCTATGGTGGAGGGTATAAAAACAAATGTTTGAGCCATTAAACAGGTTTTAATGAGTAGTGTAAACGTACTTTTATGGTACATATTAGGTCTTTTCGCTTACTTTTCCAATAAGAAAGTGCCAGTAAAAATGTGCAAGAGAGTAAGAACAACCCTTACTCTCTTTCGTTATATATTAGAATTAAAACAGCTGTCCGATGCTGCAAATTGCTTCTGGGAAAAAAATCTCCAGTAGAAATTTGCAAGCTCTCAATTACCAAACTCCGAAAATTTGTATCGCTCCCTTCTGCTGGCAAATTAAGTACGCGAACGACTTCCAGTAACAATTTGTATAAATTTGCACAAAATTTTTGAGTACACAAACACAATAATTGAGTGATAATATGTTGATAAACTAATCATCTTTTCTTTGTTTCAGGTCCTTTTGCTTAATGGCAAACAAACGGAAGGTATATTCCGAGTATCGGCCGATGTTGATGAAGTCAATTGTTTGAAAAATCGCTTAGATCGGTGGGAAGTTCCTGATTATAAAAATACTATGGGTAAGAAGGTTTTGTTTCTAGTTTTCCTTTGTATTTTTTTTTTTTAATTTTTTTCCCTTTTGCCTTGCAGTTGATGCTCATGCCCCTGCTAGTCTTTTGAAATTGTGGTATCGTGAATTATACGACCCCCTAATACCGGATGAATTGTATGATGAATGTGTAAATACTGAGGATCCAGATAAAGCCAAAGCTATAGTTGATAGATTACCAGAGTTAAATAAATTGGTAAGTTATGATAATGAACATATTTCAGCTTCGGGATCTAAATATGATTGTTTGACCTATAAAGTTATATGGTTTGAGGTCTTTTCAATACTCAGTATCTCCACACCTGATAACTTTTGTAAATTGCAAATTTTGCCCATGAACATTCCACTAAGGAACAGGGGCAAACTTCTCACATATCAATGAGTAAAGTCCGATTCAAGTTTTAAGCTCAATGATAAGGGGCCTCCTTTTTTTAGCCGAGTCCGAACGGCGTGCCGCAATGCGACACCTCTTTAGAGAGAAGTTTTACATGGCATAGTACGTCACAAATGTTGCCAGCATTAGGAGGGGAAAACCACCGTTGAACATTTTTTCTGATGGTCTCGCCAGGATTCGAACCCATGCGTTCAGCGTCATAGGCGGACATGCTAACCTCTGCGCTACGGTGGCCTCCAACTTTTGTTCTAAGTAGAATATTCATGGTAATAGAATTTGGGATAAATTGTATCCCAAATTCTATTGCCTCACTCGGAGTTTTTCGTATTTTAAGAAGTAATGCAGTACGTATTCCCTAATCACTTGTATCTGTGGGTATGGAACAATTTCTACAGAAGCCACGAGTATGTTGAGGAAACAACAGGCAATCTGCTAGCTGTCAGCAAAATCAAATTCGCCATTGAACATTCCAGTAAGGCCGCAGTGCGACACCTCTTTAAGGAGAAGTTTTAACATGGCTGCCATACTATTTTTAAACCCAACACCATAGGATGGGGGTATACTAACCTAGTCATTCCGTTTATATTACCTCAAAATATTCATCTAAGACCCCATAAAGTGTGTATATTCTTGATCGTCTGTACATTTTGAGTCGATCTAACCATGTCCGTCCGTCCGTCCCTCCCTCTGTCCATCTGTCTGTCGATATCACGATAGCGATCGAACGCATAAAGCTAGCCACTTGAAATTTTGTATAGATGCATCTTATTGGTGTAGGATTGCAAATGGGCCATATCGGTTCAGATTTGGATATAGCTCCCATATAAACCGATCTCCCGATTTGTCATATTTAGCCCCTAGAAGCCGCAATTGTTTTCAGATTGGGCTGAAATTTTGAATGTGGTGTTCTGTTACGAACATATCAACAACGGCGCCAATTACAAATGAAATCGGCGTATAACCTGATATAGCTCCCATATAACCTGATCTCCCGATTTGACTTCTTGAGCCCCTGGAAGCCGTTAAAATCGATTTGGTTAAAACTTTGCATGTAGTATTCGATTACGACTTCTGATAACTGTGCCAAGTAGGGTTGAAATCGATCAATAACCTGATACAGCTGCCATACAAACCGATCTCTCGATTTGGCTTCTCGAACCCTTACAAACCTCAATTTTTTACCTATTTGGCTGAAATTTACCATTAAGTGTTGTTATGACTTCTAAAAACTGTGCCAAGTACGATTGAAATCGATCTATAACCTGATATAGCTCCCATATAATCCGATTTGACATCTTGAACCCTTGGAAGGCGCAATTTTTTTGTCCGATTTGGCTAGAATATTGCATGCAGTGTTCGGTTACGACTTTTGACAGCTGTGCCAAGTATGGTTCAAATCTGTATATAACCTGATATAGCTCCCATATAAACCGATCTCTCGATTTCACGTCAGGACCTTCCGGAAGCCACAATTTTTGTCCGATTTGCCTAAAATATTGAACGTGTTGTCTGTTACGACTGTATCAAGTACGGTCCAAATCGGTCTATAACCTGATATAGCTCCCATATAAACCGATCTCCCGATTTGTCTTCTTGAGTCCCTACAAGCCGCAATTTTTACCTATTTGACTGAAATGTAGCATGTAATTGTTGTTGTAGCAGTGTGTTGTACATTGAGGCGGCAGCCCTTGCCGATGAAGGAATCCATCGGGTCAATCCGGTACGTACAACCGGCTGCCATGGGATTGTAGCATGTAGTGCTCTGTTATGACTTCCAAAAACTGTACCAAGTATGATCCTAATCAGACTATAACCCGATATAGCTCCCATATAAACCGATTTCCCGATTTGACTTCTTGAGTCCCTACAAGCCGCAAGTTTTGTCCGATTTAGCGGAAATTTGTCATGCCGTATTCTATTACGACTTCCAACAACTGTGTCAAGTACAGTCCAAATCGAGCTGTAACCTGTTATAGATCCTATATAAACCGATCTCCCGATTTGACTTCGTGAGTCCTTACAAGCCGAAATTTTTGTCCGATTTGGCTAAATTTTACACGTGGTGTTCTGTTACGACTTCCAACAACTGTGCCAAGTACAGTCCATATCCGTATTTAACCTGATTTAGCTCTCAAATAAACCGATCTCTCTATTTTCCTTGTTCGGTTCCTAGAAGCTTTAAATTTTGCTGGTTTAGTAGAATTTGGTACGAAGATTTGCTGTTGAAGCAGTGCGTTGTGTTCTATCTTTCGTCTGCTTGATTCTGTCGAGTGTCCAGATCCAGGAACTCTGCGACTATGATGGGGTGCGTCCAAAGGGATCTGGGTCTGAGTCGAGTGGGTCTGGCTGGGCAGTTAAACAGGTGACGTGTGGTACCTGGTCACAATCGGGACATACATCCTGCAAGTTGACATCAATCCTTGCTCTTTAGGAGTTAAGGCGGCTGCATCTGCCGAAACGTAATTGAGCTAGAACTACTCTCGTTTGCCGGGGGAGGTTAATTTCTTCAGGTGCAATGGGAGGCAGTCGTTCTCCAAGGATTACATTCACCCGGTAGCTATTCGCAACTTCGGCTACCGTGTCCGCATGAATGTTGTCCAGAACCGCTTGATATTCCTCTTGATCTAGAGGTTCTCTCTTGTAGCGCTGAACCTCACGCTCTAGATCATATATATCTACCTTAAGGCTTCTGGGCGGTGGATATCTATCCACAAGATGATGATTTGGATGGTCTCTGCGATAACAGCCCAAAAAGTATTGTTTAGACAGCATGTAGTTATGTCATCGCACTGGTAGGATCTTTGTCTCTTGATGAGGTGGTCCACATAAGAACTGAGGAGACAGCCCGTCGCAGTTCCGAGGGCGGCATTCTGACAGATCTGAATATTATTCCACTGCGTGTCACAAAGCTGACGAGACCACACTGGCGCTGCATAACTTATTACAGACCGGTTGTTGTTGTTGTAGCAGTTTATTGTGTTCTATCTTTCGTCTGCTTGATTCTGTTGAGTGTCAAGACCCAGGAACTCTGCGACTAAGATGGGGTGCGTCCACAGGGATCTGGGTCTGAGTCGAGTGGGTCTGGCCGGGCAGTTAAACAGGTGACGTGTATCGTGCGGTCCCTGGTTACAATCGGGACATACATCTTGCATGTCGGCATCAATTCTAGCTCTGTGGGAATTGAGGCGGCTGCATCTGCCGGAACGTAATTGAGCCAGAACTACTCTGGTTTGCCGGGAGAGGTCGAATTCTCGGGTGCAATGGGTGGCGGACGTTCTCCAAGGACTACATTGACCCGGTAGCCAATTACCGCATCTGCTAACGTGTCTGCATGAATGTTTTTCAGACCCGCTTGATCTAGAGGTTCTCTCTTGCAGCGCTGAACCTCACACTCTAGATGGTGTAGATCTACCTTAAGTCTTCTGGGCGGTGGGTATCTATCCACAAGATGATGATTTGGATGGTTTCTGCGATAACAGCCCAAAAGGTATTGCTTAGACAACACAGCACGTCGCAGTTCAGAGGGCGGCATTTTGACAGATCTGAATATTATTACACTGCGTGTCACAAAGATGACGAGACCACACTGGCGCTGCATAACTTACCACAGACCGGCCAATTGCTTTGTACGTGGTCAACAAGGTTTCTTTATCTGCACCCCAAGTGCTGCCAGCAAGTGACTTGAGGACCTTGTTTCTACTTTTGACTTTATTGCAGATTGCTGTGGCATGTGAGGAGAATGTGTAAATGTGACGCCAAGTATTTTGGGACACTTGATGGTCGGAATCATTTCTCCATCGACCATCACAGTCAGCTCAGTATTCACCTCACGCGTATTTGTAGTGAACAATGTGACTGAAGATTTGGTAGCAGTTATCTTCAGATTTCTTGCAGCGAAATAAGAGGCAAGTTCGCTGAGGTAGACGTTTAACCTATCGCAGATGTCAACAATGGGTGGGGGCCTGATAGTATTGGGTTGCCCAAAAAGTAAGTAATTGCGGATTTTTCATATAGTCGGCGTTGACAAATTTTTTCACAGCTTGTGAGTCTGTAATTGCATTCTTTCTTCTGTCAGTTATCAGCTGTTACTTTTAGCTTGCTTTAGAAAAAAAAGTGTAAAAAAAGTATATTTTATTAAAGTTCATTCAAGTTTTATTAAAAATGCATTTACTTTATTTTAAAAAATCCGCAATTACTTTTTGGGCAACCCAATACAAACGTCCGCATATGATACGATCTCTATGCCGTCTGAAGGGGGTGGAATGGTGGATAGGTAGAGGTTAAACAGTGGGGGAACTCCCTGTTTCACTCTGCGGTGCTTCGACTTCTTATCCCTAAATTCCACAAATAACTGGTGATCACACAGATAATTCGCGACCCAGCGTTTCAGACCTGGCTGGAGGGACGTGTTGGCGATGTCCTCGAATAATTTGGCATGGCTGACCGTGTCGAATGCCTTCGATAGGTCCAGTGCCACGAGGACCGTCCTGGGCTGATTGAAGCCACGGCAAATGTGTGCGGTGATGTCGTGCAAAGCAGTTGTTGTATTATGCAGTCTTCGAAATCCATGTTGATGCTCTGTGAATGGAAATTCTCCTAAGACGCTCGGGAGGAGTAATGCCTCAGGCGTCTTTGCTACTGGTGAGAGAAAGGAGATCGGTCTGTACGACTCCCCCAAACTCGGGTCCTTTCCAGGCTTCAGCAGCGGGATCACTCTGCCCATTTTCCAGACATCGGGAACTATAAGAGTGTTTTAAAGACAGGTTGAGGACAGTAGTAAGGTACTCAACTCCAGGTAAATCCAGATTCTTCAACATCAATGTAGAGATTCCGTGGGGGCCCAACGCCTTGAATGATTTGGCGCCACCGTTGACATTCGTAACTTCGCCCACGGTAAATTGTGATGACAGTCCATCGGCTCGGAGACCACGAATACGGCGAATGGCTTTCCTCCTTACCCTGTCACTCTCAGGATGCACAATAAATTGACGGTTAAACAATCGGGCGCATTTCTTCGGATCAGTCACGGTTTCTTTGCCAAAAGTGACTGAGGTCCTGTCATTTCGTCTATCGGGGTTCGAGAGTGACTTAACAGTAGACCACAGCTTGCCTAAAACGGTGCCTAAGTTATTGGGTTGCCCAAAAAGTAATTGCGGATTTTTCATATAGTCGGCGTCGACAAATTTTTTCACAGCTTGTGATTCTGTAATTGCATTCTTTCTTCTGTTAGTTATCAGCTGTTACTTTTAGCTTGCTTTAGAAAAAAAGGTGTAAAAAAAGTATATTTGATTAAAGTTCATTTTAAGTTTTATTAAAAATGCATTTACTTTCTTTTAAAAAATCCGCAATTACTTTTTGGGCAACCCATACATTGCTCCAAGTGTTCCAGCCACAAATTTCGCTTATGTTTGTTGACTTTTTCCAGATTCAGCTCACTGGGTCCAACCACGAATCCCATCCCATCACTCTCGTCTGCGAGTACCACTGCTTGCGCCGGGAAATTGGGCCGCACTTGGGGTATTTGACCGGCTGGTATGAAGCGAGCGGCTGCTGCGTTAATGATGTCTCGGAATTTTCTCTCGGTCACTAGCACATCAGAGGGGGGCGATTGGTGTACTCTCTGAAGCCAGCCCAATCGGCCTTCTTCTGATTAATAAACGTCCGGCGCTCAGAGGTTATGAAGTCGGGTGGTCGGTCGATGGTGAGAATTATGGGGAGTTGGTTTGACCCCAAAGAGATGACGGCTTGCCAGGATACGTCACTCAGGAGATCAAGGGATGCAATTGAGATGTCTGGCTAGCTGTTGCACCTCTTCGTAATCCTAGGGGCATCCTCATTCACCGTACAAAACGTGGAGCTTTCAATCTGCTCTGCCAAAGCTATGCCAAGCTGGTCGTTACCTAGGGGAGAATGCCATGAAGTGAGATGCGCATTAAAGTCCCCTAAAACCAGACGATTATGGCCAGATAGCAACCCACTTATGTCGGAGTTGTAAGCCTGGCCATTAATCGGGACACAGCTACCAACCGGCGGTATGTACACGTTGTATAGCTCTATCTCGGCTGTACCGGACCTGACTGCTATCCCCATGCACTCCATGTAGGGGTCACTGGCGCCATGCGCAGGCGAGATGGGTCTATATTGCACGGAATGGTGTATCACAAAGACCAACCCCCCACCTCCATTCCTTGAGCGATCCTTACGTGGCACATTGTAACCGTGACAACTGTGCAAGCTGCAGGTGTTGGTCAGCTCTGTCTCCTGGACCTCATCGATCTTGCCACGGAGTCCGTTGCAGTTTAACTGCAGAAACGATACTCTTACCGGCACTGGCCTGGCAATATTTGAGCTGGGATGCTACCGTTGCGTAAATTGCCGTGCAGGAGAGTTCGGGGGGGAGGTCACATAGTCCGACGACGAGGACGCTTTTGACCCACTGCTGGCTATGTTCGCACAGTACTTGCGACATAACCAGTATGAGTATACTCCGTAGTGAAGTGAGGCTAGAGCAAGATCGGAAATGTACTCACTCCATGCACCGGTTACACCCCACCGACCGATGATGGAGGCGGTTCTTGCAAACCAAACAGAACCAGGGTCCGGGGTTCTTTTCAATCCCGGCACGGACCAGAAGCGTGCGGAGAAGGCTCTCCGGGATGTGCCTCTCCCATAACGAAAAAAGACGAACACGTACACTGAGGCGGCAGCGCTTGCCGATGAGGATTCCACCGGGTCAATCCGGTGCGTACAACCGGCTCCATCACTGCTGGTGATGCATTCATGTAAAATATGGTCTCGATGAAAAGAGTAAGCTGAGTTAGGTCTCAGACTATCTTGCACCGAGACCTGTTCTATTGGGTTGCCCAAAAAGTAATTGCGGATTTTTCATATAGTCGGCGTTGACAAATTTTTTCACAGCTTGTGACTCTGTAATTGCATTCTTTCTTCTGTCAGTTATCAGCTGTTACTTTTATCTTGCTTTAGAAAAAAAGTGTAAAAAATGTATATTTGATTAAAGTTCATTCTGAGTTTTATTAAAAATGCATTTACTTTCTTTTAAAAAACCCGCAATTACTTTTTGGGCAACCCAATAGATAGAATCTTCAGTATTCGCATCCCCGAAAGAGGTAATTAGGAGGCGGATGCTATGTTCGAGGACGATGAGACATCAGTTTTCAATGATATAAACCCCATACAAAACCATTCTCCCGGTTTGATTTCTTGATGGCAAAATTTTTTCATTTGGACTGTTGTTCTTAGTTTATGGTTCGTATGGAAAAACCTTGTCCCGTAGGCCTTGTTAAAGCCAATTTAAAATTTTTACTTTTCAAACTTTATGCCTGTATACTCTTCTCTGTATGCCTATATCTCTTCATTTTGTTATCTCTTTTCAGGTCTTAACCTATTTAATACATTTCCTGCAACAATTTTCCCATCCCGATGTGGTGAGTGCCACCAAAATGGATTCATCGAATTTGGCCATGGTTTTTGCGCCAAACTGTTTGCGTTGCACCTCGGATGATCCAAAGGTGATATTGGAAAATGCCCGCAAGGAGATGTCATTTATGCGCACATTAATCCAACACATGGATACAACACATGTGGCCAATTTAGTGTAAATAGAGTTACAAATTTTTAAATTTAAAAAACAAACAAAAATAACCGGGAATGAACGATTTTCCACAATCGAATGAACGAAGATGAAAAGCTAAAATTAAAAAACCAAAGTATTTAGAAACAACAAAAATAAAAAAAAAATCACACAAACACTCTCAGAAACGCCACTACAAACAATACAACACAAAAATACTCAAAAACAAAAATTAAAAGTTCTAAATAATAAATAAAAATAAAATAATGGCAGAACTTATAAGCAAATCAATAAAATCAAATACCCACACACATACACACACACACACAAAAGGAACAATTAAAAAAAAGATATTCAAAACATACACAAACACACACACACACTCAAACACTCACTTAAACACTAGACAACAATTTATTGCCCAAAGAATGTTGAAAATTTTTATCGTTTAGAAAATATTCCAAAAAATTTAAGATATTAACTTTTTTTTTTGTATGTAACCAATTTGGATATTCAAAATAGAGACGCTGCACCTGTCCCTTGAGACTGGAATGAAGAAGAAATGAATGAACGAATGATTGATTGATGATTGTCATAGTTTAAGAAAAGTTAGTGAATGGCACATGATGTATACTACGTTAGAGCTATGGAAAACAGATCGGATGGTTAACAGAGTAAGGCAATGTAGACTATTAACAAAAAATTTATACAATATCTAAGATACTACTTTATTTTATATAATTAGACAAGATGTTCATATATATAATCAAATAGGATTTATAACTTTTTCTACTATGTATTTTTCTTTGTGTTTCGTATGATGAGATCATGTAATCATGACCCTTTCGCAGAATGACCATACCATTTGTATGCCCCTACCAGAAATACTTCTTCACTCAAAGAATTTTTTTTTTTTTTTGGAAAAAAACAAAAAATATTTGCTGTGCTAACAGTTTATCGTTTCTGAAAAAAGGCAAAACTGCCCTATATGTTATTTAACCAAACTTCTGTTTCCAATTTAAACAGAGAAAAAAACTGCAGCTGTTTTCTGTCGACTGGCGAAAACGTATTGTGGTTAAGTTAAGATTGATTAGGTAGCCACCATCAAGGTGTCTTCACTCACAGGTCATTTTGGCCCATTGTGATACCCTTATGCGGAGAAGTGAGATGAGAAAGTAAAAATGTGTCCTCGATATGAACTAGGTTAGGCTGAAATGAGTGTGTGGATATTTAACTGTTGTTGTTGTAGCAGTTTATTGTGTTCTATCTTTCGTCTGCTTGATTCTGTTGAGTGTCAAGACCCAGGAACTCTGCGACTAAGATGGAGTGCGTCCACATGGATCTGGGTCTGAGTGGAGTGGGTCTGGCCGGGCAGTTAATAAACAGGTGACGTGTATCATGCGGTTCCTGGTTACAATCGGGACATACATCTTGCACGTCGGCATCAATCCTAGCTCTGTGGGAATTGAGGCGGCTGCATCTGCCGGAATGTAATTGAGCCAGAACTATTCTGGTTTGCCGGGAGAGGTCGATTTCTTCGGGTGCAATGGGGGACGGACGTTCTCCAAGGACTACATTCACCCGGTAGCCAATTTCCGCATCTGCTACCGTGTCTGCATGAAGGTTGTTTAGACCCAATTGATATGCCGCTTCATCTAGAGGTTCTCTCTTGTAGCGCTGAACCTCACGCTCTAGATCATGTAGATCTATCTTAAGGCTTCTGGACGGTGGATTGATGACATCTGCGATTGGTTGAACGTTTACTCAACGAGCTTGCCTCATATTTCGCTGCAAGAAATCTGAAGATATCCGCCACCAAATCTTCAGCCACATTGTTCACTACAAATACGCGTGAGGTGAATACTGAGCTGATTGTGATGGTCGATGGAGAAATGATTCCGACCATCAAGTGTCCCAAAATACTTGGCGTCACATTTGACAGCTCTTACACATTCTCCCCACATGCCACAGTAATCTGCGATAAAGTCAAAAGTAGAAACAAGGTCCTCAAGTCACTTGCTGGCAGCACTTGGGGTGCAGACAAAGAAACCTTGTCGAGCACATACAAAGCAATTGGCCGGTCTGTGGTAAGTTATGCAGCGCCAGTGTGGTCTCGTCAACTTTGTGACACGCAGTGGAATAATATTCAGATCTGTCAAAATGACGCCCTCCGAACTACGACGGGCTATCTGCTCAGATATTTATCCGTCCCATGCCACTGTAGACATACAACTAAGTCTGTAGTTGATTTGCTGTTCCCTATAATGTTCTAATAAGCAACCTCGAAAAAAATCCAATTCAGGAATTTCGTGCTACTAACAAACCTCCCTAATCGTTCTCCATTTTACTCCTCTAAGTCGGTTGAAGACTGGTATTGTGTACCCACCTAGGTTAGGTTGAAAGGAGGGTGCAGATATTAATCCCCCCCATGCCACTATGGACATATGCCTAAGTCAGTAATCGGCTTCTTGTGAGCTCTAAATACTAAAAAGTAACCTCCAAAAAGAAAATCTAAGTTAGGAATTCCATGCTACTTACAAAATCCTTAATTGTTTTCCATGTCACACCCTTAAGTTGGTTCATGTCTGGTATAGTGTCTCACCCAAAGTGCTGGTATCTGTTAGACGCGAAATCCGGACAATGACATAGGAAATGCTCAAACGTCTCATCATTTTCCCCGCATGCCCTACACATGCTATCACTTGCCGCGCAGATATTACATAAGTGAGCTCGTAGTCCTATAAGTCCTGTTATGATACCGTAAGCTTTACTGACCTCCTGTTTGCCTCCTTTCAGTAATAGCCCCGTGTTCTCACAATCCGGATCTTTCCATAGGATTTTCGCCGTCCTACCGACCGTTTCGCTCTTCCACAATGTTGCATGCGCATTCGTCGATCACTCTCTTAACTCGAATTGCGTCGACCCGAGAGGCTTCGGGTTAACCAAGTTTGTTGACGGCAGTCCTCTGGCCTCCACTGCAAAATCGTCTGCCCTTTCATTTCCCCTTACTCCGTTATGGCCCGGCGCCCAAACGATGCGGATTTTGCCATCCTCAGAGAAGGCGTTATTCTCCTTCTTACACTGCAAGACTGTTCGTGACCCTGCCGTCCTGGTTGTTATGACCCTTATGGCAATTTTACTGTCGGTAAAGATGTTCGCCTCACGCATTCCGTGATCGTCCGAATCTCTGCCTGCAGGACCGTATTATGGTCAGGCAGTCTAAAACAGAACTCAGCCCCTGAGCTCTCAATGTAGACCCCGAATCCCTCTCTGTCCTCTAGCCGATGGCAGTAGTGACTCGCACTCGACTTCAGGTGTCGTCTCAGGTATCCGACCCGAAACCTCTTCCATTCCTTCCAGGTTTCCTATTTTACCAGAGTTCCGTCAATCCAAGACTGTGCCGATGGCAGTAATGACTCGCACTCGATTTCAGGTGTCGTCTCAGGTATCCGACCCGAAACCTCTTCCATTCCTTCCAGGTTTCCTATTTTACCAGAGTTCGGTCAATCCAAGACTGCGACGCTGGCAGTAATGACTCGCACTCGATTTCAGGTGTCGTCTCAGGTATCCGATCCGAAACCTCTGCCATTCCTTCCAGGTTTCCTATTGGCACCACGATTATACGGTGTTCGCCCATCCATCCATTTTCCCATCGCTTTAAGTCTCATTGCCGCAGTGGCTGCCTCACACTTAATCTGTATGTCTATGGTCGGATATCTGGAATAGTATCCAGAGCCCGAATGGGCGTGTTTCTCACCGCCATCCTGGTCCTTCTACATAGCGCCCAACATCTGTGAGACTTCTCGATTCACTCCTTAAAGTGACACTTCCAGTGAAGTTTCCTATCCAAAGTCACTCCTAGATTAGTCTTAAAGATGAGAGAGAAAAAAAAAAGAGAAGAAAAGGAGCAAGCGGTCGATGTTCATTGGAGGAACATTGGGCACACCCAGGGGAAGTGCTCTGGTCAATATCTGGGGGAGGAGCTCTGGTCCATACCCAGGAAAAGAACAGTGTTTCACACCCAGTGGAGGAGCTCTAGTCCACACCCAGGAGAAGAACAGTGTTTCACACCCAGGAGAGGAGCGCTCTTCCACACCCAGGAGAGAAGCACTGGTCGTCCACATCTGGGAGAGGAGCGATGCTTTACACCCAGGGGAGGAGCTCTGGGCCACACTCGGGGGAGGTGCACTGGCCCACATCCAGGGGAGGAACACTGCTTTACACCCAGAGGAGGAGCTACGTTGCCCACCCGGGGGAGGAGCACTGGTCCATACCCAAGGAAGGTGTTCTGGTCCTCAGGGAAGGAGCACCGGTCCATACCCAGGATAGGAGCGTTGTTCCAAACCCAGGAGAGAAGCCCCGGTCGTCCACACCCTGGAGAGAAACACTGGTCGTTCACACCCAAGGGAGGAGCTCTGGTATATACCCGGGAGAGAAGCGCTGTTTTACACCCAGGGGAGGAGCTCTGATCCACACCTGAGGGAGGAGCACTGCTCCATACCCAGGGGAGGAGCGCTTTTTCACACCCAGGGGAAAATCAGTGGTCGTCCACAGTCAGGGGAGAAGCACTGGTCCACAACCAGGGGTGGAACGCTGTTCCACACCCAGGAGAGAAGCAATGGTCGTCCACACCAAGAGGAAGAGAATAGTTCCACAGCCAGGAGGGAAACACTTGTCCGCACCCATCGGAGGAGTTCTGCTTCACACCCAGTGAAGGAGAAGCACTAGTCCACACCCAGGAGAGGAGCACTGGTCGTCCACACCCAGGGGAGGAGCACTGGTCGTCCACACCCAGGAGAGATGCACTGGTCTTCAACACACTCAAGGAAGGTGTTCTGGTCCACATCCAGGCGAGGAGTACTAGTCAATACCCAGGGGAGGAGCCCTGGTCGACACCCTACGAGGAGCACTTGTCGTCCACAACCAGGAGAGGAACACTAGTCCGTACCCAGGGGGAGGAGCACTAGTCCACACCAAGGGGAGAGCTCTGATCCAAACCCGGGAAGGAGCACTGGTCTACATACGGGGGAGGAGCGCTGGTTCACACCCAGTGGAGGAGCAAGAGTTTACATTCAGGGAAGGAGCACTGCTTTACACCCATGGGAGAAACTCTGGTGCACACCAAGGGGAGGAGCTCTAGTCCACACCCAGGAGAGAAGCACTGTTCCATATCCTCGTAAATGTCTACTTTGCCCGTTACTCTTTTTCGAAAGCAAACGGTTCGTCTGTTTATGGTCGACGGTAGCTTATTCTGGCAATCCAGCATCCATGATTCGCCTTAATCCACCGTCGGCGGATCTGTGCACCTGCAGACCCAGTCATGTGCAACGCAAGTCTTGTATCGTTTCCTTATCAAAACAGCTCCTGCAGGATTCATCATTATTATCTTATCACAAAGACCCCGTTTGTGACTACTGTCATAGGTTTCAAACACCTCTTGTCGAAAACAAACAGGTTGTCCAACATTTTCTGATTTGCAGAATCCCAATTCTGCAAATCATGCGATGAGTAGCTACCGGGTGAATGTTGTCCTAGGATAGATGTAGTGTTTCATGTGGTGCCAGGTAACCATCGGGACACATCTAAATCTGTAATTGAGGCGGCTTCATCTGCCGGATCGTAATTGAGCCAGAACTACTCTGGTTTGCCGGGGGATGTCAATTTCTTCAGATGCAATGGGAGGCGGTCGTTCTCCAAGGACCACATTCACCCGGTAGCTATTCACCGCATCTGATATACCGCTTGATATAGAGGTTCTCTCTTGCAGCGCTGAACCTCATGCTCTAGATCATGTAGATCTACCTTAAGGCTTGTGGGCGGTGGATATCTATTCACAAGATGATGATTTATATGGTCTCTGCGATAACTGCCCGAAAGGTATTGCTTAGACAGCATGTGGTTACGTCTTCGCGTGGGTAGGATCTTTGTCTCCTGATATAGGTGGGCTATATGAGAACTGAAAATACAGCCCGCCGCAGTTCGAAGTGCGGCATTCTGACAGATCTGAATATTATTCCACTACGTGTCACAGAATTGACGAGACCACACTAGCACTGCGTAACTCACCGCAGGCCGGTCATTAGCTTTTTACTTGGTCAACAAGGTTCTATGTCAGCACCCCAAGTGCTGCCAGCAAGTGACTTGAGGACCTTGTTTCTACTTTTGACCTTATCGCCTTATAGATGTTCCTCCAGTTCTCTGGTACCCTTGTGGTTATCGCCTTCTGGAAATCTTTCATAAGTCAACCCGTTTGATAAACCACCATGGTGATCTTTTTTTGCTTATTTGGTTTAATTCTAGGACATGCTTCACCATCATATCAATGTCCTTACCAGTTTTCATATCCTTTTTTAAGTTTACAAGGAATAGCACTGCAAAAAATATGCCAACACCTAAGTCGATATTGCTCAGATTTGGATCATTGCCTACATGAAAATTAACCATCTCATACAAATCTTTTAGACATCTAAGAAATTCCTTACCAAATGTTTTTTTTATACCCTACACCACCACTGTGGTACTGGTATTATAATTTTGTACATTTGTTTGCAACGCTAACAAGGAGGAGAGCTAAACCCATGCTAAGTATACCGATGGGCTTAGAATCACTTGCTGATTCGCTTTAGCTATGCCCGTCTCTCCGTCTGTCACAAGAATACCTGATTTGTGATCAAGGTACAGATCGCATTTATTATCCGATTATCTGGAAATTATGCACATGTCACTACTTTGGCCCAAGGACGAACGCTAGTGATTTTGAACAAAATCGGTTCAGATTTAGATATAGCTCCCATATATATCTTTCATCCGATATGGAGTTTTAAGGCTGTAGAAGCCACAATTTTGAGCCGATCTTTACAAAATTTAGCAAGAGGTATTTTATTTGATGTTTTCATATGTGTAAAAAATTTCGTCAAAATCGTTTCAGATTTAGACGTAGCTCCCATATATATCTTTCATCCGATATGTAGTTTTAAGGCTGTAGAAACCACAATTTTGGCCCGATCTTGACAACATTTAGTGTGATGTGTTCTAATTGACGTCTTCATTTATGTGTAAAATTTCGCCACAATCTGTTCAGATTTAGATATAGCTCTCATATATATCTTTCATCCGATATGGCCTTTTAAGGCTGCAGAGCCCACAATTTTGGTCCGTTCTTTACAAAATTTAGCAAGAGTTATTTTATTTGACGCCTTCATATGTGTGTAAGATTTTGTCAAAATCGGTTCAGATTTAGATATTGTTCCCATATATGTCTTTCATCCGATATGGCCTTTTAAGGCTGTAGAAGCAACAATTTCGGTCCGAACCTCACAAAATTTAGCAAGAGGTCTTTTATTTGACGTCTTCATATGTGTGTAAAATTTCGTCAAAATCGGTTCAGATGTGGACATAGCTCCCATATATACCTTTCATTCGATATGGATTTTTAGGCTATAGAATCCACAATTTTGGTCCGATCTTTACAAAATTTAGCAATAGGTGTTTTATTTTATGTCTTCAAAAGTGTGTAAAATTTCGTCAAAATCGGCTCAGATTTAGACACAGCTCCCATATATATCTTTCATCCGATATGGAGTTTTAAGGCTGTAGAAGCCCCAATTTTGGTTCGATCTTTACAAAAATTAGTAAGAGGTGTTTTATTTGACGTATTGATATGTATGTAAAATTTCTTCAAAATCTGTTCGGATTTAGATATAGCTCCCATATATATCTTTCAACCGATATGGAGTTTTAAGGCTGTAGAAGCCCCAATTTTGGGTTGATCTTTACAAAATTTAGTAAGAGGTGTTTTATTTGACGTCTTGATATGTATGTAAAATTTCTTCAAAATCTGTTCGGATTTAGATATAGCTCCCATATATATCTTTCATCCGATATGGAGTTTTAAGGCTATAGAAGCCACAATTTTGGTTCGATCTTTACAAAATTTAGTAAGAGGTGTTTTATTTGACGTCTTGATATTTGAGTAAAATTTCTTCAAAATCTGTTCAGATTTAGATATAGCTCCCATATATATCTTTCATCCGATATAGAGTTTTAAGGGTGTAGAGGCCACAATTTTGGCCCAATCTTTACGAAAATTTGCACAAGGTGTTTAGTTTGACGTCTTTATATGTGTGTAAAATTTCGTCAAAATCGGTTCAGATGTGGACATAGCTCCCATATATATCTTTCATCCGATATGGATTTTTAAGGCTGTAGAAGCCACAATTTTGGCCCAATCTTTACGAAATTTTGTAAAACGTGTTTTATTTGACGTCTTGATATGTGTGTAAAATTTCGTCAAAGTCGGTTGAGATTTAGATATAGCTCCTATGTATATCTTTCGTCCGATATGGCCTAACTTTCGAAGGAGTAAAGCTAGCCGCTTGAAATTTTGCACAAATACTTCTTATTAGTGTAGGTCGGTTGGGATTGTAAATGGGCTATATCGGTTCATGTTTTGATATAGCTGCCACATAAACCGATCTTAGATCTTGATTTCTTGAACCACTAGAGGGCACAATTCTTATCCGATTTAGCTGAAATTTTGCATAAGGTGTTTTATATACGACTTCCAACAACTGTGCTGTGTATGGTTGAAATCGATCCATAATCAGATATAGCTGTCATATAAACCTATCTGGCGTCTTGACTTCTTGAGTGTCTAGAGGGCACAATTCTAATCCGATTTGGCTGAAATTTTGCACAACGTGTTTCGATATGACTTTCAACTACTGTGCATATAAACCGATTTTAGTTCTTGACTTCTTGAGCCACTAAAGGGCACAATTCTTATCCTATTTGGCTGAAATTTTGCACGTGGTGTTTTGGTATCACTTCCAGCAACTTTGCTAAGTATTTAACTGTGCCAAGTATGGTTCAAATCGGTTCATAACCTAATATAGCTGTCATATAAATAGATCTGAGGACTTGACTTTTTGAACTTCTAGAGGGCGCAATTACAATCCGATTTGGCTGAAATTTTGCAAGACGTATTTTATTCTTACTTTCAACAAGTGTGTTAAATAAGTTTCAAATCGGTTCATAACCTGATATAGCTGACATATAAACCGATCTGGGGTCTTGACTTCTTCAGCTTTTAGAGGGCGCAATTCTTACCAGATGTGGCTGTAATTTTGCAGGTGATGTTTTGGTATCACTGCCAACTACTGTGCTAAGTATGGTTCAAATTGGTTCATAACCTGATATAGCTGCTATATAAACCGATCTTGGAATTTGACTTCTTGAGCAGCTGGAGATCGCAATTCTCATGCGATTTGGCTGAAATTTTGTATGAGGTGTTTTGTTATGATTTTAAACAACTGTGCTAAGTATGGTTCAAATCGGTTCATAACCTGATATAGCTGCCATATAAACCGACTTTGAATCTTAACGTCTTGAGCCTCCAGAGGGCGTAATTATTATCCGATTTGGCTAAAATTTTGTACAACGGCTTCCCCCATGACCTTCAACATACTTGTCAAATATGATATGAATCGGTCTATAGCTTGATACAGCTTCCATATAAACAGATCTCTCTATTTTACTTCTTGAGCCCCTAAAGGGCGCAATTCTTACTCGAATTGTCTGAAATTTTACACAATGACTTTTACTATGGTCCCCAATATTCAATTCAATTATGGTCCGAATAGGACTATAACTTGTTATAGCTCCAATATTAAATCAATTATTTTCTTTTATCCTTTGTTTGCCTAAAAGGAGATATTGGGAAAAGAACTCGACAAATGCGATCTATGTTGGGCACGGCCCAACTTGGCACGCCTTTACTTGTTATATATTAAAAGAAGTATGAAACAAGGTGGTGTAGGGTATTATATAGTCGGCTCTGACCGACCGAATTTTGCTTTTCCTTATTGTTTTTGTTTTTTGTCCTTAATTTTTTTTTGACTCCATAAGTGTTCAAACTCGCGACCTCCCCTCTACATAACGCACGTAGAACTGTGACATTTAAAGACCAAACTAACTTAAAACTTCTTCTTATCATATCCAAAAACAAACAAAATCTCGTAGCCTCTCTTATGACTAAGTTTTCAGCCCAAAAACATGAAGAACCCCTTAAAATAATCATTTTTTTTACAAAAGGATCCTTTTGATCGCTTAAAAACCCTCAACAGAGCTCTAGAAATCTATTGAATATTATTATTAATAAATTATGAAAAAAAAATACTTTAAAGCTTATATTATGAGTAATATATATATATAAAAAATAAATTATATATATGAAAAATAAATTGGGAAAACTAATTACAGGTTAACAACTATCAAGATATGCTTCTTTTTGTAGACTACAATGTTTTTGTTTTTGTTTATTGTTTTTAAGTTTTTTTTTTTGTTTAACTTTTGTAATTTATAATTCTTGTATTATTATATAATGGTTATTTAAATAAAACAAAAAAACAAAAAAATCTTCTTCATATATTTATGCTTAAATTTACTTATATATACATATATAGATATATATAAAACACTATTAATATATATACAAAAAGGCATATATAAGAAATTAAAGGAGTAAAAAGGAAAAAAACAAATTTAAAAAAAGAAACAAAAATGTTACAATAATTATATACATTTATATATATACAAAAAAATAAAAACAAAAGAGAATGCTATATATTCCACCAGAAGAAAACAAAAATCACAAAATTTTGTAGTGCTATAATTTCATAAAAAAATATTCTCTATATATATATATTTCTTACTATATAAACAAAAATTTCCTCCCCTCTTTAGCAAAGAATAAACAAAATTTGCAAGGTCACCAAATCAAGGCAAGAAAACAAAATTACCTAAAATAAACGAAGAACAAAGTGCTTGATATCTTCTTCATATACCATGAAAAAGGGTATGCAGATTTTTTTAAATATTTATATGTCTAGAAAATAAAAAGGAATAATTTCCAAATTATTGTTTTTTTATATATACTAATTTTTAAAATAGCAGTATATGCAAAACAAAAAAACCAAAGCTTAAAAAAACGTTTTACTTCCTTGTTTTTTTTTTTTAATTTTTATCAAAAATCAGTTTAAATACAAATTTTAGTTATACTCCTTCTTAGTTAATCGATTTTTTTGTTTTAAAGTTTTTCGTTTTTTTTACACATTTCTGAAAAAAAACTCTTATCAAGCCTATAACAAAATATAAATATTTTGTAGTTATTCTTATTAACAATAAAACCATAGTTGACCATGCATAATAATAAATAATGAAAAACAAAAGTAGGGTGAAAATACTCCCTTAATACCTTCCCCTTACAAATTAACAAAAAAACAACATAGAACGAAGCAAGTAATGATCTTTGCAATCTTCAGTCAATAATTATTAACCAAAACGCATATATAAATACAATTATATATAATAACAAAAAAACAAAAACATAATTTAAAAAAGAACAAACAACCTTTAAAGCTAAATTTCAAATGTAACAACAACAACCACAACAACAAAATAAATTCTAAAAATTAACAAAATGAACAAAATAAAATCAATTACAAAAGGAAAAAAGTTATACTAAAACAAAAACCCAAACATGATATATTCATGATGAATAAAAAGAAAATCAAATAAAATAAATTAATCGCAAGTTGTTTTCCATTTACTTACAAGTGTAAATAAAATCATAACAGAGAATGACAAAGTGTACACGCACAGATAAAAATGGTTTTTAATAACAACAACTTTGGTCGAAAACCCGACTACGAAAAATGTTAATTTTTCTGCAACAATTTATTGTGAATTTCAACGACCTAAAGTACAAAGTTGTTGTTGTTGAAAGGCACTCTTTGCAAGCCAACATATAACAACAACAACAATATATCCAAACAAGCAAGCCAAACAAGTAAAAGCAGGCCAAGTTCGGCCAGGCCGAATCTCATATACCCTCCACCATAGATGGCATTTGTCGAGTTCTTTTCCCGGCAGCTCTTCTTAGGCAAAAAGAGGATATAAGAAAAGATTTGCTCTGCTATTAGAGCGATATCAAGATGTGGTCCGGTTTGGACCACAATTAAATCATATGTTGGAGACTTGTGTAAAATGTCAGCCAATTCGAATAAGAATTGCGCCCTTTGGGGGCTTAAGAAGTAAAATAGAGAGATCGATTTATATGGGAGCTGTATCGGGCTATAGACCGATTCAGACCATAATAAACACATATGTTGATGATCATGAGAGAATCCGTCGTACAAATTTTCAGGCAAATCGGATAATAATTGCGACCTGTAGAGGCTCAAGAAGTCAAGATCCCAGATCGGTTTATATGGCTACTATGTCAGGTTATGAACCGATTTGAACTTTATTTGACACAGTTGTTGAAAGTAACAATAAAATACGTCATGCAAAATTTCATTCCAATCAGATAAGAATTGCGCCCTCTAGAAGCTTAAGAAGTCAAGTTCCCAGATCTGTTTATATGACAGCTATATCAGGTTATAAACCGATTTGAACCATACTTGACACAGTTGTTAGATATCATAACAAAACACGTCGTGCAAAATTTCATTCTGATCGGATAAGAATTGCGCACGCTAGAGGCTCAAGAAGTCAAGACCCAAGATCGGTTTATATGGCAGCTATATCAGGTTATGGTCCAATTTGAACCATACTTGACACAGTTGTTGGATATCATAGCACAATACGTCGTGCAAAATTTCATTCCAATCGGATAAGAATTGCGCACTCTAGAGGCTCAAGAAGTCAAGACCCAGATAGGGTTATATGGCAGCTATATCAAAACATGGACCGATATGGCCCATTTACAATACCAACCGACCTACACCAATAAGAAGTATTTGTGCAAATTTTCAAGCGGCTAGCTTTACTTCTTCGGAAGTTAGCATGCTTTCGACAGACAGACGGACGGGCATTGCTAGATCGACATAAAATGTCGCGACGATCAAGAATATATATACTCTATGGTGTCTCAGACGAATATTTCGTGTAGTTACAAACAGAATGACGAAATTAGTATACCCCCCATCCTATGGTGGAGGGTATAAAAGCCATCTAATCAGCCAACGCATGTGCTTTGTTCGGGTGGTGGTGTTGTTTTTGCTTTCTTTGTTCGGCTCGGGCTGCTTTGTCTCGTTCGTTTTACTGCTGCTCTCGGGCATTTCCTCTGTCACTCTCTACTATTACCCTAAAAACAAATTTTAATAATTTTGGTATTGAACTCATGACCTCCTGTTTGGTCTTTTCTAAACAACATTTGGTTTGATCAGTTCTAAACAACATTCATGCAGACTCGGTAGCAGAAGCGGTGAATACCTAACGGGTGAATGTGGTCCTAAGATAACGACCGCCTTTCATTGAACCAGAAGAAATCGACCTTCCCCTGCAAACCAGAGTAGTTCTGGCTTAATTACGTTCTGGCAGATGCAGCCGCCTCAATGAATGTTCGATGTATGTTCGATTGCAATCAGGGACCGCACGATACACGTCACCTGTTTAACTGCCCGACCAGACCCACTCGACTCAGACCCAAATCCCTGTAGACTCACCCCATCTTAGACGCAGAGTTCCTGGGTCTTGACACTCAACAGAATCAAGCAGACGAAAGATAGAACACAATAAACTGCTACAACAACAACGAGAAACCAAATTGATCACGTTGTGATAGATGGAAGGCATTCATCCAGCGTCTTAGAACGATCGATCCGTGGAGCGAATATAGATTCGGATCATTACCTTGTTGCAGCAAAGGTTCACACCTGTTTGAACATGGCGAGACAAGTACGATCTGACACTGCACGGAAGCTGGACATTGAAAAGCTGCAAACACATCAAATGGCAGCGGCATACTCCACTCGACTGACCCAACTGCTTGATGAAAGCAATCCTTGTTCCGATGATATAATGGCGCAGTGGCAAACAATTGCCCACTTCATGGAAAATGCCGAGAAATCCGTACTTGGGTACCGGAAGCCTCCTCCAAAAAACCCATGGTACGACCAAGAGTGTCGAGATGCTGCTGAAGCCAAGAATGCGGCATATAGAGCAGTAGCAACGCGCCAGATGAAGGAGAGGTATCGGGAGAAAAGGAGAGAGGAGAAACGTCTATTCCGCAGAAAGAAAAAAGAAATGGAAAGACGTGAGTGCGAGCGAATTGAGATGTACAGGAGTCAGAATGAAGTCCGGAAATTCTACCAAAGAATTAAACACCAAACCGATGGCTTTGGTGCAGGCACATCCTTCTGCAGAGACAAAGAAGGAAATCTGGTAACTGACACAGATAACATGCTGAGGATATGGAAAGAACATTTTACCCAACTGCTAGTGTCCGACGTTGGCGGCGAAGAGAATACCGCAGAACCAATCCCTGATGATGGTATAGAATGTTTACCTCCTAGTCAGAATGAGGTCCAAGTAGCAGTGACCCGACTAAAGAAAGACAAGGCAGCAGGAGCCGACGGGTTACCCGCTGATAAGGCGTATGCATCAGCTTATCTGTGCAATCTAGCTAGAAGAACGCATACCCAATGATTGGAACCTCAGCATACTATGTCCCGTACACAAGAAAGGAGACAAGACGGGAAGTGCCAACTACAGAGGAATAAGTCTCCTCCCCATCGCATACAAGATTCTCTCGAGCGTACTGTGTGAAGATTAAAACCTAAAGTCAATGAGATAATTGGACCCTATCAATGCGGCTTAAATCCACCCTGGACCAGATATTCACACTGCGCCAAATCCTGGAAAAGACCCGAGAAGGACAAATCAACACCTACCATCTCTTTGTTGACTACAAAGCCGCCTTCGATACTCCTTTACGTTCAAAGGTATTTCAAGCCATGTCTGAGTTTGGTATCCCTGAAAAATTAATAAGACTCTGCAGGATGACACTTGCTGATACGCGTTCCTCAATTAGAATAGGAAAGAATCTCTCCGAAGCATTCAATACCAAACAAGATGTCAGACAAGGAGACAGCCTATCGTGTGATCTCCTTAATATCCTGCAGGAGAAGGTTATACAAGATGCAGATGTGACTAGATATGGCACACTAATCACAAGAGAGCACATGCTACTCGCCTAAGTTGACGACATCGACATCATAGGTCGGTCACCGGAAGTAGTAACTGCAGCCTTTAAAAGAATCGAAAGAGAGTCAGTGAAAATGAGTTTGGCTGTAAATGGAGATAGGACGAAATGGATGGTTTAAACTCCCGTAAGGCCTTGCACTACCGAGCAGATAAAGAAAATGGAGAAAGTTGGGAACCACAACTTTGAGACAGTCAGTAACTGTATCTACCTCGGCACCGCCGTAACCGAAACGAATGACACCAGTTTTGAGATTAAGCGAAGAATAATACTGACAAACAGATGCTACTTTGGACTAAGTAAGCAGTTTAGAAACAAGGCCAACTCTCGATAGACGAAGATCACACTATATAAAGCACTGCTTGGCCATAACGGAGTAAGGAGGAATAAGAGGGCAAATGATTTGGCGGTGATGGCCAGAAGACTGCCGTCAATAAACTTTGTTAATCCGAAGCCTTTCGGGCCGACGCAGTCCAAGTTAAGGGCATGGGCAACGAATGCACTGTGGAACAGCGAAACGGTAGGACCGCGAAAATCCTTTGGGGGATCCAGATCGTAAGAAGACGAGGCTATTACTGAATGGAAGTTTGAAGGAGGTCAGTATAGCTATGTGTATCATGACGGGACACATAGGAATACGAGCTCACTTATGTAAAATCGGTGCGGAAAGTGAAAGCATGTGTAGGGTATGTGAGGAAGATGATGAGATGTTGGGGCATTTCCTTTGACATTGCCCGGCTTTCGCGTCTAACAGATACCGGCACTTAGGTGGAGACACTATACCAAACAATTAAGGATTTTGTAAGTAGCATGGAATTCCTAACTTACAAATACAAATTTTGATTTTCCTTTTTTGTATTTAGAGCGCACAACATGCCGTTTACTGGCTTCGGTGTATGTCGGATTAATATTTGCAGCCTCTTTTCAACCTAACCTAATCCGTGCTGTTATATGGTTCTGAAACATGAGTACTTGCGAAAGCAGATGAGGCAGTGCTTGGAGTGTTTGAGAGAAAGATTCTTCGTAAGATACAAATTTGCCTTAATGGAGAATGTAGGCGACGTATGAACCACGAGCTGTATGACGATGATAGCATAGTTACACGCATCAAAATACAACGGCTGCGTTGGCTAGGGCTTGTTGTCAGAATGGACGAAGAAGCTCCAGCAAAGAAGTCTTTTGAAGGCAAACGCAGTGGTACACGCAAACCGGGAAGACCAAAAGCCCGACGGAAAGATCAAGTGGTGGGAGACACCTCAAAACTGGGTGTCAGTGATTTTAGAATGAGCGCAGATGATCGAGGCGCTTGGAATGCTATTCTACGTTCGGCTAGAGGAACGAATATTCTGTCATTCTAAAGTAAGTAAAGTAAAAGCGAAATAATGAGGGAGGTAATATATTCAGCCCTATTCTGAATAACAGTTCCCTGCGAGTTTATTCCTTACTCCCTTTTCCCCTATTCTGAATAACAATTTACAGGGAGTTTATTCCCTAATCCCTTATTCTAAACAAACTTCGAAAAAGGGAAATATCTCCCAGGGAAAAAAGTAGCTATTCTGAATCGATATAAAAGGGAGAATGAGACGGTAAAACAAAACTTGGGAAAAATTCCCCCAAACAAATAAAAGGGAGCTAGGATAAAAATTGTGAATTTTAATGTTTTTTTTTTTTTTTTTTTTTTTTTTTGAAAAAATGGTACCATTTATTATTTACGAGCAATTTAGAATTAATGAAAATTATTTTTCATTTTTTCATCAAAGTCAAGTACAAATTTGTTAAGTTCTCCCGGTTTAAATGTCATATACCCACCGTAGAAGATTTGCTTAAATTTTTCAATTTTATTAGCACTCTGTTTCGAGTCGGATACTTAGAGGAGGTCCCTTGTCATTGAGCTTAAAGTACAATCGGGCGGCTTTCAATGATGGCCAAGAAGTCTTCTGCCTGTTCCTTAATGGAATGTTCTAGGGCAATTATTCAAAGATACTTGGCGCCACATTTGGCAGCATTTGCTCCACAGGAGTAAGAATAAATCCATAAGTCGCTTTTCGGCAGCACTATGTCCAGCATCCGTCTCAAACACCAAGAAATGCGGCCGCCGCCCAGAAATGTCGATTAGATCTCCAAGTTCTAATTCCATAAAAGTAGTCCTTTAGATAAAACGGCGTGTCAGGCAGACCAACACAGCATTTATGACGACGAAGTTGAAGCAAACCTCTATATTACGATTCAGCCACCCTAACACCTTTTGACAAGGGAAAACGTCAACATGCAGGATGTGTGGCCCGCATGCAACCAGGGACAACACGACACAATTAATCTGTCTATTAGACCACTCTGGAAGCATCTAATTTAGCCAACGGAAAGTTGTTGTCACAACACAGAAATATGGTGACAAGCTGTTGGCCATAATTGTGCACTATTAAAACGAAAAACTTAAAACAAACTTTACAAAAGCAAAACTAAACATGTTTGTAAACTTTTTTAGCAACCTTTATAACTTATTTTTGCTTATTTTTTCATTTTATGTTCTTTTTTCAAAAAATAATAGTCAAATGTTTGGCCAAAATCAAACAGCTGAAAAAAACAGCTGTTTTCGAGAATTCGAAATTCCCTCTCCTAAAAATGTCCTCTCCCCATTCAATCAGAATAGGAAGATTTTATTCGAGAAGGAAATTAATTCCCTCGGAGTTTTCAGAATTGGGCTGATGGAGTTCATAAAGCCGGCCAGTAAGGAACTTTAAATACCAAAGGCAACACTTCGAATTCTGACTTACTTAGTTGACCGTTCCACTTGTGGGCCGATTATGGATGGAAAACTTATGGGTCGATTATGGATGACAACCTTAGTTAGATTCCGTTGTCAGTTGATAAATTTGCATTACAGATGACAACTTTCAACTGAGGTTGCCAATGTCAGTTGCTAAAAATTTAATTTTTCGGCAACCACTTTTTTGTAGTTGCTCTGTTGTTTCTATTAGTAAACTAGCCGAACCGTGCCCGCTCCGCTGCGCCTTCTTTAACTCTCTAATATCTTTTTAGGGTGGGGACACTTCGCCCTGAATGCGGATATCGAATTCGTGCCATTGTAGCCCATGACGTTGAACGCGTTCGAATCCTGGCGAGAACATCGGACAAAGCGGTGTATCCCCTCTTAATTTTCGAGGTACAATGCCATGCATGGTCATTCAAAAAATTTTCCCCAAAGAGTTGTCGCAGTGCCGGACGCCGTTCGGACTTGGCTATAAAATAACGTCCATTATGCTTGAGTTTAAACTTGTATCGGAAAGCACTCATTGATGTGTGAGATTTTGCAGCTTTATGGTTCCTGGTGGTAATGTTCTTCCTTAGAGTAAGGTTCTCATAAGGAGACGGATGGCACCTCCGACATTTCGACTCAAATTGGATATGAAATTCATGCAACACTTCCAAATCTCTTTAATTTGAGCCCCATATTGCCATGGTCGGTAAGTTTGAACCGTTTGGAGGGAGTTTTGGGGTTGGGGCGGCCCACGGCACTTTGCACTGAAAATAGATATCAAATTCGTTTTTTATTCCCAACGGAAATGAAGTTCAGTTTAGGGGGTGCTTTAGGGCGTACCCCCCAAACAATTGGCTCCAAAATTGTATATCAAATTGGTTTTTTCTTCGTTCGTTATTTCTTTGGGAATCACACCATCTCCCTATAATTCTCACCATAGACCGACCACCCGACTTAACAACCTCTGAGCGCCAGATGTATATCAATCAGAAAAAGACCCATTGGGTCGGCTTTAGTTGGTACATCAATCGCCACTGCAGTCAGCTGACATCACCATCAAATGTGATAGTTGCCAAGGGAATTTTCGAGACATCATTAACGCAGCAGGCGCTCGCTTTTAGAAAGCGAGCGGTGGTAGTACTGCTGCGGTACTCGCATACGAGAGTGATGGGGTTCGTTGCACTCTACTAACCGCCAAGCGGAATTTGTGGCTTGAATACTTTACTTGTCTTGCACTGAAAAAAAGAAGAAAAAGCTCCACTTTAGGCTCTCAATTCTTTGAGTACTTATCTGAGTTAGCGGATGTGGACATTCGCAAGTAATTGCAGGTTTACACTAAAACTGCGATGTGCAGCCCTTTACGGTAGCCTTGATGGTAAGTCACACGTATTCTCTTTGTTCAGTCCTTGTTGAAACAGCATCGAAGAACATGCGCAGGGGTACACGCATCGGTTTTCTGTTTTTATTTAAAAAAAATCATTTAAAAAAAATTATTTTTTACAAATTGAGAGAATTAAAAATATTTACAGAGAGTACTTTACACACACAGTCACATTTTCATTTTGAAGATCGCTGCACTAAAACCTAACCTAACCTTAGCAATATTTTGACAGACCAAATACTCGCTCTGCAAGACAGTGATACTAGCCATGATGTCTTTTTGCAGACAAGATAGTACTAGGAGTGTTTGATTTTGTTTTTTATTGGCCCTTCCAACTTTCTTCAAGATGATAGTATGTATATTAAAACCAGATGTATTTATGTTTAGGTAGTCATTTTTCAATTTATTCTACAATCTATCCAAGTGCTATTTACTACATCAACATCTTATCTTATTGGTATATGCTAGATTTTCTTACTTAAACTACTAATAAATGCTGTGCACAATCTAAGGATTATTCCAGTTAGTTATTCATTTAAACATGAATGTGTGATCACCTAAAAATTAAGACTTAAATCAACAACAACTCTTTACAAATAAAAATATATACAAAGTTTACAATAGACATGCCACTTTATAGTCACACAAACTTTACTCCGATCTTGGTCGGTCTTGAACATAAACTTCTTCCTCCGAGTCTAAATCACTTTCATCATTTTCCGATAGAAATTGGCGATCGTCTTCAGATAACTGTTGACTCGTTTTACTCGTGGCCATTGCATTGGATTTTATAACACTCGCCGCACCCGTACCATTTATTCCAGCTGCTGGCATTGAGGATGAGGCGGCAGCAGCAGCAGCGGCCTGCTGTTGTTGCATAGTGGCCGCATAGTGGGCCGAACGTTTGGCTTGATTCGCCCGTCGCCATTTTGCCCGGCGATTTTGAAACCAAGTTTTCACTTGACGATCTGTCAATTTCAGTTGTATGGCCAGATGACGTCGTTCCTCGGGTGACAGATATTTGGAGGAGATGAAACGATTTTCGAGATTTTTAGTTTGTTGAGAAGTGAAGCGGATTTGGCCACCCTTGCGTTTGACACCGAAGCCGGACATGTAGAAACCAGGATAACCGGCAGCATTGCAATAGAGTGCTGCGGCAGCTGAGGCGTTGGCGGGAAAAGCTGTAATGTGAAAAGGAAGCGGGTAAGTTATGTAAAATTTATAAAGGAAATTGAGAAATTTAATTAATACCTAAACTGATTAAATTGATTGCTATAGAAAACTTTTATTTTTAAAGGAAAATAGCTGTTCCCGGCCCGTTCTGGTGCGCCTTCATTAGCACCAGGCGGAAAATGAGTTTCTTATTTCCTACCATATGTAACTCCCCAGTACAATTTGTTTATCTACTACCAAATACCTTTTATTGAACTCCATATAGCCATGACTTGTGAATATTCACATTTTGGAAGGTGGTTTGATGGATAGGCCACCTCCTATCACTTGAACCTGATTTTTAATACCATATTAGTAGTCTGCTCGAGAATACCTTCTATTCGAGTAATATGGGACTCAAATCCATGTTCGCCTAATATGCCCATTTTCGATAATCGATAATTCGATAATCATACTCGTACTCTACTCTCAAATACCTTTCATTGGAGTCCCATATTGTCGCCACTTTGATTTTGGGCGGTTCTTTTGGTTTGGTTTTGGGCTTGGGGCTATGCCCTAGGTACTTGGATTCAATTTTTGACAGCATATTCGTATTCTACTTCCGAGTACCTTTCAATTGAATCCAATACTGTCTTGAGTTTGGGCACTACTTATGGGGCGGTTTTGGGCCTGGGGTGGCTCCCTAGGTACTTGAACCCCATTTAAAATATCATATTCATACTCTTCTCCCGAATACTTTTCATTGGAGTCCTATATTGTCCCGATCGGTCCACTTTTTATTTTGGGCGGTACTCTTGAGGGGACGCCCTCGGTACTTGGAACTAATTTTTGACACCATATTCGTTTCCTACTCCCAAAAACCTTTCATTTGAGTCCCATATTGTCCCGATTGGCCCATTTTGATTTTCGGCATTACTTTTGGTGCGGTCATTGGTTTGGGATGGCTACCTAGGTGCTTGAAGCCCATCTAAAATATCATATTGATACTCTACTCTCAAATACCTTTCATTTGAGTCCCGTATTGTCTCGATCGGTCCACTTTTGATTTTGGGCACTACTTTTGGGTGGTTTTGGGCCTAGGGTGACACCCTAGGTACTTAGACCCAATTTTTAATACCATAGTCGTATTTAACTCTGTAATACCTTTCATTTGAATCTCAAATTGTCCCAATCGGCAAATATGCCCAGCTGGGGGCTTTTGAGGGGTAGGGGGTCCCCTCAGACGCCAACGAATACATTTTTATGTCACATAGTGTACTCTACTTTTAAATACCTTTTATTTGATACCCACATTGCCCAAAGCGGTAAAAGTGTCCTGTTGGGTGGTGTTTTTGGGGGTGGGGGACACACCCCGTCACTTAGGGTGACGTTTTTATACCAAGTTTGCATTCTACTCTTAAATATCATTCATTTGATACCCATATTGTCACAATCGCTCAACAAGTCTGTTCGGATGGGTTTTGGGATAGGGCGTCCCATCAGGATATTTTTGACCCCAAAATTGTATAACAATTTAGCGTTTTTTTTCGGTACCATAAGATGGCATGGAACATTTTGCTTAAATCGGTGCACCAATCTCCGAGATCAGGCATTTTTGAAAATTGTGGTAATGGGGAGAGTCAGCCACCCCCATTCGGATATCAAAAAATGTAGTACCCTATTTTCACCGGTGAGTTCAAACTATACCATCTGTGAAAATTTCATGAAAATCGGTTTAGCCGTTTTTGAGTCTATACGGAACATACAAATAAACAAACAAAGCTCAACAATTTCATTAAAGCCACCATCATAGGATGGGGGTATACTAGTCATTCCGTTTGCAACACCTTGAAATAATCGTCTAAGACCCCATAAAGTATATATATTCTTGATCGTCTCGACGTTCTGAGTCGATCTAGCCATGTTCGTCCGTCCGTCTATCGAAATCACAATAGAGGTCGAACGCGTAAATCTAGCCGCTTGAAATTTTGCTCAGATACTTAATATCGATGCAGGTCGTTGGGGATTGTAAATGGGCCATATCAGTTCAGATTTATATATAGTTGCCATATAAACCGATCTCTCGATTTGACTTCTTAAGCCCCTGGAAACCGCAATTTTTATCCGATTTAGCTGAAATTGTGCACGCAGTGTTCTGTTGAAATTTCCAACAACTTTGTCAAGTATGGTCCAAATCGGTCTATAACCTGATATAGCTCCCATATAAACCGGTCTCCCGATTTGACTTCTTGAGCCCCTGAAAGCCGCAATTTTTGTCCAATTTGGCTGAAATTTTGCATGTGGTATTTCGTTATGACTTCCAACAACTGTGCCAAGTACGGTACAAATAGGTCTATAACCTGATATAAAAACCGGTCTCCCGATTTGACTTCTTGAGTCCTAATCGGTTTATAGTTGCCATATAAACCGATCTCCCGATTTGATTTGTTGAGCCCCTGGAAGCATCAATTTTTTTTTTTTTATTTGGCTGAAATTGTGCACGCAGTGTTCTGTTGAAATTTCCAACCACTTTGTCAAGTACGGTCCTAATCGGTTTATAACCTGATATAGCTCCCATATAAACCGGTCTCCCGATTTGACTTCTTAAGCCTCTGGAAGTCGCAATTTTTGTCCGATTTAGCTGAAATTTTGCATGTAGTGTTTAGTTATGACTTCCAACAACTGTGCCAAGTGCGGTCCAAATCGGTCTTTAACCTTATATAGCTCCCATGTAAACCGGTCTCTCAATCATCATTGTTAAGTTCCTAGAAGCATAAATTTTTGTTAAATTTTAACAGAAGTTTGGTATGTAGAATAAAATTATGCCCAGAATTAATGTTGGTGGGTTCCCAAGATTCGGCCCGGCCGAACTTAGCACGCTTTAACTTGTTTTTATATAATAGATTTCATGGAAATCTGATTTTAATCGATAACATCACAGATGGTTATGATTTTCATAGAAAACTTCACTGATATGTGATTTTCAAAGAAAATTTAATATTTTTTTTGTACATTTTAATTTTTTTTTTTTAATTTCATTTCATAAAAAAATTTTGTAATTGATTTTCCCGTATGTTTTACATAAAAGTTTAGCTTCACATAGTATTTTAGCGGTAGTTTGTTCGAATTGCTAATGAGGTGAATTCAATTCCCATCAGATAATTTTTCCTGCCACCACTGAGGTATGGCAATGGCCAAAAATTGCGTGAGTTTTATGAATTTGATCCCCATTACAACCTAACCAATCGAAATAAAATATTTTTATCAACATTTGATGTTCACTGAATATTCTTTGAAAAATTAATTTCTGTTATAGAAAATGATGAAATTCGATTCGATTCGATTTTATTATGGCCTTAAGACACTTTTGCTCAAATATCCGTTTTTAAAAACACAGTCACTGGTGTACACCATTAATCTATTTGTCTTTTGTTTAATTTCCAAAAGTGTTCCGATATCCTTTCTCTAAAAACTAACTTCAAATGATGAACGAAGATGATTGTTTTTCCTTTGCATAGACAACAGCAACAGAAAAAGTACTAAATTAGACAACTATGTGTCAATCACACATCTGTACTACCAACACAAATGCCCATATAATTTCATAATGGAGTATTACTAGAAGCTGATTGGTTAGCTTACATTGTATGCTCCCATCATTGATTATGTTATGATATGACAAATGAGAGAGTGAGAGAGCAATAGCAAGGAGGGGAAAAATACAATACACTCACCACACAAACCCCATACCGTTATGAAAACAAAATTGGACAGTTACCAAAATACTCATTTGTTTCAAATACCTTAGACTAACAACAAACACACAAACACCTGCTTGTAAATATTCCTATACCTATGGCAAGTACTCCCTCTCGCACTGTGAATAGGCAATAACAAAAAATTCCCTTTAAAACATTGGTGCCCGCACTGTAATATTGGTAGGTGGGATAGGCGCTACGACTCACAAGAGCACATGACCTGCAAACTTTTTCTATGAGACTAGAATTTGGCAATAAATGTATACGTTAAATTATCAATTAAATTATAAATGCACTTAAGTTTTTCTTATATAAATAACGACCACGCAAAATAGATTACCGATATTGATACAAAATTGATATGCATTCACAATAATTATTATAAATATAACAACACACATAACACAGCACAAATTATAAATGCTTTCCAAAGACGTTATTAACAGTTATTCGTTTTGAGTGCTATCACCAAAAATATTCAATGATAACATGAAGTAAAGAATTGAAGTCATATAGGTACATGCATACAACAAAAATTTTAAATTGTTGTTGTTAGTCTGTATGGTATGTTGGTGTGTATATGAGGTACGTGTGTTTGGTGCCTTTAAAATAAGTATCAAATTAAATTTAACATAATTTAAGCTATTAGAACTGATTAAGTGGTACCGACGAGTATTTTGATTTTTCCATGACATATGCGGGTGAGGCGAGTGTTAGGCAGGGAATATGAGAGGGTTGCCGTAATGGGAAAATTTTCTAAACGTCTGTATGGTGAAAGTTCCTTGTCATTGTTGTTTGCTATGTGACGCAAGTACCATATCTATAGAAAATGGACAAATATAGGTATTCACTATGCATTGAGGAGGAAGAAGATATCAAGAGTAAAAGTTTGATTACGAAAATCACAACCGGCTATTGTTGGCAAACTCAACAACCTCAAAGTGAAACGTTCGAGGAGTGAAGGCTCGAATTCAACGAAATCTACGCCATATTGGCAATCCAATGTCTAAAAATTTGAAAATATCCCGTGATACACCCAGAAAAATTAGTTTGCTGATATCAGCAAACACTGTCAGCTGATATTAAATTAAAAGTTTTAAAATTTTGAATAAATCCTATCAAAAGTTTTGAACTTCTAAACAACAATTAAGGTATTTGCTATATATTAAAAAAATTAAATCAATTTTAGGCTTTAATTTTTTGTTTAAAAGTATAATTATAAAAGTAGTTCTTATTGTGTCTGCTGTTTTTTAAATTCGATCAAATTTTATCAAATTGTACAAAATTTGAAAAAACTTTTAATTGTTTGCTTGTAAAATTGATGGAATAATTTTTTTTTTGAAATATTTATGACATTTTTGAGCTTATTTTAACTTTTAAAATTTGAAAACAGCAGAAAATGTTTGCTGTTTTAGCCGTAAAGTACTGCTATTCCATTTTCGGCAGACTTTCTGCTGTTTCAGCAAACATTTTTACTGTTTTTACTAACAAATTCTTATGAGTGTAGAATGCAACATCAAAAAGGCACACTATTTTACATCAATTAAACTTCGGGCGGGCCGAATCTTATATACCCTCCAGCATGGATCGCATTTCTCGAGATCTTTTGCGCGGTATCTCTTTTTAAGCAAACAAAGAATAATGGATAAGTAGTGTTATGCTATTGGAGATATATCAAGTTATAGTCCGATTCCGACCATAAGTGAATTGCATGTTGAAGACCATAGTAGAAGTCATTGGGTAATATTTCAGTCCATTCGGATAAGAATTGCGCCTTGTAGGGGCTCAAGAAGCATAATCGGGAGATCGGTTTATATGGGAGCTGTATCAAGCTATAGATCGTTTAAGACTATATTGAACATGTGTGTTGAAGGTCATGGTAGAAGCCGTTGTACAAAATTTCAGCAAAATCGGATAAGAATTGAGCCATCAAGTGGCTCAAGAAGTCAAAATCCAAAATCGGTTTATATGGTAGCTATATTAAGTTATGGGCCGATTTGAACCATACTTAGCACAGTTGTTGGATATCATAACAAAACACCTCATGCAAAATTTTAGCCAAATCGGATAATAATTACTCTAGAGGCTTAAGAAGTCAAGATCCCAGATCGGTTTATATGGCAGCTATATCAAAACATGGACCGATATGGCTCACTTACAATCCCAACCGACCTACACTAATAAAAAGTACTGCAAAATTTCATGCGGCTTGCTTTACTCCTTCGAAAGTTAGCGTGCTTTCGTCAGACAGACGGATGGGCATGGCTAGACCGACTTAAAATGTCATGACGATCAAGAATACATATACTTTATGGGGTCTTAGACGAATATTTCGAGAAGTTACAAACAGATTGAAGAAATTATTATACCCCCTATCCTATAGTGGAGGGTATAAAAACAGGAAATATTAGCGTGAAAAAATATAACAGAAATTTCGGCGAAATCAGAGAATTATTACGCCCTCTAGGAGTACAAGAAATCAAATCGTTTAAGATGATAGCTATATCTAAAAGCTATATGAAAAAGCGCGAATCACTGCTGCCAACGTCACAGAGTTGGTCTGTGTGTTTATATTGAGTTAATTCTTGCACAACAGCCGATTTTCAAGGATGCATTTTTTTTGGTTTGATGGAGAATTCCTCAAAGAAGTGGTTTCAAAGCAGATGCATGCTTGCGAGCCGAACCCCGGGGAGAACAGACTGGCTCCACTCCCATAAAAATAGAATTTATTGCTCGATTTCTCTGAAATTTGACACAGTGAGTTGTGTTTTGCTCTTTGACGTCCTTGTAAATATGGTTTAGATTGGTAATTTTTTGGTTTTTCCCTCACATTGACTGGTTGAAGGTCTTTCTCCCAAAACTGGCCTATATGTTAACCGATTTTGCTGAAGTTTGATACAGTGATCTATGTTAAATCCCTACATGTTTTTAGATTTAAGTGGCAGTCTGCCATCAGACTCACTTAGACGTTTTCGTCCATTGTGATACCACAGTTACAGAAGAAGGATGTTGCCTTCTAGTTCCTACCTTTGAACCATCCAGATCGCTTTAAAAAGCCCAATAACTTGCGAATGTTCACATCCGCTAAATTAGACAGGTTCTCAAAGAAATGAGAACCTAAAGTGGAACTCCTTGTGGCTGCTAGTGCGGGACACACGCACAGAAGATGTTCTATAGTTTCTTCTTCCCCGATGTCCCCACAGCTTCTGCAAAAGTCGTTGCTGGTAACCTTCAGTCTGTCTGCACGTTTTCCGATTAGACAGTGACCTGTCATGACGGACACAATGGCTGAGACGTCTGTTCTAGCCAATGACAGCAAAAGCAGTAGACCTTTTCAAGTCTAAATGAGGCCCCATAGTTTTGGAATGCTCACAGCCCCCTCTTTGTGACCATCTGTCATTCGTTGTCCTTCGGGGCTGGTCCTGAAAACTTTCGCTAGAGGCATACCCGCAGATTCCAGTGTACCTGGAGTGTGTAAGGTAGTTCGTAGTCTCGTAAGCTCGTCTGCTTTAGAATTCCCTGGGATATCTCTGTGGCCCGGCACCCAGAACAGGTGAATTTTTAACTGTTCAGCCATCTCGTTGAGAGATCTGCCATAGTCGAGGGCGGTTTTTGTGTTCAGAAATACGTTCTCCAGGGATTTAATGGCTATCTGAGAAGATATTTATGGCAATAGTCGTAATGACATTATATCTTAGCCATTCCACTGCTTCCTTAATTGAAAGGATCTCTGCTTGATACACACTGCAGTGGTTGGGTAACCTCTTCGATATGACCAGTTCTAGATCTTTCGAGTACACCCCAAAGCCCATCTGGTCGTTTAGTGTAATCCACCACTGCCTGGAACATCGGAAATTGTATCATGGATAACACTGTCCGTAGCCGCCTCATGACCAATCTCCCTTAACCCCACGGCGGTGGTCGCTGTAATTTGGGTAGCCACGATGTCCATAGGCATAAGATGTAGCATTAAATTTAGTGCATCAGATGGTGTCGTCCTCAGTGCGGCTGTGATGCACAAACAAGCCATACTTTGGAACCGGTTAAGTATTGAGCATTAGGTGGATTTTTGAAGCGTTGTCCACCAGACCACAACACCATATATCATAATAGGTCTGATGCATAGGTCTGTGCTTTATCTTTGAGATCAATGGTTCTCGTTCTCTCCGATGAATGGCTTTCCTTCTCGGCCTACAACTCTCGGCATTCTCAATAAGTTGACGGTGGAAGAACTTGGAGCATTGCCTCGTATCAGTCACTGCTACGTCGTGATTTAGGCTCTATTACATCTTTTGCTGGGATGGGACAGAGATTTGGCAGTAGACCAGAGCTTAGCAATACATTCCGCCTATTTTGGTTAAACACCAAGGTGTTTCCAGCAGGACAAGCTTTGTGGAATTAGTTCCATAACGCTCGCTCGTCTGCGAGTTCCGCTATTAAAAATGTTCCCGTGGCAACCCTTGCCATCAAGGTTTTACGTATTTCCCGTTCTTATCTTATTCCAGGTCGACGTCAACGGTAAAGAAGACGACGGCAATTGTACTCGTATAAATATTGAAATGTCTAATGTTGGCTACTTGTAGTCAGATTGTTGTAGTTGTTGTCCTAGGTGATTTGCTTTGCTTTGGTTTTGTTTCTACTTCCTCTTATCGCAGGGCATTAATAATGGACATAACTCACGTCTATTAATCGCTGTTAATAGCATTTTTCGGGTAGTTAATTCATAACGAAAATCAAATTCCCAGAGATAACATCCAACTAAAAAGAACTCTTCAGTTTAATAATTTCTAAATAAAGCAACACCACCAACAACAACAACAACCAAACAAAATTATTGGGAAAAAATAACAGACACCCCCTCTATTTTCCTGCCCTGTTGGGCCATGAAAAGGTAATCACAGCACAATTGTCACTCTTTCGACTGCCGACAGGTAAATGTCAAATGTTTTCCAGATAACCCAAAAAAAAAAACCAAGGAAAATGCTGATGGCTCTATCCCATCTCATATGAAATCGATACAGCGGTAATAGAAGACCCTGTTGGGTGCGCCTGTTTGTTTAGTTTGTTCTTCACCACACTTTGACGGATTGTTTGATGGGGTGGTGGATGGGTGAAAGGGTGACATTATTCAATGCATTTTTGGTTGGCTATGTTTATTTTGTGTTATATCATTGGCGCCAACACTTGATGATGATGTTCCCCTTGCATATTTGTTTACATGTTTCACATTTCTGGTTATCAAATGGGGGATCGATCGTTTAAGCATTTCTCAATTATTTGACTTTCCTCATTCTTTTTGGATGGATTTGGAAAATTTACTCCATCAGATTCAGCTTTGGAAGAGCGAGGTATTTTAGTCGAGACACAAACCCCTAGAAAATGTTAACCAATGTTAGCTTAAAGAATGGAAGTAAGAAAACAGAAACATTTGTTTGATAAAATTTGATATAAACGAATTTTCTATGTTCGCAACAGAACAAATTCCTCAAGTCGTTTATTAAGAGTACTTGGGAACATACAAGAAACAAATAAAAAGGCGTTAAGTTCGGCCGGGCTGAACTTTGGATATCCACCACTTTGGATATATATGTAAACCACTTTTTGTCATAATCCGCCGAAAAATGCATAATTTTGCCCCCATAGCATCTATATCGAAATATAGTCCGATATGGACCAACTTCGGCACGTACATTGAATTTTCTAATAAGTACAAGTCATTGTTCAATTTTGAAGAACAAAATGTTGGTCGTTTTGGTAGCTATATCTAAATATAGATCGATCTGAACCATAGACGACACGGGTGTCGAAAAGCCTAACGTAAATGCGCCTTTTATGCGGTCAAGAGATAATCGGTCTATATGGCAGCTATATCCAAATCTGAACCGATCTGGACAAAATTGTAAAGGGGTGTCGAAGGGCCTAACACAACACACTGTCCTACATTTTGTGCAACATCGGACAATAAATGCGCCTTTTATGGGCTCAATAACTTAAATCGAGAGATCGATCTATATGGCAGCTATATCCAAATCCGGGCCGATTTGGACCAAATCGCAGAAAGATGTCGAGGGGCTTAACTGAACTCACTGTCCTAAATTTTCGGGAAATCGCATAATAAATGCGCCTTTTATGGGCCCAACCCCATAAATCGAGAGATCGGTCTATAAGGCAGCTATATTCAAATATAGACCGATCTGGGCCAAATTAAAGACGGATGTCGAAGGCCTTAACACAACTCACTGTCCTAAATTTTCGCGAAATCGCATAATAAATGCGCCTTTTATGGGCCCAAAACCTTAAATAGGAAGATCGATCTATATGGCCGCTATGTCCAAATCTGGACCGATCTGGACTAAATTGCAGAAATATGTCGAAGGTCCTAACACAACTCATTGTCCCAAATTCCGGCGACATCGGACAATAAATGCGCCCTTTTATGGGCCCAAAACCTTAAATCGAGAGATCGGTCTATATGGCGGCTATATCTAAATCTGGAACGATCTGAACCAAATTGCAGAAAAATGCCGAAGGGCCTAACACAACTCATTGTCCCAAATTTCGGCGAAATCGAGTAATTAATTCGCCTTTTATGGGACCAAAATCTTAAATCGAAAGATCGGTCTATATGGCAGCTTTATCCAAATTTCGACCGATCTGGACCAAATTGCAGAAATATGTTGAAGGCCCTAAAACAACTCACAGTCCCAAATTTCGGCGACGTTGGATAATAAATTCGCCTTTTATGGGTCCAAAACCTTAAATCTGGACCGATCTGGGGCAAATTGAAGGAGGATATCGAAGGCCCTAATACAACTCATTATCCCGAATTTTGGCGAAATCGGATAATAAACGCGCCTTTTATGGGCTCAATACCTTAAATCGAGAGATCGGTCTATATGATAGGCATGTTCAAATCTAGACCGACCTGGGCCAAATTAAAGAAAGATGTCGAGTGGCCTAACACTACTCACTGTTCCAAATTTTCACGAAATCGGACAATAAATGTGCCTTTTATGGGCTCAATACCTTAAATCGAGAGATCGGTCTATATGACAGCTATGTTCAAATCTAGACCGACCTGGGCCAAATTAAAGAAGAATGTCGAGTGGCCTAATACAACTCACTGTCCCAAATTTTCCCGAAATCTGACAATAAATGTGCCTTTTATGGGCCCAACACCTTAAATGTTGACCGATCTGGGCCAACTTGAAGAAGGATATCGAAGGCCCTAACACAACTCATTGTCCCAAATTTTCACCTAACACAACTCACTGTCCCAAATATCGGCGAAATCGGACAGTAAATGCGCCTTTCGATGTGTTGCAAACGGAATGACAAAATGAATATGCCCCCATCGTTCAGTGGTGGGTATTAAAAATGCGAGCAAGCTTAGCCACATTTCAAAATGTATGCCAATGGATGGAGCAGGTAGCTTTATTGCAGTAATAGTCATCATTAAAATCATCTATTCCAAAAAAATTTCTAAAAAAATGCCTAAAGTAGTGAAAACATGTAACAGGCACACATATAAAATAGCATAACATTTTTGTCAGCAGATTTTTGTTGAGTGTAACTTCCTAAATACACATGATATTATTATACTAACTGAAACACACCTGATTAAAAATAATTTAGAAAATCTCAAAAAATACTTCCCAGGGTTTCATTACATTTAAAAAGCTATCAATTCTTTACTCAGCTGGGACTGGTGTTCACTAACATCACACAATACTGGAGATCCGCTCAATGGACAAACGATAACAATAATGAATCCAAACTGTTCGAAGAAGACTAAATCATCAACCCCATTCTAATTGGTGTTCTCAGTTAAAGGATTGGAGAAATTGACCAGGAATTGAATAAATTCTACCGAGAATTATTTTTGCTGAGAATAGATAAAAGAAAATCTAGGGAAAAAATATATAATTGCGAAAAGCAACCTGCTAATAGAGCTGTGCAATAATAACAATCAACTCATACTGAATGGCAGGACACAAGGAGATGAGGTAGGAAATCGCACTTTCATAAATACTACAGGCCAATCGGTAAAATAATATTTGCGCTGTATCCCGATGGTCCGATTCGGACCATAATTGAATTGAATCTTGGAGACTATTGTAGAAGTCATTGTGTAAAATTTCAGCCAATTCGAGTAAGAATTGCGCCCTTTAGGGGCTTAAGAAGTAAAATAGAGAGATCGGTTTATATGGGAGCTTCATCAGGATGGAACTCCGTACTGCTCATACGAAATGTATTCGCATTTTCTTCGTCACCATTTTTATACTCACCACCATACGATGGGGATACTAACCTATTAATTCCGTTTGTTACACCTCGAAATATTCGTCTAAGGCCCCTTAATATATATATTCCTAACCGTCTCGAAGCTCTGAGTCGATCTAGCCATGTCCGTCCGTCCATCAGTCGAAATCACCATAGCAGTCGAACGCGTAAAGCTGGCCCCTTGAAATTTTGTACAGATACTTAATATTGATGTAGGTCGTTGAAAATTGCAAATTAATATTGATGTAGGTCGTTGCAAATGCGCCATATCGGTTTAGATTTGGATATAGCTCCCATTTAAACCGATCTACCGATTTGAGTTCTTGAGCCCATACAAGCCGCAATTTTTCTCCGATTTGGCTCAAAATTTTGCATGTAGTGTTTTGCTATGACCTCGAACAACTGTGCTTAGTATGGTTCAAATCGGTCTATAACCTGATATAGCTCCCATATAAACCGATCTCCCGATTTGACTTCTTGAGCCTTTACAAACCGCAGTTTTTGTCCGATTTTGCTAAAATTTCGCATGTAGTGTTCTGTTATGACTTCCAACAGCTGTGCCAAGTATGGTTTAAATCGGTCGATAACCTGATATAGCTCCCATATAAACCGATCTCTAGATTTGACTTCTTGAGCCCTTACAAGCCGCAATTTTTGTCCGATTTGTCTGAAATTTTGCATGTTGTGTTCTGTTATGACTTTCAACAACTCTGCCATGAATGGTCTAAATTGATCAATAACCTGATATAGCCCCCATATAAATCGTTCTCGCGATTTCACTTCTTGAGCCCTTACAAGCCGCAATATTTGTGCGATTTGGCTGAGGTTTTGCGCGTGGTATTCCGTTATGACTTCCACCAACTGTGGTAAGTAGGGTCCGAATCGCTCGATAACCTGATATAGCTGCCATATAAACCGATCTCCCGATTTCACTTCTTGAGCCCTTACAAGCCACAATTTTTGTTCAATTTGGCTGAAATTAAGCATGCGGTGTTTTGTTATGACTTCCAACAACTCTACCAATTGCGATCCAAATCAGTCTATAATCTGATATAGCTCCCATGTAAAGCGGTCTCTTGATCATCCTTTTTTTACGTAACCAACACACAGGGGATGTCCCATCCACAGGGATGTGCATTGCGTTGGAAATAAGGAAAGTTAAGGGTTGGAGGGGTGAAAGAGAGAGTAGTCTTAGATTCGTCTTAAATTTCTGAACGTCAATGTCGGTGGGAAAGGCCTTAGCCAGAAGTCGATTCCACATACGAGTGGTTAGGGCGAAAAATGAATTTTCTCGGTAATGCATGTTTCGGTCGACTGGCCAATCAATTACAAACGGGTGTGAGTTCCTGGCAAGTCTTGTATTCCTGGTGAACATCCTAACGTCAGGGTTAAGAAGACGAATATCCCTGGAACACACGCCATGAAAATAACGATAGAGCAATACAACGCTACCCACATTCCGACTATGTTCAAGACAAGCAATAGAATTGGATAACCTACTGTCCCCAATCAACACCATCGCTCTACGTTGAACCCGGTCAAGTAGCTCCAAGAATGATTTTGGGGTTCCTGCCCATATATGAGTGTTATATTCCATCTTCACGCTGATGTAGGTAGTATAGATATTGAGAAGATGAAAAGAGGTGAAATATTTCTTGCACCGCTTAAGAAAGCCCAAACACTTGAATGCGTGTTTTGACCAACGGACATCACATTGTATCTTCATCTGACAGCTTAATATCTATACCGTCGATAGATATCGACGATTTTAGTGGGTTAGTGAATCGATTGCGAGACAAGAAACAGCACTGCGTCTTCTGTGCGTTAAAGTCTACTCTGTTCATTCTACCCCGCTCGGATATGGCCAACAAATCCGGGGAGAGCGTCTCATCCATAATGCGCCTCCTGTCCACAATTTTTTAAGGACTGTATCTATGGTCGAATGAATTTGAATGACACAGACTACTGTCCTCGGCAAATGAGTAGACTGGATTCGAAGTCTGACCCAATAGATCGTCAATGAAAATAAGAAAAAGAGAAGGGGAAAGGACAGAGCCTTGTGGCACACCTGCGGTCAATGTATATTCATCTGATGAGAACCCATCTGCAACTACTTGTATAGTGCGACTTCTAAGAAAGTTCGATTTAAATCGAACGAAGTTATTACAGACTCCAAAAGCGACAAGCTTTGATAAAAGTGCACCGTGCCAGACCCCATCAAATGCCTTGGAGATATTCAGAGCTACGACTTTACTATCACCAAACTGGTGGATAGAACGACTTTATCGTTCCGACAGAAATGCCATTAGGTCTCCCATAGAGCGATTTCTGCGGAAGGCCATTGGACTCTAAGTATCTGAGAAGATGATGGTTAACCATACTCTCCATAACCTTGGAGAGCGCGGAGCATATCGCAATTGGCCGGTAATTCGGAGGGTTGTTCGCCTCACCTTTCTTGGGAATGGGCTGAACGTTCGCAACCTTTCAACGCGCCGGGAAAACTCCCGCACGGAAAGCAAAGTTGAAAAGGCTGCGTAGTGGACGAGCAAGCGTCGAAGAGCACCTGCGTAAGCAAAGTGTTGATACATTGTCCGCGCCCGGAGATTTATCAACGTCGAGATTTATTCGGTTCTTTGAATTTTTAATTTTTGTTGGTTTGACAGAAGTTTGGTATGTAGAATAAAATTATGCCCTTCAACTAAATTTATTTTGTATAAATTTTGAGCAGAATCCATGGTGGTGGGTTCCCAATATTCGGCCCGGCCGAACTTGGCACGCTTTTTCTTGTTATACCCTACACCACTACTGTGGTACAGGGTATTATAACTTAGTGAATTTGTTTGTAACACCCAAAAGGAAGAGAGATATACCCATTGATAAGTATACCGATCGACTCAGGATCACTTTCTGATTCGATTTGGTTATGTCCGTCTGTCTGTCTGTCCATGTTAATCTGTGTACAAACTACAGGTCGCAGTTTTCATCCGATTGTCTTCAAATTTGGTACAGGCATGTTTTCCGGCCTAGAGGCGAAGCCTATTGAAATTGGAAAAAATCGGTTCAGATTTAGATATAGCTTCCAGATAAATATTCGTCAAATTTGCTGTTATAATGCAATAAAATTGTCATTTGTTAACCGTTACTCTCGAAATTTGGCAGGAAGGATTTTCTAATGTCTCTCGACATTAAAGGTGAATTTCATAGAAATCGGTTCAGATTTAGATATAGCTCTCATATACATATATCGCCCGATTTTCACTCCTAGAGCCACTGCAAGCGCATTTATTGACCAATTTTCCCAAAACTTTGAACAACGCTTTCCTCGACGACTTCCACAATATCTACAAAACTTAGTCGAAATCGGTTCAGATTTAGATATAGCTACCATATAAATGTTCGCCCGATTTAAAGTAATAATGCAATAAAATGGTTATTTGTTAACCGATTCTCTAGAAATTCGGCAGGAAAGATTTTCTAACGACTCTCGACATTACTGGTGCATTTCATAGAAATCGGTTTAGATTAAGATATAGCTCTCATATACATATATCACCCGATTTTCACTCCTAGAACCACTGCAAGCGCATTTATATGCCAATCTTCCCAAAATTTTGTTCAACGTTTTCGTCGATGATTTCCACAATATCTGTAAAGTTTGCTTGAAATCGGTTCATATTTAGATATAGCTCCCATGTATTTGTTCGCCCGATTTTGAGAAATATTGCAATAATGTGCTCATTTTTTGACCAATTCTGTAGAAATTCGGCTGGAAAGATTTTCTAACGACTCTCGACATTACTGGTGAATTTCATAGAAATCGGTTCAGATTTAGATATAGCTGCCTTATATATATATCGCCTGATTTTCACTTCTATGGTCACTGCAAGCGCATTTATTGACCAATCTTGCCAAACTTTTGTATAGCGTTTGCCCTGACGACTACGGCAATATCTAAGAATTTTGCTAGAAATCGGTTCAGATTTAGATATTGCTCCCATATATATGTTCGTCAGATTTGGACTAATATTGCAATAAAGTGCTCACTGGTAATCGATTCTTTCAAAATTTAGCAGGAAATTTTCTTATGTCTTTTAAAATGACTTGTGAGTTTCATAGAAATCGGTTTAGATTTATGTATAGCTGCCATATATGTATTTCGCCCGATTTTCATTTCCAGGGTCACTGCAAGCGCATTATTGGCTAATATTGCCAAAATTGTGCACAATACTTTCTTCGATGCCCACTACAATATCTAAGAAGTTTGGTCAAAATCGGTTCAGATTTAAATGTAGCTCCCATATATATCGTTCGTCAGGTTTTGGCTAATTTACAATAATGTTGTAATTTGTCCACCCTATTTATGGAACATATTTGCTCGAAATTTGATACGGATTGTATAATAACCCATCTGAAAATATCCGCCGATGTCCATCAACATTGGTTCAAAATTAGATATAGCTCCCACTTTGTACCCATAGTGTAGGTGTAGGGTATTATAAAGTCGGCACGACCTGACTTTTGTCTTTCCTTACTGGTTTTATAATGCGTTTTGACAGTTTGACAAGCAAAATAGTAGCGACATGTCGCTGCGCCAATACTAATTTCACTTCAAGTAATTGCCAATGTAATTAAATGCTCACGGAATGGCCACCAATCAACTCTGTTTCAATGAGATTGTCTTTTTTCGTGTTGCTGTATGACTTTTGTTTGAGTTCGGGCAATATTTTCAATAAAAAAAAAAACACTGTTAGTAAAGTTCTTTAAATAGAATTTTTGTACGCACGCAATTTATCTTAAAATAGCAACATTGACGTTTAATCCACATATGACGTCATGTATCATGATTTTATCTACATGGTGGTGTTTCCCCATTCCAACAAGTGATACATTCGATCATAACCCTGATGACTCACTCACCTTCACAATCCATAAATTGGCCATACGGTTCACAATATACCGACGGCGTGCTGGCACCTCTCACTCCACTGGCTGCGGCTGCATTGGCCATAGCCGCAGCAGCGGCCGCTGCTTGAAAATGAGGCATAAGAAACGCTGAACTTTTCTGCAAATTCAAAACCTGTTGATAGAAGAGTGAGGCGGCAGGATCATAAAGATGATCAAAGTGCAGATTTGCAACGGCAGCCGTCGGCGAAGACATGGCCGGATGCGGACTCAGCAATTGACTCTGTAAGTGTGGCAACATTGAGGCGTTGAGCGAAGGTGATTCAGGATTTTTTAAGGTGAGATTTTTGAAAGCGGTATACTGTTCGAGATCGGGAGTTTGTGACACGCTACTCGTAGAGGTCACCACTGTTTCCGCGTTCGTTGTGGCGGGTGAGGTCAAAGGCTTTGTGGTCACTTTCAAAGGAGATAACTCGTGATGGACAAACTTGTTGGGGGGAGTTTTTCTTTCGGATTTTTGTTCTAAAATATTTTCTATGGAAAATGCAGATTTATTTGACGTTGACTTGGTATTATCCATTTGAGGCACTGTGCTAAGAACGAGAATCTTTGGCTAAACGCGTAGACCTAAGCTTGGATGGTATGGTTTTTTTTTGTTTTGTTTTGTTTTTAGTTTCTGTTTGTTAGTCTGACACTCGAAACGCGTATTACCAAACGCCTGCCTGAATGGTCTAATTAATACTAAATGTGAGATTTCTTTCTAATAATGAAATTATTATTGTTTTTTACAATTAATCAAATCAAAATAGAATGTTTGCAGGTAATTGATATCTTTATTAATGGCATTATGAAGTAGTAGTAGCTGATACTCACTGGCCACCCCACACATAACATAGACCAAACATTACCAATGAATTTTTGGTGGTTGGTATAGCGATAAGGCAATGTATGGCCCATGATTAACCCCTTTGGGAACGACATTCCTGTATTTGGACAGTGATATGTTAATACCTTTAAATAATAAATAAATAATAGGAATCACATGGGGTTTTTTTTCTATCAGAAATTACCTTTGGAACTTCAAATGAGGTCTTCTTTGATATGGCCAAAAAATTTGATTTTCTACGAAAAATTCAAGGGGAGCTTAAGCTTAATTGAAGTCAGCCTCGATGGTCTTCTAATAACTTTAAAAGGCAATGCTTGTCATTGCTTTACAGTCTAATCGTATTATGTTTGCCTAAGCCTAGGGAAGGCGTACCCATTTTCCTCATTTTAGTGAGAATTTGAGTCAAATTTGATTTCACAGAAAATTTCATTGAAATTTAGTCTTTAGAGAACATTTTATTGGCATTTTGGTCTGGTCATTGGACATTCTCTCATAACTTGTGAGAGAGAAATAAGTAAAAGTATGTAAGTTCGGCCTGGCCGAATCTTATATACCCTCCACCATGGATCGCATTTGTCGATTTCGGCATCTCCTTTTAGTCAAAAAAAGGATAAAAGAGAAGATTTGCTCTGCTATTAGAGCATTAGATATCAAGTTATGGTCCGATTCTGACCATAATTAAATTATATGTGGGAGACCTGTTTAAAATTTCAGCCAATCCGAATAAGAATTGCGCTCAAAAATCTCAGCAACTCACATCCGCTTAATCAGACAAGTTTTCAAGGAAAGAACCAAAAATGGAAGTCCTTCCGACTGCCAGTGCGGGACACACACACAGCAGATGTTGTATAGTCTCTCCTTCCTCGATGTCCTCCTTCAGTCGGTCAGCATGTTTTCCGATTAGACAGTGACCTGTCATGACGGACACAATTAATGAGACATCTATTTTAGCCAGCAATAGCAAGGCGGTACACCTCTTTAAGTCTAGATTTAGCCCTTTGGATGATCAAAAAGTAAAATATTGGGTTGCCCAAAAAGTAGTTGCGGATTTTTTAAAAGAAAGTAAATGCATTTTTAATAAAACTTAGAATGAACTTTAATCAAATATACTTTTTTTACACTTTTTTCTAAAGCAAGCTAAAAGTAACAGCTGATAACTGACAGAAGAAAGAATGCAATTACAGAGTCACATATGAAAAATCCGCAATTACTTTTTGGGTAACCCAATAGAAAGATCGATTTATATGGGAGCTGTATAGGGCTATAGATCGATTCAGACCATAATAAACACGTATGTTGATGGTAATGAGAGGATTCGTCGTACATTTCAGACACATCCGATAATAATTGCGACCTCTAGAGGCTCAAGAAGTCAAGACCCCGGATCGGTTTATATGGCAGCTATATCAGGTTATGGATCGATTAGAACCATACTTAGCACAGTTGTTGGAAGTCATAGCGAAACACGTCATGCAAAATTTCAGCCAAATCTGATAAGAATTGCTCCCTCTAGAAGCTCAAGAAATCAAGACCCCAGATCCGTTTATATGACAGCTATATCGGGTTATAAACCGATTTGAACCATACACAGCCCATTTGTTGGAAATTATAACAAAAGACGTCATGCAAAATTTTTTTGTCAAATCAGACTAGAATTGCGCCCTCTAGAGGCTCAAGAGATCAAGACCCCAGATCGGTTTATATGACAGCTATATTAGATTATAAACCGATTTGAACCATACTCAGCCCATTTGTTGGAAATTATAGCAAAAGACGTCATGCAAAATTTTTTTGTCAAATCAGACTAGAATTGCGCCCTCTGGAGGCTCAAGAAGTCAAGACCCCAGATCGGTTTATATGACAGCTATATCAGGTTATGAACCGATTTAAACCATACTCAGCCCATTTGTTGGAAATCATAACAAAACACGTCATGCAAAATTTTAGTCAAATCAGACGAGAATTACGCCCTCTAGAGGCTCAAGAAGTCAAGACCCTAGATCGGTTTATATGGCTGCTATATCAAAATATGGATCGATTTGGCCCATTTACAATCCCAACCGACCTACACTAATAAAAAGTATTTGTGCAAAATTTCAAGCGGCTAGTTATACTACTTCGAAAGTTAGCGTACATTCGACAGACAGACGGACGGACATGGCTAGATCGACATAAAATGTCATGATGATCAAGAATATATTTTTGGGGTTCAGACGAATATTTCGAGCAGTTACAAACAGAATGACGAAATTAGTATACCCCCATCCTATGGTGGAGGGTATAAAAAAGATATTGTGTAGGAGGACTTAGAAATAAAATTTTACTTACTTTACTTCAATTGGCTATGACAGAATATTTGTTCCACTATCCGAACGTAGAATAGCGTTCCAAACGCCTCGATCTTCTGCGCTTATTCTAAAATCTCCGAGACCAAGTTTCGAGGTCTCATCGGGCTTTTGGTCTTCCCGGTTTGCATATACGACCATGTTTGCCTTCAAAAGACTTCATTGCTGGAGCTTCTTCATCCATTCTGACAACATGACCTAGCCAACGCAGCCGTTATATTTTGATGTGTGTAACTATGCTATCGTCGTCATACAACTCACACAGCTCGTACTTCATACGTCGCCTATATTCTCCATTAACACAAACTGGTCCATATATTTTACGAAGAATCTTTCTCTCAAATACTCCAAGCACTGCCTCATCTGCTTTCACAAGTACCCATGCTTCAGAACCATATAACAGCACGGGTAGTATAAGTGTCTTCTATAGTGTAATATTCGTCTGTCGAGAGGTGGCCTTGTTCCTAAACTGCCTACTTAGTCCCAAGTAGCATCTGTTTGCCAGTATTATTCTTCGCTTAATCTCAAAAATGGTGTTATTTGTTTTGGTTACGGCGGTGCCGAGGTAGATAAAGTTACTGACTGTCTCAAAGTTGTGGTTCCCAACTTTCTTCATTTTCTTTATCTGCCCGGTTGTGCAAGGCCTCTTGGGAGTTGAAACCATCCATTTCGTCTTATCTCCATTTACTGCCAGACCCATTTTCACTGACTCTCTTTCGATTCTTTCAAAGGCTGCTGTTACTACTTCCGATGACCGATCTATGATATCGATGTCGTCGGCATAGGCGAGTAGCATGTTTTCTCCAGCAGGATATTAAAGAGATCACACGATAGGGTTTCTCCTTGTCTGAAACCTCGTTTGGTATTAAATGGTTCGGAGAGATTCTTTCCTATTCTTACTGAGGAACGCGTATCAGCAAGTGTCATCCTGCAGAGTCTCATTAATTTTGCAGGGATACTAAACCAGACATGGCTTGATATACCTTTGAACGTAAAGGAGTATCGAAGGCGGAAATATAATCTACACAATTTATTTTGGAGTATTGTAAATTTGCCCACTAATGTTCTTTTAACGAACAGCGGGGTTACTTCTCTATTAGAAGTGAGCCTGTCCTGTCCTGTCATTATGGGAAACCTTCTTCTTGTAGTCGAGTCCAAACGATGTGTCGCAAAGCGACAGCATTTTCTGGAAAAGTTTCACTTGGCCGAAAAACTCAGAAATGTCGCCAGCATTAGTAAGGGGGTACAACAAACACAAATTTTGTCCATGGACATTCCACTAAGGAGCAGGGGCAAACTTCTCACATATCAATGAGTGCAGTCCGATTCAAGTTTTATGCTCAATGATAAGGGGCCTTCTTTTTATAGCCGAGTCCCAACGGCATGCCGCAGTGCGACACCTCTTTGGAGAGATTTTTTACATGCCATAGTACCTCACAAATGTTGCCAGCATTAGGAGGGGAAACCACCGTTGAAAATTTTTTCTGATGGTCTCTCCAGGATTCGAACCCAGGCGTTCAACATCATAAGCGGACATGCTAACCTCTGCGCTACGGTGGCCTAAGGGGGTAACCAGCGCAAAACTTTTTCTTTAATGATATTTTTAACAGAATTCGAACCCAGGCTATCAAGGTCATCTGACACTATATGAAATAGTAGAGTACAGAATAGCTGCATAAAAAGCCAGGCGAAAAACTCATGAGTTGCGGGGGATCCAAGGTAGATGATTTGGTCAAACTAATTGTAAATAAAGAATTGATAGGATTGGAACGTGAAACGCTGCTTCAATTGTTGGAAGCGCATTTTTCTGGCAATGACCCTACTGGAATGGGTGGGGAGCATATCGCTAGAGCTGACAAACTACCGATAATCGCAACATTCGATAATTTCGATATTTCCTATAATAAATATCGATAGTATCGATGCTCTCGTTAATTTCCAATCACCTTCCAACAGCAGAAAGCAGTTGCCCTTCTCTCAAAAACTAATGAAAGTTGACGTTACAAGAGTGTTCTTACACATGCGCACTCAACTTCTAGCACCTTGCATTATAGAAAGCCTACAACACAGCATTTTGTCAGCCAATGAAAATGCCACTAGTCATTCCATTACAACTTCTCAAAATATGGCTAAATGAATGAAAGAATTTATTTTGCTTCGTATACTCTACTCTTCACTGTGGTACAGGGTATTACAACTTTGTGCAATTGTTTGTAACGTTAAGAAAGAGACTAGAGCTGGCAAACTATCGATAATCGCAACTTTCGATATTTTCGATAGATAATAGATAATAATAAATATCGATACTATCGTTAATTTTCCATCACCTACATTTCAAACGAAAATGTGAAGTAAAAGTCAGGAGATCGATTATATGGAAGCAATGTCAATGCACAGACCATATAAAACCAAGGTTAATAAAACCAGTTGGAAATCGTGAGAGATATCATTGCACAAAATGTTAGCCAAATCGGATGAAAATTGCGCCCTCTATAGCCGCAATGTATCTTGACTTCTTGGGCCCCTAGAGACACTACTTTTCATTCGATTCTGCTGAAATTTAACGCAAAGACTTTTGTCCAACATTTGTGCCAAGTATGATCTAAATAGGTCTATGTACTAATATAGCTCCGATATTAATCGACCCCGAATTCGACTTCTTGAGCACCTAGAAGCCTCAATATTCACCTGATTTAGCGGAAATTTGGCAAAAGGACTTCTGTTCCGACTCGAATCAAAATAGGGAGTTTTTTTATAAATTATTGAAAAACCCCCTCAAGTTCTCAAAACGTAAAGCACAGACCGCCCATTTGAGTTATATTGTTTTACTTTATACGTCCCCTAAACAAAATATATTCTGAACCAAATAATATCTGTAGTCTCGTTTTTTCTAAAATCAACTCTGTTATGTGTTATGCCACTATTCATATGAATAGAGATGGGCAATGGGTAAATACCCAAAAAGTATACACCCGTAGAGAATAGAGATTGGTCTTTATGGTAGCACTATCCAAATATGGTCCAATCTGAGTCACATTCGACAAAGGAGTGTAGAGGTCTATGGGATCAATACTCTATTTCGGGAGATCGGTCTATATGGCAGCTATATCCAAATATGGTCCGATGTGGACCACATTTACCAAAAAGGTGTAGGGGTCTACCAAAACTCAATGTTAGAAATTTCATCGAAATCGGATGAAAAATGCTCCTTTTATGGGCTCATTACTGTATATCATGAGATCGATCTTTACGTCAGATATATATTCAAATATAATCCGATGTGGACCACATCGAAATCGGATAAAAAATGCTCTTTTGTTCCGATTTGGACCAAATACTTATAAGTAATCACTTGTACTTATTATATTCGATTAAGTATAAAAAAATATTGGTATTTTAAGTTGCTATATCTAAAAATAAACCGATCTGAACCATATACGACACGGATGTTGAAAAGCCTACCACAATTCACTGTCCCAAATTTCGGTGAAATCGGACTTTTATGTCCCCAAAACCTTAAATTGAGAGATCGGTCAATATTGGCAGCTATATCCAAATCTGGACCGATCTAAGCCAAATTGAAGAAGAATATCGAAGGGCTTAACCTAACTCACTGTCCCAAATTTCGGCGACTTCTGAAAATAAATGCGCCTTTTATGGACCCAAAACCTTAAATCGAGAGATCTGTCTATATGGCAGTTATATCCAAATCTGGACCGAACTGGGCCAATTGAAGAAGGATGTCGTAGAGACTAACACAACTCACTGTTTGAAATTTCAGCGACATCGGACAATAAATGCGCCTGTTAGGGCCCCAAAACCTAAAACCGAGAGATAGGACTATATGGCAGCTATATCCAAATCTGGACCGATCTGTGCCATATTTCAGAAGTATGTCGAGGAGTTTAACTTAACTCACTGTCTCACATTTCGGCGACATCGGAAAATAAATGCGCCTTTTATGGGCCCAAAACCTTAAATCGAGAGATCGGTCTATATGGCAGCTATATTCAAATCTGAACCAATCTGGGCCAAATTGAAGAAAGATGTCCAAGGGCCTAAGACAACTCGCTGTCACAAATTTCAACAAAATCGGATAAAAAATTTGGCTTTTATTGGCCCTAGATCCTAAATCGAAGGATCGGTATATATGGCAGCTATATCCAAATCTGGACCGATCTGAGCCAAATAAAAGAAGGATGTCGAAGGGCCTAACACAACTCACTGTTCAAAATTTCAGCAAAATCGGATAATAAATGTGGCTTTTATTGACCTAAGAGCCTAAATCGGAGGATCGGTCTATATGGCAGCTATATCCAAATCCGGGGCAATCTGGGCCAAATTAACGAAGAATATTGAAGGGCCTAACACAACTCACTGTCCCAAATTTCAGCAAAATCGGATAATAAATGTGGATTTTATGGGCCCAAGACCCTAAATCGGAGGATCGGTATATATGGCAGCTATATCCAAATCTGGATCGATCTGAGCCAAATTGACGAATATAATATACTCAATATACTCACTACGGGAGTATAGTCGCACAGAATATGTTGCAAGGTGTTGTGCGAACATAGACAGCAGTGGGTGATAAGCGTTGTCGTCGTCGGACAATATGACCCCTCCTCCCTCCCCGTGCAGTTATATACTCAGCAGCAATACCCCAGCCCCAATATTGCCGGGCAAGTGACGGGAAGTGTATCTTACTTGGAATTGAATTGCAATGGTCTCTGAGGCAAGATCGACGAAAAAGTAGATTTTATGAGTCGGAAGAACATATTGGTTGCAGCAATCCAGCAGACGAAACTGACCAACACCTGCAGCCTGCACAGTCGTCATGGATAGAATGTGCTACGTAAGTATTGCTCAAAGAGTGGTGGTGGGAGATTGGCTTTCATGATACACGATTTTGTTCAGTATAAACCAATCTCGCCTGTGCCTGGCGCTAGTTACCTCTACACTACCCAAGATAGAGCTATACAACGTGTAAAAACCGCCGCTTGGTCATTGTGTCCCAGTTAATTCCCGAGTTCTCAGGCCCCACATAAGTGGCCTACTGTCTGGGCACAATCGTTTGGTTCTAGTAGACTTTAATGCGCATCACATGGCACTTCCACCATGTAACGACCAGCGAGGCATAGCTTTGGCAAAGATTGTAGGCTCCACATTCTGCACGGTAAATGAGGACGACCCCACTAGGACAACAAGGAATTGCAGCAGCTCGCCAGATATTTCAATTGCATCCGTTGAACTCCTGAGTGAGGTATTCTGATGAGCCGTAATTTCTTGGGACCAGACCACTTCCTCATAATACGCACCATCGATAGACCACCCAACTTCATAACCTCTGAGCGCCGGATGTTTATCAATCAGAAAAATGCCGATTGGGCTGGCTTCAGAGAGTACACCAATCGCCGCTTCAGTGAACTGGCAACTCCATCGGATGTGCTATTTGCCGAGAGAAAATTCCGAGACATCATTAACGCAGCAGCCGCTCGCTTTATACCAGCCGGTCGAATACCCTACTCGCAGACGAGCGTAATGGGATTCGTTGTACGGACCCCACTAAACCCAGAATCAGCGAGCTGAATCTGGTAATAAACTGGGTAGTCAAGGAACATAAACGGAGTATGTGGCTGGAACACTTGGAGCAGCAATGTAACTTAGATACCGGTTTAGGCAAGCTGTGGTCTACTGTTAACTCACTCTCGAACGTCGGTAGAAGAGATGATAGGACCTCAGTCACTTTTGGCGACGTAACTGTGACTGACCGAAGAGCTGCACCATGATGTGCAACCCTTAATTTTATTAGCATCCCGAGAGTGTGAAGGCTAGGAGGTGAGCCATTTGTCGTATCCGTGGTCTCCGAGCAGAAGGTCAGCCATCGCAATTTGCCGTGGACGTAGTGATGAATGTCATCCGTGGCGCCAAGTCATCCAAGGCTTTGGGCTCCGACTACCTGGAGCAGTGTACCTTACAAATGTCCTCAATCTATCTTTGAACACTCTTATAGTACCCGATGTCTGGATGATGGGCAGGATGATCCCGCTGCGGAAGCCTGGAAAGTATCCGAGTAAAAGGGGGACTTACAGACCGATTTCCCTTCTCCCACCAGTAGCCAAGACGTTTGAGAGACTTCTCCTCTCGAGCCACGTAGGGGAATTTCTTTTTTCGCTGAGCATCAGCATGGATTTCGAAGACTGCATAGAACAACAACTGCTTTGCATGCCATCACCGCACACATTTGCCGTGGCTTCAATCAGCCCAGGCCATGTCATAGGACGGTATTCGTAGAACTGGATCTATCAAAAGCTTTCGAAAAGATTGACCAAGCCAAATTGTTTGGGGACATCGCCAACACGTCCCTCCAGCCAGGCCTGAAACGCTGGGCCACGAATTATTGGTGTTGTCGCCAGTCGTTTGTGGACTTTAGGGATAAGAAGTTGAAACAGCGTAGAGCGAAAGGCGGGTGACATGTCCGGCACTGTTTAACATCTATCCCCCATTCCACCCCCTCCAGACTGCATAGAGATCGTTTCATATGCGGACGATTGTACGATTATGGCATCTAGAGCCCAACCATTGTTAAAATTTGCGACAGGTTAAACGTCTACCTCAACAAACTTGCCGCTTATTTCTGACACCAAATATTCAGCCACATTGTAAATTACATTAGACCAGTACCGGGTGGACCCGGTCCTTAGAGACTGGATAAGCCATATGCTAAGGAATAGGTGGATAAATTGTGTGTCCCATGGCAAAAATATAAGGGAGAAATTTCAAAACGGCAAGGCACGCCACAGGCGGGCATTTTATCGCCACACCTATGGGTGACCACCATAAATGACCTATTAAGGATGCTGACTGAGGAGGGATGTCAACAATATCAACACAGGGAAGACAGAAATATGTCTGTTCACGAGGAAGACGAAGGTGGGCCAATTTAAAGCACCACGTTTCCTCAACGAAAAGATTTCTTTATCTGACAAGGTCAAATACTTAGTTGTGAAATTGGACAGGAAACTGAATTGGAAGTGTCATATTCAGGAGCGTACTGACAAGGCTCACAGATGTTGGACACTATGTAGGCGTTAGCTCGAAATGGGGCCTGAATCCGAGGATAGTGCACTGATTCTACAGGAGCGTGATTAGACTAATACTTACTTACGCCTCAGTAGTTTGGTGGAGTGCTATGGAGAAAAAGTGCAACATAAGAACCATACAACAGGTTCAGTGAACATGTTGTCTTGGCATAAGCGGAGCGATGAGGACCACGCCCACTAGGGCACTGGAGACTATTTTAGATATCCGACCCATTGACATACATATTAAGTGTGAGGCAGCCACTGAGGCTATGAGATTTAAGTCGTTGGGAGAATGGATTGAGGATAGGAGCAGCTCATACCATCGCGGTATAATAAAGACGACGATAGGAAACTTGGAAGGAAGGGAAGAAGTTTCCGTTCGGATACCTGAGATGAACCTTGAAGTCGAGTGCGAGGTACTGCTGCCAACGGCATAGTCTTGAATTGACGGAACCCTAGTATTACCATCTAGAAGATCATGTTACACGGGTGGATCAAAGCTTGAGGACAGAGTGGGCCTGGGGGTCTACATTGAGAACCCAGGAACTGCGATTTGTGTTAGACTGCCTGACCATAATACGGTCCTATAGGCGGAGATCCGGCCGTTCATGGAATGCGTGAGGTGGTGTGGGACGTCGAGTGTGGACATCTTTATGGACAGTAAAATAGCCATAAGGGCAATAACAACCAGTATGGTAAGGTCACGAACAGTCTTGCAGTGTAAGAAGGAGATTAACGCCTTCTCTGAGGATGGCAAAATTCGCATCGTTTGGCTGCCGGGCCATAACGGAGTAAGGGGGAATGAAAGGGCAGACGATTTGGCGGTGAAGGCCAGAGGATTGCCGTCAATAAACTTGGTTAACCCGAAGATTTTTCGGGTCCACGCACTCCGATTTAAGACAGTGGGCAATGAATGCGCATGACACTCTGTGGAACAGCGAAATGGTCGGTAGAACGGTGAAAATCCTATGGGGGTATCCAGATCGTGAGAAGACGAGGCTATTACTGAAAGGAGTTCGGTATAACTGTTTGTTTCATAACGGAACACACAGGACTACGAGCTCACTTATGTAAAATCGGTGCGGCAAGTGATAGCATGGGTAGGGCATGCGTAGAAGATGATGAGACGTTGGAGCATTTCCTATGTCATTGCCTTTCGCGTCTAACAGATGCCGGCACCTTAGGTTGGGACACAATACCAGACATGAACCAACTTAGGGCCGTGACATGAAAAACAATTACGGATTTGGTAAGTAGCACGGAATTCCTAACATAGATTTTCTTTTTCGAGGTTACTTTTTATACCTACCACCGAAAGATGGGGTATATTAGTTTTGTCATTCCGTTTGCAACACATCGAAATATCCTTTTCCGACCCTATAAAGTATATATGTTCTTGATCAGCGTAAAAATCTAAGACGATCTAGCCATGTCCGTCCGCCTGTCCGTCCGTCTGTCTGTTGAAATCACGCTACAGTCTTTAAAAATAGAGATATTGAACTGAAACTTTGCACAGATTCTTTTTTTTGTCCATAAGCAGGTTATGTTCGATGATGGGCTTTATCGGACTATATCTTCATATAGCCCCCATATAGACCGATTCGCCGATTTAGGGTCTTAGGTCCATAAAAGCCACATTTATTATCCGATTTTGCTGAAATTTGGGACAGTGAGTTGTGTTAGGCCAGTCCACATCTTTCTTAAATTTGGCCCAGATCGGTCCAGATTTGGATATAGCTGTCATATAGACCGATCTGCCGATTTGGGGTCTTAGGCCAATAAAAAGCACATTTATTATCCGATTTTGCTGAAATTTGAGACAGTGAGTTGTGTTAGGCCCGTCGACATCTTTCTTCAATTTGGCCCAGATCTGTCCAAATTTTGGATATAGCTACCATATAGCCCAATCCCCCGATTTTGGGTATTAGGTCAATAAAAGCCACATTTATTATCCGATATTGCTGACCTTCGACATCTTTCTTCAATTTTGCCCAGATCGGTCCTGATTTGGATATAGCTGCCATATAGGCCGATCTCTCGATTGAAGGTCTTGCGCACATAAAAGGCGCATTTATTGTCCGATTTTTCCGAAATTTGGGATAGTGAGTTGTGTTAGACCAGTCCACATCTTTCTTTAATTTGGCCCAGATCGATCCAGATTTGGATATAGCTGCCATATAGCCCAATCCGCCAATTTGGGGTCTTAGACCAATAAAAACCACATTTATTATCCGATTTTGCTGAAATTTGGAACAATGAGTTGTGTAAGGCCCTTCGACATCTTTCTTCAATTTTGCCCAGATCGGTCCTGATTTGGATATAGCTGCCATATAGGCCGATCTCTCGATTGAAGGTCTTGCGCACATAAAAGGCGCATTTATTGTCCGATTTTTCCGAAATTTGGGACAGTAAGTTAAGTTAAGCCCCTCTATATATATCTGCAATTTGGCCTAGATGGATCAAGATTTGCATATAGCTGCCATATAGACCGATCTCTCGATTTAAGGTTTTGGGCCCATAAAAAGCGCATTTATTATCCAATGTCGCCGAAATTTTGGACAGTGTATTGTGTTAAGCCCTTCGAAATTTTTCTGAAACTTGGCCCAAATTGGTCCAGATTTGGATATAGCTGCCATATAGACCGATATCTCGTTTTAAGGTCTTGGCCCCATAAAAGGCGCATTTATAATCCGATTTCATTGAAATTTGACACAGTGAATTATGTTAGGCTTTTCGACATCCGTGTCGTATATGGTTCAAATTGGTTTATTTTTAGATAAAAAGACTACTATTTTGTTATGCACAATTGAACAATGACTTGAACTGGTTAGTATTTGGTCCAAATCGGAACATATTTCGTAGTAGCTGTTAGGGGGATAGGGTATGCATTTTTCACCGGATATTGACGAAAGGTGGTTTACATATATGTCCGAGGTGGTCGGTATCCAAAGTTCGGCCTGGCCCAACTTAACGCCTCTTTACTTGTTAGTTTGTAGAGCGCACAACAAGCCGATTACTGGCTTAGTGGCATGAGGCAGATTAATATCTGCACCCTCTTTTCAACCTTACCTAATCAATCTACATATTCTAAGGCCTCAAATCAATATTGATGTATGTTGCCCACAGAATGTTAACTATATGAAGGGTGTGTTTAAAAAATCTCAATAAAATCTGAACCTGAACTCGTTGATTTGCGAGAAGTGTCCCGCTATTCCTTAATGAAAATTTAGCGTGCTAATTTGCCTAAATTTGAGTACTTATCGATACTATGGGCGGAGCCACCTTGTCTGGTCAAAAATTATTTTGATTTTATTTAAATTTTATGGGTTAATAATAGTTTTCCATAAATGATGGATTTAACACTTGCAACCGATTTTGCTGAAATTTGAGACAGTGAGTTGTGTTAGGCCAGTCCACATCTTTCTTTAATTTGGCCCAGATCGATCAAGATTTGCCTATAGCTGTCATATTCCTTAATGAAAAGTTAGAGGGTAAATTTTGCCAAAATTTTAGTACTTATCGATACTATGGGCGGAGCTGATATATAGCCACTTCGTCTGGTCAAAAATTACTTTGATTTTATTTAAATGTTATGGGTTAATAATAGTTTTCCAAATAATGATGAATTTAACACTTGCTACTAGCATTACCTAGTATCCATCAATTACATATCTGATACACATACAAGAATTGAAATAACCATGATGTTTTATTTTTTTCGAACTCCATTTACCATCAGTACGAGTACTCTCATTCCATAATTGCTATTGACTACGCCGCCAATGATAGGAGATAGATAGCAAAACCATACCAACATATTGCCATAGATAAGTCTGCTGGCAGTTCTACACACAACGTTCGGCGCTTATTGGGGGCTAAACAACGGTTTGGCAATAATGGCGTAGTGGTTGTTCGTCCTACTGCGGTAAAATCAATTTGATAACGCCCTCTAAATTATAACACCTTGCCCAGATAGCAGGGTTGTCAATGGAAGAAATCTAATTGAACTAAATTGAACAAACTTGCAAATAAGAGAATAGACGAAAATTTAATAAAAAAAATATTTTTGTTCTAAAACATTCTCCCTAAAACTACTGAGTTATCAACATTACTCCAACATAATTTTTTTGACTTTGGGAAAAATCTTTTTTCTGGGATTTCCCCATCATATCCAGGAATTTTTTCGAAAAATCTTCATACCTCATACCCTGGTTTTTTCAAACCCCCCTTTTTGTTTACAAAATTTTGAGTAGGCTTTACACTTGCGTTAAAAAATATGGCCAACATGGCTCTGTACTCGCATATAAAATGCTTCCATACAATATTTTGGTTTTCCATATCAGGGTAACAGCCACTACCGCCGTCCAATTCAGCTGATATATGACACTCTTAAATTTTGTGATATTATTTTCTGTGTCTTTTTGCCGCCAGTACCTTGTACTGATTTTGGTTGTTTTTCTATTCCTCATTTGGAGGGTGCTGCGGCATTTCCCACTTTGATCAACAGCACTAATTGTTAATCATTACCGGTGTTATCTCTTCTCTGTCCACCACAAAATCGAAGAGTAGCCCGCAAAATGATTTCATGTAGGCATAATGTGTTTAACTATGATAGGAGAGCTATAGTAGCGGTACATATTTAGATATGGTTAAACATATCTGACATCATTGGGCAAATATTTTGATCAAGGTTTTTTCAATATGGAGTTTTAAAAGATTTGAATTTTGCCATTCTGTAAGTTAAGGATGTTTAGGAATGGCAAGCAACTTACTGCTCTAATAACATATTGATGAACTTTTCATGGCTTAGCAATGCGCTTTAATGGTCGCTTATAAGGAGGCCATCGTAGCGCAGAGGTTAGCATGTCCGCCTATGACGCTGGGTTCGAATCCTGGCGAGACCATAAAAAAATTTTTCAGCGGTGATTTTCCCCTCCTAATGCTGGCAATATATGCGAGGTTAGGTTAGGCTAGGTTGAAAAGAGGGTGCAGATATTAAACCGCCCCTACCACTATGGACATACAACTAAGCCAGTAATCGGCTTGTTGGGTGCTCTAAAAACTATAAAGTAACCTCTAAAGAAGAAAATTTTGAGTTAGGAATTCCGTGCTATCAGCAATGCGCTTTAATTGTCGCTTATAAGGAGGTCATCGTAGCGCAGAGGTTAGCATGTCCGCCTATGACGCTTGGTTCGAATCCTGGCGAGACCATCAGAAAAAATTTTTCAGCGGTGGTTTTCCCCTCCTTGTTATGTGCTCTAAAAACTATAAAGTAACCTCTAAAAAAGAAAATTTTAAGTTAGGAATTCCGTGCTACTTACAAAATCCTTAATTGTTTTCAATACCACTCCCCTAAGTTGGTTCATGTCTGGTATTGTGTCTCCACCTAAGTGCCGGTATCTGTTGGACGCGAAAGCCGGGTAATCACAAAGGAAATACTCCAACGTCTCATCATCTTCCCCTTATTTCTACACATGCTATCACTTGTTGCACCGATTTTACATAAGTGAGTGTCCTGTTATGATACCACTAGCTATACTGATCCCCTTCTTGCTTCCTTTCAGCAATAACCTCGTCTTCTCACAATCTGGGTCCCCCCACAGGATTTACGCCGTCCTACCGACCGTTTCGCTGTTCCACAGTATTGCATGCGCATTCGTCGCCCACTCCCTTAACTCGGACTGCTTCGACCCAAAAGGCTTCGGGTTAACCAGTCCTCTGGCCTTCAGCGCCAAATTGTCTGCTCTTTCATTTCCCCTTACTCCGTAATGAACCGGCACCCAAACGATGCGGATTTTGCCATCCTCAGAGAAGGCGTTAATCTCCTTCGTACACTGCAAGACTGTTCGTGACCTTACTGTCCTGGTTGTTATTGCCCTTATGGCAATTTTAGTGTCGGTAAAAATGTTCACACTCGACGTCATCGCTTTAGCACCACACCACTTCACGAATTCCGTGATCGCCCGGATCTCCGCCTGCAGGACCCTATTATGGTCAGGCAGTCTAAAACAGATCTCAGTCCCTGGGTTCTCAATATAAACCCCCAGGCCCACTCTGTCCTCCATCCGTGTAACATGATCATCTAAATGGCAATACTAGGGTTCCGTCAATTCAAGACTCTGCCGAAGACAGCAGTGCTTCGCACTCGACTTCAAGGTTCATCTCAGGTATCCGATCGGAAACCTCTTCCCTTCCTTCCAGGTTTCCCATAGTCGCCTCGATTAAACCGCGATGGTATGAGCTGTTCCCATCCTCAATCCATTCTCCCAACGCCTTAAGTCTCATAGCCGCAGTGGCTACTCACACTTAATATGTATGTCAATGGATCGGATAACTAGAATAGTCTCCAGTGCCCTAATGGGCGTGGTCCTCATCGCTCCGCCTATGCCAAAACAACATGTTCTCTGATCCTGTTGTATGGTCCTACGCTCCTGTAGAGCCAGTAGACTAACATCGGATTCAGGCCCCATTTTGAACCTACGGCTCGTCTACATAGTACCCAACATCTGTGAGCCTTCTCAGTACAACATTTATGAGGTACTATGCCATGTAAAACTTCTCTCCAAAGAGATGTTGCACTGCGGCATGCCGTTCGGACTCCGCTATAAAAAGGAGTCCCCTTATCATTGAGCTTAGAACTTAAATCGGCATGCACTCATTGATATGTGAGAAGTTTGCCCCTGTGGAATGTTTATGGGCAAAATTTGCATATAAGACAAGGTAGTGTTTGGAGTATTTGAGAGAAAAATTCTTCGTAAAATATATGGACCAGTTTGCGTTAATGGAGAATATAGTCGTGGTATGAACCACGAGCTGTAAGAGCTGTAAGAAGACGAAAAAAACTACGACAGGATCAGGGAAAATATTGTCTTCGCATAAGCGAGGAGATGAGAACCACTCCTACTAGGGAGCTGGAGACTGTTCTAGATATCCGGCCAATTGACATCCAGATTATATGATATATAAGCCATTGCGGAAGGCATCATAGTAGGACTGTCCTACCAAGAAAAATATTTTCCTGCTCTGCTGGGAATGGATCGACATAGATCGTGCTGGTGCTATGGGTTGAAGTGTGGAAAAGGCTCTGTGGTGCAGTATTTCTCGAAACAATAAACTGGAGATGAGCCATGGCGGCATGCTATATGCGTCGCCCTTCATGGCAGTAATTCCTTGTTGAAGTGCTCAATGTCGTTTTCTCGCAAATGGATCTTTGTGTGCCAATGTGCTGAGGCGTGAAAAGTTTCTTTACGTACAGCGTCTGCGTACTAAGGTTCTTGCTTCTTCACGAGGAAGTAAGAGCTTTTGGTCGTTACTGAAAAGGGTAAGGGGTAGTTCTTCATCTATTCCAACTCTTGTTAAGGACGATCCAACGTTCACTGACCCGGTTGATAAGGCTAACCTATTGGCTGATATATTTGCAGGGAATTCTTCCCTGCCGGATAGCAATCAACCACTCCCCTCAATCGAATATGTATCTGGCGTCATGCCCCAAATATTTTTTCGAACAGTGGAGTTAAAAGGGTTCTTGGGAATCTAGATGTAAATAAATTCCCTGGCCCCGGATGACATTTCAACACTTGTCTTACGCAGGTGCTTTTCGACGCTCGCTCGTTCATTACGCAACCTTTTCAACCTTGCCTAACGTGCGGGAGTCTTCCCGACGCGTTGAAAGGTTGCGAACATTAAGTCAGTAGGCAAAAAGGGTGAGGTAAACAACCCTGCGAATTATCGGCCAATTGCGATATGCTCTGCTCTCTCCAAGGTCATGGTTAATCACCATCTTAGTGCCAGTATGACCTGAATCGGTCCAAAATCTGATATATTGGGTTGCCCAAAAAGTAATTGCGGATTTTTCATATAGTCGGCGTTGACAAATTTTTTCACAGCTTGTGACTCTGTCATTGCATTCTTTCTTCTGTCAGTTATCTGCTGTTACTTTTAGCTTGCTTAAGAAAAAAAAAGTATATTTGATTAAAGTTCATTCTAAGTTTTATAAAAATCTCCTCTCCTCTCCTCTCCTCTCCTCTCCTCTCCTCTCCTCTCCTCTCCTCTCCTCTCCTCTCCTCTCCTCTCCTCTCCTCTCCTCTCCTCTCCTCTCCTCTCCTCTCCTCTCCTCTCCTCTCCTCTCCTCTCCTCTCCTCTCCTCTCCTCTCCTCTCCTCTCCTCTCCTCTCCTCTCCTCTCCTCTCCTCTCCTCTCCTCTCCTCTCCTCTCCTCTCCTCTCCTCTCCTCTCCTCTCCTCTCCTCTCCTCTCCTCTCCTCTCCTCTCCTCTCCTCTCCTCTCCTCTCCTCTCCTCTCCTCTCCTCTCCTCTCCTCTCCTCTCCTCTCCTCTCCTCTCCTCTCCTCTCCTCTCCTCTCCTCTCCTCTCCTCTCCTCTCCTCTCCTCTCCTCTCCTCTCCTCTCCTCTCCTCTCCTCTCCTCTTAAATTAGCTAGAGGCTTAATCGTCCAAAAATACTGGTTAGTGTCTCGGCTAGATTTCTGAGTAAGTCTCACCACCTTTAACTTTATTTAGAGGGCAACAGACTATTGATAAATAATTTGAAATAGAAATTGTTGAAATTACTCTTTAGTAGCAAACATGTGATCATTCATCATTTCTATGCTATACCTCTGTCTATTGATTTAACTCAAGACCCTACTAAATAACGTGGACTTTAGCCATCGTAGTCAATAAATATTGCCAACAATTTCACCTTAAAAACAAAGTTTTCCCAAAAAAAAAAAACTAACAACAAGAAACGACAAATAGATATAAATTAAGAAGGTTATTTTGGCATTGTCATAAAATATCAAACAAATCACTCATAATGCATTAATGTCCATTGAAATTTCAAACCAATGAAAACAAATCGGCACAGTAGCAAAAGAAAAACAAGCACAAAGAGCCTAATACTACTTAAAATTAAAACATAAATTTAGCAATTTGTTCAAGTACAATTGTCATATCTAAATGAAAATAACAAAATACTTGGTATAGATAGGTGTATGTAGTACACGTTTATGGCATAGATAGCCAAAGTGAATTTTTGGAGAAAAACACTTGGCCATTGGTGGCAATGGCAGGTATTCCGTCACATCACACCACACCTCTCCTTCCTTTCCATTCCATGCCAAGTCAAGTACAATCAAATAATAGAACACTTTACGAGTTCAATACTGATATCCATTTACCCTGCCATTTGTCGTTATTATTCAATACTCCAACATTTCGTATTGGTTATCGCTTTCAACGCCAAAAGCACCAAAGGAATAAAACGCACAATTATATGTGTGTATATATTTCAAAATTGAAACAATTACTATCATTATGTGTGGCAATGTTCGAAGGTGCCCGTGTACCCTTCCATGGCTTTGTTATGGTGCCTCCTTCCCTTTTGCTTAAATTAACTTAACTAGAAAAAGCCCATCCATCACCGTAGGCTTTAGCCAATAGATAGCAATGCTATCATTTCGAATTTTATATAGTCAGGGCAAAATGGAGTGGGATGTAATTTTAAGAAACAACCATTGTGCTGTTCCCGAACCTCAAGATCTTTGTCATTTGACACCTGGATCTGAAAATGTAGGGAAATGATCTAAAATTTAATTTGAATGATTTATTTGTAATCCGTGGTTTAGATCAATGCAAATTGTTGGATTATTTATCAACCCCGAAGGTACTATAATAACAAGTTCAGCCGGGCCGAATCTTGGGAACTCACCACCAAAGATTCTACTATAATATGGACCGTACTTGGCACAGTTGTTGGAAGTCATAGCAGAACACTACTTGCAAAATTTCAGGACAAAATTGTGGCTTTCAGGGGCTCAAGAAGTCAAATCGAGAGATCGTATATCGTATATCGGGATTTCGGTTTATATGGGAGATACATCATGTTGTAGACCAATTTGAACTTTATTTAGCAAAGATGTTGAAAGTCGTAGCAAAAATTGAGGCTTCTAGGGGCTCAAGAAGTCAAATCGGGTGATCGGTTTATATGGCAGTTATATCAGGTTATAGACCGATTTGGACCATATTTAACATAGTTGTTCAAAGTCATAGCAAAACACTACATGCAAAATATCTGGCAAATCAGACAAAAATTGAGGCTTCTAGGGGCTTAAGAAGTCAAATCGGGTGATCGGTTTATATGGCAGTTATATCAGGTTATAGACCGATTTGGACCATATTTAACATAGTTGTTCAAAGTCATAGCAGAACACCGCATGCAAAATTTCAGTCAAATCGGACAAAAATTTTGGATTTCAATGACTCAAGAAGTCAAATCGGGAGATCGGTTTATATGGCAGTTATATCAGGTTATAGACCAATTTGGACCATATTTAACATAGTTGTTCAAAGTCATAGCAGAACACCACAAGCAAAATTTCAGTCAAATCGGACAAAAATTTTGGATTTCAGTGACTCAAGAAGTCAAATCGGGAGATCGGTTTATATGGCAGCTATATCAGGTTATGGACCGATTTGGACCGTATTTAACATAGTTGTTGAAAGTCATAACAGAACACCGCATGCAAAATTTCTGCCAAATCGGACAAAAATTATGGATTTCAGTGACTCAAGAAGTCAAATCGGGAGATAGGTTTATATGGCAGCTATATCAGGTTATAGACCGATTTGAACCATACTAGGCACAGTTGTTGAAAGTCATAACGGAACACTACATTCAAAATTTCAGCCAAATCGGACAAAAATTGAGGCTTTCAGGGGCTCAAGAAATCAAATCGGGAGATCTGTTTATACGGGAGCTATATCAGGTTATAAACCGATTTGGACCATGTTTAACATAGTTGTTAGAAATCAAAACAGAACACCATATGTGAAATTTCAGCCAAATCGGACAAAAACTACGGCATGTACGGGCTCAAGAAGTCAAATCGGGAGATTGATTTATATGGGAGCTATATCAAGGAGGCCACCGTAGCGCAGAGGTTAGCATGTCCGTCTATGACGCTGAACGCCTGGGTTCGAATCCTGGCGAGACCATCAGAAAAAATTTTCAGCGGTGGTTATCCCCTCCCAATGCTGGCAACATTTGTGAGGTACCATGCTATGTAAAACTTCTCTCCGAAGAGGTGTCGCACTGCGGCACGTCGTTCGGACTCGACTATAAAAAGGAGGCCCCTTATCATTGAGTTTGAAATTGAATTGGACTTCAATCATTGATATGTGAAAAGTTTGCCCTGTTCCTTAGTGGAATGTTCATGGGCATAATTTGTAATTTGTATATCAAATTCTTGACCGATATAGACCGCACAGTTGTCGAGACGCATAACATTAAATTTTAGCTAAATTGGATGAAAATTGAGGCTTCCAGGGGCCCAAGAAGTCAAATCGGGAGATCGGCTTATAAGGGAGCTGTATCAGGTTACAGACCGATTTGGACCGTACTTGGCATAGTTCTTGGGACGCATTGAAGAACACTATGTGCAAAATTTCAGCCAAGTCAGATGAAAATTAAGGCTTCCAGGGGCTCAAGAAGTCAAATCGGGAGATCGGTTTATTTGGGAGCTACATCAGGTTATAGACCGATTTGGACCGTACTTGTTATAGTTATTGGGACGCATTGAAGAACACTATGTGCAAAATTTCAGCCAAGTCGGATGAAAATTGAGGCTTCCAGGGGCTCAAGACGTCAAATCGGGAAATCGGTTTATATGGGAGCTATATCAGGTTATAGACCGATTTGAACCCTACTCTGCACAGTTGTTAAAATTCATAACGGAACACTACATTCAAAATTTCAGCTGAATCGGACAAAAATTTCGGCTTCCAGGGACTCAAAAAGTCAAATCGGGAGAACGGTTTATATGGGAGCTATATCCAAATCTGAATCGATATGACCAATTTGCAATCTCCAATGATCTACATCAATATTATGTATCTGTTCAAAATTTCAAGCGGCTACCTTTACGCGTTCGACCGCTATCGTGATTTCGACAGACGGACGGACGAACATGGCTTGTTCGACTCAGAATGTCGAGACGATCAAGAATATATACACTTTATGGGAAGTGGGTATAAAAACAGTTATTGGAAGTCATACCAAAACGATGTGTGCAAAATTTCAACCAAATCGGATAAGAATTGAGTCCTCTAGAAGTTCAAGAAGTCTAATCGGGAGATTTGTTGCTACGGCGGCTATATCAGGTTATAACAGATTTAGATCATGCGTGGCACTGTTGTTAGAATTCATACCAAAACGATATGTGCAAAATATCTGCCAAACCGGATAAAAATTGCGCCCTCTGGAAGCTCAAGACGTCTAATCAGGAGAGGGGTTTTTATAACAGCTATATTAGGTTATGGACTGATTTAGACCAAACTTAGCACAGTTGTTGGAAATCATACCAAAACGACATATGCAAAATTTCAACCAAATTGGATAACACTTGCGTCCTCTAAAAGCTCAAAAAGTCTAATCGGGAGATCGGTTTATATGGCAGCTATATCAGGATATGGACTGATTTAAAGTTATATGTTATTGGAAGTTATACCAAAACTATATTTGCAAAATTTCAGCCAAATCGGACAAAATTGCGGCTTCCAGGGGCTCAAGAAGTCAAACCGGGAGATTGGTTTGTATGGCACCTATATCGGGTAGTGAACTTATTTAGACCATACAGTTAGTTGGAAGCCATAACAAAATACTTCATGCTAAATTTCAGTCAAATCGGATAAGAATTGCGCCCTCTAGAAGCTCAAGAAGTTTAATCAGGAGATCGGTTTATATGACAGCTATTGGGTTGCCCAAAAAGTTATTGCGGATTTTTTAAAAGAAAGTAAATGCATTTTTAATAAAACTTAGAATGAACTTTAATCAAATATACTTTTTTTACACTTTTTTTCTAAAACAAGCTAAAAGTAACAGCTGATAACTGAAAGAAGAAAGAATGCAATTACAGAGTCACAAGCTGTGAAAAAATTTGTCAACGCTGACTATATGAAAAATCCGCAATTACTTTTTGGGCAACCAAATATATCAAAACATTAACCGATTTGGTTCATTTACAATCCCAATCGACCTACACTAATAAGAAGTATTTTTTGCAAAATGTCATGCTTCTAGCTTTACTCCTTCGAAAGTTATCGTGCTTTCGACAGACAGACGGACAGACGGACATGGCTAGGGTCTAAGATGAATATTTCGACATGTAACAAACGGAACGAATCACATTACGAAGCAATCACTTGGAATACAACATTTTCAAAAATCCACCGATACTTCGTAGTTTACTTCCAAAGACCTTTCATTTGATACCCATTTTGAGTCGTTGGACATATGTACATGCCCGTTTTGAGGGAGTTTTGGAGTTGAGGAGGTCCCGTAGGCAACTTAGATCAATTCTTATATTAGATATGTACCCTACTTCCTCTCATGTGATACCCATAATGTCCCAATCGGTAAATATGTCCTGTTGGATGGTTTTTGGGTGTGGGGAGGCCCCCAGTCACCATGAATAAATTTTTGCATCAGATTTGTACTCGACTTTCAAATACTTTTCGTTTTACACCCATTTTGTTCCAATCGGTGTACATGTTCATTTGGGGGGATATTTTTGGAAGTAGGGGACTCCCCGACACTTGGTCTCAAATTTTTTACCAATTTCGTTCTCTATTCTTAAATACCTTTCATTTGATACCCATATTGCCACCCAAACGGACAAATTTACTGATTAGTAAATTTGTCTGTTTGGGTGGAGTTTGGGGTGAGGCGTCCCCCTAGATTATTGAACCCAATTTTTTAAACCAATTTTGTGTTTTCGGTTTACCATAAGGGGCCAAAAAAAATTTCGCTTTAATCGGCACCCATCTCAGAAATCTGGCATTTTTATACCCACCACCATAGGATGGGGATATACTAATCTAAAGGGTGATTTTTTGGCTATTATCTTTTTGGCAACACTGGTTTAAACAGCTCACGCTCGTTTCGTGTTTTATTTCACTGTCAAACATCTTCAGTTTGGTCTATAATTTAACCATGAATCGTCTTACAAACGAACAACACTTGCAAATTATTGCATTTTATTATCAAAATGCGTGCTCTGTTAAGAAAGTTCATCGCGCGCTTCTTCCATTGACCGACGAAACTCAGTTTTGTCTCCATGGGAACGTAAATAAGCAGAATTGTCGATTTTGGAGTGAAGATCAGCCAGAAGCATTGCAAGAGCTACCAATGCACCCAGAAAAAATCACAGTTTGATGCGGTTTATGAGCTGGTGGCATCATTGGATCGTACTTCTTCAAAGATGATGCAAACCAGTTGGAACCACATTTCCTCCAAGTCCATATCAAACAATTGGGGCCAAAAATATTCTGTTAGCATTGAACGTTGGCGATTTCTATTCACAGTAACGTGCCGGTCTTGATCATCACGGAAGAAGTACTGCCCAATGACGCCGCCGGCCCATAAACCGCACCAAACTGTAATTTTTTCGGGATGCCGTGATGACTCATGGAGTACGTGTGGATTTCTGTCTGACCAATAACGCATATTTTGCTTATTGACGAAGCCATTCAACCAGAAATGAGCCCCATCAAAAGAGCGGCAAAAAATATGGCGGTGTTTTGCTGTCCCTATCGGTCAACTTTTGTAGCGTTCCTGACAAAAACCCTGTATAAGATTCGTTCTGGCTGAACTTAGCGCGCTTTTAGTTTTTTTTTTTTTAATCAAAATGCGTGCTCTGTTATGAAAGTTAATCGCGCGCTTCTTCCATCGAGCGACGAAGCTCATTTTTGGCCTCAATGGGTACGTAAATTAGCAGAATTGTTGATTTTGGAATGAATATCAGCCAGAAGCATTGCAATGAATCCAGAAAAAGTCACAGTTTGATGCGGTCTATGGGCCAGAAATGGGCCCCTTGAAAAGAGCGGCAAAAAATTGCTGTCCCTATCGGTCAACTTTTGCAGCGTCCCTACAAAAACCCTGTATAAGATTCGTTCTGGCTGTTCTTAGCACGCTTTTACTTTTTTTTTGTCAAAATGCGTGCTTTGTTAAGAAAGTTCATCGAGTGCTTCTTCCATTGAGCGATGAAGCTCATTTTTGGCTCAATGGGTACGTAAATTAGCAGAATTGTCGATTTTGGAAAGAAGATCAGCCAGAAGCATTGCAAGAGCTACCTATGCATCCAGAAAAAGTCACAGTTTGGTGCGGTTTATGGGCTGGTGGCATCATTGGACCGTACTTCTTCAAAGATAATGCGAACCAGTTGGAACCGCATGTCTTCCTAGTCCTTATCATCTACTTGGGGCCAAAAATATTCTGTTAGCATTGAACGGTAGCGTTTCCTATTCACATTAACGTGCCGGTCGTGGTCATCGCGGAAGAAGTACTGCCCAATGACGCCGCCAGCCCATAAACCGTACTAAGCTATAATTTTTTCGGGATGCAGCGATGACTCATGGAGTCGTTCTAAATGCGGCTGTGATACACAAACAAGCCATTTACACCACTTTTACCCAGATCCAATAATGTATTTTTAATAGCTATAGTCTAAACTAGTGAAGACGGTCATCCTTTTTGAGGAATTCCTTTACTGGCCCATCTATGTAGATTTGCAGATTCCTAGCTGGGCGTATTACATCTTTTACTAAGTAAGATATTAATAAACTTTTTTATTGTAATATTAGAGGTTCCCAAGAAAATTTTCTAGCATTTATCCCCTATATATCCCTGAATCATACTAAAAATTATAATTAAACATACATTTTTAATATTTGCTTTATTAATTTTTAATATTTTTAATGGGAAATAATGAAATTTACAATGATTTAAGAACAATTAAATTGATAACCCACATCCATACAGGAGCAATTGGGAAGTGTACATCGTGCTGCTGAAGATGGTGGCATGGGTGGAGGCAGGGCTGGAGCCAAATGTCCTTGAAATGTAATGGGAAAGGTCAGAGGTACAAACCATTTGGGATATGATGATGTGGTAGCTGAAGTGGCGCATAAACCACTCGACAGATTTAAGGCAGGTTTGGAGTGCTGTGGAGAAAGACATTGAAATCCACATGAATCATAACTTATCATAGAGTTCAATAGAGTCCTTACCATATTGCCCGATGAATAAACTGGCTTAAAAGCACTCTTCATTGTGCCCTGCTCCCCCGGTGTGGTCACATCCAAATCCCTTAGATCTTTGTGTTCTCGAAAGTTGGTGGAAATATTTTCTATGGCCTTTATCAAATCAGAATCACAGCGTTTCAAAATCAATTCCAAAACTGTACGTTTTCTCTGAGGGAATATTTGCATCAACATATCAATGGCATTTTCCGATACCTTGCATTCCGTTGATGTTGCAGTTGCTATAACAGAGGATTCCATGGAGGGTTTACTAGCAATGATACCATTGGATTTTTCATTGTTGCTGCCATTTGTTAAGGTTTTGGTGGAAATGGGCGCCTTTGTTGTACCAGAGTTTTCCATTTCTCCTACTTGTTGTTGATGTTGTTGTTTATTTGGCAAACTTAAATCTTCCACCGAACATTCCATGGAGGCTTCCTTTTCGGTCAAGTTTTCTCCTATGCCAAAGATGTTGCCCGGCGGCAAAGTGTCCATATGTTGTCCAGTTTTAGTTGCCACCAAACGCAGAGCTATGGCATCTTCAACAGCTTGTTGGCGCTTTAGGGCAACCTGCAAACACACATTTTTTGATAAGGGGAAAATAAGGATAGGAAAAGGATGTAATTTAGAAAGTTTGAAAGATTATGGTGATAATACGACCATATGTTTATACACTGCACCGCAAGATGAGGTGGTTCTAAGAACGCCATTTCATTTGTAATCTCTCGAAATATACTTTGATATGTATACTAGGGTGGGACAATGTGTGGACAAAACAAGTAAAAGCGTGTTAAGTTTGGCCGGGCCGAATTTTGGGAACCCACCACCATGGATTCTACTAAAATATGGGAACTATCGCCATTTCATTTGTAATCCCTCGAAATATTATTAGATATGTACACTAGGGCGGGTCAATGTGTAGACCAAACAAGTAAAAGCGTGCTAACTTCGTTCGGGTCGAATCTTGGGAACCCACCACCATGGATTCTGCTAAAATATGGGAGCTATATCTGGTTATAGACCGAATTTGACTGTACTATGCGCAGTTGTTGAGAGTCATAACAAACACTATACGCAAAATCGGACAAAAAATCGTTGCATATAAGGCCTTAAAAAGTCAAATCGGGAAATCGGTTTATATGGGAGCTATATTATTTTCTTGACCGATTCGGACCGTACCTAACACAGTTGTTGAAAGTCATAATAAAACACCATTTACAAAACTTCTGCCAATCGGATGAAAATTGAGACTTTCAGAGGCTCAAGAAGTCAAATCGGGATATCGGTTTAAATGGGAGCTATATCAGGTTATAGACCGATTTAGACTGTACTTTGCACAGTTGTTGGAAATCATAACAGAACACTATGAGCAAAATTTAAGCCAAATCGGAAAAAATTGCTGCTTCCAGGGGCTCACGAAGTCAAATCGGGAGATAGGTTTATATGGGAGCTAGATCAGGCCCTTTACCGATTTCGATTGTACTTGGCACAGTTGTTGGAAATCATAACAGAACACTATGAGCAAAATTTAAGCCAAATCGAAAAAAATTGCTGCTTCCAGGGGCTCACGAAGTCAAATCGGGAGATAGGTTTATATGGGAGCTAGATCAGGCCCTTTACCGATTTCGATTGTACTTGGCACAGTTGTTGGAAATCATAACAGAACACTATGAGCAAAATTTAAGCCAAATCGAAAAAAAATTGCTGCTTCCAGGGGCTCACGAAGTCAAATCGGGAGATAGGTTTATATGGCAGCTATATCAGGTTATTGACCGATTTTGGCCGTACATGGCACAGTAATTGGAAGTTATAACGGAACACTATATGCAAAATTTCAAGCCAAATCGGACAAAAATTGTGGCTTCCAGTGGTTCATGAAGTCAAATCGCGAGATCGGTTTATATGGGAGCTATATTATTTTATAAACCGATTTTGGACCGTACTTAGCACAGTTGTTGGAAATCATAACAGAACATTATGAACAAAATTTAAGCCAAATCGGAAAAAAATTGCTGCTTCCAGGGGCTCACGAAGTCAAATCGGGAGATAGGTTTATATGGGAGCTAGATCAGGCCCTTTACCGATTTCGATCGTACTTGGCACAGTTGTTGGGAGTCATAACAGAGCACTATGTACAAAATTTCAGGCAAATCGGATGAAAATTGAGTACATGGCACAGTAATTGGAAGTTATAACGGAACACTATAGCAAAATTTCAGCCAAAAGGGACAAAAATTTCGTCTTCCATGGACTCAAGAAATAAAATCGGGAGAACGGTTTATATGGGAGCTATGCCAAGTATGGTCTAAATCGGTATATAACCTTATATAGCTCCCATATAAACCGATCTTCCGATTTGACTTCTTGAGCCCTTGGAAGCCGCAATTTTTTTTCGATTTAGTTGAAATTTTGCGTGTAGTGTTCTGTTTTGATTTCTAACAATTGTGTCAAGTATCGTCTAAATCGGTCTATAACCTGATAGAGCTGCCATATAAACCACCTCCACTTCGTGGACGATCCTTATTCCGTAGCACATTGTATTCGTAACAACTGTGCAGGCTGCAGGTGTTGCTCGCTACAACCAAAATCTTGTTCCCACTCATAAAATCTACTATCTCGTCGATCTTGCCTCGGAGACCATTGCAAGGATGATACACTTCCCAGCACTGGCTTGATTGGAGCTTCGGTGCTGCTTTTGAGCATATTGCCGCACGGGAGATCTCGGAGGAGCCACACAGTCCGTCGACGACGCTTGTGACTCACTGCTGTCTATGTTCGCACTGCACCTTGCAACATATTCAGAGCGACTCTACTCTCGTATCGACGTAAGGACAGAGCAAGATCGGAAATGCACCCACTCCATGCACCGGTTACACCGACACCGATCGACTATTCTGGCAAACCGAACAGAACCAGGGTCGGGAGTTCTTTTCAATCGCGGCACGTGCTAGAATGGTGCGGAGAAGGCATGAGTCTCCCCCATGACGAAAAAAGGACGAACACGTAGACTTTGTCCTTAAAAACTGGAAGCTTGATTTTTGACCCAAGGTTTCTTGGCCAAATATTCTTAGCATTCATCATAGATTCCGATGTTGAAAAACTCTTTGGCAAATAAAATATTAATCCACCCTAGTGTCTACATCTCTTTGACATTTTTAGTGGACTAAGCGCTGTCCGTCCGTCTGTCTGTTGAAACCACCAACGGACAATTCTTGCCACTCTAAATTTCTAACAAACACTGGTGATTGATGGAAGTCACCTTAGCGTATAGGTTAGCGTGCCCGCCTTTGACGCTGAAAGCCTGGGTTCGAATCCTGGCGAGAACATTACAAGAAATATTCAACGTTTGTTATCCCCTCCTAATGCTGACGACATTTGTGAGGTTCTTTGCCATGTGAAAACTTCTCCCCAAAGAGGTGTCGCACTGCGGCACGTCATTCAGACTCGGTTATAAAAAGGAGGCCCCCTACCAGTGAGCTTAAACATAAATGGGACAGCACTCATTGATATGTGAGAAGGTTGCCCCTGTCATTAATGGAATGCAAAATGGACAAATTTGCATTTTTTTTTTGCCACTAGGACAACAGACTAAGGTCGCCGGGAGAGTAGTTAGACGATTGGAGCAGGTCAAATCACGGCAAGATCGAAACGAGGCGACAAAAGAATCCTGACTGAATTGGAAAAGGTTTCGGATCGGATATCTAAAACAGCACATGAGGTGGAGTGTGAGACCAGTATGCCAACAGCACAGTCTTGGTTTGCCAGAACTCTGGTGTTGGCATCTGTTTGTTTATGGTAAATTTTGGAAATTTGCACTTCTTGTTGATGTAGGTAATTTGAGATTGTAAATTTGCTAGAAATCTTGCTCATTATCGAATTTAAGGCCCAGAGCGCTGTTATAATGTCCACAGTATCGGGTATAGATGGTTGCTTACCAGGATATGATTGTGGCTACCTTTTTAGCATGGAAACTTTGCGACAAAAATTTATTACAAATTTGATTTTTTTTGGCAAAATTAAAATAAAAGGCTGCACTGCAACACCATCCATAAAAGTCATATGATAAGTTAATTCAATTCTCTCATTTCTTCCCCTTGTACCATGTTCATCACAACCCCCCCATTTGCTTATTTAAGCAATCTGGGAAGCAATTGAAATTAATATGCCCTACACGATGAGTTTATCTTTAACCGGGTGTTAAACTATAAATGTATTATCTCTTGTACCGCTTCCCTAAACCCCCATCCACCAACGCTTACACCCACTAATCCATTTAGCCTCATTGCTTTAGGGCTCAAGCAATGCTGAAACATACAACCACTTCATTATCCTTGGGGAAAAGCAAAAGAAAGTCAAATATAAACTTTTTGCTTTGTTGTTTTTGTAACATGACCTTTGGTCGTCGCATCATGACAATGGTGATGATGGTGAACACACATTCGGAAACACTTGTGCAAACAATCAAAAAAGAAACCTTTGTTTGTACTTCTTTTTAGGAAATCTTTCTACAGATTTTTGGGAGTTTCTCTTCAACTTGTTGGTTGTCCAATGAAGAAATGGGGGGCCTGGGGCCATGGCCCTCCCCCTCTTTAATGGTGTGGTGACATGAATTCGTCTTCATCATGTGCGGTCTATGGATATGGACACATTAACATTTTGTTTTGATTTAATATCATCAATTCGTATTAGCAGTCTTTTTTGTATGCGGCAGTAAGAAAAGAAAGGTTAAACTGTCTTGAATTGTTGATTATAGCTTCGATTTAACTGAATTGTCATGGGAATATAAGCGAGTATGCTTTTCTCAAAGACTAGAGATAGTCTTGCTATTTGCTTAAGTCAAAGTTTAACTGCCCCCTCCAAGCCTGTTTACTTAAGCTATTAGATTCAGTACATGTTGCTTGAAAAAAGGCCGTTTGACTTGGTTGGGAAAATGTCTGTATCTTGTCAGTGGTTTTTCATATCTTGTGGTAATTAAAACAAATAAGTCAAGCCAATCTAACTATTTTCTATTCAATTCAATAGTTTCTTTTTGTATTCGTATAATAATATGAAAGGTATAAAACTGTATAAACGTTGTTCTCTTATAAGTAATACCATACTCTCGGTCGCCTCGCTGCCCCCAAAGGGTACACCCAATATCAAGGTGTAAATGTATCGCAATTTTAAGAGATTTAGCTCAAACCGTAAATAAAGTACCATTTTGTACGTTTTAGTATCTAAGTGTACAAATTTCAAAAAAATCTTCTAGTCATCCAATACATAATGCCAACATGTACCTGTATCCCAAATTTCAGATCTGTAGCTCAGTCGTAAAGAAAGTACCATTTTGTACGTTTCGGTACCAAAATGAACGAATATCAAAAATAAATTCTATTTGCCCAGTACATAGTGCCTAGATGTAATTGTATTCCAAAATTCAGAACTGTAGGTCAATCCGTAAAGAAGGTACCATTTTGTACGTTTAAGTACCTAAGGGTACAAATTTCAAAAACATTTCTAGTCATCGGGTACATAGTGTCAATATGAACCTGTATCCCAAATTTCAGAGCTGTAGCTCAGTCTGTAAAGAAAGTACCATTTTGTACGTTTTAGTACCAAAATGAATAAATATCAAAAAAAAATCTATTCGCCCGGTACATAGTGCCTAGATGTAACCATATTCCAAATTAAAAAAAAATTAAGAAGGTACCATTTTGAACGTTTTAGTACCTAAATATTCAAATTTCAAAAAAAAAAAACTCTTAGTCACCCGGTATATATTGCCAAAATGTACCTGTATCCCAAATTTTAGACCAGTAGCTCAGTCTGTAAAGAAAGTGCGATTTTGTACGTTTTAGTACCAAAATGTATGAATATTGCAAAAATCTTCTAATCGCCCCGTATACACTGCCAAGATGTACCTGTATTCCAAATTTCGAAATGTAGCTCAATCCGTAAAAAATGTACCATTTTGTACGTTTTAGTACCTAAGTGTACAAATTAAAAAAAAAAGAACTTTTAGTCGCCCGGTACATACTGCCGAGATGTACCTGGATCCCAAATTTCAGACCAGTAGCTTAGTCTGTAAGGAAAATACCATTTTGTACGTTTAAGTACCAAAATGTACCAATATAAAAAAATCTTCTATTGGCCCATACACACTGCCAAGATGTAAATGTATCCCAAATTTCAGAGCTGTAGCTCAATCTTTGAAGATAGTACCAAACAGTACCAATTACAGCACTAAAGTACGTTTTCTTCCATTCCTGGTACGATTTTAGAATTTCATATTCAAAAAATCTTCTAGTCATGCTATCGCATAGTGCCAATATGAACCTGTATCCCAAATTTCAGATCTGTAGCTCAGTCTGTAAAGAAAGTACGGTTTTGTGCGTTTTAGTACCAAAATGTATGAATATTACAAAAACCTTCTAGTCGCCCGGTACATCTATATGTAACCGCATTCCAAAATTCAGAGCTCTAGTTCAATCCGTACAAAAGGTAACATTTTCAACGTTTTAGTACCAAAATGTACCTGTATCCCAAATTTCAGACTCAGTCTGTAGGGAAAGTACCTTTTTGTACGTTTTAGTACCAAAGTACACATACACACTGCTAAGATATATCTTGTATTCCAAATTTTAGAGCTGTAGCTCAATCCATAAAGAAGGTACCATTTTATACGTTTTAGTACCAAAATGTATGAATATCAAGCAAATATTTTGGTCGTCCGGTACATACTGCCAAGATTGAGCTGTAGCTCAATGTATAAAGAAAGTACCAAATAGTACGGCACTAAAGTACGTTTTCTTCAATTTCTGGTACGATTTTAGCATTTCGTAGTTGGTACAATTTATCGTATTTTTGTCAAGACTACGATCATTTTAACCAGTTTATTTAATTGTACCCGTCTCCTTTCACTGTAGAAGTAAATAAGCCATTTCGTACAATTTAGTACTGGTGGTACCAAAATGTACGATTTGTGAAAAAATCACTTAGTCAGCCAACATATATTTCCCAATTGAACCCAGATGTTAAATTTCAGAGCTCTAGTTCAAAATGTCGACAAATAACAGGTAAAAGCGTGCTAAGTTCGACCGGGCCGAATCTTGGGAACCCTACACCATGGATTCTGCTTAAAATTTATACAAAATAAATTTAGTTGAAGGGCATAATTTTATTTTATTCTACATACCAAACTTCTGTCAAACCAGCAACAATTAATGCTATAGGAACCGAACAAGGATGATCGAGAGACCGATTTATATGGGAGCTATATCAGGTTATAGACGGATTTGGACTGTACTTGGCGCAATTTCGGCAAAATCGGACAATTGCGGCTTGTAAGAAGTAAAATCGGGAGATCGGTATATATGGAAGCTATATCAGATTATAGACCGATTTGAACCATACTTAGCACAGTTTTTGAAATTCCTAAAGAACACTACATGCAAAACCTCATCCGAATCGGACAAAAATTGCGGCTTGTAAGGTCTCAAGAAGTTAAATCGCGAGATCGGTTTATATGGGAGCTATATCAGATTATAGACCTATTTGAATCGTACTTGGCACGGTTGTTGGAAGTCATAATGGAACACTACATGCAAAATTTTAGTCAAGTTGGACAAAACTTTCGGCTTCCAGAGGCTCAAGAAGTCAAATCGGGAGATCGGTTTATAAGGGAGCTATATCAGGTTAAAGACCGATTCGGACCATACTTGGCGCAGTTGTTGGAAGTCATAACACCCAAATCGGACAAACATTTTTGCTTCCACGGGCTCCAAAAGTCAAATCGGAAGATCGGTTTATATGGAAGCTATATCAGGTTATAGACCGATTCGGACCGTACTTGGCACAGTTGTTAAAAGTTATAACGAAAAACCACATGCAAAATTCCAGCCAAATCGAACAAAAATTTCGGCTTCCAGGCGCTCAAAAAGTCAAATCGGGAGATCGGTTTATATGGAAGCTATATCAGGATATAGACCGATTTGAACCATACTTAGCACAGTTGTTGGAAGTCTTTACAAACCATTACATGCAAAATTTAACCAAATCGGATGAAAATTGCGGCTTGTAAGGACTCAAGAAGTCAAATCTGGAGCTCGGTTTATATGGGCGCTATATCATATAGATCATAGATCAATTTGGACCGTACTAGGCACGGTTGTTGGTAGTGGTAACAAAACACTACATGCTCAATTTCAGCCAAATCGGGCAAAAATTGCGACTTGTAAGGGCTCAAAAAATCAAATCGGGAGATCGGTTTATATGGGAGCTATATTAGGTTATATACCGATTTGGACTGTATTTGGTACAGGTGTCGGAAGTCATAACAGAACACTACATGCTAAATCTCAGCCGAATCGGACAAAAATTGAGACTTGTAAGGGCTCAAGAAGTTAAATCGGAAGACTGGTTTACATGGGAGCTATATTTAAATCTGAACCGATGTGGCCGATTTGCAATCCCCGACGACCTACATCGAAATTAAGTATATCTGCAAAATTTCAAGTAGCTGGCTTCACGCATTCGACCTCTAACGTGATTCGACTCAGAACGTCTAGACGATCAAGAATAAGTATACTTTATGGGGTCTTAAACGAATATTTCGATGTGTTACAAACGGATTGACTAGATTAGTATACCCTCATCCTATGGTGGTGGGTATAAAAATTAAAATATTGAATATTGTACACCTCAAGCGGTCTTTTTTGTAGGGACCTTTGAACACTATCCAGCAAAAACAAAAAATGAAAATCGGAACATAAGTGAAGATTTAGCAGCCAGTATCCAACTTTAGGGGCCTGCCAAGAGGCGCCCAGGCCACCTAGGGCCTTAAAATTTTACCCACAATCTCGCTAACATCCCAGCTCTAACTATTTCATATTTCAAAGAGATATCTCTTTCGGAAACCTCTTCCATTCCTTCCAGGTTTGCTATCGTCGCCTTGATTACACCGTGATGGTATGAGCTGCTCCCATCCTCAATCCATTCTCCCATCGCCTTAAGTCTCATAGCCGCAGTGGCTATGAGACTTAAGGCCCTAGTGGGCGTAGTCCTCGGTAAGTATTGGACTAATCACGCTTCAGTAGAGCCATTACGAGCATACGGCCCGTCTACATTATACCCAACATCTGTGAGCCTTCTCAGTACGCTCCTGAATGTGACACTTCCAATTCAGTTTCCTGTCCAAGATCACACCTAAATATTTGTCCTCCTCAGATATCGAAATCGTCACATTGAGGAAACGTGGTGCGTTAAATGGACCCACCTTCGCCTTCCTCGTGAACAGGCATATTACAGTCTTCTCTGGGTTAACATTGAGCCCTCTGGGCCTAGCCCAGTCACATGCCATATGCAAGAATCTTTAGTCCCTTCTGCATAGCTCGTTCGGATCTTTACACGTAATAGGTCATTTATGGTGTTCACCCATAGGAGTGGCGATAAAATGCCCCCCCTGTGGCGTGCCCTGTGCCACTTTCTCCCTTATATTTATGCCATGGGACACACAATTTATCCACCTGTTCCAGTGGTTGTCTCGTCGTCAGTGCCCTGTTTGTTGGGCGGTATTAAGTCACCTGCTACTGCACGGCATGATGTCTCAATATGAGGATTTCTGTCTATCCTAGTCTCCCCAATCTTGAAAAAGACAGCCTTGCTCCCGTAGTGTGCCATGCCTTTTGTCTTAGCAAAACTCGTCACGAAGATTTGATCAATGCTAACCACAAGGAGAGTTTCTTCCTCCTTCTCCTCCCTGTGGAAGACCTCCCAGTTCTCTGCGACCAAACCTTGGTTTTGCTTGCTCAAGAATCCCAACATGCGTTACGTCGCAAATTTACCGACCGATCCCTTGGGGGATGTCTATCTTTCTCACCAGGTTAAGCTTTGCGCCCTCCCAGGGAGCATGGATACCTCTGACGAGCTGTTTGATGGTATCAATACATTGTGCCGACGCAAAACGCAGCGTAAAGATGTCCCCTTTATACTCGCAGATCATCATTTGCATGGGTGTACCCTCTACAGCGTTCCACACATGTTCGAAAATCCGCTAATTAGCCAGATCCTCCACTTGGGACCGATGATCTGGTGGAATCCTACCGGATGCACTGCCAATATTGATGACTGCATAAGTCGTGGATACTTCTGACGAGCTGTTTGACGTTATCAATACATTCCGCCGACGCAAAACGCAGCGTAAAGATGTCCCCTCTATACTCGCAACTCATCATTTGTATAAGTGGACCGTCTACAGAGTTCCACACATGTTCGAAAATCCGCTAGTTAGCCAGATCCTCCACTTGGGACCGATGATCTAGTGGAATCCTACCGGATGCACTGCTGATGTTGATGACTGCATAAGTCAGCTCATCTCTGTTGTGGTTCATTGCCAGTCTGGCGTAAAAGAGAGGCTCCTTACCATTCTCGGCGACCATCTTCCCTTTCAGTGATGGCTGTGGCCTCAGTTTGGAAGTCACAGTCCTCATGAAGACTCAGGGACCGTGCGCGCTTCCTTCGCTCCTATTCCAACTTTGTCTTCCTCCGCAGAACACTGTCTGGAGTCTCCATTGCTGGATGGCTGGCTTGGTTTTCCCAGAGTACTTGAAAGCGGGGAGGCCACCGTAGCGCAGAGGTAAGCATGTCCGCCTATGATGCTGAACGCCTGGGTTCGTATCCCGGCGAGACCATCAGAAAAAATTTTCAGCGGTGGTTTTCCCCTCCTAATGTTGGCAACATTTGTAAGGTACTATGCCATGTAGAACTTCTCTCCAAAGTGGTGTCGCACTGCGGCACGCCGTTCGGACTCGACTATAAAAAGGAGACCCCCTTATCATTGAGCTTAAAACTTGAATCGGACTGCACTCATTGATATGTGAGAAGCTTGCCCCTGTTCCTTAGTGGAATGTTTATAGGCAAAAAAGGCAAAAAAAAAGCGGGGAGCTCTTTTTCTTCTTCGGCATTTTAGCAGTGTTATGCTCTTCGGGACATCTGATTCTCTTTCCAGCTTCGGTAGAAGTGCATGGAATGTCAGTTCTATCCGATCCAGCATCCAGCACTTTCGCCTGATTTCGCTGCAGGTACATACTCCTCTGTCTCCCTCATTGTGTACCAGATCGCTTTCTCGGTATGCTTGTGAGCTAAGCAAAGCCATCGCTAACTTCTGCCTTCATCCCCATGCCCTCATCTTTCGATTTGGCTGCGATGACTGTTTCATTGACGCCGTCGCTGTCTAAATCCGAATCCGAGGAGACACAACCTTTACTTAAAGACTGAGGACGAACCGCGCATCCCTTTGACTTATCCATATCTTCCCCATTAATTAGTCTGACGACTAGTTATGCGCTTGAAGCAATATTCTCGACTACAGGTGTCAAGGCATCCACACCTATAGGAGGGAAGAACAACTTGCTACAGTCTGATGCCATCGCCGCAGCTGTTGGGTTTTTGAAGTCCATTTCTAGCCTACTCCAAAAGATTTTAACATTTTTTCGTAATAGGTAGAACCTATTCAAAGATATGGATATTTTTTCTTTGAGGATCGAAATAAAACCACGTCAGCTCCACTCTGTCCGTCTGTTTGTTGAAATCACGCTACAGCCTTAAAAATTGAGATATTGAGCTGAAACTTTGCACAGATTCTTTTTTTGTCCATAAGCAGGTTAAGTTCGAAGATGGGCTATATCGGACTATATCTTGATATAGCCCCCATATAGACCGATCGGCCGATTTAGGGTCTTAGGCCCATAAAAGCCACATTTATTATCCGATTTTGCTGAAATTTGGGACAGTGAGTTGTGTTAGGCCCTTCGACATCCTCCGTCAATTTGGCTCAGATCGGTCTAGATTTGGATATAGCTGCCATATAGACCGATCCTCCGATTTAGGGTCTTAGGCCCATAAAAGCCACATTTATTATCCGATTTTGCTGAAATTTGGGACAGTGAGTTGTGTTAAGCCCTTCGATATCCTCCGTCAATTTGGCTCAGATCGGTCTAGATTTGGATATAGCTGCTATATAGACCGATCCTCCGATTTGGGGTCATAGGCCCATAAAAGCCACATTTATTATCTGATTTTGCTGAAATTTGGGACAGTGAGTTGTGTTAGGCCATTCGACATCCTCCGTCAATATGGCTCAAATCGGTTCAGATTTGGATATAGCTGCCATATAGACCGATCCTCAAATTTAGGGTCTTAGGCCCATAAAAGCCACATTTATTAGCCGATTTTGCTATGATTTGAGACAGTGAGTTGTGTTAGGCCATTCGACATCCTCCGTCAATATGGCTCAAATCGGTTCAGATTTGGATATAGCTGCCATATAGACCGATCCTCCGATTTGGGGTCTAAGGCCCATAAAACACGCATTTATTGTCCGATGTCGCCGAAATTTGGGACAGTGAGTTAAGTTAAGCCCCTTGACATACTTCTGAATTATCGCACTCATCGGTCCAGATTTGGATATAGCTGCCATATAGACCGATCTCAGTTTTAGGTTTTGGGGCCATAAAAAGCGCATTTATTGTCCGATGTTGCCGAAATTTGGGACAAAGAGTTAAGTTAAGCCCCTCCACATATTTCTGCTATGGGACATAGGTTATGAGTTTTGCACCGGATTTTGACGAAAGGTGGTTTACATATATAGCCGAGGTGGTGGGTATCCAAAGTTCGGCCCGGCCGAACTAAACGCCTTTTTACTTGTTTTGTAAAATTCCTTTACTCACCTGTGCGGCCATTATACGCTGCCTCTCAAATATCAAAACACATTTAGCACAACGGCAATTCTTGTAAGAACAATGTTTCTTGTGACCACGCAATTCAGAAATCCAACCATGATTGCGACAACGAGCACACTTTGGAACGCGATTGGACCCAGCAACACTACCGCCGGCCGTTTTAAAAGATCCAATGTCCGTTGATATCAATGCCGACTTCAAAGACTTGCGAGATTTTTTCCCCAATGTCGATGCTGTGGCGGTGGTGGTCATGTCGGATGAGCTCAAAATTTGGAATTCCGTTCTTAATTCCAAAGCGTTTCACAAACGTTTGTAACGGTTTTAAAGTTAACACGTAACTGAGGAAAACGGAAAACACTTGACAAAATGTTACACTAAAAGCTGCTGCCACGGCAAACAAAACCATGTATCGACATCCTTCTGGGGGAATTTATGCGCATGGCCAAAAGGAAATCTAAATAATGTCCTTCGTGAGCGTAGACCCTTGGAGAAGTGTGGATTTGTAACAAAGAATTCGTTACTTTTGCTAGTGGTTACATTGGGCACATCCTTCAACTTTGTTGCTATTGGTTGAAACACATTAAGTGGGTGGGTCCTCTGTTTCTGCCGAAAGACTAGCCATATACAAGAGGGTTGTAAATTCCAAAAGGGGAAACAATCATTTAGAAAACTTAAATTACTTAACTGAAAATGTTTTTTTTTTTTTACATATTCGAAGAAAATTTCAATGGAATTAAACATTGGGTAAAATGGCCAAAATACAGGGTGGCTGATGAAAGCCGCTACCAAAAAAAAATGTAATAACTTTTTTTCTATTTAATAATAATAATTTAATAATTAATTTAATTAATTAATTAATTAATTTAATTAATAATAATTTAATAATTAATTTAATAATTTAATTTAACATGAATAAAAGAAAAATGTATTCCATACACCGAAAAAAAAATGTAGCAATATTCATCATTGTAGCAATATTCATCAGCCACCCTGTATAGGTTAGGTTAGTTTTAAGTCTGCCATCAGACTTACTTAGACGTTTTCGTCCATTGTGATACCATGGGCACAGAAGAAGCAAGATGCCTTCTTGTTCCTACCGTTGAACCATCCAGATCGCTTTAAAAAGCCCTTCAACTTGAGAATGGTCACATCCGCTAAATCAGACAGGTTCTCAAAGAAATGAGAACCTAAACTTAAGGTGGAACTCCTTCTGACTGCCAGTGCGGGGCACACACACAGAAGGTGTTCTATAGTCTCTTCTTCTTCGACATCCTCACAGCTTCTGCAAAAATCGTTACTAACAACCTTCAGTCTGTCAGCATGTTTTCCGATTAGACAGTGCCCTCTCATGACGGACACAATGACTGAGACGTCTGTGCTAGCCAATGATAGCAAAGCGGCAGATCTTCAAGTCTAGATTAGGCCGCATAGTTTTGGAATGCTCACCGCCCCCTCTTTGCGACTATCAATCAAACGTTGTCCTTCGGGCCTGGTCCTGAAAACTTACCTTACTTTTCGCTAAAGACACACCCACAGATTCCAGTTTCCCTGGAATGTGTAGAGTAGTTCCTAGTCTCGCAAGCTCGTCTGCTTTACAATTCCCTGGGATATCTCTGTGGCCCGACATCTAGAACAGGTGAATTTTGAACTGTTCAGCCATCTTGTTGAGAGATCTGCGACAGACGAGATCGGTGTTTGCATTCAGAAATACAGGGTGGCTGATGAAAGCCGCTACCAAAAAAAAATGTAATAACTTTTTTTCTATTTAATAATAATAATTTAATAATTAATTTAATTAATTAATTAATTAATTTAATTAATAATAATTTAATAATTAATTTAATAATTTAATTTAACATGAATAAAAGAAAAATGTATTCCATACACCGAAAAAAAAATGTAGCAATATTCATCATTGTAGCAATATTCATCAGCCACCCTGTACGTTTTCCAGGGATTTATTGGCTGCTTGGCTGTCTAAGAGGATATGTATGCCAATCGTCGTTATGACATTATATCTTAGCCATTCCACCACTTCCTTAATTGCAAGGATCTCCGCTTGATACACACTACAGTGGTCGGGTAACCTTTTCAGATATGACCAGTTCTAGTTCTTTAGAGTACACCCCAAAGTCCACCTAGTCGTCTAGTTTGGAACCATACGTATAGAAGTCTATGCAACTTCTAATACCAGGGATACCGTAGTTCCAAACGGTTCAATCAGGAATAGTGGTACAGTACATTTTATCAAAAAGCGACTCAGGCAGGGTGTAATCCACACTGCCATTAAGATCGGACATTGTATCAAGGATAACACAGTGTCCGTAGCCGCCGCATGACCAAAGAGAAAGCTCCCTTAGGCTCTCATATGTATATAAGTCTATGAAACTCCTATTACCAGAGATATCGTAGTTCCAATCGGTTCTATCAGGAATAGTGGTACAGTACCTTTTATCAAAAAGAAGCTCCGGCAGAGTGTAGTCCACACTGCCATTAAGATCGGACATTGTATCAAGAATTATACAGTGTCCGTAGCCGCCATATGACCAAAGAGAAAGCTGCATGCGGCTGTGATGCACAAACAAGCCATCCTTTGGATCTGATTGCGTATTGAACGGTAGGTGGACTTTTGAAGCGCCGTCCTCCAGACCACAACACCATATAGCATTATAGGTCTGACTACTTCAATATGTATCTAGTGCATGAAACGCGGTCTAAACCCACCAACTTTTGCCAATGGCTCTCTTGCAAGTGTATAGGCCAAGAGTTGCCTTTCTTGCCCTTTCCAAAATATTGAATCTGAAGTTCAATTTCCTGTCCACCAGAACAGTCAGGTATTTTGCGCTTTTTGTAAATGGAACCTTCTCTGCTTCATATAAACCGATCTCCCGGTTTGACTTCTTGAGCCCTTGGAAGCCACAATTTTCCATCCATAGTATCAAGAATCATACAGTGTCCGTAGCCGCCACATGACCAAAGAGAAAGCTCCATTAGCCTCTCGGCAGTGGTGCAGTAATTTGTCTAGCCACAATATCCAGAGGCATTAGGTGAAGCATTAAATTCAGTACATCAGATGGTGTCGTCCTCAGTGCGGCTGTGATGCACAAAACAAGCCATCCTTTAGATTCGGTTGACTATTGAACAGTGGATGGACTTTTGAAGCGCCGTCCACCAGACCACAACACCATATAGCATTATAGGTCTGACAACTTCAGTATATATCCAGTGCATGACCCCAATTTTTGCCAATGGCTTGCTTGCAGGTGTAAAGGGCAAGAGTTGCCTTTCTTGCCCTTTCCAAAATGTTGGATTTGAAGTGCAATTTCCTGTCCAGCAAAACAGACAGGTATTTTGCGCTTTTTGTAAATGGAACCTTCTCTGATCCCAAGGAGACAGGTGCCAATGTAGGTAACTTTTAACTCGTGCCGAAAAGAACTACTTTTGTCTTGCACAGATATATACCCAGACCACTTTCGGTAGTCAACTTCGCTGTTGTACTTAGAGTTTCCTGAAGTATATCTCTTAGAGTGCTGGGAAACTTTCCCCTAACCGCAATTGCCATTGGATGGTCATGGGCAAATTTGCATTGTATTTGCATATGCATGCTGCCACCGCGACAGGTGATCTCCAGGAATCTTTGCCCTAAGATATGTTTGGTAGTGGATACGAAATTCCCAGCGAGGCAAGTTATGCGACACCAAAGGCATACAGACCCATTAGCCTTACGTCCTTTCTACTCAAAACCATGGAACGTATTGCGGATACCATGATAAAGAGTATGACATCCAGCGAACTGCTCAAATACAAACAGCATGCCTATGTCAAGGGAAGGTCGTTGGAGACTGCCCTGCACGAGGTTGTGCATAAAATAGAAGAATCCTTGGATGCCAAAACGTACACACCGCCAGTGTGTATTGACATCGAGGGGGCTTTTAACAATGTGTGGATCGACACACTGATCCAATCTTTAGACTAGTACCGGGTGGACCCGGTCTTTAATGATGGATAAACCATATGCTAACGAACAGGTGGATAAATTGTGTGTCCTATGACATAAATATAAGGGAGAAACTGGCACAGGGCACGCCACAGGGGGGGCATTTCATCGCCACTCCTATGGGTGGCCACCATAAATGACCTATTATGGATGCTGACTGAGGAGGGATTGAACGATGTTATAATACTTCTAAGAGTTAGGATCCGAACGACTTATGCCGAAGGGCCGAAAGGGTCTTGCATATGGCATATGACTGGGCTAAACCCATCGGTCTCAATGTTAACCCAGAGAAGACTGAAATATGCCTGTTCACGAGGAAGACGAATGTGGGCGAATTTAACGCACCAAGTTTCCTCAACGAAAAGATTTCGATATCTGACAAGGCCAAATACTAAGGTGCGATCTTGGACAGGAAACTGAAGTGAAAGTGTCACATTCAGGAGTGTACTGAGAAGGCTCACAGATGTTGAGCACTATGTACACGGGCCGTAGCCTCGAAATGGGGCCTGAATCCTAGGATAGTCCACTGGCTCTACAGGAGTGTGATTAGACCAATACTTACTTACACCTCAGTAGTTTGGTGGACTGCTATGGAGAAAAAGTGCAACATAAGGACCATACAACAGGTTCAGAGAACATGTTGTCTTGGCATAGACGGAGCGATGAGGACCACGCCCACTAGGACACTGAAGACTATTATAGATATTCGACCCATTGACATACAGATTAAGTGTGAGGCAGCCACTGCGGATATGAGAGTAAAGGCGATGGGGGAATGGATTAAGGATGAGAGCAGCTCATACCATCGCGGTTTGATCGAGGCGACGATAGGAAACCTGGAAGGAAGTGAAGAGGTTTCCGATCGATGAACTTTGAAGTCGAGTGCGAGGCACTGCTGCCTCCGGCACAGTCTTGGATTGACGGAACCCTAGTATTGCCATCTGGAAGATCATGTTACACGGATGGATCAAAACTAGAGAACAGAGTGGGGCTGGGGGTTAACATTGAGAACCCAGGGACTGAGATCTGTTTTAGACTGCCTAACCATAAGACTGTCCTGCAGGCGGAGATCCGTGCGATCACAGAATGCGTGAAGTGGTGTTGTGCTAACGTGAGGACGTCGAGTGTGAACATCTCAGCGACAGTAAAATTGCCATAAGGGCCATAACAACCAGGACGGTAAGGTCACGAACACTCTTGCAGTGTAAGAGGGAGATTGACGCCTTCTCTGAGGATCCGCATCGTTTGGGTGTCGGGCCATACGGGAGTAAGGGGAAATGAAGGGGAGACGATTTGGCGGTGAAGGCCAGAGGACAATAAACTTGGTCAACCCGAAGTCTTTCGGGTCGACGCAGTCCGAGTTAAGGGAGTGGGCGACGAATGCGCATGCAACACTGTGGAACAGCGAAACGGTCGGTAGGACGGCGAAAATCCTATAGGGGGATCCAGACCGTGAGAAGACGAGGCTTTTGCTGAAAGGAAGCAAGAAGGAGGTCAGTATAGCTATTTGTCATAGCGGGACGCATAGGACTACGAGCTCACTTATGTTAAATCGGTGCCGCAAGTGATAGCATGTGTAGGGCATAAGGGGAAGATGATGAGACGGCACTTTAGGAGGAGACACAATACCAGACATTAACCAACTTAGGGGAGTGGTATTGAAAACAATTAAGGATTTTGTAAGTAGCACAGAATTCCTAACTTAAAATTTTCTTTTTAGAGATTACTTTATAGATTTTAGAGCGCACAACAAGCCGATTACTGGCTTAGGTGTATGTCCATAGTGGCGTGGGGCGGATTAATATCTGCACCCTCTTTTCAATTTAACCTAACCTAATCTAATAACACAACATCCTCTGCACTCAACGGTTAAAACAAGAATCTCCGAAATTCCTCTTACTATATAGAAATTTGTTAAGAGTATGTATTCCAACATCGATATGCCAAGGTTGGCAAAATATAAGGCAAACAAAATCTTTCGTTTTACGTTTTCGAAGACGGAAACAGGCCTGGTGTGTGCCATCATTCCATTTGTATGATAAAACTAAAAGAGGAAGAACGCAACATATATATTCAATGATTAAACATTCTGGAATGGAAAAATCGCCAAGGATTTAAATAAAATCACATATATGAACTCTGAGAAGGATTTATTTAAAATTTTAATTGGATATTTCGGATTTTTTTTAATTGGATCAATTAAAAAAATAATTGAAAATTTCAATCATTTTTTTTAATTAATTGCAAATGTCAATCATTTTTTTTAGTTGGATCAATTAAAAAAAATTAATTGGAAATTTCAAAAAAATTTCAATCGTTTCTTTAATTTAATATGCAATTTTTTTTAATTGTAATTTTTTTCAATCACTCTTTTTCAAATACTGTGAATGATATTACCATCTTCACGATTGAAACCGATTTTTATTTTTTTCTGTGTAATACTTGTTCTGGGATTCCCTTATTCGCCCTAGTACAGAGCCTCCTCAAGTTCGTTATTTCTTTTATTATCATTATCGGTCTATACTTCCGGTCGTATAATTTTGTTCAACCAAAAAAACATTTTGCTTCACAGTTTCTTTATAATAAAACTGTGTTTTCATTTCAGATTAAATAACGATTCATTTTAAATTTCTGTGTAAATGCTTTGTTTATACCAATTTTTTTGAAGTAGCAGCACTGATAACAAAATATCGATACGCATTACCTTAGAATCGATAACCGATTAATGATTGCTATTCAACAAACAATGCCAAGAGCGACATCCAAGGCTTTCTTTCTTTTGTACGATATATCTTGGCGTGAGTTTGCAATATTGATATTTAAATAAGCGTTATGTTTTATATTATAAAAAATCTTAAACATTCAAATACCACATTCTTTCATTTTAAATACTTTGCAAAAGGGTTCGGGAACTCAAAAATGTGTGCAAATTTGCCATAAATTTGAGTGGAAGTCGTTCGCGTACTTTATTTGCCAGCAGAAGAGAGTGAGCAAATTTTGACAGTTCGAATATAGAGAACCTGCAAATGTCTATTGGGACTTTTTTGCCAGAAGAAATTTGCAACTTTGAACAAGTGTTTTGTAAAGGACTGCTGTTTCATGGAAAACAGCCATTACACGAAAATACAAAAGATAATACCAAAATGGATAAAAAAAAATGCAGAGGTATGTAAAAAATAGGAATATTGTTTATTGATAATTATTAAATTTGTTTAACTTCTATTTACTTTAAATGAAGATTGAAGGCAGCAGCCAGTGTTCAGATATAGAAAACTCGCCAAATGGAAAAAATTGCTGTTGTGGTATCACTTCGCTTTGTCATTTCTTTTTGCCTCTGACATTTTATATCTTTATGGTCATTCACAATGATAAGTTTGAGGGGCATAACCTATATGTAAGCGTAGGACGTACAACAGGGATTGCCAACTGTGCAACAGACACAGGGTAACCATATTACCGGCGTAGGACTTAAGGACATGCTTTATGGACATTCTTTCCAAATCTTGAAACCAACCTGTCAACATTGTGTACCGGTCATCATTGAGTTCTAGTTATGTTTAATTGTGTCATAGTTTTTTTTTGGTTTTGTTTTATAAGAGCAGAAGGGTAAGAAAAGACTTCTTTCAATTATTTGGTTTTTTCTGTATAGAAAGGAGTAGCAATTTTATAAACGTGAATATTAAAGAAAGTGATAAAAATTAATTGGAATATTTTGGGAGAGACGTGGCTTTTATGGAAATGAAATTCAAGAGTTAAATGAACTTTACGTAAACAACAAAGCCCATAGTCTGAAAAAATCACACGTTAACTTATTTTAATATTCACTATTATTGCTGCGTATCAAATGGTAGCAAAGTTGTAGGGATATTAAAAATATAGCGTTAAGTGGTGAATAATTTTTGAGTAGCCCAGGGGCTAGTAAGATTTTTGTTGTTCTACATTAGAAGGTAAGTGCCAAATTTGCAGAATTATTCGGAAATCTTTAAAAATTAAAACATTGTAACCTTCTAGACACCAAGAAAAGAGCAATTATCGGTTTCTTAAGTGTTTTCATGAAATCATCCTTATCGGAGAGCTAAGAAGAGACCAACACCGTTCCTTTGAATTTGTTAAGGAGGGAAGATGCTGCCATGGGATTGATTGGGTCTGGGGCTCGGGCAGTTAAACAAGTGGCGCACAGTGAGATCGAAAAAAATTAGTGCAAATTAGTCTGCCAATTGTTAACGAATACAGATATATTCAATGATAACACAGTGTGTTTATGATCAAATGGTTTATGATCAAATAGATAGCTTCCTTAGCCTCACATCAGTGCTCGCAGCAATTTGTCTAGCCACACTATCCAGAAGCATTAGGTGGTTAGTCCAGGGTTTTTTTGTCAGCACGCCAATAGCTGCCGACGAGGAACTTCAGAACGTTGTTTCTACTTTTGTGTACGGTGATGGCATTGTAGTCATATGCAGCCTTCGGAATGCCTGCTGGTGCTCGGCGAATGGAAATTGTCCAACGGGAGGATCGGGAGGAATAGTCCCTCGTGCGTCTTGGCTACTGATGAGAGAAGGGAAGCCGGTCTGTGCGACTCCTACTTGGTCATGTCCTTCCCAGGTTTCAATAGCGGGATCACACTGCCCATTTTCAAAACATCGGGTATTGTAATAGACAAGGTGAGGACAATTGTATATTACTCGACTCCAGACAGATCCAGATTCTTCAGCATCAGTGTAGATACTCCGTCTAAGACGCCGACTTGCCGCCACGGATGACATTCCCTGCTTCGTGCAGGTAAATTATGAGGGGTGACCAGCGACACAGAGATCACGGATACGAAAAATGGCTCCCCTTCTAGCTTTGTCACTCTCGGGTCAATAAATTGGCGTTTATATAAGGAAAGTACCTCACAAGTATCGCCAACATTTTTTATTTTGAGACATATGTTTTCCTTAAGCAAGCAAAAAAAAAAGGCAACCAAAACAGAAATCAGCTCTTGTTCTGCAAATTTTCACTGGAAGTCGTACCTTTGCTTACAAATTTTTTAAAGAGAGTAGAATGGCTCTTACCCTCCTGCAAATATTTACTGGAAAATACGCGAGGAGGAGTGTAGCAAATCTCCTTCGAAATTCAAATGCAATACTTAGTTTGTAATGAGTATCTGTTATTATTGGTAATTTTCTACAGCACTTTTCTCAACATTTGACAATTTCTTATCGAAATTATAAAATTTTGTAGTTAAATTTAATAAAATCGCTTCACCAATTTAATTGCTGACCATATATATATATATGGTGAACACAATATTTTTTTGAAATTACATATGACATGTCTTATCGTCTAATGGCAGCTTAAGTACAAATTGCGGCTAATACAGTAGTTGCCATATTTCTGTATCATTGTACATAGTAAACACTGCCAAGAATGGCGTTATACGTCAAACGTTTTTTATTGTACGACTAGTGTTGACGTATATAGCTAGCCAAAATACTTCAATTAGTATGTTTCATGGATGCAAATGATAAATAAAAAATGGATTAACTATCACTCATTTGATGCTCCAAGAACTACAAATATCATATTTATTTTCAAATTGTTTTAATGCTTGGTAATGATTACACAAATGTTCACCATAATTGTCGACGCCAAGGCGTCTTAAGCCTCTATTTAGTTAACTTGTGATACACATTGACATTTTCCCTTATACCATCGTTCGTTGAATATGGCCAAAGCGATGGGGAAGAACGAAACGAAGCGAACAAAAATCAGTCATCATCAGACCATCAATCGAAACGGATTGCCTGCGCGAAACATGCGGTAGCTAACGACGGAAACAGCGCAGCTTACGGTGACAGCGCAGCGACGCAGAACGCAAAGAAAACGGCTTTTGTCCGCTACTTCAGCGAATGTTTTTTGTTTTTTTAAGTTACAACGCAGAAAATATTATTAAACCAACCAACAAACGGCGGCGGCGACACCAACGTTCATCGTCGACTACCAAACACACAACTGAGTTTTTGATTTTCTCCATTTAACACCACCAAGGAAGGGTACGGCGTTTTTGTGCCACCGTACTTGCTATACCTTTCCTCCATATGCCCCCGATCAGAAAGATATAATATTATCCACAATATACATATGTGATGAAAATAGCAACACAAGAAAAAATTCAAACCCACCATCAACCAAAAAGCTTAATGAATTGCAATAGTTTCTACTGGAAAAGCCAAGACAATCCCAGGATTGGAAAGGAGCACCACTACCAAAAAAATCAAAGGAAAATTTTATACACATTACATACTATTTTTCTTAAGCACCATTTGCACCAACAACGAAAACAACAACAACTATACCACTAATACTGCTGCACTCAACCCAACAAATTAAAAATAGAATTCCTTTGCAGAGCAGTGGCAGAGCAATACTTACAAGAGGAAACGCCATCAACGAGCAGAGAGAGCTAACTGAGCAGAGCAGAGCAACGCAGCCCCAACCAGACCACGGTAGCTGCAACGTTTCTTTTGATGATATTCTCAAACTCCTAAAACTAAAATTCAAAAAATTCCTTGGAATTTGGCGAATACAAAATTTCATTCTTCCACTTTCTACCACTAAATCTTCGAAGCTTTCTTCAGCGGTAGAAAGAAAAATCTTTTGTGAATTTAAAATTTTTGATGCGCAATTTTAAGGCCGCCTGCAGAGTTTCGAGGCAGCGCAGTGCATATGTATTATCTGCTGGCATTGTGTGAGAAGGCAGCAGTAGCGCAAACTTTTGTTTAAACAAAATAACAAAATCTCAAATAAACATCCAAAAAATTAAAATATCCCATAATTTCCTAAACTAATATTGAAAAATTCCAAAACAAAAATTAAAATTCCTTCAACAAATATTTTTTTTTGAAAAAAAATACTTTTTTATACCAAAAAAAACTACTGGCCAACATTTTTCTGTTTCTCGTGGACCACCATTTTGAAAGAGAGCCAAATTAATCTGTCACTTTTGTGTGTGAAGATAAAATAACAACAGCTGCAGTTGAAAAGAAGAAGCATTTCAGTGCATTCAACATTATTGAGAGAGAGAGAGAAAGAGCGCGCAAAAGAGAAGAAAGCAGTTGCAGTCAGTGTTTGTGGTTATTTTTTGTGTGAGAGGTGCAAAGGGAAAGCGGCAAGCAGTCAAGGAAAAAAGTGCATTGACGTTTCTGTTAACGTTGCTAGTATTTCCAACAAGTAGAAGGTGACTGCAAAATAAGGTTGCTTTTACTCAACTGGTTTCATTGGCCCACTCCCCCTAAGCCTAGAAGAGGAGACGAGGAAGCAAGCAAAAGAAAGGAGCCAAACTAAAATACCGCACCACAAAAGCGCAACACTTAAAATAAGAAGTCGTCTCGTTTTATTTTCTTTTCATACAAAAAAGTTGGAAAGTTGGTTTATTTTCGAAAGTATTTCCTTCAAAACCCACTCCGCGCAACGCTCTCATCCCTCGAGAGTCTGCAAGTTCCAGCATCACCATATTTGATAGTATTTGCAAAGTTATTCCTTCACCCTTTCGCCTCCCTATCCCTCCCATCCAACCAAAACTCAAGCCATCGTGATCAGCGCAAACATGGTTGAACGCATTTTGGAAGAAACTACCTCTGAGGATACGGATATAGTTGCCAATAATAATCATGGAAGAAGAATCGTTGAATCATCTGCTGCCCTCACATATGCAGGTGTTGTTATTAATTCTAATAGGAATGGCGGTATCATCGATTCGGTTCGCTCGACCACCGCACCCTCGCCTGTGATAATGAATGCTAACGACAGCAACATCAACAACAACACCGACAGCTGCAATCCACTAAACCAACCATCAGGTAAGTTTTGCATTTCTTCCTTTTCATTCTTTCCAAAGGCAAATAGATAGCCTAAATTCATTCACTCACATGCCCACTCACTATCTATCCTATATACCAATCAGTTGTATTTATTTTAATTCCTTGCCCTACTATTTCTTCTCTCCAATGTGGGGGTTTCTTTGTTTGAAGTCAATTCGAAATCACTTTGATGAAATTGCCCATTCCCAAACAAAGCGCAATGGCAAAATACATACAGACATTCAAAGGTGATAATTATATTTGTGTTATCATCATTCATTTGTATATAAAATGGACTGCATAATCGTATTTATTTTGTTAGGATTGCACCCCTCTCATTGCTTCAGAATTGTTGGAGAAACTCGTAACTTGGGACGTGCATATTTTTCCTAGTCGGTCACGTGAAGGCACCAAAAGTTTGTTTATATATAAGCTTAGAGATTGGGAGCTTACTTTTAGAGACTGTTTCCTGGTAGACAAGGGTTAGCACAAGGATTACACATGGCACATGTTCTTTGCACCACGATGACTGAAGGTTAAGTGCAATAATTTTACAACCGCCGATTTTTTAGTTAGTCGATGTGAGCAAATTTTTATATCAAGTTTGGTTCGCAGACAAAATTCAATTTTGGATGGTTAATCCGGCTTTAAGCTGATATGCAACTAACACGGATTCCCATTCTACCAAAGGCTGTGCTACGAAAATGTAGTTAAATTGTCTAAAGTAGTGATGTGCACACTACCACTATTGAAAAGACCAAACTGTGTTTATGTGAGTATCATCAAACCTCAACAAAATGAACGAGTTTTGAAAAAGATTCAGCCGAAAGAAACAACACCAAGTTGTTTATACTATCCGAGTATGTGTATGCTGCCCATCTATGGTCTGAAGCAAGTTCGATTTAAGACTGCCACTTTATCAAAACCAAATCAAATGGCTGTATTTGCCGGAGCGCATGTAATTGCTATCTAGATCTGCCTGTCCACATCCGAATCCAAATAGACAATATACAATGTACCCACTGACCGTCCAATTGTCATTTGTCAATAAGTAACCAGGACCAGGCACGAAGGACAACGAATGATATATGGTAACAAAGAGGGGGCTGTGAGCATTCCAAAACTATGTAGCCTAATCTAGACTTGAAGAGGTCTACTGCTTAGCTGTCATTGGCTAGAACAGACGTCTCAGTCGTGGTGTCCGTCATGATGGGCCACTGTCTAATCGGAAACATGCTGACAGACTGAAGGTTGCCAGCAACGACTTTTGCAGTAGCTCTGAGGACATCGAAGAAGAAGAGACTATATTACACCTGTGTGTGTGTGTCCCGCACTTGCAGTCAGAAGGAGTTCCACTTTTGGTTCTCATTTCTTTGAGAAGTTTGCTGATTTAGCGGATGTGAACATTCGCAAGTTATGGAGCTTTTTAAAGCGATCTGGATGGTTCAATGGTAAGATTTAGAAGGCATCTTCCATCTTCTGTTTCTGTGGTATCACAACGGACGAAAACGTCAAAGTGAGTCTGATGGCAGGCAGCCACTTAAACATAACCCAACCTAACCTAACCAGAAAGTTATTGTTTTGTTCAGTAGTCACATTTTCATGTGGAGGTGGCGATCCTCGTCAAGCTACTGTAGGTGAGTGTCCATTAACTCGCCTTGTCATATCGAGCATCATAGACACTCAGTATTTGCGCAAGAGCCGGTGCCTCCTTGTTTTAGTAGGTATTTTTGTTGGTCATTTACAATTTTGGTTGTATCCACATATGTATATGGAGGTAGCGATCCCAGCTCTATCGTGAGCAAGATTGTTCCGCTCCATACGACCAAACGATTTGGCCATTGGTTATTTCGATTTATTGTCATATCGAATTTCACAGTCACTAAGTATTTAAGTAAGAACCGGTACCGGCCGGCGGCTCACTGGGACTCTGCACTCAATAATACTGATTGTGCGCTACTGCAGTTGCACCTACTCTGTGCACACTTCTCTTGATGACGATGAACACCACACAAATTGGAGCTCAGACTTCCAAGCCGCTTGTGGCTATCAATTTGCGTTCCCTGTTGTGGAGGGCACAGTGGGATATGGGTTAGCTTTATGGCTACGATGCAGAACGTTAGGGATCGGAACCAGGCGAAAAAATCAGAAGAAAATTTCACCGGTGGTTAGCCATCCTTTATTCTGGCGACATTTGTCAGGTATTCAGTTGTGTAGAACTTCTCTAAAAAGTGTTGTGTGTGACTCTTCTGCACGCTGTTCCGATTCGGACATAAAAAGGAGGTCCCATAACGTTGGGCTTAAACTTAAATTGGACAGCATTCATTGATGTGAGAAAAGTATCCATTTGTTCTTTCATGGGCAAATATTGCATTGTTCCCATAGAGCGTTGTCAATATTTTCGTGGTGTATGTTCCTCCGATAATCATAGTATTATCAGAAATACTAAACGTTCCAGGAACTCCTGGGAACCTTTTGTAATGGATTGGCAGACTTTCTTAGCCTGGATTGCTAAATGTGGGTACTGGTTGACTTCAACGCCATGAAATACAAGGCATGCTTTCTTCTCTTTTTTCTATGGTATCACACTGGACTGCAACTATAGTAATCTAATCCACCTACGACATCTGAACGCCATATGTTGCTGATTCATACGTGAATTGTGAACATGACGTGGAAGTTCCCTACTAATTATTTTTCATTAATCAAACTATTGACTCATCTTTTTTTATATCCTTGGATGGGTTATCAGTTCAATTGGATTAAACATTGTGAAATTTAATTTTAAGGCGAAAATCCCCTTTAATACGTTGATGGCAAATCATCAAACATATGCCGCTATAGAAATAATAAGGCGAATAACAACATTTTTGTTCTAAAAACAACAGGGATAATTATGCTAGACGACTTTCTATTCATTGTTCACGAATAAAAAAAAAACCAGACAGTGGTGGTGTATGATGAATTTTATTGTTTAATGTCAACAACAATGGCAATTTTGCTAAAAACCAAATATTTATGCGAATTGTTGGTGGCTACTCTTTGAAAATTTGCCGATTTTTAGTGCAAACATCAGCACAGGCACCAGCACCGGCATTGCGGTGCAATAACGTTGCTGCGCTTTGGCTCGAATGAAATTTGTCAAAATTAAAAATTGTGCTTTTCAAAAGTATGCGTACTTATAGTTCTGCTTGTTTGTATATATGTATGTACAAATGCCCGTCATTGTAATGACCTACCCCATGCATGCAATGGTGGGGGCCCCCAATCAAGTTATGCTATTGAAAATGATAACCCATAATTGAGTATGATGGATTTCGTTTCAAGTGGTAAGTGCAATCACAGCAGATTTTGCGCTATGTCGTCTAGACCGGACGCAACTTTCTTTTGCGCCTTTTGTTTTTTAGTTTCCCCACATATACCTCCGTATGCCTATACACTCATATACAATTGTTTTTTTGTCATTTCATTCGGTGTGGTCATTTGGTTGGTATTGTTTTTTTCTTATAGTATTACATAGTAATAGGTGAAATGCAAAAAGGGTTAACAACTTCAAAAAGGTATATTAAAAAAATTTAAAAAAAATTAACAAATTTTAATAAATATAAACAAAAATAGTATAAACCAAAACCAATAAAAATATTAAAAAATATAAAATAAAGGGAGATGAAATAAATTATATAAAAAGGAGTAATAAAAAACCTAAGTACAAACGTATTAGGAAAAACAAAAAGATTAAAAGATTATAAAAAAATCACAAAAAGTATAAAAGTTAAAAAAAATAATTAAAAAATCAGAAAACTTGTAAGTAAAAAGAAAAATTAAAAAAAAAATCAACAATAAAAATTAAAATAAATAAAAAAAAAATAGAAAAAACAATCGGAACAAAAAAGGACAAATACCAATTTATAACACATACAAATGTTTTTCGTCTTCACTTCATTCGTTGTAGTCATTTAATTGTTATTGTTTTTTTTATAGTTTTTCATTTTATTGGTGAAATGCAGAAAGGTTTAACAACTTGATAAACGTATACTGAAAATATATAAAAAATACAAAAAAAAAAAAAATAAAAATATAAAAAGAAATAATAAGAGCAGCAAAAAATTAAAAAATTTTATATTAAAAAAAAGAAAAATTAAATAAATTATTTAAATAAAACAAGTAAAAGCGTGCTAAGTTCGACCGGGCCGAATCTTATATACCCTCCACCATGGATCGCATTTGTCGAGTTCTTTTCCCGGCAGCTCTTCTTAGGCAAAAAAAAGGATATATGTAAGAAAAGATTTGCTCTGCTATTAGAGCGATATCATGATATGGTCCGGTTTGGACCACAATTAAATTATATGTTGGAGACCTTTGTAAAATGTCAGCCAATTCGAATAAGAATTGCGCCCTTTGTGGGTTCAAGAAGTAAAATAGAGAGATCGATTGATATGGGAGCTGTATCGGGCTATAGACCGATTCAGACCATAATAAAGACGTGAGAGGATCCATCGTACAAAATTTCAGGCATATCGGATAATAATTGCGACCTCTAGGGGTCACGAAGTCAAGATCCCAGATCGGTTTATATGGCAGCTATATCAGGTTATGAACCGATTTGAACCTTATTTGACACAGTTGTTGAAAGTAAAAATAAAATACGTCATGCAAAATTTCAGCCAAATCGGATAGGAATTGCGCCCTCTAGAAGCTCAAGAAGTCAAATCCCCAGATCTGTTTATATGACAGCTATATCAGGTTTTCAACCGATTTGAACCATATTTGGCACAGTTGTTGGATATCATAACAAAATACTACGTGCCAAAATTCAAATTGGATAAGAATTGCGCCCTCTAGAGGCTCAAGAAGTCAAGACCCAAGATCGGTTTATATGGCAGCTATATAAGGTTATGGACCGATTTGAACCATACTTGGCGCAGTTGTTGGATATCATAACAAAACACGCCGTGCAAAATTTCATTCCAATCGGATAAGAATTGCGCACTCTAGAGGCTCAAGAAGTCAAGACCCCAGATCGGTTTATATGGCAGCTATATCAGGTTATAGACCGATTTGAACCATACTTGGCAAAGTTGTTGGATATAATAACAAAACATGTCATGCAAAATTTCATCCCAATTGGATAAGAATTGCGCACTCTAGAGGCTCGAGAAGTCAAGACCCAAGATCGGTTTATATGGCAGCTATATCAAAACATGGACCGATATGGCCCATTTACAATACCAACCGACCTACACTAATAAGAAGTATTTGTGCAAAATTTCAAGCGGCTAGCTTTACTCCTTCGGAAGTTAGCGTGCTTTCGACAGACAGACGGGCGGACGGACGGACGGACAGACGGGCGGACGGAAGGACGGACAGACGGACAGACGGACGGACATGGCTAGATCGACATAAAATTTCACGACGGTCAAGAATATATATACTTTATGGGGTCTCAGACGAATATTTCGAGTAGTTACAATCAGAATGACGAAATTAGTATACCTCCATCTTATGGTGGAGGGTATAAAAAAAATGGTAAAGAAAAATGAAATACAAAAAAAAATAACCCCAAAAAAAATAATAAAAATCAAAGAATTATAAAAGAAAATAATTAAATAAAACAATAAAATGAAATAATAAAATAAAATAATAAAAACAAAATAATAAAAACAAAATAATAAAATAAACTAATAAAATAAAATAATAATAAAAAATAAACAAGTAAAAGCGTGCTAATTTAGGCCGGGCCGCATCTTGGCAACCCACCACCATGTATTCTGCTAAAACTATACAAAATTAATTACGTTGTAGCGCATAATTTTATTCTACATACCAAACTTCTGTTAAACCAGCAAAAATTAAAGCTTCTAGGAACGGAACAAGAATGATCGAGAGATTAGTTTACATGGAAGTTATATCAGGTTAAAGACTGATTTTGGCCGTATTTGGCACAGTTGTTAGAAGCCGTAACACAATATCGCATATAAAATGTCAGCCTAAAAGGACAAAAATTGAGGCTTGTAAGGACTCAAGTAGTCAAATCGGTAGATCGGTTTATATTGGAGCTATATCATGTTAAAGACCGATTTGGACCGTACTTGAGATAATTGTTGGAAGTCATAATGAAAAACTACATGCAAAGTTTTACCCAATAAGACAAAACTTGTTGCTTGTAATGGCTCAAGAAGTCCAATCCGGGCGAGCGGTTTATATGGAAGCTATATTAGGTTATAGAACGATTTGGACCGTACTTAGCACGTACTTAGAACACCACGAGAAAAATTACAGCCAAATCGAAAAAAATGCGGCTTACAGGGCCTTAAGAAGTCAAATCTGGAGATCGGTTTATATGGGAGCTATATCAGGTTCTTGACCGATTGACCGACATAGTTGTTGAAAGTCTTAACCGAACACCACATGCCAAATTTTAGCCAAATTTGAAATTAAGCACAGATACTTCTTATTGATGTAGGTCGTTGGAGATTGCAAGTAGGCCATATTGGTTCAGATTCGGATATAAATGCAAATTTCAAATATAAATCGATCCCGGATTTGTCTTCTTGAGCACCCAGAAGCCTCAGTTTTCATCTGATTTTTCTAAAATTTAAAACAAAGACTTGAATTATTATTATCGGTCAATAAACAGATATAGCCCCCATATAAAACTATCCCCGGATATGACTTCTTTACCATTAGAAGCCTCAATTTTCTTCCGATTTGGATAAATTTGACACAAAAATATGTATTATGGCTTTCCATATCCATGTCAATTATGATCCGAGTCGGTATACAATCATAGCCCCCATATAAAGCAATACCGGATTTGACTTCTTAAACCTTTGGAAAACTAAATTTTCATCTGATTTGGCTGAAATTTGGAAAAATACTTGAGTTATGACTTCCAACATCCATGCCAGGTATGATGCGAATTGGTATATAAACAGCTCTGGATCCCATAAAAACCCCGGATTTGACTTCTTGATCCCTTAGAAACCTAAATTTTCATCCGATTTGGCTGGAATTTGGAACAAAGACTTGATTTATGACTTCCAACATCGGTGCCAAGAATGATCTATAAACAGATATAGCCCCCATATAAACCGATCGCTGTATTTGAATTCTTGATCCCATAAAAACCAAATTTTCATCCTATTTGGCTGAAATTTGGAACAAATACTTGGGTTAACACTTCCAATTTCCATGCCAAGTTTGATCAAAATCGGTATATAAACGAATATAGCCCACATATAAACTGATTCTCGGATATGACTTCTTCAGCCCTTAGAAGTCAAATTTTTCCCCTGATTTGGCTGAAATGTGGCCCAAACCCCTATTTTATAACTTGCAACATCAGTGCCAAGTTTCCTACGAATCGGACAATATAGTGATATATGGCCACCTATGTACCTATATCCCGATATGAATACTTAAGACCAAAATAATTCAAATACAAACTCAGTTAATAAGGGCACTTTTTAGAGGAATCCATGGTGGTGGGTACCCAAGATTTGGACCGACCGTACTTAGCACGCTTTTACTTGTTATAGACATTAGAGTGACTTCAACAGATTGAGGGACAGACAGACGGCCATAGCTAGATCGTCTTAGACTTTTACAACGCGCAAGAATACAAACTTTTTTCCTATAAAACAAATTTTCACTTAGGAAGTTGAGCAATTTTCGTTTCCTTAATTCTTATTTTCTTTATAAATAGAATTGTAGTTTTTTTGAGGATTTTTTTCTGGATAACCCATATATAGAAAAAAAAGCTTTTAATCCTTTTTGCCAATTCACCCAAGCATTCTGTTAAATTCTCGCTCTGTTTGGTTAGGCCCATACTGTGTTGGTCTTTCTTTTTACTGCGGCTACATGGCCTTTGTTCTACTACGACTTATGTACGTTTTTCTGTTAAACATTTAAATACATTATGCGGTAATTTGCTCTAGTTTTTGGGGATTCCTTTTAGGTTTTTTTTTGAACATTTTTTTCATGTACCATTTAGACTTTGCATTTGTTTAAAATTTGCATAAGTATCAATTATTTTTGCTCTAGTTTGTGGTATTTGTTTTGTTTATTATAAGTTTATGGGAACAAATTTTTAAATTTTCAAAGAAAAATTAATTACGTGTTAAATGTTTGAACATCGGCTATAGATAGATAGATTTCTCACTCTCATGCTCAATTATTAAAGCAACGTAATTTGCTTTTGCCAAGTTTTGTGTTATACTGTATGGTGCGTGGAAAATTACCCAGAAACTGCTCGTTTTTTTTTTCTTATCAATATGAGGTTTTCTTATATTCAACATTAACCTATAATTCTTGAATTCTTTGTAGGCTGAAGTCATCAGCATAGATTTAATCTTTTGAACTATGAAACCGCAAAAATAAATTAAGGAAAAGAAAAATTCTGTGAGGAAAACATTTAATCCCCATACGATTCCAGTTTTCAGCGCAATAGTCGCAAATAATCTCTTTTTTATGACTAAATCATAAAATTTTATAGTTATTATTGATAGCGTTTATCAAAGAAAAAATCCTGCAATTGATAATATATTTCAAGGCTTTTATAGTGTTTTTTTTTTTTGGAAATTTGATTTTTATTAAAAATTTCTTAGTATTTTTATTCCCTAGAAATTAAATGTTGGCCAAAAATTGCGAATGGTATAAAAATATGCCGTAAACTTTCTAAACAAATAAATTACTGGCAAATATTTTTTGTTAAAATAAAGTTTTGCGCAAAATTCTCTACAACATAAAATAATTTTTAAGTTCATCTTTCTGGAATGAGTTAAAAGAGAAAGTCTTTCCCTTTACTTCTATTGCGTTGAGGGTCTCGCACATACACTGCGTGGGTGCCATACACTTTGTAAAGTGCTTATTACGAAGAAAATGGGATTGCTGTGAGCCCCATACAACCTGGAACATTGAGGTCCGCTTTGTGTGCTGTCACGAGAAGCTTAACTGGAAGCTATCGGGCGCGTCCCCAGGTTGCGGATAGTGGAATACTCCATATGAAGTAGTTGCAACGGCAGTCGCGGTATCGAGCGGAGAGTCTCAGGGAGTGGCCGGTCGGCATCGGCTCTTGCACATATACTGAGTGCCTATGAGGCTCGATATGACAACGCGGGTTATTAGCGCCTTTAAATAACCAATGGCCACCTTGCCGGAACAGGAGCTTGACGAGGGTCGCCAACTCCACATGAAATTTCGGTTACAACAACAACAACATGAAGAAAATGCAACAAATTTTAATTATTGCACACTCCCAAAATGATCGTAGAAGCACGAACATGAATTCTCGCGGATCGATGGCTCGGATGTAAGTGATGTCTCTCCGATACAAACAGTGCCTTGCCGTTTTTCGTGGCTGAGAAGGTCGATGGAAGCTAAATCAAAATATGGTCCTATCTGTATCATGGTTAAGTTAGGTTTAAGTGGCAGTCTGCCATTAGGCTAACTTAGATGTTTCGCCCATTGTGATACCACAGGAACAGAAGAAGGAAGATACTTCCAAGTCCCTACCTTTGAACCATCCAGATTGATTTCAAAAGCCTAACAAATTTCGAATGTTTAAGCAAATGCAAATTTGGTCATGAACATTCCACTAAGGAACTGGGGCAAACTTCTCACATATAACTGAGTGCTGCCCGATTCAAATTTTAAACTCAATGATAGGTTAGGTTGAAAAGAGGGTGCGGATGTAAAACCGCCCCCTTGTCATTATGGACATACACCTAAGACGGTAATCGGCTTGTTGTGCGCTCTAAATACTAAAAAAAATATAATACCTCGAAAAAGCCCAATGATAAGGGGCCTCCTTTTTATAGCCGAGTCCGAACCGCGTGTCGCAATGCGACACCTCTTTGAGGAGAAGTTTTAACACGGCATAGTACCTTACAAATGTAGCCAGCATCAGGAGAGGATAACCACCGCTGAAAAATGTTTTCTAATGTTCTCGCCAGGATTCGAACCCAGGCGTTCAGCGTCATAGGCGGACACGCTAACCTCTGCGCTACGGGGGCTTCCTCCAAATGTTCACATCCGCTAAATCAGACAAATTCTCAAAGAAATGACAACCGAAAGTGGAACTCCTTCTGACTGCCAGTGCGGAACACATACACAGCAGATGTTCTATAGTCTCTTCTTTCTCGACGTCTTCACAGCTTCGGCAAAAGTCGTTAATGGCAACCGTCAGTCTGTCATGACGGACACAATAACTGAGACGTCTGTTCTAGCCGGTGACAGCATAGCGGTAGAACTCTTCAAGTCTAGATTAGGTCACATAATTTTGGAATGCTCACAGCTCCCCCTTTGTGATCATCTGTCATTTGTTGCCCTTCGAGCCTGATCCTGAAGGCATATTCACAGATTCCCGTTTCCCTAGAATGTGTATGGTAGTGTCTAGTCTCGCAAGCTCACCCGCTTTACAATTCCCTTGGCCCGGTACGGGATAGCTGTGAGCACCATAAAGCTGGAACATTCAGATCCGATCTGTGTGGTGTTTATTACTCACGACAAGCTTAGCTGCGAGCTACCGGGCCTACCGGGCGCGTCAACAGGTTGCGGATAGTGGAATGCGTCATACGAAGTAGCTGCAACGGCAGTGGCGTACAATCAGCGGTATCAAGTGGAGAGTCTCAGTGAGAGGTCCGCGGTACCGGCTCTTGCATAAATACTGAGTGCCTATGATGCTCGATATGACAAGGCGAGTTATTGGCGCCTTTAAATAACCAATGGCCACCCTGTTCACGTGGGTGCTCCCACATGAGCTTGACGAGGATCGCCACCTCCACATGAAAATATGGCTACAACAACAATTCCCTGGAATATATCTGTGGTCCGGCACCCAGAAAAGGTGAATATTGAACTGTTCAGCCATCTCGTAGATAGATTTGGGACAGCCGATGGCGATTTTTGCATTCAGAAATTCCAATCTGTTCTATCGGGAATAGTGGTACAGTACTTTTTATCAAAAAGTGGCTCAGGCAGGGTGTAATCCACGCTGCGTGGAACATCGGACATTTTATCCGTAGCTGTACACTACTCAATGTGGATTTCGTGGTTTCCAAAATAACTCGCTGTGTACCATTTTAGCGAAATCGGGTAATAAATGCGCCTTTTACCAAGACCTTAAATCGGAAGATCGGTATATCAGGCATTCTCTAAAAAAGTCACTTAAAAAAAATTTTTATGCAACTATATATGTTTAAGTACATGTAAAAACTAAAAGGGTATGATTTTAGGTTCGTGTAATGCAGGGTTGCCACACTGTCAGAATTAAAAATTTTATATAAAATAATTTTCAAACTGCTATAATTTTAAAAAAATTGAGTAGTTTTTTAACTTATGTTAGAAAAAGTACGTCTTATACATAGTGTGATTATTTATAGGCCTGATGGCTTCGCATTGCATGAAATGAAATAAATAAATAAATAAAAAAAAAACAAAAACGGCCAAAGTGTTTTGCAGCCCAAATTAAAAAAAAAAAAATATTTGACAAATTAAAAAAAGACATTTTCATAAAAACAATCAAAATTTTTTTCCAAATTTTTAAAATTGAAGGGGGCATACCCCCTTCTCTTATGACTCTCGACATTACTGGCGAATTTCATAGAAATGGGTTTAGATTTGGATATATTTTGCTCCCATAGAAGGATGTCAATTCCCAACTTTGTGCATTTTTTGGGATTCATTTGAGGATTTTTCGTCTTAGAATTTAATTTGAGCACAAAGTAAACATTTATATGGCATTTATTGTTAATTAACCACAAGTTACACCTAGAACCGCTACTTTGACAGTTAATTGTGTATCGATCGACTCAAAGTGCTTCCTAGTCGGATTGAGCCATGTCCGTCTAGATGCGTAGAGGCTTTCAGATGAGTAATACAACGTACCATATCAAGTTTAATGCAAATCCATTGAAAATTGCAGTAACTAAGCCCTTATAAGTGTAAATCGGGAGAATTATATCTAAATCTGAAACGGTTTTTACAAAAATTGATGGCGTTTGTCTTTGGGCTAAAAAAGGGATGTATGCAAAATTTTGTGATGGTATTGTTAGGAAAGAGTGGCAGTCCTTTACAGACTCACTTAGACAATCTTAAATCCATTGTGTTACCGCAGTAGCGACAGACCAAGGCTTCTTGCGGGAATCGAACCACGACCCCTTCACTGGTAATCTAACCAAGCTACTAACTCGGCCACGGGGGCCGAGGGCGTTTCAAAAAAAAAAATACTTTTTGCTTTTTGAGACACTAGTGTCGGTGCTTGACTATCTCTACTTTAAGAGTTCAATTCAGTTGCAAACTTTGGGGCATTTTTTGGTTTTCTTTGTTTCTTTACAGTAAATATTTTTTTTATACAAGTATGGTATGTTTATCCGAATTCTAAATCTAGTACAGGGGGTGTCAATAGCTCCTCTAGTCAGTACAGGATGGGTAGAAGTTGTTATTCGTGCACGCATTGAAGTTATTGCCGTAAGGGTCTTAAGATGTGAGAGACAGGGGATAGACACCATCGTTAGGCAGGGTTGACATTTGTGAAGGAGTGAATATGGGGGCAAGGAGGAGCTTGTATAGGCATTCCTTTTGCCAAAGACACCAAGTGAAAATAACATTTAAAATATATACACAGGTAGAAACTTTGCCATAGAATAACATTTTCCCAAAAGTTTATTATAGAAAAACAAATTTTTAAACTAATTTGGCAAATTTTTTTTTTTTTGTATTTGAAGGCGACTTTTTGTAAAACTGAGTTTCAACGTATTTCTCCAAACCTTCACTGTTTATTGGATTTCACTTGTGTTTATCCAAAGCAAAACTATGCAAATGTTATCAAATTGTATGGACATGAATATGTGAATGTTAAATGTTTGAAAACAAAAACAAAACACAACAAAAAATATTAAATATGAATAGTCAGTCAGTCAGTCTCTTTTCTTTTGTTCTGTTATTGTTGATGAAGCAATTCTGCATATATAAATATGGATGGGTTTCATTTTTGAATATCATATGCATGGACGACTATGGGTTTGGGTGTATATGCATGTGTGTATATACGAGTATATAAATGATATTAATTAATTAAATGGATAGTTCCGCCACTGACGCAACCAGCCAAGCCAAGTCAACCAATTTTGTTCCCCAGTTGGCCAAACACATTAGAGTCGTCGAACTACAACGAAGCGGCGTCGACGATGACAGCGTAGCCAACCCCAACAATTGTTAAGTTTGTTTTTTTATTTCACTGTGCAATGGCATTTGTTTGAATAACTAATTCATGGGTAATGTACATATGTTTGTTGTGTGGGTCCCTAGTGATTTTTGGAGCAATATTTACAACATTGCATAGAATTTTCCAAACCTTAACCATTGCAACCATCGCATTTGTAAAAAAAAACAAGAGCTAGTAACGGCATGTGGTGGTATGGCAGTGTTATTCAGTCAACCGCAAACAAACAATAATCATTTGTAACTATGTCAACCGGATAATTTAAACTGTAAACAATTATAATTTTGTTTTTCTTCACTTTAAATTTTATGCCATCCAGCATTCTCTTCACACACACACACACACAACAGCAATGGAAAAATACCATCACTAATGCATGCATTTTCATTAGGGAACATTAATCTTGAGTGCTTGGGGCTTGGTTTCATGGGCCGTATTATTATATGGTGTTGTATAAGGGGGGAAGGAACATACATACATCAATTTTTAAAATGTTGTTCAATATCATTGCCATCTTGGGCATAGGGCTGCCCATATTCCCAAAATGGGCAATTCTTGTAAATTTTTAAATTAGTTATGTCAACAATTGTAGATTTTGCCTTAAGCACATAGTGGGTGGGGAAGTGTTTAATTGATCCAGAGTTTATGCATTTTTGAATGCCTGTCGCCAATCATTTGTTGTATTTTATTTTGCTACTGGTTACAGAAGCTGTAAAGTTCAAAAATAAAACCCCAAAAATTTATCCAGCGCAAGTCTGTTTGACATCAGGCGGTAAGACCGTTTTCCAATCTGTCAAAACAATATGAGGAACGTGTGAAAACATTTGTAAAATTTATAAATAAAATTTGCAAAACATGTTTGGCCGTAGAAGTTAATTAAAATTTATTTATATTTGTGCGCATAAAAATTGCAATTATGCCCATGAACATTCCATTAAGGAACAGGGGCAAACTTCTCACTCATATCAATGAGTGCTGTCCGATTCATGTTCAAGCTCAATGAGGTGTGCTGCTGTGCGACACATTTTGGGGGAGAAGTTTTTACATGGCATAGTACCTCACAAATGTCGCCAGCATTTGGAGGGGATAACTCTCGATGAATATTTGTTTTAATGTTCTCTCCAGGATTCGAACCCAGGCGTTCAACATCATATAACGACATGCTCAACGTTGTGCTACGATTACCTTATTGATTTTTTTTCTGCCATTCACAATAGAAGTTTTTTGTAGGTGGAAATAATAATTTGTGTAAAACATATCATGGAAATCCTGAAGACAGATATACTACTCAAGCCTGCACTGCCAATTTATCCAGTAGTGATATTCAGTAGTGTTTTAACGAAAATCGTTTAGTTAAAAAGCGATAACAAAAAAGTTAACAAATTTGGTATTCAATAGCCACTTTTACCGATAATAGACATCGTTTAAATCAACTCTTTTCGCTTACGAATAGAAATTCGTTAACTAAACGACGGATAATTATTTGGTATTTACTTTAACGAAATAAATAAAGATAAATATTTACGATGGCTTTAGAATTTTTTTCTCTAGGGGTTTCTTAAAACTTTTCGGATATGTGTGCGTAAAATCAATTAATAAGCGTAGTAGTAGTTAATATGAAAAAAAAAATGAATTAATTTGTATTGATAGAACTTTTCCTAAATAATTGTGTACATTTTGCTTAGATTTGTGATGTTTTTAAACTCATAAAAGAAGAATTTGAGGCTATGAGAAGAATTAATTATTTTTTTTTTGGTGATTCCTCTTTGAGTTTTTCGTTGTTTTGGGTAGAGTTGCCAGAGAGAAAAAATAGATAACGATTTCTGTTAACGAGCAATTAAAGAATAACATAATCGTTAGTGCAAAGGATTTTTTTACAGAATTACGGTACAGAACTTCCTTGTTGTCGTCGTCGTTGTTGCTGTCGCCACATTTCTAAATGTGGACATAGCAATCCTCGCCAAGCTCCCATTGGTGAGCAAGCTTTTCCGGTTAAAAGGGCCGATCGCCGCTGGAACATGGTGGTTATTTAAAGGCTCCAATACTCGCCTTGTCATATCGAGCATCATAGGAACTCATCATTTATACAAAAGCCGGTGCCGCCAGTCCTCTCACTGAGACTCTGCTCGATACCGCTGATTGTCCGCTACTACCGTTGACGCTACTCCCTATGGAGCATTCCGCAACCTGTGGAGGCGCCCAATGTTCCCTGTATGGTGCTCACGGCTTCTCGTGCTATAGTAAACAGCATAATCAGCAACAATCTGGTCGTATATTGGAGCAGTCCATACTAAAATTGCAGTTAAATAAGACTTTTGCAATGTAAATATAAGAATTGTGTTATGGGGTCATGTGTTGCTTGCAGGTTTTTTTTGTGCCATTATTTCCAATGCGTAGAGAGCGTTCAACAAAGGTCCTATATTGGACCAGGGCTGCGGAGTCGAGCAGTTTTGGGTCGACTCGAAATGGTATCTTTGTCTCCTGATGGAGGTTGTCCACGGGAGAACTGATGAGACAGCCAGTCGCAGTTCGAAGAACGGCATTCTGACAGATCTGAATATTATTCTACTGCGCGTCACAACCCCAAGTACTGCCGTTAACGAGACTCAGAAAGAGTAGTCCCTTAAGCGTCTTGGCTACTGGTGGGAGTAGGGGCCAAAAGACTTGACAATGGTATTCACAACTTTGTTTACGATAAATTGTGATGGTTTTCCATCGGCTCGGAGCCTTCAATCTGCTATGCCCCACTGGTCGTTACCTAGGGGAGAATGCCATGAAACGTGTTGCGCATTAAAGTCTTCTTGAACCAGGCGTTTATGACCAGGCATTAGGCCACAAAGTCGTGCTTGTAAACCATTCATTGGGTCACAACTACCAACCGGCGGTATGTACACGTTGTATAACTCTATTTCGGCTGTACCACACCAGACTGCTATCCCCATACACTCCATGCTGGGGTTACTAGCGCCAGGCGGTGGTGATATGGTCGTTACCAAGGTGAAAATACCATGAAACGGGAGTGCATTAAACACATACAACACGGTGTACCACGAAGGTCAAGAGACTGTCTCCTCTCACATTACCAGTGCGACGGATGATTTCGCGGGGAAAATTGTTCGCTTGCCCTACCCAAAATTGTATAGTCATCCGTTTATTATGTTATCTCCACACCAGCAGGGGGTAGAGGGAGTTTAGAAAGGTAGATGCGTTACCCCAACGGTTTTATATTCTATGTGTCATAGCAATTCGGTTTCCCCAATGAAGCTGGATTTCAACTCCCACAAGCAAGTTTTGTTTCCTTTTCCGATCTGTTGACAGTCATGTGGTTTGATGGATTTTGAGATGATTGCCAAGAAGTCATTTATCCTCATATCGTTATGAGATGTTTCTTTTTACCCTATTTCTTAATTTTCCGTTAGCCCTATATACAAATTTTTGCCATCTTTTTGTTTTTTAAATCACAATTTGACCAATTTTTATTATTTCTTTCAGGTACTTATACATCTTTTGAAAATTACTTCTAGGTTCAAGATTCCTTTACCTAGAGTGGGAGATTAGAAAGCAAATTTCAAAAATCAATTCAACTCAAATGAAAATCTCTTAGATGGAAAGCAAAACAATTCATATCTCATAAAATATTAGTAATACTTAAAATATACAAAAGGATTGCAAAATGAAAACTTTAAGAAGATTACAGGTAACCATAATTTTTAAAAATATTTTTCAACAAAATTCCTTTTACAAACTTTTTAAAATGCTTTAGGGGCGAAATCATGGAATTTGATTATTAATACCAAAATGTGACGCACATTCGATTGGTAAGGTGAATTCTTGGATGTTAATCGTCACAAAAAGTGTCTTTCTGGGGCACTCGGATATCGGTTATTAGATTTGAATATTTGAGTCTATTGTAAACCTTAGGAGTGGTTGTTTCTTTCGACTTAATAACCAAGAATGGTTACGAAAAGCCCATTAGTGGAGGAACACATTTTGGATGAACGCTAAGTGGACAATTGGGAAGTCTGCTTGTAGCTGGTGGCCAGAGGTAGCGCAGAGAATAGCATGTCCGACTTTGACGCTGAACACCTGGGTTCGAATCCTGGCGAGAACATAATGCAAATTTTCGGCGGTGGTTATTTCCTCCTAATTCTGGCGACATTTGGGTGGTTCTGTACCATTTGGTATGACAGTCATTTAAAAACTTCTGCATGAAGAGGTGTCTCACTGCGGCACGCCGTTCGAACTCGGCTATAAAATGGAGGTCCCTTATCATTGAGCTTGAAACTTGAATGGGACAGCACTCATTGATATGTGAGAAGTTTGGACCTGTTCCTTAATAGAATGTTCATGGGCAGATTTGCATTTGCATGTCATGTAAATACTTCTCCCCAAAGAGTTGTTACAAGCCGTTCCGACTCGGCTTTAAAAAGCAGGCCAATTATCATTGAGTTTTCATTTAGTCGGACAACACTCATTGATATGATAAGTTTGTCCCTATTCCTCAATGGAATGGTTAGAAGCAAATTTATATTTGCTTGAAGCTGGCAGCCAGGAGTCCATGAGCAAAGTATGTATTTCAAATTGTTTTGAAATTTTTCGCAAGGATTCCAACCTAAGCCTTTTATTTTGTATGCGGTCAATCTAACCTGTGCACCACTGCTAGGAGTATTATCTCTAATACTCTTAAGACTGGCCCATATGTTTCCGTGACGATCCTTACTTCTGCTTCACATAGGTTAGATTGAAGAGCACTCCTTGGGTCCATTATTATTTCTCTGGAAGAGAAGCAGAAAAAGAAAAAGAAAGATAAAGGTTCAACAAAGTTTCTCATGTCCCCCTTTTGTTGGATTTAGAATCTTTTTTTTTCCACCAGATGTTACTGCACTTGGAAAAATGTTCCAATAATATCTTCTTAATGAAATTTAATTGGATCATAAAAAATACTCAACGACTGGCTGAGCAAGTTAGTCAATTGTCTGTTTTCGAAAAATTAATGTTGGCATGTCTATCGTGCTGCTGCAGCAGATACTCGTGTATCTCATATAAAACTCAAGATTTTATGATTTCCTTAACAAAACAGGCCCAGAAGTGAGACAGACAAATTTTATGTTCATTTTTTATTTTTTTTTTGGCAAAAAGATTTAATATTTCTCAGACGAAAGGGGGAACATGACGCATAGATTTTTTTAATGGCTATTATTTATTAAATACACACCAATCAACCGTCAACCACCTCCAACCATTGCCAATGAATTGCATCCAAATCACATTGACCCAACGAATGAACGAACGAACAAACGGTGCGGTAGTCTGTGAACGGCGGCGGTTACATTCAATTATGATGATCTGCTATAAAGCAATAAAAATTGGTTTTATCAAAGTAGTCTGTCTCACTGTGGTTTCAAACAGAAAAATTATTTTCAAAATATTTAAAAAGAGGTAAAACCATTGAAAGTATTTATAAACTATAAACAGAGCATTTTTGCGGGCAACCCTATAAAATTTAAAAAATGCAAACTTTTCATGGGGCGGCAACCCTTATTAAAACCGCTATCTTTTTCTTAGCTTGTTTTCGAGAGCCAAGAGGTCTTATAGAAATCCACGTTCTCATTGCCTTATCACAGGCCGTATCCTTTGGTGTTGTTGTTGCTATAATTAAAAGATACACATTTTGACCTATTTTTGTTGTTGTTATTTTGCTATTGTTCTTAAAATCACTGTGCAACGTTTGTACATCATGTGTTTGTGTAGTTATGGGTTTCGTTATTATTGTTCAGATTTACGGTCTGAAAATCAACAACAGCAACACAACAACAACTGCAACATCAACAATAACCGCATCAAACATCAACAACAAAAACACACAATTTTCAATGGAAACAAGGAGAATATTCTACGGAATGCATTTCGCATTGGGGGCTGTACAAAAGTGCAATAAACGTCATCAAGGTCATAATAGTGGTGGTTCGTTGGCTCTCTGACTTAGTGGCTGGCAGACTGGCGAACTATGTAGCTGTTAGCTATAGGTAGTTGGTTTTGCTGTTTGTTGGCAAACAGACAGACAGACGTCTAAATGCTGAATACTTGCTGACAGCCATGGAACTAAACCAAGCAAGCAGAATCGGTTTGCATTAGACTTGCTTGGTAGTGGATACGAAATTATGTGCCCGTCTGCTGTTTAAATGTTGAGCAACATTGAAAAACAAGTGGCCAGCTTTGGCTGCTGGCTGGCACACATCAATATCCATTTACAGCGATGACACCGGCAAAAGACGTCACTGAAATACGGTCAATTGCTTGTCTTTACATATCACTAAAGAAACACTCGTCATTGTTTTGTACAATTCAAAAGATTTGGTTGGGAAGAAAACGTGAGTTTAGGATTGAGTTGGTTGCAAATTGAATTTAATCAAAGCTTTAAGGCAGATTGCACCATATAGGACTCTGTATATATTGGAAATGAATTAAGCAATTAAATGATTTTTGACAGGATTAAGATAAATGCATTAAGGTTGTCCGGGGCTAACTTTGACTATCCACCATCTGGGATATATATTAACCATATTTCGCCAATAAGAAACATATTAAACCAATTTCACCAAACTAGGCTCGTACTTCGAGGCTCTAAATGGGGTAATAAATGCGACTGTTATGGTCTCAAGAACTTAAATGTGGAGAACGGTATATGGCAACTATATGTTGGGTTGCCCAAAAAGTAATTGCGGATTTTTTAAAAGAAAGTAAATGAATTTTTAATAAAACTTAGAATGAACTTTAATCAAATATACTTTTTTTACACTTTTTTCTAAAGCAAGCTAAAAGTAACAGCTGATAACTGACAGAAGAAAGAATGCAATTACAGAGTCAGGAGCTGAGAAAAAATTGGTCAACGCCGACTATGTGAAAAATCCGCAATTACTTTTTGGGCAACCCAATAGATAATTGTCCGATCTAGACCATACTCGGTGCAGATGTCGACACAACTTACTGTTGTTGTTGTAGCAGTTGTGTTCTATCTTTCGTCTGCTTGGTTCCGTGAATATTTATGACTAATGTGGGGTATGTCCAGAAGGATCTGTGTCTGAGCCGAGGGTTTTTGGCTGAGCAGTTAAATAGGTGACGTGTGTCGTGTGGTCCCAGGTCATAATTAGGACATATATACTGCATGTTGCCATCTGTCCTTGCTCTATAGGAGTTGAGGCGACTGCATCTGCCGGATCTTAATTGAGCCTGAACTACTATGGTTTCCAGGTGAGGTCAATTTCATTAGGTGCAATGGGTGGCGATTGTTCTCCAATGACCACATTCACTCTGTAGTTATTCACTGCATCTGCTATACGTGGCGTAGCTTCCCTAGAACCTTTATCTCGATTTGACTTCTGGAGGATCGCTAACTTCCCATTCAAATGTGACAAAAACAACAACAACCAAGAATATATATACGCTATAGGATCAAAAAGGAATATTTCAATGTGTTGCAAACGCAATGACAATATTAATATACCCACGGGCTTCAATGATAGTTGTAGAGATACAATAATATGCCTCATTCTTTAATCGGGTTTAAATAATTCTTAAAATAGTTGAATGATTTAGAATTCTTATTACCACTCACTTAATAGTAACAGTACATTAACGCTCTCTTTCTCACTGCCTTTATACTGCCATTTGTCAAATATTTTTGGGGTTGCCACCATTTTGTATTTTATTTTATAGGCGATTAAATATGCATTTATATGGTTTAAACAATCCCTTAATGGCATTGACGCATATAACTATCAAATCACTTCAAATGGTTTAGAATCATACCCATCATTGTCATGATAATCATCTTGATCTTCTTCAAATATATCTATGTATACATAAATATATTACACTTTTTATCGATTGTTTATTAATTGCTAAAACAAATTGACTTAAAAGAATTTCACAATTAACACATCGCCTACATGTGTGTGTGTGTGCAAACACACGTTTAGTATGTGAAATGATGTAAACCTCCATGGAAATGTGCGAATGCGAATGTCTAATGAAAACCCTTGTGCCGGTGCCGGCACTAAATTTTGTGCAGTTTCAAGCGGCTGATACTTGTACTATACCACTATGCAGGGGGCAATTTGGCAAAGCGAATGAAAAAAAATGAATCATTCGCTAATGGAAATAAAGTCATGAATAAGACCGACCGACAGACAGACAACAATTCCAAAAAAGAAATAAGAGCTGAATTACCTAAATCTCCATGACAGTGTTTGGCTGACTGGTTGGTGATGTGTGATGGGGTGATGTGTGACGACGAGTGGGTTTTAGTTGGCAGAACTGCTGCCACATTCTTTGTCATGCCATTCCATTGAAATGATGTTCTATTTTTAACTAATTCTACTCATATGAAATACATTTGGATTTAGAACAATTGCTCCTTAGCCTTTGTCCAACAAGAAGACAAATATCTAATTCTTGTTTTTAGCCAACGCCCTCATAATTGTCTGTTTTTCACTTTTTTATTTTATTTGTTTATTTTGCTCAATGCATTTGCGTCTTATCTATTAATTGTTGGCGTTTAGCCTGTGATAATTTCATCTGATTGCATCAGAAAATAATTGTGTTGTCTCTTTTGGGGCAGCAGACACAACAACACCCAACATCAAGCGCCTTCATGAAATAAAAAAGCTGATTACCACCCTGAGGCCTTAAGGGCTTAATATGAGGTTTGAAACGCCAACCACCAGTTTGTCCATTCCATGCAAACTTCCATATATGTCCAAACATTGTCAACGGGGAGTTATTGTTTTCATCAACATACACAAAGTGTTTGTGGCATTAGTTTACTGGTGGTAAATTAACTTGACGCAATTCAGAAATGTGGGTTCTTTTAAACAAATTTTATTTACTTTTTTGTCATAACAAAGAACATTTTTTTTTGTTTGGCCATAAAATTGTTTTTCATTATTTTGTCTATGCATAATGACAAGCTTGTACATTGAAGCTTTCCGGTTAGCTAGGTGGCTAATTCAGTAGAAAATTTAGAAAAAAATGTAATGGGGTCATTTAATTCTGCATTCTTGCTTTTGCATAGTGGGTTAAGGTGGTTCTTGGTGGGTAGTATGAACATACCATATGTGAAGAAAATATTAACTGGATAACCGGTAGTTTTTTATATATATATATATTTAAAAATTTAAAGATGATAGAAACTTTTTCATGAAATTAGATGAATTGAAAAAAATGTATGCGTATTATAAGCCTCACTAAAGTTGCCAATCCTGAGAGAAGTCTTTCTGTTTCCTCTTACAATGCGAAGTATCAAATTTGAAGAGTAGTTTTAGAACCATTTCCCTTGGTGAAGGGAAGTTTTAGTACCCTTTGTCTTGAGGAAGGGTAGTCTTAGTACCCTTTCCCTTGGGGAAGGGTCTTTTTAGTACCCACTCCTTTGGGGAAGGATCGTTTTAGTACCTTTTCCCTTGGGGAATGTTAGTTTTAGTACCCTTTCCTTGGGGAAGTGTAGTTTTAGTACCCTTTCCTTTGGGGAAGTGTAGTTTTAGTACACTTCCCTTGGGGAAGGTTAGTTTTAGTACTCTCTCCCTTGTGGAAGGTTAGTTTTAGTACCCTTTTCCTTGGGGAAGCTTAGCTTTAGTGCCATTTCCCTGATACGATATTTTCTAAATCTGTCTAATGCCTGGTTACCTGTCTATTAGATGCCTGGTTACCTAGTGGTCTTTAAAATCTTGTTTCCCGTTTCTACATCTACAGGAATTGTTTTTTGCAGTTGGCATTCATTGGTTTGTTACCATTCTTGTATGCTGGCAGATTATAGAACCCAGCTGATTCATACGCCTTGTCACTATGTCACCGCGGGCAAGAAATATTCATTTACAGGTAGTGGCAGTTGCCCAACAACAACTCTGATTTTGAGTATGTTACTAGTTCGCGTCATTTTCCGTTGACGGATAGTGTTCTTCGCAAGAAAAAATTGTACTCAGCTGTTTACGGTACACTACCTGGTAATTATGTCATGACCGCGGGTCTTAAATAGCTGAGCTGGAAACGCATCGGCTTTTATTGCGTTATTAGGTATGTTCGCATACTTTTCGAGTAAGACATTGCCATGCCACTATGGCAATGTCCATAGTGGCATGGGAAGATTAATATCTGCACCTTCTTTTCAAACTAACCTAAAAATGGCCGTTAAGGTCTCTTGCTATTTATTTGAAATAAACTGCTGGTTTTCATTAAACAGCTGTTCAATGCTGCCAATTTCTGCGCCCTTTCCTGCTTTCTTCTGTTAGCTAATACGTACGCGACTTCAAGTAATAATTTTCTGAAGTTTGCACAAATGAGTACACGAACACGCCTATTTGTTTATAGGCAGGTTACTGCTAATTAGAAATTATTCTTGCTTCCGTACAATTCCTTTGTTTTTCTTATTGTTTGTATATAAAATATTCATCTAAGTATTTTGTTTTCAATCTATTTTTTGTCTTGAGTCTTAGTTTGCCCATCCAGACGCAAATGCATAATAACTTCCTCATATTCAAATAAGTTTTTCTCAGTTATTGTTTTTTTCATTTCCTTAATAAGTTCAATTCAGTTTAGCACCAATATATATATGTATAGTAATCTGTTCCAGCTTTTGTCATGCTATTTTTTTGTTATAATCTCTGTTTCGTAATGGCGGGGAAAACAATTAACAATGCTATAACGTGCAGAGTAACGTGCAAAACTTTAAATTGATTTAATCTCTTTGTTTTTATCTACGTGTTCTAATTTCTTTTAATTTTGTTATCTATTTGTTGTGCATTTACTTATTTTTTTTATTAAATTATTTCAATCTAAGTATAGGATCGTTAGCAAATGCAGTGCTGCAGAGCAAAACTTGTATAAAGTAACGGTAAAAGGTGTCAGCTGTTTTTGTTTCTATTTGGGCTATAGAGTAAATGCTTTAAAGTACCTAATCAGCGGCGTGTGTGCTTATGATTTGGCGTTACGATTACGTTAGAAAGTTTCTGTTGTCAACATGGACATGGTAGATGATAGGCTTAGTTTGAATAATCGTATTATAAAGCCCCCAGCAGCTAGAAAAACAAACTTGTGTTAAACTTGAGTTAGAAAAATCTTCGTTTTGGAAAATACTCATAGGAATAAGTATTGCAAAAAGTTATCTATCCATTTTGAAATTTTGGTTGGTTGATTGCTGTTTTTCTTTTCGTATTTTGGTACCTAATTGTTGTTTTGCAAGTGCAATTACCCCCGAAAGTTTTTATGGCAGAAGTTGAATTAAAAGCACTGAAACAAAGCCTTTTCAAAGTGTGAAGTAGACATTAGGATTGGACAATTGTGATAATCAGAGTTGTATTTGCCATTAAAAATCCCAACTCTCTTTTAAGCAGCTTTTCACGCGGAATGCTGTAAAACTCTATATAAAAAAACATCGGCGAAACGTTGTAGAAAAGAAGTGGAAAAAGTAGTACTCTGCTTATATTGAGGAAAATGGCAAACAACTATTATAGTGGCAACACTTGAAACTATTGCCGGCATCATTTTTGTTTTATTGGCTTCAATGGACAATATTTTTGTTATTTTATTTGTTTGCGAAAAATATAAAACCACAAGTACAGATAAAAAACTTATTTTGGTGTTAGAATAAAAACAAATGATTGCTGTCGAATTTCGCTCGTGAAAAAATTAAATATTTCAGCGACTATTCGAAAGCAGAATAAAATACCAAACCTTACGGCCAAAACAGAATGAGTGCGTTTAACTTTCGTTTTGAGCGTCGCGTTGCAAAAACGCATCTCTGCACAAAAACTCCACAAAAGCAAACGCAGAAAAGTTATACATTTTCAACTCTAACGCTTGTCATTCGGTGTTGCCATACTTGAAGAAGTGTTTTTGGCCATCAAAGTTAAAAATTGTTTAACTTTTGCGAGTTGATTATTTAACATTTGTTTGCAGAGTTGCAATTTTCAACGCGACTCTCCTTAACGCGCTCATTCTGTTTTGGCCTTTATACTGGCCATGATGATGCCGTATCTATAAAAACCTACTACAAAAATGGTGTCAATCGAAAGTAGTTCTTTCGGAATATAACTACAATAATCTAATTAATTTCAAATACTTTTTAGACATTAACTAATTAGAGAGCGCCGGCTATTACACTTTTATGATCTTTGCTGTTTTTTTCTTTGCATTTTGGTTTTTACACATGATGAAAAACAACACGGCTAAATTTAACACCCATTTTTACTTGTAAATGATAATAATGATAATAATAAAAACAAACTAGTACATACGTACATACATATGTATACACTCGTATGAGGGTCGGTCTTTACGTTTGACTCTTTAGGTTCCTTTTAATGATACATACCTTGCAAACATTTGGAATTGAATTTCTCCCCCCCCTTCGCGAATTTTAACCTTTTTGGAACTTCTCTAGGAGTGGTACTTCTGCCAGTTCCAGTTTTCGAAAACGCAAAACAAAAATCCTTTTGCAAAGTGTTATACTGTTACTATGCGATATTGCAGTATGACCGATATATATGCACATTTGTATTTGGGGAAAATTTTTCTCAAAAACTGTAGCAAACTTTGTCATGTCTTTAATTTTTTCTGATCCTGGCGATCTTTTAGTAAATTAGTAATAGACTCTTGGAAAAGTTCCGGTGATGTTTCTACAATCGATTAAATTTAGGATCGATTTAAAGTTAGGACTCTGTTTGGTATTCATTTTCCGATTTATAGTAACAATTGACATTAAAATCGGCTGCGTTGCGTCTTTAAATCAATTTTTAAAAAATTTTTACCCGAAAAACATGCAGAGGTATTTCACTTTGCAAAAGGGTAGTTGAACTTGTTAAATGACTATAACTTAAGGGGCTATTACACGACATGTAGATGTCTTATGACATGTCACTTTTTGTATGCACATGTAATTGAAAATGTTTGTCAAAATTGTCAATGTACATACGATTATTAATTTTTGATATCACATCAGTATGTTATTTTCGTATGACATTACCTAAAAATTCAAGCAAAAGCAGATTTTTTATGCGTAAAAATTTTTAAAGTGGTGGTTTAATTATAAATTTGTGAAAACAGTTTAATTAGAGGTTACCTTCATTCGGCTGACAACAGAAACAACTGATCTGTTTATGTATTTGTCAGAGCACGCTCTAATCGAAAAAAATTAAATTATTAAAATAACAAAATTTTATAGCTAAATTAAAAAAAAATCGTTTTAGCAATTTATTTGCTGACCACAAAATATATGCTGAACACTATACAAATGTAGAACACAATAAAAGCGCTGTCAATAACAACCCTGTTGACAAATACAAATCACTTGAATCGTAGTGTAAACGGGTTTTGGAGATTAACTCAAAACAAGTGGATTTGGGTACGTGATATTTTTTTTGGCAAAAAATTATAACAATTACTCTTTTTTTTAATAACGCTGATATCGAAGTTTAAACTTAGTGGGGATATACTGCCAAGTGGCACGTTTTCTTCCCAGACACTAGTTAGACTAAAAAGCGATATCGCCTGCCTGCTATTGTTTTCAACTTTTGTGTGTGCCAATTCAGTGACTCATGCGATAGAAAATGTTTGCAGGGTATTACCGTGGCCCTGTGGTATGGTACATGGTATGTTATGCCCAAGAGTATTATTTGGATTGGGGGTACCCTACGTTGAAAACAAATAGTAATACTGTTGTTATTTTGTTTTTTTTTTTATTATTCTTTATAAAATCATACGATACCTTTTTTGCATTTCCCTTTTCAACACATTTTCTCATATGCTTGTGTATGCCTGATGTGAGAGTATTTTTGTTTGTTATTTTTGTTTTTTTTTTGTTTTGCCACGTTTGTGTTTATTTTTTTTAGTTTTCTTCTTTGTGGTGTTTTATATTCGGCTGTGTATTTTTGCCATCTCTCCGCTACGCTTTGTGTTTTCTTTTTGGGCTACAGCGACGACAACGACGAAGACGAAGACGATGACTACGACAAGGTGACAGTGATAATGATGGAGATGGGGGATGGTGGGGCCTACGTGATTTTTGTATGGTATTCTTTTTTACTTTTATCTTTAACGGCCAGCATTAGCATTCTGGTCGTTTGTACGGGCGCTCGTTGGTTTATTCGTCCAAATAAACGAACGTAGATTCGTTTGCTTGCTCGTTCCTTACGTTTTATGTGTTTATGTACAGAAAAAATTGCGTGGACGTACCGGTCTTTTTTTATTGCTGTTGTCATTATTTTTTGTTGATTCGTTCTCTTGCTCTTACTCCCTGTCTTTATTTATCTTCTATGCACTGCACTGTTGTTGTTATTATTGCTATTGTTGACTTTACAGATTGCTGTTTGTTGCTTCTGGTATATTGTTTTAAGCTTACCCCACAGCCGCCATTGTTGTTTTGAAGTTGACTTGCCTCAATTTGTTTAAGCCTGTTTTTTTTTAAGTGAATATTTGGCACGTACATACAGTTGGTTGAGCCAGCTAGCTAGTAGCATTACTGCTGGTGGCAACACTGTTAGCTGTTATGCTTAGTACTTGGTAGCTGTTGCATACATATGTGTATGAGCGTTTGCGGAACCTATTCACTGTTGTCAAATGATGATGTTTATTTGTTGCTGTTATCTATCTGCGTCTCTATAAAGCCCCTTACATGTTTTTCATAAATATGTACTATTATTTTGGGCGTGTGTATACAGTTGGGAACAAAAGTGAGAAGCCACAATACTTCCTTCGACTTTTCGGCCGAACAACTGTCAAAACGCATTATAAAAATATGGTGACGAAGAAAATGCAATCACAATCCTTAGAAGTGGTATTGAGCAGTGTTGCCGTTTTTGGTAGGTTCCTACCAAAATTGGTAGTTTGGTAGGCTGACATACATTTTTGGTAGGGTTTTCCAACATAAAAAACCAAGTTAATTACTGTAAAAATCATCGATAATAACCCAAAGTTCGATTCTGTGTAATCGTAAAGAGTGCAGAGCAAAACCATGGATGTCGAGGGGTCAAATACTGTAACAAGGGCTCTAACTGCTTCAAATTTCAGTAAGACGCCGGCAGTTCTGATATTGATTGTATTTGGTACAAATGTTATGGGATTTCTTCGAAGTTTCGTAAATTCTGGGTAGGATATTAAGCTATGTGGCAGCTGCAAACAAATATGGTCAGATCTAGTCCACACTCAGATGTTGAGGGGTCCATGAAATGCACTACAACAGCGAATATGGGTAGTGAAACACATTTTTGGGCTCAAACAATTAAATGGGGAAATCGATTTATCCAAACTCGGCGCAGTTGTTCATTGAAATTGGGGCAAAACTACGATTTTCTGAATTATTATCGGACGATCGGTATTATGGGTGCTATATCAAAATATAGGCCATCCTTGAACGTAAGGCTGTAGAGTTGTTTTGACAAACGGACATTAGACGGACGGACATGCCTAGATCCTATATGAATAACGACGATCTAGTACTTTGTAGTGTTGCAAATGTAAAATTTGATGTGTTCCAAATGGAATGGCAAAATGTCTAACCCCAACGCACGGAGATTAAAAAAATTCTTTGGTCATGACGGTGGAGATTCATGGTTCAATAATCTGGTCTCATTTGTACAACAACAATACATTTAACAGCAAGAAAAACTCAAACAAATGGTGAGAACAACAAAATGTGTTTTATGCAATCTTGCAACAATTGTTACTGGAAGTCGTTCGCGTACTTTATTTGCCAGTAGAAGAGAGGGGGAGAGCGAAGGAGAACCAGTAAAATTTTGAGAGTTTGCAAATTTCTACTGAAGGTTTTTCTCAGCAGGAACAAACCTAATGTTTACCATCATAGCAATTATAATGGTAAACAAAGACCTACCCTCTTAATACCGTTAGTACTGGCTGGCTAATATCAGCTGTTCACTGTTGCACTCACAGATGTTGAATAGGTACAGATGTGTCATCGTATCTTTTAAGAGGCAGCAAGCACGTACAAATATTAGTAATAAAGAAGACAATTAAGAGAAGAGAGAACTTCAACATGACTGTGAATGAATGAATAACGAATGAGTTTTCAATGGGTTGTGGACACTTTTTCGTTTTTAAACTTTAAATTATTTTTACAAAATACTTTTTAACTTTCTTGTTAGTTTTTTTTTAAATTAACTTGTGTTTTACTGCAGTTTTTATGTTCATGGTTGCCATTGGTTTGAGAGAGTAAAAATTCATTTATAAGAAATCTATTGTCAATGGTAGATTTGAAAGAGACTGGAGTTTTTTATCAACATTGCATAAAATTCATAACAGAGGGTGGCGTATACTTTATGAAACCTTTATAACAAAATCGATCATACGCCACGTCAAGATAACAGTGAAGGACAGACATACATATATTTGTATTGTGTGATTTGCTTTTGTGTAGAAAACATTAACAAAACATAAGCCAAACGAAGCCTGAAACATTGTCCATTCACCTATGATGGGTTAATGAATAATGTGATATGTATATGAATGTTACATATGAATCATACGCTCTTCAGAACGTTTTTTAAATGTTAGATAAGTCATAATTAATAACATAGGGTGGCCCATCAAGCGATAACCTTTGGAACCACCGTAAAGCTTTGAAATATTCCATGACATTTTTTACCTTCCCCAACCAACTGCACTTTTGCTACTTTCTTTTACGTTTTCCAAAGACCATTTGGCGTCAAGATTTATATTTGGAAATAATTTTAATCGACATTAACGCAAGTTCTAAAAATTTAAATTGTATAAACAAAAGATAAGATATATGGGTCAATCGAATGGAATTTGCACTTATTATTTATTGGAACGAGATAACAAAACGTCTCAAAATTTATTCATGGGCTCAAATATAATTGATGGGTCATATCGATCAAATTATTATCTATGATTTGACGTGAGATTAAAAATACTTTAATTCGATATTGTTAAGAGGATCTAGAAATATAAACATATATAAACAACTTTCACTGCAGTTTCCTGTATAGATCCAACGGGCTGAAATGAATCAAGCCCAAAGCCTAGTACTAAGTTCATTCGCACGAACATTTTCTTTTTATGAATTTTGAAATATGCCTCATTCTCTTGGATGACATAACACAAACAAAAGTCATACAGCGACACATAACATGAGCAACTGAAGCAGAGTTGTTAGTGACTAGAATGATCAGTTCGACTTTTGAAATCCGATTTTTCGGGTTTTTGAGCTCAACATACTAAAGAGCTCTTTGAAAATTGTCATTTTTCGGGTTTCTGTTAAATCAGTTTCTTGATAAAATTAACCGGTTTCATTTTAATGGTTAATATTTAAAATTATTTCGTGATAATTATCAATTTTTTTCCTCGGAATTTTTTCTTGACAATTTTTCTTGGGGGTTTCCTTTAGAGAAAAAGTCTTAAAAAAAATGTGTCTTAATTCTGCACTTAGGGAAATTTCCATCAACGTTTTGTCTATAAATAAATTTTCACTGAATTTTTGCCTTTATAGAGAACTAGCTGAACCGGGAAGGCTCCGCTGCGCCTTCTTTTACTTTACTTTATATTAAAGATCTTTTCGTGAAGTACCATGGTACGAAAATAGCAATAATAATATAAATGCTTTTATCTGAATCCCATATTATCCCAATTGGTCTATAAATTCGCTTGGAGGGCTTAGGGTCATTTAAGTTTGGATTTTTTATACCGGGGTATAAAACAGGGGTATATACGATATACCCCTGGGGATTTTGGGAGTCGGAAGGCCCCAGGGTGGTGGTTGGTGGGTTAAGGGAGTAGTGTGGATCTCCAGTGTGGACTCCCGAAAGTTAGAATTGACTTGGTGTTCTACTCGCAAATATCTTTCATTTGAACCCCACATTGCCATGATCGGTAAAAATGTATGTCCGATTTAGGGGTGCTATCAGGGGAGAGGTGGTCACCCAGACACTTGATAAACCTTGAAAAAAATATAAGCATTGGGGGGGAGTTTATGGGATGAGTAAAGATGGGCGATGGGTAAATACCCAAAAGGTGTTTACCCGATAAATTGGGTATTTACCCATTGATACCCAAAAGCTGGGTATTTATAATTTCGCAGATATCTTGGGTATAAAAACATTTTCTAAATAAATTTTGATGGTTTCATATTCTTTGTATATAAACCTGATCTTCTGATCTTAAAAAATCGGATTTAGTTATATATAGCCGATATATAGACCGGTCTATGCTGTTCAGATCGGACTATATTTGAATATAGCTGCCCTATAGAGCGAACGCCCGATCATCCGATATAGGGTATTGAGGCCATAAAAGATCCATTTATTACCCGAATTCGATGAAATTTGGGCACAATGTGTTCTGGTAGACCTCAAACCATTCCTGTTAAATGTGGTCAAGATCGGACTATATTTGGATATAACTGCCATATAGACCGATTTCCCTATAAAGAGTATTAAGCTTATAAGAGGAGCATTTTTCATCCGATTTGAAATTTGCGTTTTGATACCTCTCTAAACTGTTTTGTTGCGTAAAAACCTATCTCTAGGGATGAGGCGTCCCCAAACACTTCAAAAAATGTATATCAAATTCATTTTCTAATGTCAAATACCTTTTATTTAAACCCGTTGCTGCAAATGTCAGTAAATATGTCCGGTTTGGGGTATGGGTCCTAAAAACTATCAATATCGATATCGACTCTCTTTAAGATCCAAATTGTCATGGGACGTCACCTAGACAGTTGGTCCCGAATGTTGAAATCAGATTCGTGGTCTACTCCCAAATACCTTTCACTTGAGCTCCTTATTTCCATAGTCGGCAAACATGTCCGGTTTGGGGGGTGTTAAAGTATATATCAGATTCGTGTTTTACTCTAAAATAAATTTTATTTGAGCCCCATATTGTAAAGGTCAGTAAATACGTCCTATTTAGGGGGTGTAATGGGGGTGGGTGGCCCCATATACCCTTTTTCCCGAATGTTGATAACAGATTCTTGCTCTACTCCCAAAAACCTTTCATATGAGCCCCATATTGTTGTGGTGGCCATATTGTCCTCTTTGTATTTTAGTGGAAGAGCGGCCCCCCGAAATTTGGATCAGTGTTGCCACTCAAGAAAATTATATCCTACTAAAATTTGAGAAAAATCCTACAAAATCCGACCAAAACCTACCAAAAATGCGATATATGATTTTATACCCACTAAGGGGTATAAAATCCATTTAAAACACATCAAATTATACATTTTCAATCGTACAATCTGCAGGTACTAAAACGTAGTTATATTCATAGACGATCTAGTTTAAAGCTTACAGCTAAAGTTCAATGATGGCCTATATCCTAATCATCCTTTATATTGGTCTCCCGATAAAAAATCGTGAGTTCACAAAAGTCTTATTTTTGTCCCGATTTCAATGAACAACCATACCGAGTTTGGATATAGCGATCCCTCGGTTTAAGGGTTTGATCTCAGAAATGCGATTTTACTATCCATTTACGCAGTTACAGTGAGTTGCATGTGCCCTCATCATGGAATATGGTCCAGATTTGACCATATTTGTTTTCGGCTGCCATGTAGTCCTGTTGTGCTATTGAAGGCATTGAACGCACAAAAGCCGCATTTCTTAAACAGAAATTACGAAATTTGAAGAGATCCCTTAACACTCGTACCAGTTACAGTCAATATCAGACTTACGCCCTTTTTTTTATAAACCCCTTGCGACAGTAATCGGTCCCTCGTTATCCATAGTTTTATTCTGCACTATAACGAAAACACAAACGACAAGAAGTGAAGTAATTTTGAGTTATCCCCAGAGGGGTTTTCAGTAACTTACCAAATGAATAAAAACCAACCAATTTTAGTAAGAACATACCAAGAACGGCAACACTGCTTAAGATACCAAATTTTTGTTTATAGGTTATTATAATAGAGTACACAAAATTCCGCATAAATAAATGATCGATATCTTGCGTTTCTGAAAATAAGGGTAAGGGGGAGAGAACGCTCCCTAAATTTTTATTATTTTTTTATCTACCTTTTTTTACCTTTTTAAATTTATTGGTTTATTATTTATTTAATGGATTTGTTTTTTTTTTTTTTTTTTGATTGGCAACACTTTTTAGATCAGCTCATTTGAGGAACACCTTATGCTTGTATGCTTATTTGATTTCTGACCTTTAAAGATTCAGTACTAAAAATGAGTCATTACCCTTACAGCTTGTGTTTTATTTTCTCATATTTCTAGTTTCATTTTATCTTTTTCTAATTGCCTAATGACTTTTTTCGCTGACATTTTCCGAACGTTAACACCAAAAGCTAAATCGAAAAATATACTAAGCATTTGAAAAACTAGAACTATTAGAGCGCTCACATATGGTTGAATAGCAGTTTCCTATGAACACAACTAACTAAAAATAGTATTAATTTGGAACAACAAAATTTTTGTATCCATACTTTTGCTGGCCATAGTAGGAAACCCATACCACCTCTTCCTTCGCAACGTGTTTTTGCTTTTTTTGTTTTATAGTTTTTGTTGTTGTTAATGTATTTAATATTCTGTTCAAGTCTTAGTACTACGTCGAGTGTTAAAAAAAAGTGCACACAAACAATCGAACTCAAATAAATGTTTCATACATTTCTGTCTGTCTGTCTAGCAATTCTCCTACATATAAAATAGCAGCTGTATGGCATTTCTTCATCATTATTAGCCAGAGCAGCAGCAGCAAAGCCACTACTATATAATTATAATTGAATTAAATACAATTTACGAAATTAATGAATAAATTTATGCGATAAACGTGTGTGGCGTTCTATTTTTCATAGGTTTCATTTTCTATTTGTTAACATTGAATTCAATTAATTTTTTTTCTCTATCGCTCTTCGAAAGTGATAAAAAATTTAGAACAATTTGCAAAATCTTTGAAACCTGAGGATTTGTTTTTTTTTTAGTTTATTGCTTAATGCATTGTTGTTGCAATGGTTTCACCTACTTTTCTATTAAATGGTTTATGTTCCCCCAACAAAAAAAAAAAAAACAAAAGAAGAAAAAAATAAAAACCAAAGTTTTTGAGCACTAAAACTGTTATCTATCAATTTGTTCTGGTTTTTTTCCTAGTTTGTATGCCTTGCCATAACTACGTCTTATTTCAATATTGAAAATAGTATTTCGTTTCGTTTTTTTTCTTTCTTTCTTGCTTTGAAACAACAAAACCATAAATTTGGAATTGTTCCATCATAAACAATTTCCGACTAGAAAGGCCGCCAATCAACAACATGTTTACTTTATCTTTGCTTTTACATATCTGTGTGTTTTTTTCTTCGAGTGTACATAAATTATTAGTGAAGGAAATCTTTCTCTTGATGAATGCATGGTCATTTGTCTAAATTTTTATTAAGACTCTAGACATATGCTTGAACTTCATAATGATTATAATAAAAGAACTACATTTTAAAAATTATGGAATTTTGACATATAGTTTCTAACTCTCAATAAAAAGGAAGGTTTTACATAAATATAATAAAAAAACAGATGATTGACTAGGTTTTTTTTATATGTTTTTTTACGCTTGGGTATATCGTTATCAATTTTTTTTATCGCCTTCTTAAGTCTGTCGGCAACCTATGGAGGACCGTTTTCACGATTTGGAAACGTTGTGTCCGAAATTGTCGTAAAGCGCAGTATTTTCTAGCACGTATTACGTAGAAATACTATAATACGTAAAGATACAGTATTTAAATTGCGCCTTTTGGATGACAGATGTCGTTAGTAAAAATAGGTCCCATCTTTGAGTTATATTTTAGTTACAAGTAGTGTTAAATAGGTGTCTGTCAAAATGAACCCAATCTTTTTAGCGATTGTCCTAAAATTTGATATTTTAAGTGTAATTTTGCATTTGTGAGCCCTTAAATAAATACATTTATCGATTGAATTAATCCGCACATGCATTGGGATGGTTCCAACCCAATGAATACAATGCCATCTATGCGTTCAAAATTATCCCTAATCGCCTTTTTCAAATGCCGTATCTTTACTTATTGTATATCTTTGTTGTTGGGTTGTAAGGTATACCTGGCAATACTGGCATCTAATGCTATTGCCAAAAAAAATCGGACCAAATAGCAGCGTTGCCACACAAAAAAATTTTTCGTCCAAAATTTTTCAAAAAAACCTACCAAATTCCTTTCCAGCCGACCAAAACTCTTGATTTAACCAAAATACACACAATCTGTCTCTAACTTTTGGTATATATAGATTCTTTAGATTTAAAATATATAGATTATTATATGAGTATAAAAATGAAAGTTTTCTGCTTCGTTTGTTTGTTCCGAGTAGACTCACAAATGGCTAAATCGATGAAATTTTCACAAATGGTAGAGTTAAGCCCCGGGGAAAATACGGTACTTCATTTTGGGATATCTGCGAGGGGGCCAGATCACGGAGATGGGTGCAACGATTTAAGTGAAATTTTGTATGCCACCTTATGGTAACTCAAAAACACAAAATTGGTATAAAACTTTGGGGTCAAATAACCGTGGACCCAAAACCCACACAAACGGACATTTTACCGTTTGGGGAAATATGGGTATCAAATGAAAGGTATTTAAGAGTAGAATACGAAATTGATACAACAACTCGACCTCACGTCGATATCCATATTGCCACCAAAATTACATATTTACGGTGGCAATATGGATATCAAATGAAACGTACCTGGAAGTAGAATACGAAACTTATATAAGAATTTGGCGTCAAGTTACAAAGGATCCGACCCACCCCAAAAACCACCCCCAAACGGACATGTAGACTGCTCGGGACAATATGGGCTTCAAAGGAAAGGTACTTGAGAGTAGAATACGAATATAAATAACTTGGACCATGTCAAAACGGGACCGCAAACACTTATGGATGTAGCGAAGCACACCGGGTCACCTAGGGTAACATAGAACATGTAAAAAAGTATTAAGTTCGACCGGGCTGAATTTGGATACCCAGAACCTCTAGTATAACTAACAACATTTCGTCAAATTCGGTGATATATGCAACACTTATTAACCCATAGTAGCGAAATCGATGAATGATCTGTTCTAGACCAATCTCGTTTCAATTCACTGTTCCAAATTCCTGTTAAATCGGGTAATAAATGGGTCTTATATGTGTTCAGGATCGTAAATCGGGAGATCAATATTTCTGGCAGCTATATCCACATATTATCTTATCTTCGCAATGTAAGGGAAGGATATGTAGTGGTTTAACGTATCTCACTGTACCAAATTTCAGCAAAATCTGTTAACATATAGGCCAATTGTGGGTGAAAGACATTCAAGCGGAAATTCAGTCTATGTGGGGAAAAAACAAAAATAACCGATCTAAACCATATTTGCAAGGACGTTAAAGAGCCAAACAAAGGTAACTGTGTCAATTTTTAGAGAAATCGAGCAAACAATACGATTTTTATGGGCAACACTGCTAATTAGATGCAGAGCTGGCAACGTTTGAGGATTGATTTCATAGAAAACAATAACTATTAATTACAACCATTAAGATACTCAGCCATTATTTTACTATTTTGCCTTAAATCTCTTAAATCATTTATATGTAATTTTGAGGTTAACACTTTCACACGATGTTTACCCTCCTAGCGCTTGAAGTTGCAACTAAAAGAAAACTTTACCCAACTTGAGTATGTAAATTAACCCCCCCCCCCCCCCCCCACACACACACACACACACACACATACACGCGCGCGCGCACAAACAACTATTGTCGGTGGCTTTTTTTTAGCTGCTACGTGTTTGTTTTTCTGCTTTTTTTAATCCACTATGCGCTTTTTATATCTATTAATTTGTAATATTCTATTTTAGCACCATTCAGACCAGAGGTGTGTCTGCGTTAGTTTTATTTTTCTGTTTTTGTTATTCATTATAAATTTTATTATTATTATTATTTTCTTTAAAGAAAGCCTCGAGATTACCTCGAATAAAATGAAGATAACAAAGAAGTAGAAAAAAAACAAAACTCAAACTGCTAACTACCAGACATACTATTTAGCGATGATGGTTGTTGCGGCGGCAGCAAGCATTTCCATTGTCAGAGGGTAAGGTGGTTGTGCTGTGGGCCTTCTCAGCAAAACACAAGACAAATAATAATACCTACCTATAATGTAACAACAAAACTTAAAACATCTCTAAACACCTTAATAACGGTGAAACGTAGAAAAGGGAGCAGAGCGGGGTATAGTTATTTCTTTCTAAATATGTGAGTTGTTTGTTGGTGGCTGGTTGACATTGGCGGAGTATTAAAGCAAAGTCATGAGAGTTTATGGCTTATAAATTAAGTGTTGTAGTGTAGGCGGCGGGGTAAACACAAAGAGCTCTAAGATGGGCTAAACACAAAGAAATTGATCTGCTAAATGAGTAGAAGAGAATGAATGAGTTAAAAGACAGAAATAGGCAGAGATGCCATATGTGAGCATTGTTGTTATTTAAACGAGATTCGATAGAGTAAAGACAGGTCATAAATGAAGCAATATGCAAGAAGAATGAGTTAAAAAAATAATACACAGAGTTGCCATATTTGAGAATAATTATTTTTTAAACAAGATTTAATAGAGTAAAGGCAGACCATAAATGAAACAATTTGCGTTGTTTTGGATGGGGTAGATATATATCCAGCCAGCAATCAGTTGGCACCATTATCTAGTTCAGTAATTAACTTTTAAAGCCATACTATTTACCGAACTAGTAACAGGTAGTGCTGACGGGGGTCGGTTTAAAAAATGGTCGTGCTTCTCGAGTGCGAGAAAGAATTTGCACCACCGAAATCCACATGCCACTGATAATTTGGCATGTCCAGGTTCGAGTCCCCCGACCGGCAAATCTTTTTATTTTTCTTTAAGCTAATTTTTGGAAATTCGTCCTATTTTTTACGTGTTTTTCCTTACAAAATTTTTTTAAAAGTAATTTCTATTGGGGTAATTATAGCTGTGCAGTAATTGGAGAGAAAAATGTAATATTGTATGTACCTCCTGCTGTTGATGCATCTTTCGACTCCCCATTACCTTACATACATTTGTTTTTATTGTCCATTCCATTAAATTAAATGGATATGTATGTATGTTTGTTTAAAACTTTTCATATAAAATTTCATTTCAGTTAATTATATTGCCATACCCCTCTTCATGTTGTCATTATTATATTGGATGGGGCCTACACAGCTGCCTCTAAGCCTTTTGTTTGATATATGAAACAAAAAATGATCATTGTGTCCACTTGATCTGCATCTGGAGTGTAAAGATTTTTTTTGCTTCTCTCGAATAGAAAATAATACGTAATAACATCTGAATGATGGCGGCGGCCGACGACCAACACATGTTGGAATATTTTTCCTTTTTTTGCTCTCTCTATGGTATGTTTGAGTGATTGATGTGTATGACAAGAAACAGTGGTACAAATAAAGGGGAAAATTTTTAAAAAATATAATTTGTTTAACTGCTTAATGCCCGGCCTCGATTTCCATGTCCTATTTTGATGTAATTGCAATTATTTTTTTCGGAACAGTTGTGAAATGCCTTAGGTTAGATTGAAAAGATGGTGCGGGTATTAATCCGCCCCATGCCACTATGGGCATACACCTAAGCCGCTATTCGACTCGTCTTGCTGTGTGAAATATTTTAACTAAATAACTTTATTTAAACATAGTGATAGGAAATTTTCGGCATCAATACAATTTTACCTTCATATTACAACTTAACTGCTAACTCTGTGTCCTTAGCGATAAAAGGTGTTTAATTTTGTCACATTTTTCAATTATTTTTTATATGACGTTTGGCAGTTGTTCATGTGAAAAGAAGAACAGAGTACCAACCCTATGGCAAAAATCCTTTTATAGTTATTCATTTTATTTTTCTTTTGAGACGAGCCTAATACATACTACGGTGCAGTTGAGTTGTCGTCTGAAAACGTAACCAACATAAAAATCAAATTCAATTCAAAGTTAAAATTATTATGTTGCAGCGACATGTCGCTGCAATTTCATTGAAAGAACTCAGTACTACAAATAAAACAAGTTTTTTTATCTTTTTCCACTTATTCTTAGAGTGATAGTTTTAAAGTTGTTAAATTTAGTATTAGGCTTAAAATCAAATGGTAGAAACTGGTTTCTTATCAGCATATTTTTATTTGGTGCGTCTTTAACTGGTTAATATCTGTTTCTTTGTAAGGGAGTAAAACTAAAAAACAAACTGTTTTCAACTCATACCCATAAGACGTTTGTTATTTGGTTTTTTCGAAACCACTGTGATATAGATTTTAAAGTGTCTGGTTAAAACGCCGTGGTTTGTGGCTTTCGCCGTCTGTAGTGCATGACGATGGTGTGTTTTATTTTCGCCTATGGAAGTTTTTTTGCATATGGTTTGGGGTTTGTCGATTTGTCGCCTCTCTTTAGCTCTTTCTCTCTCTCTCTCTCTCTCTATTGCTCATCAGCAAACAACTCTCCACATTATGTATGATTATTATTGTTGTACTCCCCATGGGCGACCGGCTACAACCAACAACAGCACCACTTGTTGTTTGCAGTTGTTGCCGCAAACGACGGCAATATGTGTTATGATATTTATTCCATGTGCTCGTTGTCGTCGCCGTGGTTGTCGCTGTCGTCTCGCTGAGGTCTAAAAAAATTATTGTGTGTGCTCATTCTAATGTTTTCTAAGAACGAACGAAGACGACGGGCGGATCACATTCTGTTTCGGGATCTTTACTTATCCAACCGCAATACAACGCCGTGAAACTTCGCGTGTGCCCCCGCGAATGTGTTGTTTTGTGACACAAGCAACGTCGGTTTTTTGTTTTCGTTTAAAATGCTGGAAAAGCATTTGAAGCAACACCAACAAATATATTCTCTAACCCCACAAAAATTAAATATCCCGTCTCCCCATAATAATAATTCCTGTTTACTTATACTTGTTCCTTGCGGCGCATAACCGGCAACATCTAGTCTAAGCCTTTGTACATCGGTTTAAAAAAAAAGTGTAACGAAAAGAACACCTTAACGGAAGGCGACATATTGTAGTGACCTTTCTGCCTTAACATCCATCTATACACCCTCAACTGGTGATGGTGACGACAACGGTGTTATTGTTTTCCTTTTGATTTTGTGATCATTCCATTTTGCTGTAATGCACAAGAGATTATTGGTGTTTTGATTGCTTTTTTTTGGCATTTATGCTGCATGCTTGTTCTGGCTCAGTGTGATTTGTTGTTCTTAAGAAGATATCAGAAGACTGTCTGTCTGTCTTTCGGGATTCGATTGCATTCGTCGTAGCTACAGACGACAAACACCACCGCCGTAACATACTCGGCGACTACGACAACAACTAAAAGTAAGAATAAGCAGAAGAAGAAGACTGGCTGGTTGGCTATGCGATTCTCGTTTGTGCTGCTTTCTTCTCGTTCTCCCCCTACCAACGAAGCTGTTTGCCTTTCTCGGTTCGTTTGCTGCTGCGTTCACAAATGTGTTCTTTTGCGTTTTAATTTTATTTCTTATTTTTGTTTATCAAAATTAGGTTAAAATTCAAATTGATTAGAAGACCAACACGACGACGTGCTAAATAGCCGGCATTAATAGTTTTTAATATTTTAAAGAAAGAATATCATTGTGCTACCACCGGCTTAGTGGCAGCTGTCTAACCGGATCGATCAGCCCAGTTCAGTTCTCCCCTCATAATTCTTCTCTGTTCCTTTGATTGCGGCAGCGCTGCGTCATCTTCAAATTTTGACAAACACAACAAAAGCCTATTAAAAATTTAACTTTGCACAAACAAAAACAGCAGTAAAAACAACAATAACAACAACAGCAATAGCAATAACAATATGATGGGTAAATATCACAAAGTGTTTTTTTTTTCTTTTTTTATTATTTTTAAGATTGCATCATGTTGTTAAAGAAAAAAATCCAAAAATCTTATCCACAGGCAGTAGTCTGGTCATAGAGTAAAATTTTATCAAGTATTTTTGATAGTTAAAAGCTGTATGTATATGGATATAAATGAATCAAATGTTGACAAAAATTGTGTAATTTTACCAATTAAAAAACGAACAAAAATACATGCAGTGTCATTTTATCATGTCATCCATCATGCGTTTTAAACACAAAACGATTGCAAATAGCTAATCTGAACCATAATAAAATAATTTCAACATTTCTTTTAATTTTGCTAAGGTACTTGTGAAATTTAAATTTTAGAGTTTACATAAGATCTGCTCTTTTTTGCGAACAAATTTCGTATTTTTGGCCCTATTCATACAATATTGTTTGAGCCACGGGTTCCGAGTGCTCCAAACTCGTCTTGCTATTTCTTTGAAGTAAATTTTCCAAACCATTTCCAAACTTTGAAGTAAATGTACAATATACATATGTCATCAGCTGGTAAGCTTCTCTAAGGGCCAGAACCACTAACATTTTTTCACTCGATTCGTTGTCAACTACATATGTCATCAGCTGGTAAGCTTCTCTAAGGGCGAGAATCACTAACATTTTTTCACTCGATTCGTTGTCAACTGATCGAAATCAGCTGATTCAATAGAGAGAAAACAGATGATTTAGACGAATTGTCGAATGAATCGAGTGAAAAAATATTTGTGGTTCTGACTCCAGATCTGGATTCGCTAAACAAGGCTATAACCCCGTTTACACGGCTTTTTAAATCCGGATATAATGGCTCGATCATCTGTTTTCCTTTAAAAAATCAGCTGACGAGAGCCTTAAATCCGGATTTAATCAGCAGTGTAAACGGGGTTTAAGAAGCAATCAGCCGACATACTAAATTTCTCATAAACATTCCATTAAGAAACAGGGGATATTTCCCTCATACCAATAAGTGCAGTCCGTTAAAGTTTAAGCTCAATGATAATCAGCCGAACTTTTTTTTTAATTTTCAACTCTATTTGCCATTGAAAATATCTACCTGTTCTTTGTTTGCTAACCATTATTGCTTATTTCCTTTTCCCCTATTTGGGTAACCGGGACATTGTTTATGGGGTCTTTCCAATTTTTGATATCAGCAAGTGACGTAACCTCACTAGGGCCCACTAATAGAAGGTTACGTCACTTGCCGAAATCAAAAAGTGGAAAGGCTCTATGAATATAAGGATATCGATATGTGCCGATTAAAATAACACAAATTGAGTGACAAAATGTTTGTGGTTGTGGCATGCAATGAATAAAATTTATTGATGGTAGTGAAAACGTGTCCATCGCTTGTATGTATTCACAGCCATTTGCAATATAATAATCTCATTATTAACGCTGATTATAAAAGCGATTACATATATATTTTTCAACAAAAAATTAACGCTAAGAGAGGGAATAAGAAACAAAAACACGAAACGAAAGTTAATGACACCAATCGAACAAAAACTGTTTTATTGGTTTTGTATTTATTAACAAAAATACTGTATGTTTTATCTTTATTTTTTATTTCATGGTTCAAAACCTTTTTGTGTTGATTTCTCATACTGCAGGTGTTCTGGATTACACAAATGGTTTATGGAATTTCACAAATTTCGTAAAGGATTGGTTTAATAGTCTTTAGGCAAATAATTTTAAAGAATCTTTTCAAAGCACAACTGTTTCTGCACTACCCTACAAAAGTCACAATGGTGTCTATTTATTATCGTTTGCAATGAAATCATTTGCCAGATATTGAAAACCCCGCTTTGTGTCAAAATAAAGTTATAAATGAGAAGTATGAAAAATTATATAAAATCCAAGAAAAGTAGAAAACGATGCACCGTTTTTGGCAAAAGCTGTAAAACGCGTACACACCATGAGTATGATCATGATGTGCCGTCTAAAAAGGTCATTATACCTAAGGAACACATGTTACCGGCTGTTATCGCATGATATCGATAAATATTTTGTACAATTTATCACATACATCTCAATTCCATAGGATAGAGAGAAAAAAGCAGAGATGTGTTATATTTGTGTTATATCCTGCATATTGGAAATTGCGTGTTACCAGCTCTTATTGCGAAATATCGATAACTATACTGTGACTTTGTTTAATTAGTTTAATTTTAGCTCTAAACAATACTGATCACTGTTTATCGGTTAGTATTGTACGTTATCCTATGACCTAAAATAAAACACAGGACATTTTTGGCCAAATATTGCTTATCGACCGATGTTGAAAGTCGCAAAAGAAGTTATGTAAATTTTTTTAAAAGTTGAGTCCTCTAAACGTAAGTAAAGTTAGGAATATAAATGAACAAAACTAGTCCATTTACAAACCCTACCGACCTGCATCAATGAGTGATAAGCTTTATTCATTCAAATGTTATCGTATTTTCGAGAGACGGATTTATATGGCTAGATCGACATAAATGCAATGTAATGAGGGTCAAGAACATACAAATATAGTTTATGGGATCATTCGTCCAATATTTTTAGCTTTTACAAACGGAATGATAAAGCTTGTATACCCCTATCCTATGGTGGAAGGTATAAAAATTTATTTTATTCCATGGATATACAATTTGTCATACACTTTAATATTTTAAATTTTCTGTTTTTACCCCAAGATTTCGAATAGCTCATCATTGGTGATATGCTCATACGGAAAAGTCATTAATTATTAACATTATTTAAAATTTCACACAACACTTAAGTAAGGAAACCATTTGCTTTTTTGTTCAAACACATAGCACCCCGCTTTGCCATCTAGGAAGGAAATGGCAACACAACATCTTAACGGTGGTTTGTTTGTCAAGACGTGTTGCCAATTGCATTGCACAATATGATGTTCTTCCAGGATTGCCGTTTTGTATATTCTATGTATGTTAATATCATATTTATCATGACTCTGGCACATGGTTGCAATATTAATTTAATTATAGCATTTTGCAATAATAACGAACATAAAATGGGACTTGAAATTATACTGCGTAGTGAGTGAGTACCTAACTAATGGAACATTAAATCGCAAATAAAAATTGTTTTTGTTTTTAAAATTCTTTCTCTTCCTCTTCCTCAAGCAATTTAATGCAAAAACATTACTCACATAGGAATATATGAGATTGGTTAGTGTGTGCGTGTGTTCATATGTTCATGTGCCACATACTAAAAACACTGAGGTGTATAACGTGTCAAATACTGACAACAAAGAGAAGGCAAATACAAAGCGCATAGGAAAAAGAATTTAACAGAGATAATAAGTAAACAAAATAAGCATTAATATATAAAAAAAAGAAAATAAATAAAACATTTAAATACCTATAAGCAAGATCATTCTCCCTTTATCACACATTCCGGTGGACCAGTATTGCCATTTACATAAAATATGACTTGGTTTAAAATTCATAGATTTGCAAAGTTATTATGCGTAACTTGTACGAATGGGTTTCGTTCGCATACTCGTCCGACAAAGTCCTATGAAGCCAGTGCTACTGGTAATAACACAGAAAATAGCAGAAAATGTTTGCTGTTTTCGCTTGTTGTTTATACATACCTGCAACATCTTTTTACTCGTTTTTTTATGAAATATATATATTTATATTTAGGTATATGTTTTTTGCTTATTTATTTATTTATTATACCCTCCACCATAGCCATATCCGCCATATAAACCAATCTCTAGATTACACTTCTTGAACCTCTAGAGGGTGATATTCTTATCAGATTTGGCTGAAAATTTACTCATACCTTTTTGGTATAATTTCCAACAACGGTGCCAAGATTGGTCTAAATCATTCCACAACCTGATATAGCTGCCATATAAACCGATCTCCCGATTAGACTTCTTGAACCTTTAGAGGGCGCAACTATTATCCGATTTGGCTGAAAATTTATACATTCCGTTTAGATATAGATTCTAACAAAGGTGCCGAGATTGGACTAAATCATTCCACAACCTGATATAGCTGCCATATAAACCGATCTCCCGATTAGACTTCTTGAACCTCTAGAGGGCGCAACTATTATCCGATTTGGCTGAAAATTTATACATTCCGTTTTGATATAGTTTCCAACAAAGGTGCCGAGATTGGACTAAATCATTCCACAACCTGATATAGCTCTCATATAAACCGAACTCCTAATTTGACTTCTTGAACCTCTAACGGGCGCAATTCTTATCAGATTTGGCTGAAAATTTGCTCATACCCTTTTGGTATGACTTCCATCTGTGTCTAGTATGGTTGAAATCAGTCTATGACCTGATGTAGCTGCCATATAAACTGATATCACAACTTGACTTACTGTGCCTCTGAGGTGGACGCAATTATTTTTCAATTTGCCTAAAATTTTGGAGGTGATTTTTTAAATTTCTGCTTGATATAGCTTTTACATATATATGCAGTTTGGAAATTCGGCGACTTAGCACGTTTTACATTTCTTTTTTATTTATTTTTTCTAATTTTTTATTTATTTTCTTATTTTTTATTTATTTTCTTATTTTTTTTTTTATTTGTTTTCTGTATATTTTTTAATTATTTTTTATTAAAATTTTGTTTAATTTTTTTGTTTTTTTTTATTTTTTTTTTTCGTTTCTTTTTATTTAAAATTTTTTTTCATTATTTTATATTTTTTATGTTTTTCCTTTTATACATCATCAGAATCTTAGGTGTGAGGGCTTCAAAGGCCGTGCATTGGTATGTTGTATTTATCTTGTATTTTTTTATATATATTTTATCCTTCCGTTTTTGTGCTACTTTTCATTTTGGTTGTTTCATTTTATTGTTAGATTTCTTTGTCAGCTGAAACCAATAGTTTTGATTTTAATTCTATTTGGAATAGAATATCTTAAGTTTTTAAAAGATTTTTACTATGGTATCAGCTGGACAAAGAAATACAACTATTTTTTAATTTATTTTATAACTTTAATTTTTTATATGTTTTTTGTTTTTTTTTTTTACTTTTTAATTGTTTTCTTTATTTTTTTTTTTTACTTTTTAATTGTTTTCTTTATTTTTTTTTTACTTTTTAGTTGTTTTTTTTATTTTTTTTAACTTTTTAATTGTTTTTTTTTTATTTTTTTTATATTTTTAATTCTAATTTTTTATGTTTTATAAATTTTTTATTTTTTTGTATTTTTTTAATTTTTTAATAATTTTTATAGCATTTTCAGTTTTTTTTATTTTTTATATATTTTTTTATTTTTTATATATATTTTTTATTTTTTATATATATTTTTTATTTTTTATATATATTTTTTATTTTTTATATATATTTTTTATTTTTTATATATATTTTTTATTTTTTATATATTTTTTTCCTATATATTTTTTGTTATTTTTAAATGTTAATTTTTTGTTTTTTTTTGTTTTTTTTTTTTAATTTTAATTTTATTATGTTTTTTTGTATTTCTTATATATTTTGTTTTTTTTATTATTTAGTTTTTGTGTATTGTTTTAATTTTTTATATATTTTTTAGTTCTTTGTATTTTTTTATTTTTTATATTTTAAATTTTTTTTCTTCCAATTTTTTTATATTTATATTTTTTATATATTTTTATACCCACCACCGACGGATGGGGGTATATTCATTTTGTCATTCCGTTTGCAACACATCGAAATATCCATTTCCGACCCTATAAAGTATATATATTCTTGATCAGCGTAAAAATCTAAGACGATCTAGCCATGTCCGTCCGTCTGTCCGTCTGTCTGTTGAAATCACGCTACAGTCTTTAAAAATAGAGATATTGAGCTGAAATTTTGCACAGATTCTTTTTTTGTTCATAAGCAGGTTAAGTTCGAAGATGGGCTATATCGGACTATATCTTGATATAGCCCCCATATAGACCGATCCGCCGATTTAGGGTCTTAGGCCCATAAAAGCCACATTTATTATCCGATTTTGTTGAAATTTGGGGCAGTGAGTTGTGTTAGGCCCTTCGACATCCTTCGTCAATTTGGCTCAGATCGGTCCAGATTTGGATATAGCTGCCATATAGACGGATCCTCCGATTTAGGGTCTAAGGCCCATAAAAGCCACATTTATTATCCGATTTCGCTGAAATTCAGGACAGTGAATTGTGTAAGGCCCGTCGACATCTTTCGTTAATTTGGCCCAGATCGGTTCAGATTTGGATATAGCTGCCATATAGACCGATCCTCCGGTTTAGGGTCTTAGGTCCACAAAAGCCACATTTATTATCTGATTTTGATTAAATTCGGGACAGTGAATTGTGTAAAGCCCGTCGACATCCTTCGTTAATTTGGCTCAGATCGGTCCAGATTTGGATATAGCTGCCATATAGATCGATCCTCCGATTTATGGTGTAAGGCTCATAAAAGCCACATTCATTATCCGATTTTGCTGAAATTTGGGACAGTGAGTTGTGTTAGGCCCTTTGACATATTTCTTCAATTTAGTCCAGATCAGTTCAGATTTGGATATAGCTGCCATATAGACCGATTTCTTGATTTATGGTTTTGGGCCCATAAAATGCTCATTTATTGTCCGATGTCGCCGAAATTTGGAACAGTGAGTTAAGTAAAACCCCTTGACATACTTCTGCAATATCGCACAGATCGGTCCAGATTTGGATATAGCTGCCATATAGACCGATATCTAGGTTTTAGCTTTTGGGGCCATAAAAGACGCATTTATTGTCCGATGTCGCTGAAATTTGACACAGTGAGTTTGGTTAGGCTCTTCGACGTCCTTCTTCAATTTTGCCCAGATCGGTCCAGATTTGCATATAGCTGCCATATGGACCGATCTCTGGATTTAAGGTTTAGGGCCCATAAAAAAGGCATTTATTGTCCGATTTCGCCGAAATTTGGGACATTGGTTTGTGTTAGGCTCTTCGACATGTTGATGCAACTTGGCCGAAATCGGTCCAGATTTGGATATAGCTGCCATGTAGACCGATATCTCGATTTAAAGTCTTGGCCCCATAAAAGGCGGATTTATAATCCGATTTCACTGAAATTTGATACAGTGATTTATGTTCGGCTTTTCGACATCCATGTCGTATATAGTTCAGATCGGTATGAGGTATATGAGTATAAGGTATGAAACTTTCACCGAATTTTGATGAAAGTTGGTTTACATATATACCCGAGGTGGTGGGTATCCAAAGTTCGGCCCGGCCGAACTTAACGCCTTTTTACTTGTTTTATATTTCTGATATATTTTGTTTATTTCCTATTAAGTTATTGTGTATTTGTTAATTTTTTGTTATTTTCTAATATTTACTTTTTAATTTTGTTTTATTTCTTTTAATATATTTTTTTAATATTTTTGTTATTCTTTTTTTAATTTTTTTATATTTTTTATTATTAATTTAATGTATCATTTTTTATTTTAATATTTATTTGAAATAAATATATATTTTTTATTATATTATATTATTAAAATTCCAAACGGCAACACTGCAGCTAACTGACGTATGTCTGATCTTATTCCCTGCCGCTCTCTCTCACTCATTCTTCCTCTCAATCTCTCTGTATATTGATTGACGTACAAGTAATAAAATTTCCCAAGGACGTTGATATGGTTTGTGCTTAAACTCTCATTTCTTGATCGTCTACACGTTTTTTGGTTTTATTTTTGAATCTTATTATGATTAACTTTTGTTATTGTACAGCGCTTTCAAACGGCATGTTTCGAAAATGTTTTAAAAACAAATTAAAAATTTTCGTTTATTATTTACTTGTTGACACAAATGTATATAAAGATAGACTGGTTAAGTGCATTTTTTTTACTTATAAAATTAAAAATTAATTAAAAGGGAAATTTACAATTGATTTTATCAATATTCATATTATATGGCATTATCATTTGCATATGGCATTTTTATCCAGCTTATACAAAATTTCACGTGCTAAAAGTTTATTCCATTCTCTTTTATCTCGTGCCTTTACTTTACACCAATTGGTGTGCAACTAATTGTGACTGACAGTGTAGTGTCATTGCTAAATTGTGTGTTATGTGTTGTTCAACAAGTAATACCTATCACCTCGGTTTGTACAAATCACTTATCATCAATAATGTCCCATCATATTTTAGCGATAACGTTGTCATAAAGTAATAATTGTTTCCTAGCAGCAATCTTTTGTTGTTTATCATTGCCATTTATTGGTGGGGAAATTTATTATCAGTAAGTAATCTGACAGAACTGACCAAGTCCACTAATGTTAAGTTCCTTTGTTTTCAAATTCTATTTCTGTTTATTACCGTACTTCTGTTGTTGGGTACAAGCTGGTAATTTGTGAGCATCTTAGAGAAAATTAAAAATATAATATACAAATTTATTAAATAAATGTTTCTTGTTTTGATGGCTTAAACAAGAACAATAAATCATTTATTGCCATAAACTAAAGACCGCATTCACAAAACTTTAGGAAGCCTTAAAATTTATTTATTTGACAGTCCTATAAAGGAAATCTGTCAAACAGACAGACAGTCCTATAAAGGAAATCTGTTTGTTTCACCAATAATAACTTTAGCATTGGTGGACTTCCAAACATGTGAACGGCCCATAAGTCTTTGTTATTATAACCAACACAACGAAAACATATTTTTAACATACCTGAATTAACAGCTTGACTTGAGTCATGTTTTATAGACACTTGAGTGATAACAATATCCCATACCCATGTGTCTATAGCACACTTTGGAAATTAATCCTTTTGTGCTAGTTGTTTCTTTTTTTTTTGCTACCTTACAGTATTGTACCGACACCATTTTTCGCTATTGTAGTTTTGTAGGAAGGAATTCTAGCAGACCTATATCACATTTTGACTCTTGAGTGTTTTTTTAAACAAACACAAATAGCTTTAACTAGAATGATGTCTTAAATGTATTTTAAGTTTATTTGCTATTGTTCAAAATTATAGAAATTCACTTTTCAAATAAACAGACTTTTATATGTACACAAATTCCATTAAAAATTTAAAAAAAAATTTAGGCTAAGGCAAGGTTGAAGCAAGGTGAAGGGAACTCTGGCTTAATGAGCGTATATAGGGGTTCGTGAATCTCAGCTTCCAACATGTGTATCTTTCTTTCATTTAATTCGGTTTTTTTGCTGTGAAGAGAAATAAAATAATGAACGGGAGGAAGAGGAAATTATAATTCTCTTATGTTTCTATACTCTTTGGCTGAAGTTATTGAAGCGTTGCCAGATTAGTAACCCTTTGGAAATGCTTTAGTTTGTATGGTATGCCCAAATCAGCTGTTTATATAGAGTGAATAAAGCAAATTTTTATGAAACAAGTAAAAGAAAGTGTTTAGAGATAAACGACCGAGAAAAGGATAAAATAAACTTATTTTATTTGCATTTTGAAAAATATTGACCCTAACAACCCGGAAAACTGACGTATGAGATTATAGACCATGCTATAAATTGTCGTCTAATGAACGAAAGTGTTCTTTCCTATGAAAAACATTTACTAACAGATATTGGAGTGGGTGACTCAACTCACTTGAGTAAAAAACAAGTAAGAGCGAGCTAAGTTCGGCCGGGCCAAATCTTAAATACCCTCGACCATGGATCGCATCTGTCGAGTTCTTTGCGCAGTATCTCTTTTTTAGGCAAACAAAGAATAATGAATAAGGACGGAGGAGAGGAGCTTTATCAAGTTATAGTTCGATTCTGGGCTCAAGAAGCAAAATCGGGATATCGGTTTATATGGGAGCTGTATCAAACTATAGATCGATTCAAACCATATTGCACACGTATGTTGAAGGTCATGGGAGAAGCTATTGTACAAAATTTGTGCCAAATCGGATAGGAATTGCGCCCTCAAGAGGCTCAAGAAGTCAAGATCCCAGATCAGTTTATATGGCAGCCGTATCAGGTTATGTACCGATTTTGGCCATACTTACCACAGTTTTTGGAAGTCATATAAAAACACCTCATGCAAAATTTTAGCTAAATCGGATGAAAGTTGCGGCCTCTAACGGCTCAAGAAGTCAACATCCAAGGTCGGTTTATATAGCAGCTATATTAGGTTATGGATCGATTTGAACCATAATTAGCTCAGTTATTGGAAGTGATACTAAAACACTACCTGTAAAATCACAATCAAATCGGACGATAATTGCGCACTCTAGAGGCTCAAGAAGTCAAGACCCAAAATCGCTTTATATGGCAGCTATATCTAAACATGGACCGATTTGGACCATTTACAATCCCAACCGACCAACACTTATAAGAAGTATTTGTGCAAAATTTCAAGCGGCTAGCGTTACTCCTTAAAAATTAAGCGTGCTTTCGACAGACAGACGGACGGACATGGCTAGTTCGACTTAAAATGTCACGACGATCAAGAATATATATACTATATTACTTAGTCGCATATTTCGAGGAGTAACAAACAGAATGACGAAATTAGTGTACCCCCATCCTATGGTGGAGGGTATAAAAAGTTAGCGAACCAGGCAGTAAATTTTTAGCCAAATTTAAAAGGCCTTAAACTACACCATACATATATATTTTTTTAATTTTTAACTGCTTCAACAAACAATAACAACAAAACAAAATGCAAAATTAAACAATACCTATAGAGAAAAGAATGAAAGCAAAAAAAAACCCCAAAGGCAAAATAAAAATAAAGACAAAAAACTTAAAAACAACTTCAGTCAACAACAAGAGCCAACAAGCCATCCAGCACCACCACTACCACCATACAATACATCCAGCTTTTTTTTTTTATCAATATTTATAAATTTACATATGAAGGTTTTTCAGTTTTTTTGCAGTTTATTTTTTTTTTGTTTATTATCGTTTATTTGCGTTGCAAAGAAGCCCAACAAAAAAATTAATTCATTATTTAACTCAAGTGATAAAAAGATAAATTTAAATATTTATAAGCCCGAGAAAGGAGATTTGGGGCGGGAAGCAAGCAAACGGGCCTCATAAATGTTTCGCTTGGTTGGTTTGATGGTGGTACGGTCTATGCCGATAACAAATTTAAAGCTGGCCTCCTAGCAAATTCGCATAGATTTGCTAAAAGGAAAGTGACAAAGAGAGAGGAAGGAAATATACCCCAACGCAGATAAAAATGAAGCTTTCAGTTGCCACTCACTCGTTCACTCACTCACTCATTATCCCCCAGAACCAGCAGCAGCGGGAGATTGGCAATTATCATATGACGATGTTTATTTATTATGGCAAAAAGAAAAACAATATTTTTTTTTGCTGAAGAAAAAAATCTTTTTATTGCGCATTGGTTTGTTTTAGAAAGATCTCAAAAATATTTTTTATTGCATATATGCACGTAGAGAAAAAAAATATTTCAAATTGTATTAAAAGCAAGTAAAATCGTAATAAGTTAGGCCGGGCCGAACTTTGGATACGCACCACCTTGAATATACATATGAAACTCATTATGTCAAGTTCGGTGAAAAATACATGCATGTTGAATGTTATGGGCCCAAGAACTTAAGTAGGGAGTTTGGTATATATGTCAGCTAGAAAAAATATAGCCCGATCTGGACCATATTGGGTACAAACGTTAAGAGGTCTAAAAAAGCTCACTGCGCCAAATCTATTGCTCCTTTTATGGACCCCAAGATCGACCCATACGGACATGTACACCGATTGGGACAATATGGGTACCACATGAAAGGTAAACAAGTAAAAGCGTGCTAAGTTCGGCCGGGCCGAATCTTATATACCCTCCACCATGGATCGCATTTGTCGAGTTCTTTTCCCGGCATCTCTTCTTAGGCAAAAAAGGATATAAGAAAAGAGTTGCTCTGCTATTAAAACGATATCAAGATATGGTCCGGTTCGGACCACAATTAAATTATATGTTGGAGGCCTGTGTAAAATTTCAGTCAATTCGTATAAGAATTGCGCCCATTGGGGCTCACGAAGTAAAATAGAGAGAACGATTTATATGGGATCTGTATCGGGCTATAGACCAATTCAGACCATAATAAACACGTTTGTTGATGGTCATGAGAGGATCCATCGTACAAAATTTCAGGCATATCGGATAATAATTGCGACCTCTAGGGGTCAAGAAGTCAAGATCCCAGATCGGTTTATATGGCAGCTATATCAGGTTATGAACCGATTTGAACCTTATTTGACACAGTTGTTGAAAGTAAAAATAAAATACGTCATGCAAAATTTCAGCCAAATCGGATAGGAATTGCGCCCTCTAGAAGCTCAAGAAATCAAATCCCCAGATCTGTTTATATGACAGCTATATCAGTTTATGAACCGATTTGAACCATACTTGGCACAGTTGTTGGATATCATAACGAAATACTTCGTGCAAAAATTCATTCAAATCGGATAAGAATTGTGCCCTCTAGAGGGTCAAGAAGTCAAGACCCAAGATCGGTTTATATGGTAGCTATATCAGGTTATGGACCGATTTGAACCATACTTAACACTGTTGTTGGATATCATAACAAAACACGTCGTGCGAAATTCCATTCCAATCGGATAAGAATTGTGCCCTCTAGAGGGTCAAGAAGTCAAGACCCAAGATCGGTTTATATGGCAGCTATATCAGGTTATGGACCGATTTGAACCACACTTGGCACAGTTGTTGGATATCATAACAAAACACGTTGTGCAAAATTTCATTCTGATCGGATAAGAATTGCGCACTCTAGAGGCTCAAGAAGTCAAGACCCAAGATCGGTTTATATGGCAGCTATATCAGGTTATGGACCGATTTGAACCATACTTGGCACAGTTGTTGGATATGATAGCAAAACACGTCATGCAAAATTTCATTTCAATCGGATAAGAATTGCGCACTCTAGAGGCAGGTATATCAAAACATGGACCGATATGGCCCATTTACCATACCAACCGACCTACACTAATAAGAAGTATTTGTGCAAAATTTCAAGCGGCTAGCTTTAATCCTTCGGAAGTTAGCGTGCTTTCGACAGACAGACGGACGGACGGACGGACGGATAGACGGACGGACATGGTTAGATCGACATAAAATGTCACGACGATCAATAATATATATACTTTATGGGGTCTCAGACGAATATTTCGAGTAGTTACAAACAGAATGACGAAATTAGTATACCCCCCATCTTATGGTGGAGGGTATAAAAAACGCCCAAGAATTAAATTTTTACCAATTGGCGGAATATGGGTATCAGATGAAAAGTAATTAGAAGAAGAAACACCATTTTCGAGGCTGCTTTTTAGTATTTAGAACGCACAACAAGCCTATTAGGTTTAGGTGTATGTCCATAGCGACATGAGGTGGATCAATATCCGCACCCTCTTTTCAATCTAAATTTGGGGTCCAGTCTTTTGGGGGGGACGATCAAAACAAATAAATAACCTTTTTGTGCAGTTTGGGGATTCTACAGGGGCACCCCCGATGTTTTATTTAATTTTTTCTTGAGAACTTTTAACCCTGTTAACATAGGCAATATGGGTATCAAATAAAAGTTATTGTCGATTACGAATATGGAAGAAATTGTCAAATTGGTCCATATAATAAGTTGCTGTTGTCGTCGAAGCGCGTGGAGGTGACAGTCGGATTTGAAACTTATTTTTGGCTATATATAAAAGTCTATCGTAATCTACTCCTTCGTACCTTTCATTTGATACCCATATTGCCTAGGGTTAAGGGGGTTCAACATTCTTAAGACACCGTAGGTCCTTCCCGGCTCCAAATTTTTGACATATTTTTGCATAATCTTAATGTAATAGCCAATACCTCTAATACCTTTCATTTGATACCCATATTGTCTAGATTGGATGGTTATTTTATTCATGGTGGTGGGTATCCAAACATTTTTTCTTGTTTAAGTTGATATGATTGCAACATGTTGCTTCAACATTAGTATTTCGTTTGTAAAAATGATGATTCACATTTTTTTTTTTGATCGGAAACAGTCCAATCTATTTCGATGTGTCGTAGGTTGGGATTTTTTTTTATGATAAGGTTCTGTCGGGTTTAACATTTTGTTCTAATTGTTCCAAATGACTGAGGTCACTGTTCATATATTTTGCTGTAAACATATGTTGCTGGTGACACATTTTCCTGTAAACATATGTTGCCGCTTAATATGTTGCTGGCAACAAATTTTGCTCTTAATATATATAAATGTTAGTTTCATTAAACATTTTACGACGCTGTTTTTCTTTTCTCAAAAATATTCAAGTGCTTTATAATTCTTTGTTTCATTTGGAATAATTTATAGCCCATATCATGAATAAGAATTATATGAATTATAGTTTATTGCGTTTCAACACCAAAGATCTAAATATATTCAATAAAAACACATGATGTAAATAAATGTGGTCAATACCCCATAAAGTTCTTGTGGTCATTTCTTTTTTTGACCATAAATCATATAAATATACCACTAGCATTCAGCAAACCATAAAAACGCAATTATTTATTTTATAATAATCAATTTGATTGCCCTGTCTTGCCAGATGTTGGGAGAAATTTTGCCACCATACCATAAACCCCAGTTGGTGTTAACTCTGCTGATGATGGTGTTCTTTTTAAATTATATAATTTTTAGAAATAGTATTTTACGAATTGTTGCTTCTGTTGATCTATTCATTTCAGACATAGACATTTAAATAAATTTTCTGCACACTTTGGGCTGGTTGATAGATAGAACAGAATGATAGCACTGCCGCTACTCTAACACTCAGCAGCGGGAGCACGGTCAGACAGCCAGCCTCTATACAAAAATTGTATAGAAAATTAAAAGTCAAACAAGGAAAATCTACTCATTGCCGCACAAAGGCAGACAGTCAGTACTGAGCAGTACTGTAAGTTCTATTCGTCCCTCCCTTGTGCCTTTCACCATGCCTCAGCTACTTGACGCTGTGACGCACACGTTGAAGAGTTCAAAGCATTTGGCACCCGTGCTTGTTAAAAATAATCTCTTAATTATTATTTTGTATAAAATGCGATGTTTATATAGCATTTTGTTTTTTTTTTTTTGCATTTGCTTTCATTTTTGCAAAACAAATAAACAAAATGAAAAAGAGCCATATAAGCAACCAGACTTACTAGCTTATATAGAATAACAAACGAAATAGATAAGATTAGGGTTGGTTTCGATTTTTTTCAGTTTATATTTTTGTTTGTGTATTTTTTTTCAATTCCATTCTCAGTTTCAGTTTTTTTTTGTTATCATTGGTTTTTTGCTCTTATATATTTTTTTTATATACAGATATGGCTCTATTATAATTTATTGGCCACTGTAATCGTAAGTGGCGACTATGTGGGGCATGGGCGTATTGCCATTTTCATTTTCATGGGGGAAATGGGCTTAACAAATCTTTGTGAGATTCTTCTATATGCAAAGTGAAAAATTTTATTTAATTATAATTTTATAACTTAATAAGTTTTATAAATAAATTTAAAAATATTCATATTTAGTTTTACGTTCACCACCCACTATAGATTTCTTTCTTGTACCTAAATGCCAAATTTCAGACCTATCTCCATCTGTAAATTAAGTACCAAATGATACATATTTTGGTACCACAGTGTATGAATTTTTAAGAGAATATTTGGTCATCCAACATATATTTACTAGTTGTACTTTCATGCCAAATTTCAGACCTCTAGCTCCTTCTGAACAGAGAGTACAAAATGGTACCAATTTTGTTACCAAAATGTACGAGTTTTGAATAGATCATTTAGTCATTCATCATATATTTCTTAGTTGTACCTAAGTGCCACATTTCGGGCCTCTAGCTCCATCTATGACGAAAGTACAAATAGTACCAATTTTGGTACCAAAATGTTTGAATTGTGAAAAAATCATTTATTCGCTCATCATATATTTCTAAGCTTTACCTTCATACCAAATTTTGGTCATCTTGCTACATCTGCACAGATGGTACCAAATGGTACCAAAAATCTACGATTTGTAAAAATATTGTAGTCACCCATCATATTTTTCCTACTTGTATCTACATGCTCAATTTCAGACCTCCAGCTCCAGCTGAACAGAAAGTACCAAATGGTACCAAAACGTACGAATTTTGAATCGATCATTTAGTCACCCACCATATATTTCCTAGTTGTACCTAAATAGCAAATTTCAGACCTCTAGCTTCATCTGTAAAGAAAGTACCGAATGGTACCAATTGCGTTATTCAACGTACGTTTTCTCCCGTTACCAGTACCATTAAAGTAAAAAGTTTCAAAAAGTCTTATAGTCACCCAATTATGGTTGCCAAAGTGTACCTAAGTACCAAAATTCACAGCTCTAGCTTAATTAACAAAGAAAGTACCAATGAGTACCAATTGCGGTACCAAACGTAGTATTTCTCGCACTTCCTAAAATCTAAGACGATCTAGCCATGACCGTCCGTCTGTCTTTTGAAATCACGCTACAATCTTTAAAAACAAATATATTGAGCTGAACTTCGCACAGAAACTTTTTTTGTCCATAAACAGGTTAAGTTCGAAGATGGGCTATATCGGACTACATCTTGATAAAGCCGCCATATAAAACGATCCGACGAGTTAGAGTCTTAGGCCCATAAAAGCCACATTTATTATCCGATTTTGCTGAATTTTGGAACAGTGAGCTGTGTTAAGCCCGTCGATCCTTCTTTAATTCGGCCCCGATCGGTCCAGATTTGGATATATCTGACATATAGACCGATCTCTCTATCTAAGGTCTTGAGCCCATAAAAGACGCATTTATTGTCCGATTTTGCAAAATTTGGGACAGTAATTTGTGTTAGGTCCTTCGATATCCTTCTTTAGTTTGGCCGACATCGGTCCAAATTTGGATATAGCCAGATTTGGAAGGTTTTGGGTCCATAAAAGCAGCATTTATTATCCGATGTCGCTGAAATTTGGGACAGTGGGTTAAGTTAGATCCCTCGACTTCTTTCTACAATATGGCTCAGATCGATCCAGATTTCGATATAGCTGTTATATAGATCGATCTCGCGATTTAAGGTCTTGGGCCCATAAAAGGCGCATTTATTGTCCGATTTCGCCTTAATTTGGGACAGTGAGCTGTGTTAAGTGTTTCAACATTCTTCTTCAATTTGGCCCAGATCGGTCTACATTTGGATATAGCTGCCATATAGACCGATCTCTCGATTTAAGGTTTTGGGCCCATAAAAAGCGCATTTATTGTCCGATGTCGCTGAAATTTGGGACTGTGAGTTAAGTTAAGCTCTCGACATCTTTCTGCAATATGGCCCAGATCGGTTCAGATTTGGATATAGCTGCCATATAGACCGATCTCTCCATTTATGGTTTTGGCCTATAATAGGCGTATTTATTGTCCGATTTCACCGAAATTTGAGACAGTCAGTTGTGTTAGGCCCTTCGACATCCCTCTCCAATTTAGCCTAGATCGGTTCAGATTTGGACTTAGCTGCCATATAGACCGATCTCTCGATTTAGTGTATTGGCTCCATAAAAACCACATTTATAATCCGATTTCGCTGAAATTTGACACAGTGACATGTTAGGTTTTTCGACATCCGTATCGTATATGGTTCAGATCGGTCTATATTTGGATATGGCTACCAAAGAGACCAATATTTTGTTCTACAAAATTGAACAATGACTAGTACATATTAGACCACTCAATATCCGTGTAAAATTTGGTCCAAATCGGGCCATATTTCGTTATGGGGGCATAAATTATGCATTTTTCACCGGATTATGGCGAATGGTGGTTTACATATATACCCGAAGTGGTGGGTATCCAAAGTTGGGCCCGGCCGAACTAAACACCTTTTTACTTGTTTTTTAGTTCTTTTTTTATTTTTTTTTTTAATTTTTTTTTTTAATTTTTCTTTTAATTTTTATTTTTTTTTTAATTTTTATTTTTTTTTTAATTTTTATTTTTTTTTTTAATTTTTATTTTTTTTTTAATTTTTATTTTTTTTTTAATTTTTATTTTTTTATTTGTTTTTTATTTTTTTTTATTTGTTTTTTATTTTTTTTTTATTTGTTTTTTATTTTTTTTTATTTTTTTTTATTTTTTTTTTATTTCTAAAATTTTTTATAATTTTTAAAATAATTTTGAAACTAAATTCCCAATGTCGCTTTACAGCCTCTCCCCCATATGATTTGCTTTCAACGCCCATGATTACTGATTGTGCCCAATGAAGCTTTTTTGTTGTTTTTGCAATCAGCATTTATAGCTTTTTGTAATAATTTATTTCTCCTTATATTATTTGTTTTATTGAACGTCTTCTAGGAGGGTCTACTATCATAGCGACTATGGCAGGCGGAACGTCTTGGTCTTAGGTATGGGGTTTAGCCAAACCATGCCAGTCAAAGCAAGCAACCATCTTTCTTTTTCATAGGTTCGCCTGTTTTTGTCTTGTTTTTATAATAGTACACCCATCACTCTGGGGCTGTTGCTGGCAATTACAATTGACTTGTGATAGGCCGGTACCCGGTCGTTGTCACTATTTTTTTGTTTTTATTTTTTTTTTTTATTCTGGCTTTCCTCTTTTGATATTAGGCCTTTTTTCTACTTCTTGTTGTTGTTTTTTTTCTTAGTTTAAGTTTATTTTCATATTAAAGAGTAGTGTTGAGTTCATTGTATTGCTTAGAATGTTGTACGCGGCGGCGGCGGTGGCAGTTTTCAACGAGTCTGCTGCCGCCTGGCTGACATAAAGACATAATCAATTGTTGGTCCGTGCCTTGTATGTGGTGTATACATTTATTTTGTTTACTTATTTATACTCTTTTTACTATAAAATGTAAAAAAAAGATCATTGTGTATGCAAATCCACATGCGTTTTTAGCAAGTACCCGTTGAATAAGATAAAAAAGAAGGCGGGCCATTAGTTGTGACGGAAAGTTTTCACAAGTATTGAAAATTCAAATAGATTTTATTTATGTGCAAAAATTTGCAAAATTTTATGGCTGGATTTTGAAGGGCGTTCAATAACTTTTGCGTTTTGATTTGATTGTTGTTTTTTGTATTGAATATAAACAAAACTGGGCTATAGAAGAAACAATATAATTCAATTGCCCTTGTATGCCTCAATTGAAGAAAGTTTGTTTTCCCAGCTGTCATTGACAACTCAAAACTCATGCATACGAATATGGCTATCCTATAACAAAGCGAGATCTCTTTCAGACTCAGAGAAATGCTATCTAATCATCAGTTCTTAACAGACAAATAGTCTCCGACTTACCAAATTATGAAACAAAATATTAAGCATTCAAACTGTGAATATGGTCGTAGAGACACTGATGATGCAGAATCGAATAGACCTTTCATTTACAAATGGAAAAGCCAGAAATTTTTAAAATATTCTCAAAATCGCGTTAAGTTCCTTTAACATGGATCGCATTAGTCAAATTTTTTGCACAATTTCGTTGTAAGAGGAGAAACATAAAAAGAACTACAAATGATTTTTTTACCTAGAGAAGTACTGCCTTCTGTAGTTGCTCAAGAAGTAAAATCGAAATCGGATCGGTTATTATGGGAGCTATATAAGATAATCAAGTTAATAGTAGTCACTGTTGTTGAAAGTCAAAACAAAACTCAGCATGCTAAAGTGGATACGCATGGGGCCCTCTTGAGGCTGAATAAGTCATATGGGAGCTATATCAGTTTATTACCCGAGTTGGACCCAATGTGTCAGAAGTAATAGTGTAAAATTCTAATAAATTGAATAAGAAATACCTGCTTGGGAGTTCAACAATGCACGCGGTTTATATGGAAGTTACTAGCCGAAACGGACCCGCTCCGCTGCGCCTTCTTTAACTCTAATATCTTTTTAGGGTGGGCATACTTCGCCCTGAATGCGGATATCGAATTTGTGCCATTGTAGCCTATGACGCTGAACGCGTTCGAATCCTGCCGAGAACATCGAACCAAGCGGTGTTTATCCCCTCTTAATGTTGCCAGGTACTTGAATCCAAATTTTAATACCATACTCGTGTTCTGGTCTCCAATACCTTTCATTTGATGCCCTTATTGTGCCCATCGGACCACTTTCGGATATCGATGGCGTTGTTGGGGTAAAGGGGAGGGTCCGCCTCCACCCGATATCTAAAAATTAAGAAAAATTAATTTTAAGAAAATCGATTCAGGCAAATATCATGTAGTCATAATGGATCTAATGGCGTTTTTGAGGGGTGGCATGATCCCCTAGGTGTTTAGTTATGATTTTGAACAACTGTTCTAAGCATGGTTGAATTCGGTTCATAACCTGATATAGCTGCCATACAAATCGATCCTGAATCTTGACTTCTTGAGCCTCTAGAGGGCGCAATTCCTTTTGCCTGAGGTGTTTGGTTATGATTTCCAACAACTGTGCCTAATATGGTTTAAATCGGTTCATAACTAATATAGCTGCCATATAAACCGATCTGGGATGTTTTGAATTCTTGAACCATTAGAGGGCGCAATTCTAATCCGAGTTGGCTGAAATTTTGCATGACATGTTTTGTTATGACTTCCAACAATTGTGCGTAATATGGTTCAAATCGGTTCATAACCTAATATAGCTGCCATATAAACCGGTCTGGGATATTGAATTCTTGAGCCTCTAGATGGCGCAATTTTTATCCTATTTGGCTGAAATTTCGCATGAGGTGTTTAGTTATGGCTTACAACAACTGTGCAAAGTATGGTTCAAAATGATACATAACCTGATATAGCTATCATATAAATCGATCTGGGATCTTGACTTCTTGAGCCTCTAGAGGGCGCAATTATTATCCGATTTGGCTGAAATTTTGCATGACATATTTTATTATGACTTTCAACAACTGTACCAAGTATGGTTCAAATCGGTTCATAACCTAATATAGCTGCCATATAAACCGATCTGGGATCTTGACTTCTTGAGCCTCTAGAGGGCGCAATTGTTATCCAATTTGGCTAAAATTTTGTACAACGGCTTCTCTCATGACCTTCAACATACGTATCAAATATGGTCTCAATCGTCTATAGTTTGATATAGCTCCCCTATTAACCGATCTCCCTATTTTACATATTGAGCCCCTAAAGAGCGCAACTTTTATTCGACCTGGCTGAAATTTTACACAATGACTTCTGCTATGGTCTCCAAAATTCAATTCAATTATCATAGCAATTCTTTTCTCGATCCTTTGTTTGTCTAAAAAGAGATACCTGGGAAACAATTCGACAAATGCGATCCATGGTGGAGAGTATATACGATTCTGCTCGGCTGAACTTAGCACGGTTTTAGTTGTTTATTCTGTAATACTAAATATTTGCTATAAATTAATAAGAAATTTTATTTTTAAAAATTTTGCCCCTGTTCCTTAATGTAATATTCGTGGCAAATTTGCAATGTTTTTTACTTTCCTGCTTTAGATGCTCAAAGTTGCTTATTCATTATTATTCTATTTAATTAAGAAGAGAAGAACAAACAAAAACAAAAATACAGTAATTTTTTCTGAATGCGCAGTTAAACGCGCATTTAATTTACTTAATTTTTTTTTTGTTTACCGAACAAAAACAGAATTTACAAAACAAAAAGAGATGAAACCATATAGAACAAACAAAAGCTACATATCAACAACGTATGAACTTTTACAATGGCTTATAATATTTCTTTTAAATAGATGCTTTTTTTTTATTATCAATGCGTATAAAAAACGCATTGCCTTGCCATAGCAAAACAAAATATTTTTAGAAATGTATAAAATGATATGGTCGTATGTATATATGGTGGTGATGAAGGCAATAAGCACAAACTGCTAATGGATCAGCCAGCTATACACTTCAATAATAACTAAGAGCTACAATAAGTAGGAAGTCTTGGTTTTTTTTTCATATATAAATAGAATTGACCCTCATTCTCTACTTTTATGGACTTCAATAAAGAGTTTAAGCTTTCACTTTAAAATTAATTAAGTTTTTAATTGTCAATTATATCGTAACAGATATATGGGGTAATTAGAAATAAGTGTTGAATTTGAGGAATTTTTGGGTCAAGGACCGTTTTTTTATAACTAAATTATAATAAATTGGGGAAAAAAACAGTTCTAATAAGTTAAAGCAAAAAAAATTCAGCTGCGACGAATCTTTTATACCCTTCACCATGGATCCCATATGAAAAGTTCTTTGGATAACGTTCCCAAATATGGAAGCTATATCAGGTTATGGACCGATTGGACCATACATCGCCCGCAGGTTGGAAGTCGAAACAGAAAACTACGGGAAAAATTTCATCCAAATCGCATATTAATAGCGCCCTCTAGAGCCAAAAAAAAACCACATCGGAAGATTGGCTATGTGAGGTTGAAAACGATTTCAACCATACTTGGTAGGAATATTGGAAGTCATAACAAAACATCACCAGCAAAATTTCAGCCAAATCGGATAATGAGTACGCCATCTAGAGGCTCAAGAAGTAACATCGGGCGATCGGTTTATATGGGAGCTATATGAGGTTATAAACCGATTTGGCCATTTTTAAGGACGAATGTTAGAAGTCACAACAAAACACCAAGAACTAATTTTCAGCTTCAGCCATGAGCAAAAATGCTGCCAAATAGGCTAATAATTGCGCCCTCTAGAGACTAAAAAAAACGAAACGGGAGATCTATTTGTATGGGAGCTATATCAAGATATGCACCGATTTGTACCATACTTGGCTCGGATGTTGAAAGTCATAACCAAACAGCAAGTAACCTAACCTGTTACTTGCGCCTTCTGGAGGGTTAAGAAGCCAAATCGTCAGACCGATTTATATGGAAGCTATATCAGGTTATAGACAGATTTGGCCTATTTCAATCACGCATGTTAGAAGACATAAGAAAAAAACGAAAGCAAAGTTTCGCACAAAATGTGCCTTCCATAGGCTAAAATGGTCAAATTGGCCGATCGGTTTATCTAGAAGCTATATCGGTTTATAACCCATACTTGGCACTGATGATGTAAGTCATAACAAAACACCTCGTCCAAAATTTCAGTCAAATTGCGCAGTCTAGAGGCTCAAGAAGCATTATCCGGAGATCGGTTTATATGGAAGCTATATCAGGTTATAGACCGATTTGGCCCATTTTAACCATGAATGCTAGAAGTCATAGAAAACATCAAAAATATAATTTCACAATTGGTTAATCATTGCGCCCTCTAGAGGCTAAAAAAACGCAAAATTGGGAGATTGGTTTATATATAAGCTATATTAGGTTATAGACCCATTTTGGACACGAATATTGAAGGTCTTAAAAAAAACACCAAGGTGGATAATTTAGCCGAATCGATTCATAATTGAGCCCTCTAGAGACTCATGAAGCCAAATCGAGACTATATGGAAGCTATATTAGGTATATCTGCCCGCATCGAGAGGCATTGCCGCAGATTCTGCAGAAATCCTCATCCTTCCTTGTCAGCGACATGACGATGCAGTGGTCGGTCAGGACTCTCACCACCAATCCGAAGTTACGCTTCCCCACCTCAAGAATAATCGGCTTCCTCATTCAAGAGAACTTTTACCACAGGGTCTTGCTAACCCTGCTGCCCACAACGCCAGCCCATGTCAAGTCTGCGCATCTACCATCCCTAAAAGCCAATATAGAGGTGGTAATCATCGGCATCCTATTCCCAGAGTCATCCGCGATTCAAATCTGGCTAGCCCGTCAGCCGCTTCCCCACATCAAGGACAATCGACGTTCTCTTTCCTGAGAACTTTGGCCGCAGAACCTTGGCAACCCTTCAGTCCCTTCCACCATCCCAAACGGCCAACACAGAGGAGGTTTACCAAAACCAAACGTGGTCAGCCTCTTCAGCGCCGCCTGATTGTCCATATAAATTGTGACAGTCTGAGAGGGCCGACTCTCTTTTATTCAGGATCGCATCAAAGGCCCGGAGGATCGCAAAAACTCAGCCTGAAGACACTCCGCCAGACACCTGCATTTGTCTAGAAGTCTATGGGATTCCATAATGCCTACGAATTCAATAAAACCTTCTGGCCCAGTGCCCCCATCAAGCTTTGACCCATCCGTGTAAACGGGTACCTATGAGGGCCGGACGCCCCAGTCCAAAGCTGCCTTTCCGGGAAGACAACCTCCGCCTTCGCTGTTATATTGTTGTTGTTGTAGCCACACTTCCTTAGCGCGTCTTTAAGGATATCCGTGATAGTAGAGAGAAAGCGAGCACAAATCAAAATGACGACGTCATCGGCGTAGGCAACCACTATCACACTTTCCTCGTCGAAGGATCTGAGAATTCCATTGATAATCATGGTACACAAGAGAGGGAACACACTCCCTGTTATTAATTTTCCTCGCCGAGCCCTCGGCCGCTGATGCATTGATAATTCTGCCCTTATGCATAACGTCAATCCAATTCTCAGAAGAGTGGGGCTTCCCTATATACCAAAGAACGACGAATGAACCCTAACTTCACTTTATTTAAAACCCCTTCTATATCCAAGAGGACCGGCAAAGTTAAGTCGCTTGTTCCCAAGATCCTCTCTATGTAACCCACCACGTCGTGACGAGTGCTATCAAATGGCCAACCCTTGGTGTAGACATACTGGTAGCTGTTTAACAACAATGGGTCAAGAAGATCCCTGATGTACGCATCCAACAGTCCCTCAATCTCTTCGATTTAAATGAGAACTATGTCAGGTTATGCAACAATCCACACCATTTGCATTAAACAACCCAGCAAGCACATTTTTTATCCAATTTGGTTGAAATTTCCCAATTTGTGTTCTTTTCCAATACCTAGTGAAACTGATTGCAGTCCGCCAACTTTGAATATGGTTTGGCCACGTTTCCACTGTTTTACATATGTGTTGTTTGTTTTTCCGTCTCTTCGAGGGGGGCAGCCAGGAGTAGTAGCATGCCTTTGTGTGATTCTTTATTTATGATACCCGCAGAAGTGGAAAGCGTGCCAATGTTTCCGATTTTAATTTGAGATGAGTGGGCGGGCCAATGGCTGCTTAGGGGGCGCTTGATGATGATTTCGCATATCATTCTTTGTTGTTTTTGTTATTTAGCTCTGAGACGCAAAAAGAAAAGAAAACCGCGTAGCATTTTGTCAACATGATAAATGATTTTTTCTAACTCATTAAACAAATAACTAATTTTAAAACCCTAACTAAATGTTGATACATACATAAACAATCTTATCTTTTATTATTCCAGGTGATCTAAATGAACCTAGTCGCTATAGCTGCGGTGATGATGTGTCGGGCAATGAGTCCAGTGATGCCCCGAAACTAACCGAAACCGAGCGTCAGGAGAAATTCAATCGCCATAAGGAGGAAATGCAAAAGAAGAAACGACGAAAGAAGAGAACGTCATCATGGCACTCGTCTACATTTCAAGGTAATATATATAAATTAAAAAAAAAGAAAATAAATTTTTAATATTTTATATATAAAAATTTTGAATAATTTATTTTTCTTTTCTAGAGTTATACAAGCTGACCGGTGAAATTTTGGGCGAAGGCGCCTATGCCTCGGTGCAGACTTGCGTCAGCATCTACACCGACTTGGAGTATGCCGTCAAGGTCATTGACAAAATTCCCGGTCATGCACGTTCTCGTGTCTTTCGTGAGGTCGAGACCTTCCGCCATTGCGAAGGTCATCCCGGCATTTTGCAATTGTTGGAATTCTTCGAAGATGATGATAAGTTCTATTTGGTTTTTGAGAAGATCAACGGTGGCGCACTTTTAAGTCGCATTCAAGAGCACATTTGTTTTTCGGAACATGAGGCTGCCCTCATAATCAAGGAAATTGCCTTGAGTTTAGATTTCATACATAAAAAGGGCATAGCTCATCGTGATCTCAAGCCGGAGAATATATTGTGTGTCCATCCGGACAAATTGTGCCCCATAAAAATTTGTGATTTTGATTTGGGTTCGGGTATAACATTTACCGCGGATATTTCGTCGCCGGTGGCAACGCCACAACTTTTAACACCGGTAAGTAAACAAAAAAAAAAAACAAAAACTAGTGAAAACGCTCTAAATTTGGTCGTTTTTTTTTTTTTTTGTCCACATAAAATTCTTATTTTGAATGTTTCCATTTTGTTTTGCTTTCAGGTTGGTAGTGCCGAATTTATGGCCCCAGAAGTTGTTAATCTTTTTGTTGGCGAATCCAATTATTATGATAAACGCTGTGATTTGTGGTCTTTGGGCGTGATTGCCTACATTTTGTTGTGTGGTTATCCACCATTTTCGGGTAACTGTCAACAAGACTGTGGTTGGAATCGTGGTGAAAATTGTCGCCGTTGTCAAGAGCTACTATTTGAGTCTATACAAGATGGTAAGTAACACATTGGTAGTGATAAAAAAATTGAAACTTTACTTATGAACGCTTGTTTGTTGTGCCGTAGGACGTTTTTATTTCCCTGATCCTGAGTGGACTGATGTTAGCGAGGAGGCCAAAGATTTGATTAGTGGCCTTTTGGTTAAGGATGCTCCCAAACGTTTGAGTGCTGAGGCAGTATTGAATCATCCATGGATTAAATTTTCCGAAATGGATGCAAACGATAGTAAGAAGATGGCAAATCGTCGTAGAGCTTTATTAACCGCTGGAAATATAAGACGGTAAGAAAAAATATCTAGAAAATATTATAGATAATTACTTATCACACAGGGTGAACATGAAAATTCCTATCCTGGTTATTATTAATTTTTTTTTATAAATTTCTTAAATACACCGAAAAAATCACGAACATTTTTTCAATTAAAAATTTAGTTGACAATAAAAATGTAAATGTTGACCGTGACTGCGCCTCAAATGGTCCATCCGTCCAATTTTGGCATACTATTTCAAACATTTCGGCCGGTATCTCACAAATAAATGCTTCAATGTTGTCTTCCAATACGTCAATTGAACAAAACATAGTCTAAAGGCGTAAAATCGCACGATCTAGGCGGACCGGTCCCGAAAGTGAAATAAAATGTTCACCGAACTCGCCTCTTAATAAGTCCATTGTTACGCGTGCTGTGTGGCATGTGGCACCGTCTTGTTGAAACCACATGTCATTCAAGTCAATCTCTTGCATTTTGGGCAAAAAAAGTTGGAAATCATCTCACGATAGCGCTCACCATTCACAGTTACGTTAGGATTCTCATCATCTTTGAAGAAGTACGGTCCAATGATGCCACCGGCCCATGGACCGTACCAAACTGTGACTTTTTCTGGATTCATTGGTAGCTCTTGCAATGGTACTGGCTGATTTATTCTGCTTATTTATGTACCCATTGGGCCAAAAATGAGTTACGTCGCTCTATGGAAAAAATTCGCGATGAACTTTCTTAATAGAGCATGCAATGTGATAATAAAATTCAATAATTTGTAAGCGTTGTTCGATTCATGGTGAAACAAAACTCAAAACCTGTGTGAGCTGTTTAAACCAGTGTTGCCAAAAAAGATAATATCTAAAAAATTAAAATATATAAAAGTAGTAATAATAAGGAAAACAAGTAAAAGCGTGCTAAGTTCGGCCGGGCCGAATCTTATATACCCTCCACCATGGATCGCATTTGTCGAGTTCTTTTCCCGGCATCACTTCTTAGGCAAAAAAGGATATAAGAAAAGAGTTGCCCTGCTATTAAAACGATATCAAGATGTGGTCCGGTTCGGACCACAATTAAATTATATGTTGGAGACCTGTGTAAAATTTCAGTCAATTCGTATAAGAATTGCGCCCATTGGGGCTCACGAAGTAAAATAGAGAGAACGATTTATATGGGATCTGTATCGGGCTATAGACCGATTCAGACCATAATAAACACGTTTGTTGATGGTCATGAGAGGATCCGTCGTACAAAATTTCAGGCATATCGGATAATAACTGCAACCTCTAGGAGTCAAGAAGTTAAGATCCCAGATCGGTTTATATGGCAGCTATATCAGGTTATGAACCGATTTGAACCTTATTTGACACAGTTGTTGAAAGTAAAAATAAAATGCGTCATGCAAAATTTCAGCCAAATCGGAAAGGAATTGCGCCCTCTAGAAGCTCAAGAAGTCAAATCCCCAGATCTGTTTATATGACAGCTATATCAGGTTATGAACCGATTTGAACCATACTTGGCACAGTTGTTGGATATCATAACAAAACACGTCGTGCGAAATTCCATTTCAATCGGATAAGAATTGCGCCCTCTAGAGGCTCAAGAAGTCAAGACCCAAGATCGGTTTATATGGCAGCTATATCAGGTTATGAACCGATTTGAACCATACTTGGCACAGTTGTTGGATATAATAACAAAACACGTCGTGCAAAATTTCATTTCAATCGGATAAGAATTGCGCACTCTAGAGGCTCAAGAAGTCAAGACCCAAGATCGGTTTATATGGCAGCTATATAAGGTTATGGACCGATTTGGACCATACTTAGCACAGTTGTTGGATATCATAACAAAACACGTCGTGCGAAATTCCATTTCAATCGGATAAGAATTGCGCCCTCTAGAGGCTCAAGAAGTCAAGACCCAAGATCGGTTTATATGGCAGCTATATCAGGTTATGGACCGATTTCAACCATACTTGGCACAGTTGTTGGATATCATAAAAAAACACGCCGTACAAAATTTCATTCGAATCGGATAAGAATTGCGCACTCTAGAGGCTCAAGAAGTCAAGACCCAAGATCGATTTATATGGCAGCTATATCAAAACATGGACCGATATGGCCCATTTACAATACCAACCGACCTACACTAATAAGAAGTATTTGTGCAAAATTTCAAGCGGCTAGCTTTACTCCTTCGGAAGTTAGCGTGCTTTCGACAGACAGACGGACGGACGGACGGACGGACGGACATGGCTAGATCGACATAAAATGTCACGACGATCAAGAATATATATACTTTATGGGGTCTCAGACGAATATTTCGAGTAGTTACAAACAGAATGACGAAATTAGTATACCCCCCATCTTATGGTGGAGGGTATAAAAATATTAAAAAAGCAAAAAAAAAAAAAATGGAAAAACTAATAAGTAAAATGAAAATAAACAGAAATTAAAAAAATAAATAAAATAAAAAGTAATTAAAAAAGTAAAATGAATAAAAATTAAAAAGTAAAAATAAAGCTAAAAAATTAAAAAGAATAAAAGAAAATTAAAAATCAAATTAAAAATAAAAAAGAAATTTAAAAAAATATAACAAAAGTAAAAAAGAAATTGAAAAAAAATATAACAACTATAAAAAGATATTAAAAAAAAACAAAACAAATAATAAAAAATACTAAAATACTACTAAAAATAACAAAAAATAAGAAGATAATGAAATAAAATAATAAGATAATAAAATAAAAATAAAAAAACAATAAAATAAATATAAAAAAATAAATAAAAGAATAAATATAAAAAATAATAAAATAAAACATAAAAAAAATAAAGAAATGAAAGAAATAAAAAATTATAAAAAAAATTTAATTAATAGAAAAAATTAAGTTTAAATTAACAAAATAAAAATTAGAATTAGAATTACAAAAATAAAAAAAAAATCAGACCAGATTGGATGAGGGGCCCAAGGTTATGCACCGATTCAGACCAGAATGGAAACGTATGTTGAAGATCATAAGAAAAAAACAAAACAAAAATAAATTAAAAAGAAAAAAAAAAAATAATAAAATAATTACAAACAAATATGAGAATAAATATAAATAAATAATGAAATGGAAAATGAAATATGAAAAATAAAATAAAAATATAACATAATAAAAAATAATAAAAAAATTAAAATTAAAATTAATAAAAAATTAAAATTAAAGAAAAATTATATTTAAAATTTTAATTACAAAAATTAAAAAAAGAAAATAAAATAAAAATGAAAAATATAATAAACAGACCCGATCGGATCAGGGACCCCAAGGTTTAAAATCGGGAGATCGGTTTATATAGGAGCTATATCAGGTTATGGACTGATTTAGACCGTGTCAAATATGTTGAAAGTTATAGGAAAAGTCATTGTACAAAATTTCAGCTAAATCGAAAGAGAATTGCGCCCTTTAGAGGCTCAAGAAATATGATCTGAAGATCAGTTTATATGGGAGCTAGTCATAACAAAATACTGTGCAAAATTTCAGCCAAATCGTATAAATATTGAGGCTGCTAGGGCCTTAAGAAGTCAAATCTGGGGATAGGTTTATATGGGGGCTATATCCAATTCTTTACCGATATGGCCCATTTGCAAACCCCAGCGACCTACATCAATAAGAAATATATGTGCAAGGTTTCAAGCGTACCGCCGTACTTCTTTTTCGATTTGGCTGAAATTTTGCAAGAAGTGTATTGTTATGACTTCCAAAAACTGTGTCAAATATAGTTTTAATAACCTAATATAGCTGCCATATAAACCGCTCTGGGATCTTGACTTCTTGAGCATCTACAGGTTGCAATTATATTCCGATTTGGCTGAAATTTTGTACAACAACTTCTACTATGGTCTCCGATATTCATTATGGTCCGAATCAGACAATAACTTGATATTTTAGCTTCAAAATCATAGCAATTCTTTCCTTTTATCATATGTTTGCCTTAAAGGAGATACCGGGAACAGAATTCGAAAAATGCGATCCATGGTTGAGGGTACATAAGATTCTGCCCGGTCGAACATAGCACACTTTTACTCGTTTTTATTAATTTTTTTTATTTATATTTTTATTTTCTTTATTTATTTTTTAATTTATATGTTTTTTATTTATTTATTTTTATATTTTATTATTTTTTATATTTTATAAAATATATAAAAAAAACTATATTTTTATATTTTTTTTATACATTTCTAATATTTTTATAAGTATTAAATATTTTTTATTTAAAGATTTTTTTATATATATTTTTTAAATATTTATTTATTTTTTTTTTTTTGTATTTCAGCAATAAATCGGCACGTGAAATCTCACGTTTTGCCGAATCCGCTATGGCTGTGAAGCGTGTTATACTACAACATTTCTCCATGCGCTACGATTATATGATGGAACGTCCTAATATCTATCAATCTTCCCAAATCGGTGATAAATCCCTGGAGCATGTGGAATTGCAGCCCTTCAAGGCTCATCGTTCCAAGAGCCGTTCACGTCCCTCGCCCCTGAATATACAACAATCCATTAATAACTATGCCAATCATGGCAGTGATGGAGCCAATTGCATTCCCATAGTGCCCTGTAATAAATCTTCCAGAATTTACAATACTCCATCGATGAATTTTTCACCACTGAATACCCACAATGAGGAAGACGATGATGGGGTTATGGAAAATCTAGAACAGAAGCACTTTGTTGAAGTCAAATGGGAAGAGAAGGAGGAGGAGAAAATTAAGAAGAAGAAGGAAGAGGACAACAACCAAATACTTTCTAGTTATTGGTATGAAAATGATGATGATGGTGATCAGGATGAGAAGGATCATGGTGACAATGGTGATATTAAAGAGAATTCCCACAATCAGCCACAAACAAAAAGCCATGGTGGTTCAACTGAGGCTGAGATATATTTAGAAATAGAAAAGGGTAGTGGCCAACAGCCAGTGGTGTTGTATGAGGATGAGGATGATGATATTTTCCAAAAGGATTCTTGGATACATGATTTCGATTATTCAAGTGATCCAATGGTTAACAAAGACATCGATAGCTATGGCCAATATGCTCATAATAATGGTAATGTTGTTAACAACAACAACAACAACAATAATAATAATAATAAGGATGATGATTATGATGATGCATATCATAGTGCCGCCAATGACTGTAACATTGATTTGTTAAAGGATGCCCCAGAGCATCCTCTTGCAGAAGATGTTGGTGTTGGCAGTGAGTTGATGTTTATTAGTTATGCTAATAAGCAACAGCGTATTAAAAAGAGAAAGAAGAAGCATATGCATATGCATAAACAACAACAAAAACAGCAGCAGCAGGCAGTTAATACCGAGATATTGGAAAGTATCAGTGATTTAAAGGCAATGCTACCTGAAGTAATTGATGAGACTGGCAATAAAATTGATAAAATCAATTGCAATGATGATGTTAAGGATAACAAAGAGAAGGATAATCAAGTTATCCATGGAATAGTAGTTGATGACGCTAAAGACGACGACGACGACGACGATTATGAAGACGAAGAAAATGAAATTGTAATGGAAAATAATATTAAAAATAAGCAACAACAACGTAAAAGGAAGAAGAAGAAAGCCTTGAAGAAAAATATGAAGAAGAATGTGGCTGCTGATCTTCGTCTAGCAGCAACTGGAGGAGATGTGGTTAAAGGAATCGATGCCGTACCAACAGTAACTGTACCTATGTTAAACAAAAAACCCACTTCAAGCCCACCACTTACAAAGAAGAAGCACGTCAATGATGTTTATGATGATGACAATGATGCTAATGGCAATGGATTAGAAGTTATGCAAAAGAAAACCACATCTCCCACCACTTCGATACTGAAGACATCTTCCAATAATAGAAACCAACAACCTTCTAGGGAGAAGCGACAAGATTCCCCAGTGTTTATTCCACAACGCTGTGTTTACTTTAACGAAAATGATGATGCCTATCACAACTATGATGCCGAATTGGAGGATGCCGATGAGGAAGAGGATGATGATGATGATGATGACATGGATAGCAATGAAGATGATATGCTGGTTGGTGGTGTTAAAGAGCTGAAACTAAATGTCATTAAACGTCCAGTAGTGAATGCTAGTGGCTCTGCTGATGATGAAGAGGGCATTTTCAAAAAGCCCATACAATTCCAGGCCTATTCCAGGCAGCAACGCCAAAAAACCCATAAGCAACAACAAAATCAAGCTCAACAGCAAAAGCAACAGCAGCAAGGACATAACAACAAACGTTACATCACCAATAAAACGCAACAAGTGGCAACTAAGCCTTTGGAAAATTGGAGGGAACGTAACAATAACCAACAACAGCAGCAGCAGCAACACCAGACTAATGCCTTAAAGAATTTTAAAAATCTAGACAATCATGCATATCGTAACAACAACAACAATAACAACAATGGCAATAAATATCGCTCCAACACTGGTGCAGCAGTAGTAGGAGGAGGTTATGCTGGGCACCAGGAGAATGGCAATTTCCCCCGCTGTGGCTCTCAACAGCAGCAGATTTCAAATCGTTGCAATCCTTATATGTTGCCCAGTTATTGTTATCGCCAACAGGCTCGCACCAATAGTGGTGGCAGCAGTGGTGGCGGTACCCCACCCTCTGATAATGAATATCAAGTATTCGGCCACAAGTTCTCACCACCCAGCAGTGGCGGCAGTGGTGGAGGAGGGGATAATTCCGAGATACGCAACTGGCGCAATGACTGCATCTATGCCTCGGTGCGTAATCAACCATCCAGCAACCCTCAGGGCTCCCCTCAAAGAGCCTATCAGCGTAAATGTTATTCCGAAGAATCGCAAATGGTACCCATGTACCGTGGCAATTATCAACATCAACAGCAGCAGCAACAGCCGCCACCGCAACGCATAGGCTCGGGCCGCATTGCTTTTCGTAGTGAGAACTTTCCAGGTTTTGCGATTGGTTCCTATGATTCGTCCTACAACAGTTCATCTCCCATTAATATTGGTTTATCTCCAACAACTGAAAGTTTATTGTTACAACGACGCATGCAACGCAATGGTGGTGGCGGAGGCAATGGCTATGAAATGGCCCTGTCATCGTCTCCACCTTATTATGCCCAACATCAACAACATAACCAATATCATGCTCAGCAGCATCATCATCTTCATAACTTTAATCAAAGAAATGGCAAGAATATGATGATGATGAATAACAACTCCAATGATTACTATCATCATCATCATCACCATCATAATCAACATCATCGCCATCAGCCGCAACAACAGGCTGCCGCAAGTGGCTAGCCTTTACAACTGCTTGAGCTTAATGATGAGGTTATTGGCACAGAGAGCCAAAGACGACGACGACGTGGATGAGAAGTAGCACGAGCAGCAGCAGCAGCTGTGAGAGGAGTAACACGATGTTGGTAGCAGGAGTAGCACTTAGGAGTATGTCTATGTCTTCGATATGAAGTAAACGAAGATCATAATGATGTTTACTACTACGAAAAGAAAGTGATTTTTTCTTCAAAACAATTTCCTTTAACAACAACAAAAAAAACAACAACAATTTCCGCCATATATTTTTCTACTATTTTTTTTACCACACACACACACACATATTATAATTTTGTTTGAAAAATTCTTTATTATACATATTCTTATATATATACATATTTATTTAAAAATCTTGATGAAAGATAATGAAGATGAAGAGAAGAGAAGAAGGAGTTTAAGCTTTAACTACGACTACTTACAACAACATGAAGAAAAAAAGCTAAAAGTCACACAACAACAACAACAACCTACAATCAATTGAAGAAGAAAAGCTCTTGTTTTAAAAAGCTTTAAAGAAAACGAATTATAATATGATGTTTCTATTGTTTAGAAAATTACAAAAGAAAATTTCAAAAAAAAAAAAACAAAATTATGTCGAATAAAAAAAAAAATGTTGCAAAAAAGAATTACCCGTTAATTCTTTGTATTGCCAACAACAAAAAAAGAACAACCAACAAAAACCAAAAAAATTGTTTTGTTTTTATTTTCCATCATAATTCATCAATTCTCTCTCATATGGTTGCAAAAAAAAGACAAAAAAAACTTTATTAAATCTTAAGAGATGGTTGAATTCAATCAATTGTTCTCCCTTAACTCCTATTTAGTTGCCGCCTTCTTCTTGTAACATTAATGAGACTTTGCTAATCTTTACAAAAAGAAAATCTTTTCGATTGGTTTCTAAAATTTGCAGGCCAAATTGCTCTCTGAAAATGACAAATTGTCCAATTATTTAATATTTAATACATTTCGTAAGAGTAAGTCCTTAAGTTTACAAAATTTTAATTTTTGAGGTGTTTATTTGTTTGTTTTTAGTTCATAGATGACAAATTGCCATTATGTAAAAAACATAGCTTTAAAAAGTTATCGATATCGATAATCGGGATATGAATAACGGAATATGAATAACTTAAATACGTCAAATTGTTGACAATAACAACTAATGGCCACTTAACATGGTACATCATGATATGTGGTCATTTTAATAGTATTGGTGAAAATAAGGGTGTATGCGTCACATAACCATCTGTCATGGCTGAAAAATGAAAATCATTTGATTTTTTCGATGATTGACATTTACACAGAAATGTGTAATCATTACTTGACAGGTATTGAATAACACATTCTTTTTAAAATAAAGTTAAAAATAGAGAAGGAAAGTACGAAAAATTAAATAAATTCAAAGAAACGAAAGAAATGATATACCGGTTTCGGCAAAAGCTGTAATCGACACGTAAACACGATGAGTACGGTCATGATGTGCCGTATAAACTGCCTATAAGGAGTAGATCGTAAAAAGAGAGATTAAAATAGAAGACACATGTATCATACAGCTGGCAAACTATCGACAGCTGATTTCATGAAGGGAAAATAGATGATTGAGCACTTAAATCCGTATGTAAGGAGCAGTGTAAACGGGGTTTTGTTTTTTCATCATTTATATTCCTAACGAAAATGAGAAGTAAAAATCAGAAGATCGAAATTTAATAGTCAGTTGAAAGTCATGAGAGAAATCATAGTAAAAAATTTTAGCCCAATCGGACGCCCTCTCTAGGCGCAATTTATTCTATAGGATACATTCAGTGTCGAATCACTTATTTTTGTTCAATTTTGAAAAAGAAATGGAACTGTCCCGAGAGTATTGATAGGAAAATTATCCATCGATATTCAGACAAAAAATAAAATATCGATAGTGCCATCGATATTTTGCGAGCTCTACTCTAATGTATCGTCGTTTGAAAAGTTTGCCAAATTATACTTGCTTTTTCTAGTTGGTGCCAAGTTCCTCCTGAACACTTCAATTTATGTCTATAGTGCCAAAGACTAAAATATTTTTCATCAAAATTTACTAAGTAAGAAAATTTTGAAAAATCGAAATTAAATTTTTTTTTGCTTTTCCAATTGGAGCATGAAATAGCATGAATATATTTTTTTGACGCATGATGTAAAAGGATGAAATGTAGAACACATCAAATTTCACCATAAGTCTCAAAATAAACTGTATATCTAGATATGTAAACATTTTAAGAAAATTACAGTTTACATTTGTATAAACCATATGCAAATTTTCATTGACATCCTTATCTGTTATTTTGGCATATTTCAAACTGTGCCCAAAAGGCTGTTCATCCTTTTTCTTTTTCATCTTCTCCGTACCTTGCTGGTCCGTGCCGTGATTGAAGAGAACCCCAGACCCTGGTTCTATTTGCCTAAACGCGTTTAGCTTTAATTTTGAGCATCGCGTTGCAAAAATGCAACTTTTCACACAAATTCCACAAAAAAAATGCGGAAAAGTTAAAAAATTTTAAAATTTCACCCTTGAAACCGAGCGTCATTCGGTGTTGCCACACTGGCAAGCCGTCATTTCTTTGTGATCAGACCACCACCCTATAATACTCATCATTTCACCCGATTTCATAACCTCTGAGTGCCGAACATTTATCAATCAGAAGAAGGCCGTTTGGGTCGTTTTCAGAGAATACATAAATCGCCGCTTCAGTGAGCCGACACCTCCTCAAATGTCTGACATCCGAAATTTGGTTCATTGGGTTAGGTACTCTCGAAACCCGGTAGAAGAGATGACAGGTCACTTGGCGACGTAACTGAATGATTCGTAGAGATGCACAATTTCCGAAAGTCACCCATAGCGCCAAGTCCAAAACGTTTGACTCCGACGTAATCTCTACACTGAAGCAGAAGAATCTGTATCTACCTGGAGTTGAGTAACTTACAACTATCCTCAACATGTCTTTGAGCGCACTTATAGTACCCGATGTCTGGAGTGATCCCGTTACTGAAGCTTGGAAAGGACCCTATCCAGGGGGAGTCGTACAAGCAAAAATTCCTGACCCGAATGCATGGGGGTGCCCCATCCATTTTAGATCCATCCGTGTATACCAAAGGTCCGAGAAATCCAATGAAAATTTCTGCTCCGAATGCATGGGGGTGCCCCCATCGATTTTAGATCCATCCATGTATACCAAAGGTCATGGGAAGGGCGGGGTAACTCCAGCCCACATATCTCTTCCCGGAAAAACGGCATCCAACTCGTAAACAAGAAAAGACTCAGTCGCACCACATGTAGTTTGCCGTCAAGCCGAAACCCAATTCTCCAGTATAATAGAAGAATCCCCTGCGGGATAGTGATGGCCATTGGCTATTTAAAGGCGCCACTTGCCTTGTCATATCACAGTCACTCAGTACTTAAGCAAGATCCGGTGCTGCCCGGCCTCCCACTGAGACTCTCCACTCGATACCGCTGATTGTCAGCGACTGTACTTGCAGCTACTCCGTATACGAAACATCCCACTATCCGCAAACCTGTGGACGCACCCGGTAGCTATCAGCTGAGCCTCTCATCATAACTACATATGACCATCTCAGTGTACAACACACACACACACACATCACACAGATCGGAGTTCAAGGATCCAGCCTATGTGGTGATCATAGTTATCCTGTGCCGGGTCAGTGTCCAATCGTTTTTTTTTTTTTTCAAATATTGTAAAAAAATTAACTTTGTCGATGGTATCGATAGAAAATATATCAATCGATTTTCAGACAAAAAATAAAACATCGATATTTTGCCAGCTCTAATTCGGTCCTTCTTTAGCTAAGTTTCTTGACAAGATTCAAATCCAAGCATATATATTACGGAGTGAGCCGAAGCTCTACGCCATTTTTTAAAAAATGTACACTGATAGGAAAAATATGTTGGAAAATCATGCAATAACGTTGTTATCATCATACATGGGCGTCATTGGAAATATTTTCAACAAGCGAGGATGATTTCGTAAACACGTGTTGTTGTTTTATGCACTGACCGTTGTGAACATCATCCCAACGAAATGTGTATGTATACCAACCATAAGTTTAAATGATTCTTAAGACATTGTGTGTATATCCGGCGGTGGCGCAATGTGGTAAGGATTGTTCGATCCTCATCAGCACTCAAAATCATCTCGCAATCTTTTAAAAAACTGTGCACTTGAGGTTGTCAAGATGTGAACCGCTGTGGACGTTTTGTTCAACATAACTGTTGTTGGTTTATAAACATTTGTGTTTGATTTAATAACCTCTGTGTGTTGATTAGCTTTTATGAACAAATGTGGTCACTTTGTTAACGCCGTGCATGATTTTTTCTTTGGGTGTAAGAGTGTTCAATATGGACTATTTTTTTTTTTGGAAAAAGTTAAATTTTAGAGAACATTTTAATTTTAAATTACATTGAAGTTGAAAATTTTTTTTATTGGGGCTATCTTTAGCTCAGCAATTATTATAGCATTTTTAAAGTTTGAATTTCTTTTCTCATTGAGCCCTTTTGCCTTGCAACCATTTTGCTACTATCTACATCTATGCTAAATAATCATATCTTATAACTTTCCCTTTTGTTATATATGACAAAGGATACAAAGAAAGCTTTTAGATTATTAATAAAAGCTAACATTTGTTGTTGATCTCCAAACTTCTTCCAATTGCATTGTTTTCCACTTTCACACTATTATTGAAAAGATAAACGCAAAGTTCGAAAAATTTTTAACATAAAAATTATTACTTAAAGAGCATTGCTTAGATTTTATCTCATAAACAAAACTTCTTGTTTTCCTTAAAACACTTAACGGCTTCTTAATCTAAGTATTTAAATAACAAAGATCAGTAAATATTTAGACTTCTTGTTTGTTATAAAGTTTAAATAAATGTATCTTGAGTAACAAAAATCTCGCTTACCTAAGAAGTCTACTTATTACAGAACTTTGTTTGTCTATACCATCTATCTATAAAATCTGTAACTATGAAAATCCTCAAAAATTTCTAAAATAAAAAGGAATTGCATTCAATGTACAAGAAAGAAGGACTACTGAACTGTTATCGATTTCTTGAAAAACCTAAAGGAAATGTCTAGCATTAAGTTAACTTTTGCCATAGTCCTAGGCAATTTATTCGCATGATTAACTCAAGTTATTTCCAAAAGCGGAGGGAAAACCGAAGTATGTATTTGGAATTAAGAATGTAATAATGTCAGTTGCCTAACAACCGAAAAATCAAAGCTACAACTCTGTGGCTGATAGTTGCTGTGTTTTAGTTTAGTATTGTACTATGCAAATCAGGTGTTATCGTATGATATCGATAACTATTCTGTTATGTAAACAAACAAATGTAAGCAATTTTTTGAATGCACAAGGAATTTGTGGTTCATGTGGGATTCGAGTACAACATCAGCTGACTTAAGTTTAAATAGATTGATAGAAAATGATACCAAACATTAGATGTCTAAGTATCCGCCGAGGCCATTGTTGCCCATTGTAATTCCTCATTCGGCTTTCTCTATGCTCAAGCTGTTGCAAAGGGCATCGCCTAAGTTGCCGCCCGCTACATCAATGTACTCTCTCGCACCACTATGGTGAATTCAATGCTTGTAATAAAAAAGTCGTAATCCTAAATGTCACTTAAGTTCGGCCCTAGACCTGGCAGAGAAAATAGTATCTACCATCCGCAACGCCAGTTTCATGACACCAGCGACATATGTCGTCCCTTCTAAGGCCCATGCGAGCCATATGTATACTTAGTTTATTGTGCCCTGTTATAATTCTCATGACTATTCAATGGCGAAAAAATTAAAGGTGGTCTCATTTGGCCAACAACCACAAATCATATGCAATCCGCCATTTGGCCATCAAGCTGACCAACGGTTTACCAACTCACGCGAGCAGCTGTTAACAGACGGCCAGTTTTGACAGTATTAAGATGTCAGATTTTTGTTTGCATTCTCTTTGTTGTCATCTTCTTTTTCGCATATTCTCTGCTCATGTACGCACACGTATACACAAGCGCACACAAATTTGTTTGGGTATGTTTGCAAAACGACGATCAGCTTGATGGCAAGATGGCGGATTGCACCATATGATTTGTGGTTGCTGTACAAATGTGCAGCAGCCATAAGAAAAGATTAATGATTAAAAACGTAAATTATGAATTGAAACAATTAAAATGTGAAAAAAGGAACAAAATGGGGAAAAAATTTTTAAAATCCAAACCAAGTATTTGACGATCTAGTGGGATTTGGAAACAACTCTGGCTGGGCAAGTGAGCCAACCTTCTTAATTCAACCATGGTACGGTATCTATAATGCCGTTTACACCTCTCATTTAATCCCGATTTAAATCTCTCATCAGCTGATTTTATAAAGGGAAAACAGATGATCGAGCAGTTAAATCTCGATTTAAAGAGCAGTGTAAACGGGGTTTTATATTGGGATTAATAAACCTCGCTTGCACTGCTCTTTAAATCCGGATTTAAAGACTCGATTATCTTTTTTCCCTTTTGCCATTTTGTCATCAAGCTGTTCGATACACACGGAGAAACTTGTGAGCGTATGTGTTTACGTGTGCAGAGCGGAGCGTACATGAGCTGAGAATATGCGATAAAGAAGATTACAATAAAGAGAAAGCAAACAAAAATCTGACATCTTAATACCGTTAAATTTGGCCGGCTGGCTTCAGCTGTTCGAATGAGACAAATCCGCCTTGCATAGTGATTCGATTTGCTCACAACCTACTGTTTCATTTGTTGATCCACGCTACCTTATATACTAACCTGAGATATGTGAAAAGGATGAGGGAATATTTTTAATGTCCGCTTCACTCGGACGCCTTAGAAAAACGGGACACCACTTATAAATCAAAACTGATCGCAACACCCGAGAAAATCAACGAACGAGCCTTTGGCACTAATAGAAAGCTGCGAAAGACTCTTTTACTGTAGATTCTCTATTCAATCCCCAGTTCAACTTATTATCCAGAATCACCTCAAGAAAATTTTACCGAATTTGATAGCTCCAACGCTGTCTATTAGAGTTCCGTTAGCCCATTTGTACTTTCCGTAAACAACATCAATTCAGTCATCGTGGCATTCACCCTTATGCTACACCCGTTAGCCCAAGGTGCTGTTACCCCGAGAGCAGCATTTAGAACCTCAGCCAGAGTCTCCAAGACTTTTTCGGTGGCAAGAATAAACAGGTCGCCAGCCAAAGCGTACACCCTGACCCGCGACGGGCAAATGTCCACTGAATCCCATTGACCACAAGAATCGACAGCAGTTTAGAAATAATCCCTCCCTGTGGCGTCTTCCCTACAGTGTTTACTTTAGTAGGATGCGGCGGATCCTATTTGGAGTACAATTCATTTCAGTTTTGCCATCTTCGATCACAATCTCTAATTCCAATTAGTTCAATGTTTGCGGTTTACCATAACATTCAACTTAAAATGTCTCAAAACAGAACAATATCTAAATGTCAAATATTGGTCAGACAAAAAATTTTTAATATTTGGCAGTCCATTGACATTAAGCTTGTCAAATGAATCTATGTTTACATTTATTGTTTGTTTACGTGACATTTGCAATCGGTACATTTTGGCATGCTTAATGTCCATGCAGGATTCACTAATAGAAGGTTAGGTCACTTGCGAAAACATACAGTGGATAGGCCCCATGAACATCATTAATGATGTCAAATCTGCCGATTGAAAATGTCATCAAATAGCAGAAAACGTAAACAAATGAATGTAAAACAGAGAACATTTTGACGTCCTCAATGCCAAGTACTGCCAAAAATTAAAAGAAATGTATGTCGGCTGAGCGCTTGGCTTAACCTTAATTAGTAAATCCTGATGTCCATGCTGGTCTTTTACTTTTTGTTTTCGGCAAGTGATGTATTCTTCTATTAGTGAAATCTGTCTGTTGGGTAAGTTTTTAAAACAAGCATTATTATTCCGAAATAAACATATTTTTTAAATTTTATAAAGAGATCTTCACACTTGACATATTTTATTGATTGATATATTTTTTTATGAAAATATATGGCTTAAACAAAGTATCTTTAAACACTAAAAATACGCAAAATACTTGTGCTATTTCATTTTATATTGCCCTATTAATCCGTTTACACAAAACATACCATTAAACAAGAAAATATTTTTTCATAAAACAAATTTATTTAACTGGTAAACTCCCAGTACCATGTGAAAGACACTACAAAGAAAAATTAAAACTCAACTCTCCTTTTCTTATAAGAAATAAGTGATTCGAGTATTGTGATGCTATTATAAAAGAAAAAAAAAAACTAAAAACTAAAAAAAAAATAACTAAGAAAACCAAACAAAAAAAGTACTAAAAATTGTCATATTGCATGCAATATTATTTTCGTTAGTAAAAAAGCGCAAAAATATATTAAAAATTATAACGAAATGAAGTTATCATAAAACGAGAATAATGCATGATATTTATTTTAAGGGTCTTGAGAAAACTTCCTACAAAAAGTTGTTATAAAAGAATAATTTATAGTGGTTTTGTTTGCTATTACGCATACCATATTATACTTACACTGAATAAATATCGATATGTTGTGATAACAACCGATAAACGTATTTTGGACATAACACAAGTTCAGCTTATACACTCAGATGATGGCTTTTCGAAATCTCTTAAACCCCGTTTACACTGCTCGTTAAATACGGATTTAATGCTCTCATCAGCTGATTTTAGAAAGGGAAAACAGATGATCGTGCCATTAAATCCGGATTTAAAGAGCAGCGTAAACCGGGTTTAAGTGTAACAAATACATTAGCTGTGTTTTATTTTAGGCCCATCCAGTGCAAGTAAGATGTTCTGGATAACATATCAGTGCAAAGTTGTACTGGTAAGTTTTCGATAACATGCAATAAGAAACGTTTAATCGTGATTTGCACAGTATAGTACTGAAATAAAACACATCAACTATTACACATTACTGTTTAAATAGATAAGAACAGAAATGCCTATAAGCCCATGGGCTTGGAAATACTGTGCTGATGCGTTAGAGTGCCCACCACTACTACCACTACTTAATTTTTATGACACAGGAATTACATCAATTGCCCTTTTTTATTTTAGTACTATATAGTGAATATCACGATAAATCGATAACTTACCAGTGCACTTTGTACCGATATTTTCTACAGAACTTTTGACTTGCACTGGATAGGACTAAATTAAAACATAGCAAATGTTATGCTTTTCTACCCGCTTGCCCTCTGTACACTGTATTTAGTCGATATCTGATTTACACTAAAATAAAACACGACCAGCATTAATTTTCGCCTTGTTAATGTCTTGGTTTTCACGTTCTTCTTTTGATTAAACACACAATGCTAAATGTGTGTTCCTTATCCACGTTTTTAATGAAAGCTATAATTTTCCAAGTTTATTGACTGCAAACTTTTGGCTCTTATCGCCAAGATGGAGTCTAGTTGGTGAGATTTCTAGGTACTTCAGGCATGTAAAAACTCTATAACGAGGAATCGCTCAGCGGGGATCCCAAGGCGGATTTAAAAAGGTGATCTCACGCGAACAGCCGGCCAAGTTTGACGGTATTATGATGACATATTTTTGTTTGCATTCTCTTTGTTGTTATCTTCTTTCTTGCATATTCTCTGGTCATGTACGCACACGTATACACACACGCGCATAAATTTATTTGTGTGTGTCAGCTTGATTACAAGATGGCGGATTGCACCATAAGATTTGTGGTTGTTGTACAAAAGAGTCTACCTTTTATTGTTTCGCCATGGTGTTGTGTGTGTATTATAGTTAAGAACCATACCACACACAAACAATGAAAAATGGCGCGAACTAGTAACATGCACAAATCAGAGTTGCACTTATCGTGCACTCAATATTTTGTTGTTGGGCAACTGCTACTATCTGTAAATGAATATGCCTTGGTTGCTCTGTTTATCGCTATCCATCTTACTACTCAAGCTTAATTACACTTTCAAAGACCATAATTTTCAAATTTTAAAGTTTTACTTTGAGCCTTATGCAGAGTTTACATGACACATCTGATGTATGGTCATTGTAATAATATTGTTGAAAACAAAGGTGTATGCATCACATGTACACATAACCATCAGTCATGGCTGAAAAATCATAATCATTTTGTTTTTTCGATGAATAGCATCTATCGATTACATTTTACAAAGAAATGTGTAATCATTAATTGACAGATATTGAAAAACACATTCTGTGTCAAATAAAACTATAAAAGGAGAAGTAAAGTATGAAAAATTAAATAAAAAAAGTCGATGTTCCGTTTTTGGCAAAAGCTGTAATCAACACGTACACACGATGAGTACGATAATGCTGTGCGGTCTAAAAGGGCAATTAGGACCGTAAGGATACACAGGTCATGTGTTTTAGTGTGGCTCTATAAATATTGATAATTCTTTTTGTAATATCGCCTATATGGAGTCCCCCTTAGCGCAGAGGTTAGCATGTCCGCCTATGATGCTGAACGCCTGGGTTCGAATCCTGACGAGACCATCAGAAAAAAATTTTCAGTGGTGGTTTTCCCCTCCTAATGCTAGCAACATTTGTGAGGTACTGTGTCATATAAAACTTCTCTCCAAAGAGGTGTTGCACTACGACACGCCGGACTCGGCAATAAAAAGGAGGAGGCCCCTAATCATTGAGCTTTAACTTGAATCGGACTGCACTCATTGATATGTGAGAAGTTTGCCCCTGTTCCTTAATGGAATGTTCATGGGCAAAATTGGCAAATTTGCAAAATATCGCCAGTTATACTGATCAACATCTATCTAGAGTTTCACACAACCATATACAATTCTTCAAAACAGCTGACATCTGACGTTTATAACAACTGCTCGCATACATTTTTGCTCTGTTTAAAACAAAAGCCAGATTTTTTCAAAGTTGGGGGAGCTAACCAAAATCTTAAATTCATTCTCAAAAGAAGGATAATGGGGTAAGAAATAACATTTCAGAATGCTTATCGATAATACTGTTATATCTAAATCGATAAATTTTTGTTATCGAAAATAATTTTTTTTTAAGGAAACAAAATATATTTTATTCAAAGCTTCATTCATAGTAATACCAAAAACAAATTTGTTGAAAAGTATATAAGCGAAATCATTAAAAAAAATTTTGCTAACGTTTAGAATTACAAAATGAACTTTGTACTTTAAACGATTTCGTTTTTTTTATATTAGATTCAATCGAATCAGCTGTTTTATTGAGATACAGAGTCAAATTTTAGATTGCGATCACGACCATCATGATATTGTTTCTGTTCTGTTTTTTTGTTACTGTTGTTAGTTTATTATCTAAATTTCTAAGTACAAGTTATAAAATCTTCCAATGGCAACGGAAATCACCCATCATTAATCATATATAGTACATACTTACATACATTCATAATATCCTCCCTGCAATCCTCACAGACCCTTTGACTTATAATTGTGCCATGGTAAAAATTGTTATTATCTTCAAAATCTTATGAATCACAATACTACACCAAACTCATACACCTACACTCACTCACTCAATGACATAAATCAATCAATCAGTCGCTAAGTAACTAACTAACAAACTAACTATTCTGTTGATTTTGAATGTACTTATTACTAAAACAAATGAATAAATTATTTAATAATCGAACATTTAAATATTTAAGATCAATCGATTATATAACTTATCGTACTTTTGGACAAATTCGAAGGGAAAATAAGAAGAAGACAAAAAACAAAAACAAAACAAAACAAAAAAACGAGTGAAAAAAGAAATATTTAATATCGGGGAGAAGAATAACGAATATTGTTTTATACCTACACACATACACACAAATTTATACAGACTACACACAAAGATGATGATGAAAAAAGAAATGATTAAAGTAAAAAAATGGACAAAAATTTAAATATAAACAATAAAAGAAAAATGCAAAAAATATTTAAAAAATTTCGAATCTGTTGAGTGGAAGGTTTGAGCGTTCGAACTTTAAGGTGAGTAGTATAAGCCCAACCATCCTGCCATATATCCTTGTCAGATCGGTTGGGTTGGGTATTAAGATAAACTCCCATAAATAACACAATGCTTGTCACGATTTTTATACAAACTTTCAACATTTTTCATCAGATGTTCTGTCATGACTTTTAATCTCCATGACAAAAAGGTCTAAACCGTTCTCTGGTTTATGAACCCACCTGATTGTAGAGCTTGCAAACTATCGATAATCACAACTTTCGATATTTCTAATAACAAATATATTACCGTTAATTTCTTGAGTTGGGCGATGGGTAAATACCCAAAAGGTATGTACTCATATATACATACCTAAAAGCTGGATATTTATACCGCCCGATCTCCCGATACAGGGTATTAAGGCTATAAAACATCCATTTATTACCCGATTTCGATGAAAATTGGAACTGTGAGTTCTGGAAGATAGAGCTGGCAAAATATCGATGGCACTATCGATATTAAATTTTTTGACTGAATATCGATTGATATTTTTCCGATGGATACTATCGCAAAAGTTATTTTTTACAAAACTAAACAAAAATTAGCAATCCGACACTAATTCCCGAAATTTTGGAGGTGGTATTTCTCTCATGACTTCCAATTGAATTTATTAACCTTGGTGTTCTTTGGTCCGTGCATGGATAATGGTTTTATATGAGATCGATAGGAAATCAATATCATGATTTTACCTCTCATTTTCGTTTGAAATAAAGGGGATGGGAAATTAACGATTGTATCGATACCATCGATATTTATTATTAAAGCTATCGAAAATATCGAATGTTGCGATTATCGACAGGTCGATTGCCAGCTCTACTGGGTTTACAATTCCTTTCAAATGTGGTCAAAATCGGACCATATTTGAATATAGCTGCCATACAGACCGATCTCCCGGTATGGAGCCTATAAAATGAGCATTTTAATGAAAGTTGAAACAGTGAGTTTTGGTTTCCGCTTACACCTTTTTCTTGAATACAGACCAATCTTTCGATATAGTGTATTGAGCCTATAAAATGAACATTTTTCATCCAATTTTGATGAAATTTGAAACAGTGAGTTTTGGTACTCCTCTACACCCTATTGTTAAATATCGTCCAGATCGTACCATATTTGGATATAGCTGCCATGAAGACAGATCTCCCGATTTTAAATATTAAACCCATAAAAGGAGCATTTTTTATCCGATTTCGATTAAATTTAAGACGTAACCTTTGGTACCCCTCGACACCTTTTTGTTGAATATCGTCCCGATCGAACCTTATTTCGATATAGCTGCAATGCAGAAGGATCTTCCGATATAGAGCATTGGGAGTGAAATTTCCAAGTGATAAGGAGATTGGTATTAAAATACCTGTTCGGTTATAAGGCTAATACTAAACGGTACTATGGTAATACGTGTCTTGCCGAAGGTGTTTTCCCGGAATGCCGGAATGAACAGAAGTTGTTGTTGATAAACAATGGAAAGGGATACTATCGTCGTCGTACAGACCTCTATGCAGGCTTGACACAGCTGGTAAACTACTGGAGAGATTTATAAAACTGAGACTGGAAGCAGCTATAAACAAGGGAGGAGGGTTTTTCACATGGCAGCACGGCATTCACCTAGGAAAATCAATTGTCGGGGCAATACAAGATGTTGTCGACGAGGTTCTACTCCTGAAGATATCTTCCTCGTAGGCTACGCATTCAACGTTGCGGTAGTCATACCGGCGAGAAACGCAGATTAAGCTAACGCTGGTGATGACCAGCTCGAGGAACTGGCTACACGTATGAAGGCTAGAGTTGGCCGTACACAATACTGAATTAGTTCTGCTAACCAGACGAAGAACCCCCTGGAAATATATATTCTAGTCGACAACGTAGTCATCACGACAAGGAAGGCGGTAAATTGCCTCGGAATTAGACTGGATTCCCAACTGACGGTCGGTCCACAGATAAAAATTCTCTGCTCAAAACACGATTGGAGTCACGGACCAACTAAGCAGACATGGCTAACACAGAAGGCCCACTACCCAAAGAGAGGAATCTTTTAATAGAAGCCAGTAACAGCATATTATACGGTTAGAAAACTAAGCAGATAGACTTCACGTCAGGCACAAAGCACAACATCTAAATAGTGTTCAGCGAACTGCCACACTAAGAATGGCGTCGGCATATGGGACCACTTCGGATGCTGCGATGCAGATAATAGCAGGAATGGCACCACTAGACTAGCCTTCCGAGTAGCGCTCTGCACATCTCAAGGCGAGAGTGAACAGTGAATCAAGCCAAGACTACATAAGTGAAATAATAGCAAAGACGACAAGAAAGTGGCAGATATGGTGGGAGATCAAATCACACGGGAGATGAACCGCGAAACTAGTCCCAGATATAAGGAACTTTGGAATGCTGTTCGGACACAGATTTTTTTGCAAATATTTGCACAAAATTGGGTAGCGCAGCACCCCTTTTTTGCCTTTGTAAATGAAGAACACTTGGATGACGCTGAAAATAATTTCTTCCACTGCACCCGATGGGAGGAACCACGCGCGTTCCTAGGAGCCCAGATGAAGTCAATAATTGCAGAAAATGTTGTAGACAAATTGATCAGAAGTATTGACAACAAAACCGCAATAGCAACTGAGAAGACGTCCTAAAACGATAGAATACTGATCTCCACGAGGCATATGTAGTATCAACGATGGTGTAGGGACCTGGACCATGGTGTAGGGACCGGTTTACGAGCCACCTCGAATTAATGCGAAAGCGGTGCCTAGGTGGATTTGACTCTTAGCGGCGACATGGTGGGTTCATAGTTTAGTTGTTGTTGCCAATAAAAGACTCAAGTTTAACTTGACAACTATTTAAATCTATTTTTATACCCTCCACCATAGGATGGGTGGTATACTAATTTCGTCATTCTGTTTGTAACTAGTCGAAATATTCGACTGAGACCCCATAAAGTATATATATTCTTGATCGTCGTGAAATTTTATGTCGATCTAGCCATGTCCGTCCGTCTGTCCGTCCGTTCGTCCGTCCGTCTGTCTGTCGAAAGCACGCTAACTTCCGAAGGAGTAAAGCAAGACGCTTGAAATTTTGCACAAATACTTCTTATTAGTGTAGGTCGGTTGGTATTGTAAATGGGCCATATCGGTCCATGTTTTGATATAGCTGCCATATAAACCGATCTTGGGTCTTGACTTCTTGAGCCTCTAGAGTGCGCAATTCTTATCCGATTGGAATGAAATTTTGCATGACGTGTTTTGCTATGATATCCAACAACTGTGCCAAGTATGGCTCAAATCGGTCCATAACCTGATATAGCTGCCATATAAACCGATCTTGGGTCTTGACTTCTTGAGCCTCTAGCGTGCGCAATTCTTATCCGATTTGAATGAATTTTTGCACGACGTGTTTTCTTATTATATCCAACAACAGTGTCAAGTATGGTTCAAATCGATCCATAACCTTATATAGCTGTCATATAAACCGATCTTGGGTCTTGACTTCTTGAGCCTCTAGAGGGCGCAATTCTTATCCAATTTGAATGAATTTTGGCACGTAGTATTTTCTTATGACATCCAACAACTGTGCCAAATATGATTCAAATCGGTTCATAACCTGATATAGCTGCCATATAAACCGATCTGGGATCTTGACTTCTTGAGCCTCTAGAGGTCGCAATTATTATCCGATTTGCCTGAAATTTTGTACGACGGATTCTCTCATGACCATTAACATACGTGTTTATTATGGTCTGAATCGGTTTATAGCCTGATATAGCTCCCATATAAATCGATCTCTCTATTTTACTTCTTGAGCCCACAAAGGGCGCAATTCTTATTCGAATTGGCTGACATTTTACACAGGTCACCAACATATAATTTAATTGTGGTCCAAACCGGACCATATCTTAATATCGCTCTAATAGCAGAGCAAATCTTTTCTTATATCCTTTTTTTGCCTAAGAAGAGATGCCGGGAAAAGAACTCGACATATGCGATCCATGGTGGAGGGTATATAAGATTCGGCCCGGCCGAACTTAGCACGCTTTTACTTGTTATTAATATAAAATTGTGCGACAAATAATTCGATTAACTTTTACGAAAGTCTACAGATGAAGCATGAACAACTCACGAGCAAATAACAATTGCTTTCGTCTTCGCCTGACAGCTGAAGGGTTGCCATCTCGTTTACTCTCAGAAGTCGGCATCTTCAGTTCCACCATGGATCACATTTTTCAAGTTCTTTGAATGACTTTTTCAATATATATATGAGCTACGTCAATTTATGCACCGATATGGACCGTACTTGTCATGGCTGTTAGAAGTCATAGAAAAATACCACCTCCAAAATTTCGGCAAATCGAGTAAAAATTGCGCCCTCCAATGGTTCAGAGTGTCAAATTGGGAGATCGGTTTATATGGCAGCTATATCAGGTTATCAACCGATTTACCATACTTGGCACAGTTGTTGGAAGTTATACCAAAACAATGTATGCAAAATTTAAACCAAATTGGATAAGCAGTGCGCCCTTTATAAGGTCAAGAAGTCTTATCGGAAGATCGGTTTATACGGCTATGGCGGCTATATCAGGTTATGGACTGATGGATTCCTTAACATTACGTACAAAATTTCAGGCAAATCGAATAAGAATTGCGTCGTCTAGAAGTTCAAGAAGTCAAGACCCAAGATCGGTTTATATGGCAGCTATATCAAAACATGGACCGGTTTTGCCCATTTACTATCCCAACTGACCTACACTAACAAAATATATTTGCGAAAAATTACAAGCGTCTAGCTTTACTCCTTCAAAAGTAAGCGTGCTTTAGAGAAGCATTCCCTGTTCATGGGAAATATGGTATTAGTAGTAATTGTTATTTTTAAATTTCAATTCCAATACATTTTTCAAGAATATCCAATTTTGTTTATTTTAAAAGAATTTTATTTATTTTATTTATAAGCTTAGCTTATGATTGTAATAACGATTAGAAAATTAAAATGGAAGCCATTTTACCCATTTATAAAAATAAGCTTTTGAATGTATAATTCTTTTTTTATTAATTTAATTTTTCATATTAGTTGACTTAAAAATCCGTTACAAATGAAGAGTGAACAGTAATTTGGCATCATTGCTTAAAGCGCCATCTTTTGTAAACAAGTGGTTTACAATTTTCGTCGAATTTTTAAAAACAATACCATAGATGTCAACCACGTCATTTGAATGCTGCCAAATTTAATTTTTTTTGGGTTTTTCGTGAATTTATAAATTTTATACTATTGGGTTGCCCAAAAAGTAATTGCGCATTTTTTAAAAGAAATTAAATGCATTTTTAATAAAACTTAGAATGAACTTTAATCAAATATACTTTTTTTACACTTTTTTTCCAAAGCAAGCTAAAAGTAACAGCTGATAACTGACAGAAGAAAGAATGCAATTACAGAGTCACAAGCTGTGAAAAAATTTGTCAACGCCGACTATATGAAAAATCCGCAATTACTTTTTGGGCAACCCAATACTATGTTCAGCTGTTTTCGGCAAACAACTTGTTTCCCTTTACAATGCTCTGAAAACGACTCGTTTTTGCTATACATTTTATAAGGACAAAAACGTGTTGTTTAGAGCAGGTGAGCCCAAATAAATGCCAAATAAACACAGACTTGACTAATGTCAGAAAATAAAAATCGTTTATTTCCAAAAAATTTTTAAAATAAATAAAATTTTACTGATAAAGCTACAAAAAACAAGTAAAAGCGTGCTAAGTTCGACCGGGCCGAATCTTATATACCCTCCACCATGGATCGCATTTGTCGAGTTCTTTTCCCGGCAGCTCTTCTTAGGCAAAAAAAAGGATATAAGAAAAGATTTGCTCTGCTATTAGAGCGATATCATGATATGGTCCGGTTTGGACCACAATTAAATTATATGTTGGAGACCTGTGTAAAATGTCAGCCAATTCGAATAAGAATTGCGCCCTTTGTGGGTTCAAGAAGTAAAATAGAGAGATCGATTGATATGGGAGCTGTATCGGGCTATAGACCGATTCAGACCATAATAAACACGTTTGTTGATGGTCATGAGAGGATCCATCGTACAAAATTTCAGGCATATCGGATAATAATTGCGACCTCTAGGGGTCACGAAGTCAAGATCCCAGATCGGTTTATATGGCAGCTATATCAGGTTATGAACCGATTTGAACCTTATTTGACACAGTTGTTGAAAGTAAAAATAAAATACGTCATGCAAAATTTCAGCCAAATCGGATAGGAATTGCGCCCTCTAGAAGCTCAAGAAGTCAAATCCCCAGATCTGTTTATATGACAGCTATATCAGGTTTTCAACCGATTTGAACCATATTTGGCACATTTGTTGGATATCATAACAAAATACTACGTGCCAAAATTCAAATTGGATAAGAATTGCGCCCTCTAGAGGCTCAAGAAGTCAAGACCCCAGATCGGTTTATATGGCAGCTATATCAGGTTATAGACCGATTTGAACCATACTTAGCACAGTTGTTGGATATCATAACAAAACACGCCGTGCAAAATTTCATTCCAATCGGATAAGAATTGCGCACTCTAGAGGCTCAAGAAGTCAAGACCCCAGATCGGTTTATATGGCAGCTATATCAGGTTATAGACCGATTTGAACCATACTTGGCAAAGTTGTTGGATATAATAACAAAACACGTCATGCAAAATTTCATCCCAATTGGATAAGAATTGCGCACTCTAGAGGCTCGAGAAGTCAAGACCCAAGATCGGTTTATATGACAGCTATGTCATGTTATGGACCGATTTGAACCATACTTAGCACTGTTATTGCAAAAAAAATGCAAAAAAAAATAAAATGTGAAATTTCAAGTAATTCTGTTTATTGTTCGAATCGTCTTCGAATTTCGAACTGCGGAATGCTAGAAAATTTTCGAAATTCGAAAAAATGAAGGAGTTACAGCGTTTGTGAGCTTGAAAACGACCTTGAATTTTTACGCCCAAAAAATATTGGTTTTTGCGATGCTTTGCACTGAAAACTTTACAGTATTGCTTCATCTAGCACCTCTACGGAAAGAGATTTTCCTCACGAATCCAACGGTATCTGAAAACTTTCGATGTTAGCAAAACTAAGGAAGTTACAGCTATTGCAAACTCACGTTGGTTTTTTTGCATTTTTTGGATATGAATTATGCGATTTTGAAGCAATACTCTAAAGTTTTCAAGGAAATAGGAAAGAGTATTGCCTCGTCCAGCACCATTACGGAAAGAGATTTTCTTCACGAATCCAACGGCGTCTTCAGAATTTTGAAATTCGCAAAACTAAAGATGTTACAGCAATTTCAAACTCACCTTGATTTTTTTAACCATTTTTCGGATATTAATTACGCGATTTTGAGCTTGTTTTTTGAAGGAAAAACATGGGAGTTGCACTAAACCGAATTTTTTGCCGTAATCTTCAATACTGTATACTCAACTCGAAAATTTTTTTCGCATCAAAAATTGAAAATTTTCATAAGGGGTTAGTTAGCCTTTGCTAAAAAAATGCAAAAAAAATAAAATGTGAAATTTCAAGTAATTCTGTTTATTGTTCGAATCGTCTTCGAATTTCGAACTGCGGAATGCTAGAAAATTTTCGAAATTCGAAAAAATTAAGGAGTTCAGCGTTTTTGAGCTTGAAAACGACCTTAAATTTTAACGCCCAAAAAATATTGGGTTTTGCGATGCTTTGCACTGAAAACTTTACAGTATTGCTTCATCTAGCACCTCTACGGAAAGAGATTTTCCTCACGAATCCAACGGTGTCTGAAAACTTTTGATGTTAGCAAAACTAAGGAAGTTACAGCTATTGCAAACTCACGTTGGTTTTTTTGCATTTTTTGGATATGAATTATGCGATTTTGAAGCAATACTCTAAAGTTTTCAAGGAAATAGGAAAGAGTATTGCCTCGTCCAGCACCATTACGGAAAGAGATTTTCTTCACGAATCCAACGGTGTCTTCAGAATTTTGAAATTCGCAAAACTAAAGATGTTACAGCAATTTCAAACTCACCTTGATTTTTTTAACCATTTTTCGGATATTAATTACGCGATTTTGAGCTTGTTTTTTGAAGGAAAAACATGGGAGTTGCACTAAACCGAATTTTTTGCCGTAATCTTCAATACTGTATACTCAACTCGAAAATTTTTTTCGCATCAAAAATTGAAAATTTTCATAAGGGGTTAGCCTTTGCTAAAAAAATGCAAAAAAAATAAAATGTGAAATTTCAAGTAATTCTGTTTATTGTTCGAATCGTCTTCGAATTTCGAACTGCGGAATGCTAGAAAATTTTCGAAATTCGAAAAAATGAAGGAGTTACAGCGTTTGTGAGCTTGAAAACGACCTTGAATTTTTACGCCCAAAAAATATTGGTTTTTGCGATGCTTTGCACTGAAAACTTTACAGTATTGCTTCATCTAGCACCTCTACGGAAAGAGATTTTCCTCACGAAGACTACTCGAAATATTCGTCTGAGACCCCATAAAGTATATATATTCTTGATCGTCGTGAAATTTTATGTCGATCTAGCCATGTCCGTCCGACTGTCCGTCCGTCTGTCTGTCGAAAGCACGCTAACTTCCGAAGGAGTAAAGCTAGCCGCTTGAAATTTTGCACAAATACTTCTTATTAGTGTAGGTCGGTTGGTATTGTAAATGGGCCATATCGGTCCATGTTTTGATATAGCTGCCATACAAACCGATATTGGGTCTTGACTTCTTGAGCCTCTAGAGTGCGCAATTCTTATCCGATAGGAATGAAATTGTGCACGACGTGTTTTGTTATGATATCCAACAACTGTGCCAAGTATGGTTGAAATCGGTCCATAACCTGATATAGCTGTCATATAAACTGATCTGGGGATTTGACTTCTTGAGCTTTTAGATGGCGCAATTCCTATCCGATTTGGCTGAAATTTTGCATGACGTATTTTATTTTTACTTTCAACAACTGCGTCAAATAAGGTTCAAATCGGTTCATAACCTGATATAGCTGCCATATAAACCGATCTGGGATCTTGACTTCTTGACCCCTAGAGGTCGCAATTATTATCCGATATGCCTGAAATTTTGTACGACGGATCCTCTCATGACCATCAACAAACGTGTTTATAATGGTCTGAATCGTTCTATAGCCCGATACAGATCCCATATAAATCGTTCTCTCTATTTTACTTCGTGAGCCCCAATGGACGCAATTCTTATACGAATTGGCTGAAATTTTACACAGGTCTCCAACATATAATTTAATTGTGGTCCGAACCGGACCATATCTTGATATCGTTTTAATAGCAGAGCAACTCTTTTCTTATATCCTTTTTTGCCTAAGAAGAGATGCCAGGAAAGAACTCGACAAATGCGATCCATGGTGGAGGGTATATAAGATTCGGCCCGGCCGAACTTAGCACGTTTTTACTTGTTTAACCATTTTTCGGATATTAATTACGCGATTTTGAGCTTGTTTTTTGAAGGAAAAACATGGGAGTTGCACTAAACCGAATTTTTTGCCGTAATCTTCAATACTGTATACTCAACTCCAAAATTTTTTTCGCATCAAAAATTGAAAATTTTCATAAGGGGTTAGCCTTTGCTAAAAAAATGCAAAAAAAATAAAATGTGAAATTTCAAGTAATTCTGTTTATTGTTCGAATCGTCTTCGAATTTCGAACTGCGGAATGCTAGAAAATTTTCGAAATTCGAAAAAATTAAGGAGTTCAGCGTTTTTGAGCTTGAAAACGACCTTAAATTTTAACGCCCAAAAAATATTGGTTTTTGCGATGCTTTGCACTGAAAACTTTACAGTATTGCTTCATCTAGCACCTCTACGGAAAGAGATTTTCCTCACGAATCCAACAGTGTCTAAAAACTTTTGATGTTAGCAAAACTAAGGAAGTTACAGCTATTGCAAACTCACGTTGGTTTTTTTGCATTTTTTGGATATGAATTATGCGATTTTGAAGCAAAACTCTAAAGTTTTCAAGGAAATAGGAAAGAGTATTGCCTCGTCCAGCACCATTACGGAAAGAGATTTTCTTCACGAATCCAACGGTGTCTTCAGAATTTTGAAATTCGCAAAACTAAAGATGTTACAGCAATTTCAAACTCACCTTGATTTTTTTAACCATTTTTCGGATATTAATTACGCGATTTTGAGCTTGTTTTTTGAAGGAAAAACATGGGAGTTGCACTAAACCGAATTTTTTGCCGTAATCTTCAATACTGTATACTCAACTCGAAAATTTTTTTCGCATCAAAAATTGAAAATTTTCATAATGCTAAAAAAATGCAAAAAAAATAAAATGTGAAATTTCAAGTAATTCTGTTTATTGTTCGAATCGTCTTCGAATTTCGAACTGCGGAATGCTAGAAAATTTTCGAAATTCGAAAAAATGAAGGAGTTACAGCGTTTGTGAGCTTGAAAACGACCTTGAATTTTTACGCCCAAAAAATATTGGTTTTTGCGATGCTTTGCACTGAAAACTTTACAGTATTGCTTCATCTAGCACCTCTACGGAAAGAGATTTTCCTCACGAATCCAACGGTGTCTGAAAACTTTTGATGTTAGCAAAACTAAGGAAGTTACAGCTATTGCAAACTCACGTTGGTTTTTTTGCATTTTTTGGATATGAATTATGCGATTTTGAAGCAATACTCTAAAGTTTTCAAGGAAATAGGAAAGAGTATTGCCTCGTCCAGCACCATTACGGAAAGAGATTTTCTTCACGAATCCAACGGTGTCTTCAGAATTTTGAAATTCGCAAAACTAAAGATGTTACAGCAATTTCAAACTCACCTTGATTTTTTTAACCATTTTTCGGATATTAATTACGCGATTTTGAGCTTGTTTTTTGAAGGAAAAACATGGGAGTTGCACTAAACCGAATTTTTTGCCGTAATCTTCAATACTGTATACTCAACTCGAAAATTTTTTTCGCATCAAAAATTGAAAATTTTCATAAGGGGTTAGTTAGCCTTTGCTAAAAAAATGCAAAAAAAAATAAAATGTGAAATTTCAAGTAATTCTGTTTATTGTTCGAATCGTCTTCGAATTTCGAACTGCGGAATGCTAGAAAATTTTCGAAATTCGAAAAAATGAAGGAGTTACAGCGTTTGTGAGCTTGAAAACGACCTTGAATTTTTACGCCCAAAAAATATTGGTTTTTGCGATGCTTTGCACTGAAAACTTTACAGTATTGCTTCATCTAGCACCTCTACGGAAAGAGATTTTCCTCACGAATCCAACGGTGTCTGAAAACTTTTGATGTTAGCAAAACTAAGGAAGTTACAGCTATTGCAAACTCACGTTGGTTTTTTTGCATTTTTTGGATATGAATTATGCGATTTTGAAGCAATACTCTAAAGTTTTCAAGGAAATAGGAAAGAGTATTGCCTCGTCCAGCACCATTACGGAAAGAGATTTTCTTCACGAATCCAACGGTGTCTTCAGAATTTTGAAATTCGCAAAACTAAAGATGTTACAGCAATTTCAAACTCACCTTGATTTTTTTAACCATTTTTCGGGTATTAATTACGCGATTTTGAGCTTGTTTTTTGAAGGAAAAACATGGGAGTTGCACTAAACCGAATTTTTTGCCGTAATCTTCAATACTGTATACTCAACTCCAAAATTTTTTTCGCATCAAAAATTGAAAATTTTCATAAGGGGTTAGTTAGCCTTTGCTAAAAAAATGCAAAAAAAATAAAATGTGAAATTTCAAGTAATTCTGTTTATTGTTCGAATCGTCTTCGAATTTCGAACTGCGGAATGCTAGAAAATTTTCGAAATTTGAAAAAATGAAGGAGTTACAGCGTTTGTGAGCTTGAAAACGACCTTGAATTTTTACGCCCAAAAAATATTGGTTTTTGCGATGCTTTGCACTGAAAACTTTACAGTATTGCTTCATCTAGCACCTCTACGGAAAGAGATTTTCCTCACGAATCCAACGGTGTCTGAAAACTTTTGATGTTAGCAAAACTAAGGAAGTTACAGCTATTGCAAACTCACGTTGGTTTTTTTGCATTTTTTGGATATGAATTATGCGATTTTGAAGCAATACTCTAAAGTTTTCAAGGAAATAGGAAAGAGTATTGCCTCGTCCAGCACCATTACGGAAAGAGATTTTCTTCACGAATCCAACGGTGTCTTCAGAATTTTGATATTCGCAAAACTAAAGATGTTACAGCAATTTCAACCTCACCTTGATTTTTTTAACCATTTTTCGGATATTAATTACGCGATTTTGAGCTTGTTTTTTGAAGGAAAAACATGGGAGTTGCACTAAACCGAATTTTTTGCCGTAATCTTCAATACTGTATACTCAACTCGAAAATTTTTTTCGCATCAAAAATTGAAAATTTTCATAAGGGGTTAGCCTTTGCTAAAAAAATGCAAAAAAAAATAAAATGTGAAATTTCAAGTAATTCTGTTTATTGTTCGAATCGTCTTCGAATTTCGAACTGCGGAATGCTAGAAAATTTTCGAAATTCGAAAAAATGAAGGAGTTACAGCGTTTGTGAGCTTGAAAACGACCTTGAATTTTTACGCCCAAAAAATATTGGTTTTTGCGATGCTTTGCACTGAAAACTTTACAGTATTGCTTCATCTAGCACCTCTACGGAAAGAGATTTTCCTCACGAATCCAACGGTGTCTGAAAACTTTTGATGTTAGCAAAACTAAGGAAGTTACAGCTATTGCAAACTCACGTTGGTTTTTTTGCATTTTTTGGATATGAATTATGCGATTTTGAAGCAATACTCTAAAGTTTTCAAGGAAATAGGAAAGAGTATTGCCTCGTCCAGCACCATTACGGAAAGAGATTTTCTTCACGAATCCAACGGTGTCTTCAGAATTTTGAAATTCGCAAAACTAAAGATGTTACAGCAATTTCAAACTCACCTTGATTTTTTTAACCATTTTTCGGATATTAATTACGCGATTTTGAGCTTGTTTTTTGAAGGAAAAACATGGGAGTTGCACTAAACCGAATTTTTTGCCGTAATCTTCAATACTGTATACTCAACTCGAAAATTTTTTTCGCATCAAAAATTGAAAATTTTCATAAGGGGTTAGTTAGCCTTTGCTAAAAAAATGCAAAAAAAAATAAAATGTGAAATTTCAAGTAATTCTGTTTATTGTTCGAATCGTCTTCGAATTTCGAACTGCGGAATGCTAGAAAATTTTCGAAATTCGAAAAAATGAAGGAGTTACAGCGTTTGTGAGCTTGAAAACGACCTTGAATTTTTACGCCCAAAAAATATTGGTTTTTGCGATGCTTTGCACTGAAAACTTTACAGTATTGCTTCATCTAGCACCTCTACGGAAAGAGATTTTCCTCACGAATCCAACGGTGTCTGAAAACTTTTGATGTTAGCAAAACTAAGGAAGTTACAGCTATTGCAAACTCACGTTGGTTTTTTTGCATTTTTTGGATATGAATTATGCGATTTTGAAGCAATACTCTAAAGTTTTCAAGGAAATAGGAAAGAGTATTGCCTCGTCCAGCACCATTACGGAAAGAGATTTTCTTCACGAATCCAACGGTGTCTTCAGAATTTTGAAATTCGCAAAACTAAAGATGTTACAGCAATTTCAAACTCACCTTGATTTTTTTAACCATTTTTCGGGTATTAATTACGCGATTTTGAGCTTGTTTTTTGAAGGAAAAACATGGGAGTTGCACTAAACCGAATTTTTTGCCGTAATCTTCAATACTGTATACTCAACTCCAAAATTTTTTTCGCATCAAAAATTGAAAATTTTCATAAGGGGTTAGTTAGCCTTTGCTAAAAAAATGCAAAAAAAATAAAATGTGAAATTTCAAGTAATTCTGTTTATTGTTCGAATCGTCTTCGAATTTCGAACTGCGGAATGCTAGAAAATTTTCGAAATTTGAAAAAATGAAGGAGTTACAGCGTTTGTGAGCTTGAAAACGACCTTGAATTTTTACGCCCAAAAAATATTGGTTTTTGCGATGCTTTGCACTGAAAACTTTACAGTATTGCTTCATCTAGCACCTCTACGGAAAGAGATTTTCCTCACGAATCCAACGGTGTCTGAAAACTTTTGATGTTAGCAAAACTAAGGAAGTTACAGCTATTGCAAACTCACGTTGGTTTTTTTGCATTTTTTGGATATGAATTATGCGATTTTGAAGCAATACTCTAAAGTTTTCAAGGAAATAGGAAAGAGTATTGCCTCGTCCAGCACCATTACGGAAAGAGATTTTCTTCACGAATCCAACGGTGTCTTCAGAATTTTGATATTCGCAAAACTAAAGATGTTACAGCAATTTCAACCTCACCTTGATTTTTTTAACCATTTTTCGGATATTAATTACGCGATTTTGAGCTTGTTTTTTGAAGGAAAAACATGGGAGTTGCACTAAACCGAATTTTTTGCCGTAATCTTCAATACTGTATACTCAACTCGAAAATTTTTTTCGCATCAAAAATTGAAAATTTTCATAAGGGGTTAGCCTTTGCTAAAAAAATGCAAAAAAAAATAAAATGTGAAATTTCAAGTAATTCTGTTTATTGTTCGAATCGTCTTCGAATTTCGAACTGCGGAATGCTAGAAAATTTTCGAAATTCGAAAAAATGAAGGAGTTACAGCGTTTGTGAGCTTGAAAACGACCTTGAATTTTTACGCCCAAAAAATATTGGTTTTTGCGATGCTTTGCACTGAAAACTTTACAGTATTGCTTCATCTAGCACCTCTACGGAAAGAGATTTTCCTCACGAATCCAACGGTGTCTGAAAACTTTTGATGTTAGCAAAACTAAGGAAGTTACAGCTATTGCAAACTCACGTTGGTTTTTTTGCATTTTTTGGATATGAATTATGCGATTTTGAAGCAATACTCTAAAGTTTTCAAGGAAATAGGAAAGAGTATTGCCTCGTCCAGCACCATTACGGAAAGAGATTTTCTTCACGAATCCAACGGTGTCTTCAGAATTTTGAAATTCGCAAAACTAAAGATGTTACAGCAATTTCAAACTCACCTTGATTTTTTTAACCATTTTTCGGATATTAATTACGCGATTTTGAGCTTGTTTTTTGAAGGAAAAACATGGGAGTTGCACTAAACCGAATTTTTTGCCGTAATCTTCAATACTGTATACTCAACTCGAAAATTTTTTTCGCATCAAAAATTGAAAATTTTCATAAGGGGTTAGCCTTTGCTAAAAAAATGCAAAAAAAAATAAAATGTGAAATTTCAAGTAATTCTGTTTATTGTTCGAATCGTCTTCGAATTTCGAACTGCGGAATGCTAGAAAATTTTCGAAATTCGAAAAAATGAAGGAGTTACAGCGTTTGTGAGCTTGAAAACGACCTTGAATTTTTACGCCCAAAAAATATTGGTTTTTGCGATGCTTTGCACTGAAAACTTTACAGTATTGCTTCATCTAGCACCTCTACGGAAAGAGATTTTCCTCACGAATCCAACGGTGTCTGAAAACTTTTGATGTTAGCAAAACTAAGGAAGTTACAGCTATTGCAAACTCACGTTGGTTTTTTTGCATTTTTTGGATATGAATTATGCGATTTTGAAGCAATACTCTAAAGTTTTCAAGGAAATAGGAAAGAGTATTGCCTCGTCCAGCACCATTACGGAAAGAGATTTTCTTTACGAATCCAACGGTGTCTTCAGAATTTTGAAATTCGCAAAACTAAAGATGTTACAGCAATTTCAAACTCACCTTGATTTTTTTAACCATTTTTCGGATATTAATTACGCGATTTTGAGCTTGTTTTTTGAAGGAAAAACATGGGAGTTGCACTAAACCGAATTTTTTGCCGTAATCTTCAATACTGTATACTCAACTCGAAAATTTTTTTCGCATCAAAAATTGAAAATTTTCATAAGGGGTTAGCCTTTGCTAAAAAAATGCAAAAAAATAAAATGTGAAATTTCAAGTAATTCTGTTTATTGTTCGAATCGTCTTCGAATTTCGAACTGCGGAATGCTAGAAAATTTTCGAAATTCGAAAAAATGAAGGAGTTACAGCGTTTGTGAGCTTGAAAACGACCTTGAATTTTTACGCCCAAAAAATATTGGTTTTTGCGATGCTTTGCACTGAAAACTTTACAGTATTGCTTCATCTAGCACCTCTACGGAAAGAGATTTTCCTCACGAATCCAACGGTATCTGAAAACTTTCGATGTTAGCAAAACTAAGGAAGTTACAGCTATTGCAAACTCACGTTGGTTTTTTTGCATTTTTTATACCCTCCACCATAAGATGGGGGGTATACTAATTTCGTCATTCTGTTTGTAACTACTCGAAATATTCGTCTGAGACCCAATAAAGTATATATATTCTTGATCGTCGTGACATTTTATGTCGATCTAGCCATGTCCGTCCGTCTGTCCGTCCGTCCGTCTGTCCGTCCGTCCGTCTGTCTGTCGAAAGCACGCTAACTTCCGAAGGAGTAAAGCTAGCCGCTTGAAATTTTGCACAAATACTTCTTATTAGTGTAGGTCGGTTGGTATTGTAAATGGGCCATATCGGTCCATGTTTTGATATAGCTGCCATATAAACCGATCTTGGGTCTTGACTTCTTGAGCCTCTGGAGTGCGCAATTCTTATCCGATTGGAATGAAATTTTGCACGACGTGTTTTGTTATGATATCCAACAACTGCGCCAAGTATAGTTCAAATCGGTCCATAACCTGATATAGCTGCCATATAAACCGATCTTGGGTCTTGACTTCTTGAGCCTCTAGCGTGCGCAATTCTTATCCGATTGGAATGAAATTTTGCACGACGTGTTTTGTTATTATATCCAACAACTGTGCCAAGTATGGTTCAAATCGGTCCATAATCTGATATAGCTGTCATATAAACCGATCTTGGGTCTTGACTTCTTGAGCCTCTAGAGTGCGCAATTCTTATCCGATTGAAATGAAATTTTGCACGACGTGTTTTGCTATTATATCCAACAACTGTGCCAAGTATGGTTCAAATCGGTCCATAACCGGATATAGCTGCCATATAAACCGATCTTGGGTCTTGACTTCTTGAGCCTCTAGAGGGCGCAATTCTTATCCGAATGGAATGGAATTTCGCACGACGTGTTTTGTTATGATATCCAACAACTGTGCCAAGTATGGTTTAAATCGGTCCATAACCTGATATAGCTGCCATATAAACCGATCTTGGGTCTTGACTTCTTGACCCTCTAGAGGACACAATTCTTATCCGATTTGAATGAATTTTTGCACCAAGTATTTCGTTATGATATCCAACAACCGTGCTAAGTATGGTTGAAATCGGTCCATAACCTGATATAGCTGTCATATAAACAGATCTGGGGATTTGATTTCTTGAGCTTCTAGAGGGCGCAATTCCTATCCGATTTGGCTGAAATTTTGCATGACGTATTTTATTTTTACTTTCAACAACTTTGTCAAATAAGGTTCAACTCGGTTCATAACCTGATATAGCTGCCATATAAACCGATCTGGGATCTTGAATTCTTGACCCCTAGAGGTCGCAATTATTATCCGATATGCCTGAAATTTTGTACGACAGATCCTCTCATGACCATCAACAAACGTGTTTATTATGGTCTGAATCGGTCTATAGCCCGATACAGATCCCATATAAATCGTTCTCTCTACTTTACTTCGTGAGCCCCAATGGGCCCAATTCTTATACGAATTGGTTGAAATTTTACACAGGTCTCCAACATATGATTTAATTGTGGTCCGAACCGGACCATATCTTGATATCGTTTTAATAGCAGAGCAACTCTTTTCTTATATCCTTTTTTGCCTAAGAAGAGATGCCGGGAAAAGAACTCGACAAATGCGATCCATGGTGGAGGGTATATAAGATTCGGCCCGGCCGAACTTAGCACGCTTTTACTTGTTGGATATGAATTATGCGATTTTGAAGCAAAACTCTAAAGTTTTCAAGGAAATAGGAAAGAGTATTGCCTCGTCCAGCACCATTACGGAAAGAGATTTTCTTCACGAATCCAACGGTGTCTTCAGAATTTTGAAATTCGCAAAACTAAAGATGTTACAGCAATTTCAAACTCACCTTGATTTTTTAACCATTTTTCGGATATTAATTACGCTATTTTGAGCTTGTTTTTTGAAGGAAAAACATGGGAGTTGCACTAAACCGAATTTTTTGCCGTAATCTTCAATACTGTATACTCAACTCGAAAATTTTTTTCGCATCAAAAATTGAAAATTTTCATAAGGGGTTAGCCTTTGCTAAAAAAATGCAAAAAAAATAAAATGTGAAATTTCAAGTAATTCTGTTTATTGTTCGAATCGTCTTCGAATTTCGAACTGCGGAATGCTAGAAAATTTTCGAAATTCGAAAAAATGAAGGAGTTACAGCGTGTGTTAGCTTGAAAACGACCTTGAATTTTTACGCCCAAAAAATATTGGTTTTTGCGATGCTTTGCACTGAAAACTTTACAGTATTGCTTCATCTAGCACCTCTACGGAAAGAGATTTTCCTCACGAATCCAACGGTGTCTGAAAACTTTTGATGTTAGCAAAACTAAGGAAGTTACAGCTATTGCAAACTCACGTTGGTTTTTTTGCATTTTTTGGATATGAATTATGCGATTTTGAAGCAATACTCTAAGGTTTTGAAGGAAATAGGAAAGAGTATTGCCTCGTCCAGCACCATTACGGAAAGAGATTTTCTTCACGAATCCAACGGTGTCTTCAGAATTTTGAAATTCGCAAAACTAAAGATGTTACAGCAATTTCAAACTCACATTGATTTTTTTTAACCATTTTTCGGATATTAATTACGCGATTTTGAGCTTGTTTTTTGAAGGAAAAACATGGGAGTTGCACTAAACCGAATTTTTTGCCGTAATCTTCAATACTGTAACTCAACTCGAAAATTTTTTTCGCATCAAAAATTGAAAATTTTCATAAATTTGCTAAAAAAAATGAAAAAAAAAATAAAATGTGAAATTTCAAGTAATTCTGTTTATTGTTCGAATCGTCTTCGAATTTCGAACTGCGGAATGCTAGAAAATTTTCGAAATTCGAAAAAATTAAGGAGTTACAGCGTTTGTGAGCTTGAAAACGACCTTGAATTTTTACGCCCAAAAAATATTGGTTTTTGCGATGCTTTGCACTGAAAACTTTACAGTATTGCTTCATCTAGCACCTCTACGGAAAGAGATTTTCCTCACGAATCCAACGGTGTCTGAAGGAAGTTACAGCTATTGCAAACTCACGTTGTTTTTTTGCATTTTTATACCCTCCACCATAAGATGGGGGGTATACTAATTTCGTCATTCTGTTTGTAACTACTCGAAATATTCGTCTGAGACCCCATAAAGTATATATATTCTTGATCGTCGTGACATTTTATGTCGATCTAACCATGTCCGTCCGTCTGTCCGTCCGTCCGTCCGTCCGTCTGTCTATCGAAAGCACGCTAACTTCCGAAGGAGTAAAGCTAGCCGCTTGAAATTTTGCACAAATACTTCTTATTAGTGTAGGTCGGCTGGTATTGTAAATGGTTCGAAGTATGGTTCAAATCGGTCCATAACCTGATATAGCTGCCATATAAACCGATCTTGGGTCTTGACTTCTTGAGCCTCTAGCGTGCGCAATTCTTATCCGATCAGAATGAAATTTTGCACAACGTGTTTTGGTATGATATCCAACAACTGTGCCAAGTGTGGTTCAAATCGGTCCATAACCTGATATAGCTGCCATATAAACCGATCTTGGGTCTTGACTTCTTGACCCTCTAGAGGGCGCAATTCTTATCCGATTAGAATGGAATTTCGCACGACGTGTTTTGTTATTATATCCAACAACAGTGTTAAGTATGGTTCAAATCGGTCCATAACCTGATATAGCTGCCATATAAACCGATCTTGGGTCTTGATTTCTTGAGCCTCTAGAGGGCGCAATTCTTATCCGAATGGAATGGAATTTCGCACGACGTGTTTTGTTATGATATCCAACAACTGTGCCAAGTATGGTTTAAATCGGTCCATAACCTGATATAGCTGCCATATAAACCGATCTGGGGTCTTGACTTCTTGAGCCTCTAGAGGGCACAATTCTTATCCGATTTGAATGAATTTTTGCACGAAGTATTTCGTTATGATATCCAACAACTGTGCCAAGTATGGTTAAATTGGTCCATAACCTGATATAGCTGTCATATAAACAGATCTGGGGATTTGACTTCTTGAGCTTTTAGAGGGCGCAATTCCTATCCGATTTGGCTGAAATTTAGCATGACGTATTTTATTTTTACTTTCAACAACTGTGTCAAATAAGGTTCAAATCGGTTCATAACCTGATATAGCTGCCATATAAACCGATCTGGGATCTTGACTTCTGGACCCCTAGAGGTCGCAATTATTATCCGATATGCCTGAAATTTGGTACGATGGATCCTCTCATGACCATCAACAAACGTTGTTTATTATGGTCTGAATCGGTCTATAGCCCGATACAGATCCCATATAAATCGTTCTCTCTATTTTACTTCGTGAGCCCCAATGGGCGCAATTCTTATACGAATTGGCTGAAATTTTACACAGGTCTCCAACATATAATTTAATTGTGGTCCGAACCGGACCATATCTTGATATCGTTTTAATAGCAGAGCAACTCTTTTCTTATATCTTTTTTTGCCTAAGAAGAGATGCCGGGAAAAGAACTCGACAAATGCGATCCATGGTGGAGGGTATATAAGATTCGGCCCGGCCGAACTTAGCACGCTTTTACTTGTTTGGATATGAATTATGCGATTTTGAAGCAATACTCTAAAGTTTTCAAGGAAATAGGAAAGAGTATTGCCTCGTCCAGCACCATTACGGAAAGAGATTTTCTTCACGAATCCAACGGTGTCTTCAGATTTTTGAAATTCGCAAAACTAAAGATGTTACAGCAATTTCAAACTCACCTTGATTTTTTAACCATTTTTCGGATATTAATTACGCGATTTTGAGCTTGTTTTTTGAAGGAAAAACATGGGAGTTGCACTAAACCGAATTTTTTGCCGTAATCTTCAATACTGTATACTCTCAACTCGAAAATTTTTTTCGCATCAAAAATTGCAAATTTTCATAAGGGGTTAGCCTTTGCTAAAAAAATTCAAAAAAAATAAAATGTGAAATTTCAAGTAATTCTGTTTATTGTTCGAATCGTCTTCGAATTTCGAACTGCGGAATGCTAGAAAATTTTCGAAATTCGAAAAAATGAAGGAGTTACAGCTTGAAAACGACCTTGAATTTTTACGCCCAAAAAATATTGGTTTTTGCGATGCTTTGCACTGAAAACTTTACAGTATTGCTTCATCTATCACCTCTACGGAAAGAGATTTTCTCACGAATCCAACGGTATCTGAAAACTTTTGATGTTAGCAAAACTAAGGAAGTTACAGCTATTGCAAACTCACGTTGGTTTTTTTGGATATGAATTATGCGATTTTGAAGCAATACTCTAAAGTTTTCAAGGAAATAGGAAAGAGTATTGCCTCGTCCAGCACCATTACGGAAAGAGATTTTCTTCACGAATCCAACGGTGTCTTCAGAATTTTGAAATTCGCAAAACTAAAGATGTTACAGCAATTTCAAACTCACCTTGATTTTTTTAACCATTTTTCGGATATTAATTACGCGATTTTGAGCTTGTTTTTTGAAGGAAAAACATGGGAGTTGCACTAAACCGAATTTTTTGCCGTAATCTTCAATACTGTATACTCAACTCGAAAATTTTTTTCGCATCAAAAATTTAAAATTTTTTTTTTTAATTACGCGATTTTGAGCTTGTTTTTTGAAGGAAAAACATGGGAGTTGCACTAAACCGAATTTTTTGCCATAATCTTCAATACTGTATATTCAACTCGAAAATTTTTTTCGCATCAAAAATTTAAAATTTTCATAAAAAATGCAAAAAAAATAAAATGTGAAATTTCAAGTAATTCTGTTTATTGTTCGAATCGTCTTCGAATTTGGAACTGCGGAATGCTAGAAAATTTTCGAAATTCGAAAAAATGAAGGAGTTACAGCGTTTGTGAGCTTGAAAACGACCTTGAATTTTTACGCCCAAAAAATATTGGTTTTTGCGATGCTTTGCACTGAAAACTTTACAGTATTGCTTCATCTAGCACCTCTACGGAAAGAGATTTTCCTCACGAATCCAACGGTGTCTGAAAACTTTTGATGTTAGCAAAACTAAGGAAGTTACAGCTATTGCAAACTCACGTTGGTTTTTTTGCATTTTTTGGATATGAATTATGCGATTTTTAAGCAATACTCTAAAGTTTTCAAGGAAATAGGAAAGAGTATTGCCTCGTCCAGCACCATTGCGGAAAGAGATTTTCTTCACGAATCCAACGGTGTCTTCAGAATTTTGAAATTCGCAAAACTAAAGATGTTACAGCAATTTCAAACTCACCTTGATTTTTTAACCATTTTTCGGATATTAATTACGCGATTTTGAGCTTGTTTTTTGAAGGAAAAACATGGGAGTTGCACTAAACCGAATTTTTTGCCGTAATCTTCAATACTGTATACTCTCAACTCGAAAATTTTTTTCGCATCAAAAATTGCAAATTTTCATAAGGGGTTAGCCTTTGCTAAAAAAATTCAAAAAAAATAAAATGTGAAATTTCAAGTAATTCTGTTTATTGTTCGAATCGTCTTCGAATTTCGAACTGCGGAATGCTAGAAAATTTTCGAAATTCGAAAAAATGAAGGAGTTACAGCTTGAAAACGACCTTGAATTTTTACGCCCAAAAAATATTGGTTTTTGCGATGCTTTGCACTGAAAACTTTACAGTATTGCTTCATCTATCACCTCTACGGAAAGAGATTTTCTCACGAATCCAACGGTATCTGAAAACTTTTGATGTTAGCAAAACTAAGGAAGTTACAGCTATTGCAAACTCACGTTGGTTTTTTTGCATTTTTTGGATATGAATTATGCGATTTTGAAGCAATACTCTAAAGTTTTCAAGGAAATAGGAAAGAGTATAGCCTCGTCCAGCACCATTACGGAAAGAGATTTTCTTCACGAATCCAACGGTGTCTTCAGAATTTTGAAATTCGCAAAACTAAAGATGTTACAGCAATTTCAAACTCACCTTGATTTTTTAACCATTTTTCGGATATTAATTACGCGATTTTGAGCTTGTTTTTTGAAGGAAAAACATGGGAGTTGCACTAAACCGAATTTTTTGCCGTAATCTTCAATACTGTATACTCAACTCGAAAATTTTTTTCGCATCAAAAATTTAAAAATTTTTTTTTTAATTACGCGATTTTGAGCTTGTTTTTTGAAGGAAAAACATGGGAGTTGCACTAAACCGAATTTTTTGCCATAATCTTCAATACTGTATATTCAACTCGAAAATTTTTTTCGCATCAAAAATTTAAAATTTTCATAAAAAATGCAAAAAAAATAAAATGTGAAATTTCAAGTAATTCTGTTTATTGTTCGAATCGTCTTCGAATTTCGAACTGCGGAATGCTAGAAAATTTTCGAAATTCGAAAAAATGAAGGAGTTACAGCGTTTGTGAGCTTGAAAACGACCTTGAATTTTTACGCCCAAAAAATATTGGGTTTTGCGATGCTTTGCACTGAAAACTTTACAGTATTGCTTCATCTAGCACCTCTACGGAAAGAGATTTTCCTCACGAATCCAACGGTGTCTGAAAACTTTTGATGTTAGCAAAACTAAGGAAGTTACAGCTATTGCAAACTCACGTTGGTTTTTTTGCATTTTTTGGATATGAATTATGCGATTTTGAAGCAATACTCTAAAGTTTTCAAGGAAATAGGAAAGAGTATTGCCTCGTCCAGCACCATTACGGAAAGAGATTTTCTTCACGAATCCAACGGTGTCTTCAGAATTTTGAAATTCGCAAAACTAAAGATGTTACAGCAATTTCAAACTCACCTTGATTTTTTTAACCATTTTTCGGATATTAATTACGCGATTTTGAGCTTGTTTTTTGAAGGAAAAACATGGGAGTTGCACTAAACCGAATTTTTTGCCGTAATCTTCAATACTGTATACTCTCAACTCGAAAATTTTTTTCGCATCAAAAATTGCAAATTTTCATAAGGGGTTAGCCTTTGCTAAAAAAATTCAAAAAAAATAAAATGTGAAATTTCAAGTAATTCTGTTTATTGTTCGAATCGTCTTCGAATTTCGAACTGCGGAATGCTAGAAAATTTTCGAAATTCGAAAAAATTAAGGGGTTACAGCGTTGTTGGCCTTGAAAATGACTTAGAATTTTTACGCCCAAAATAAATTGGTTTTTGCTATGTTTTCCATAGCAACCTTTACAGTATCGCTTCATGTAGCACCTCTACGGAAAGTTATTTTTGTCACGAATCTAGCGGTGTCTGAAAAATTGTAAAGTTTGCCAAAATTGGGAAGTTACAGCAATTGCAAACTCAAGTTGGTTTTTTTGAATTTTTTGGATATGAATTATGCGATTTTGATGCAATACACTGAAGATTTCAAGGAAATGGGAAAGAGTATTGCTTCGTCCAGCACCACTACGGAAAGAGATTTTCTTCACGAATCCAACGGTGTCTATGTATTCCATAGCAACCTTTACGGTATCGCCCCCTGCAATTTTCACCGGATTGTGACGACAGGGGGTTTACATATATACCCGAGGTTGCGGGTATCCAAAGTTCGGCCCAGCCGAACTTAATGCTTTCTTATTTGTTTTTTTTTTTTTTTTTGGCAGCATGGTATTTCAATAAAATCTCTTTAGTTGTCGAAAATAAGTGTTCAAAGGATAATTCTGTTGCATGCAATGTAAAAGAAGGCGCAGCGGAGTGGGCCCGTTTAGATTAGTTATAAATAAATGTAAATTGTTTGTTTTTTGTAATAATTTTTTATTTATTGATTTTTGCAATAAAGTGCTCTATAATTAAGTAGACTTTTGTTTGTTTGTGAATTGCAATAATGAATGAAAAAACTGTGTTTCTTCCACTTTATTTTATTTAATAAATCTAAATAAATTGTTTTTATTCTTGCTTTGTTTTACATTAATATCCTTTCTATGCATTGCCTTCGATTTAATAGATTTGTTTTAACTAAATTACGAATTTATATAAATGCTAGATTAGTAATAAGTATAACAGTTTTTTTTTAATTTTTCATTTAATAAAAAAAAATAACATTAACAAAAAAAAAAAAAAAAAAAATAAGACTAAAAGTACGAATGTTATGTTTTTATAAATCGTTTTTAGTTGGTATTTTGTATGGTAAAAATCGTTTAAAGTACTGAGTTGCAAAACAAGAGTGAACTTTTGTTTTGGGAAAAACACAGACACAATTCATGAGGTTTACAATTAGTTTCAATTAAGTTTAGATTTAAAAAGATGTAAATACAAAACAACATCACATATTGTTGTTTAGAAAATGAAAGGATGGCTCAGAAAACATGAAACTAGTATTATTTTCTTTTTTTAAGAAACAAAAAAATCATGGACTATCGCATTAGTAATTAGAAACTAAAGTCTATCGGTTAAAAAAAAAAATTATTACATATTAGAAAATTGGTGCTCACATTTAAAAAAAGGAAACCTTTATGGTGGATATTAAATCGAACATAAAATCCATTCGAGATGATTCCATTTTTATTTTGTTTTCTTTTGTTTTACTCTTATCGTTGGCACTAATCCAGTTCAATTGTATCCCTAGTTGTTTTACTGGAATTGATAGCCAGCCATGAAACTGCTGGCCGTCGTATTGAGCAAACCCAGGCGTTGCTTTTGCTTGCGCTGCTCTGTCATGTGATCCTTAAGCTCATGCAGCTGTTGCGATAGATTTGTTATTAGCATTTGTGTCTCCAACAATTGGGCCTGCATACTGCGCAATTCGATTTGTTCTCCATCGGCATCCACCGCCGCCAGGGACATGGCCCTCAGGCGTGGGAACCAATCCAATATGCCTGCCTTAACCATGGCATAGACATAACTTTCGGGGCCTGTGAATTCGGTGGGATCCTTTACCTTGACCAGCACTATGAAGTAGAGATAATGCCACATATTGTGCTCCGATTTGATGTGTTCCTCAAAACTAACCGTCTTATTGTCGAAAGCCGAACGATTGAGACCACATATAAAACAGGTGTTCTTGAGTATCAATTCCTTTTGTTGCTTTTCACTTCTCAAATCGGCAAATGTATCGATAATGACACCGAAAATTAAATTCAGCACAATAATGATGACAATGAAGAAGAAAAGCAGATCGTAGATGACACGGGCGGCGAAAAGACCCTCCTGCAGGGGATAAAAAAAGAAAGAAAGGAATATTTAGCAGCAACAAATTGAGCCTCTTTTTTCGCCAACGAGCCGAGTTCTATATTGTGTAAAAGTTTTAGAAATATTGTCCGGGTCTTGGGTACTAAAACTACACTTCCCCAAGGGAAAGGGTATTAAAACTACCCTTCCTCAGGAAAAGGGCATTAAAACTACCCTTTCCCATAGAGAAAAGGAGTTAAAACTACCCTCTATCTAGGGAAGGGTCACTAAAACTACTCTTCCCCAAAGAAAATTCGCATTCCCAAGGAAAAGGGGACTAACAGCACCCTTCCCCAAGATAAAGGAACTAACACTACCCTTCCCCTAGGAAAAGGGTGCTTAAACTACCCTCCCTCTAGGGAAAGGATACTAAAACTACCATTCCCCTAGGAAAAGGGTGCTAAAACTACCCTTCCTCTAGGGAAAGGGTGCTAAAACTAACCTTCTTCTAGGGAAAAGGTGCTAAAACTACCCTTCACCTAGGGAAAGGGTGCAAAAACTACCCTTCCTCTAGGGAAAGAATGCAAAAACTACCCTTCCCCAAGAGAAAGGGTGCTAAAACTACCATTCCCCTAGGAAAAGGGTGCTAAAACTACCCTTCCTCTAGGGAAAGGGTGCTAAAACTAACCTTCTTCTAGGGAAAGGGTGCTAAAACTAACCTTCTTCTAGGGAAAAGGTGCTAAAACTACCCTTCACCTAGGGAAAGGGTGCAAAAACTACCCTTCCTCTAGGGAAAGAATGCTAAAACTACCCTTCCCCAAGAGAAAGGGTGCTAAAACTACCCTTCCTCAGGGAAATGGGAAAAAACTACCCTTTCCCAAGAGAAAGGGTGTTAAAACTACCCTTCTACCAGGGAAAGGGGGCTAAAACTAACCTTCTTCTAGGGAAAAGGTGCTAAAACTACCCTTCACCTAGGGAACGGGTGCAAAAACTATCCTTCCTCTAGGGAAAGAATGCTAAGACTACCCTTCCCCTAGGGAAAGGGTGCTAAAACTACCCCTCCCATAGAGAAAGAGTGCTAAAACTACCCTTCCCCAAGGGAAAGGGGATGGGTACACTTCCCCAAGGTAAAGGGCACAAAAACTACTCTTTTCCAAGGTAAAGGGCACTAAAACAACCCATTCGCAAGGAAAAGGGACTAAAACTACCCTTACCCTAGGGAAAGGATACTAAAACTACCCTTTCCCAAGCGAAAGGATGCCAAAACTATCCTTCCCCTAAGAAAAGGGTGCTAAAACTACCCTTCCCCAAGGTAAAGGAGACAAAAATGACACTTCCCCAAGGTAAAGGGCATTAAAACAACACTTACCCAAGGGAAAGGGCACTAGAATTACGCTTTCCTAAGAGAAAGAGCACTAAACCTACCCATCCCCAAGGGAAAAGGCACTAAAATTACGCTTTTCTAAGAGAAAGAGCACTAAACCTACCCATCGCCAAGGGAAAGGGCTGGAAAACTCCCTTCGGCAAGGGAAAGGGATCTTAAACTACCTTTCCCCAAGCGAAAGTGCTTGAAAACTACAATTCGCCAACGGAAAGGGAACTAAAACTACCTTTTCCCAAGGGAAAGGACATTAAACTACCCTTCCGCAAGGGAAGGCGCACTAACTAACTAAAAGAGTGGTTAACTACCCTTCCCCCAGAGAAAGGGTGCCAAAACTACCTTTTCCCTAGGAAAAGATTGCAGAACTACCCTTCGCCTAGGAAAATCTTGCTAAAACTAAAAACTCCCCACAGAAAGGATAATTTTAGCATTTCTCCAAGGGAAATGGTGCTTAAACTACCGCTCGCCAATGGAATTGAAAACTACCCTTCCCTTGGGGAAAAGGTGCAAAAACTAACCTTGCGAAATGCAAATTTGCTCATGAACATTCACTACTACTACTAAATTTCCCATAAACATTCCATTAAGGAAAGGTTGATACTTCTCACACATCAATGAGTGCTGTCAGATTCAAGTTTAAGGCTCAATGATAAGGGGCATCCTTTTTATATGCTAATCCGAATAAGCTTTAACATGACACAATATACATAGCATACTACCTTTACCCAATGAAAGGACAGGCTTATGGCATAGGAGGGTTCGGTCCAGCACATAACATAACATAACACCATTTTACATGTTTTATATTGACTTAAATAAACTCCGACAAACATCTTACCTTACTCGAAGGCGGCCTTAAAATATCACCAATACCACCTCCGTTTCTCAAGCCCTGATTGAGCGTGGTCACAATACACATGACCAAAGAATCACAAGAACGTTCCTTCACTTCGCCACCGCCAGAGGTGATAAGTTGTTTGGGACTTTCTCCAGAATCGGGAGAAGAGCAAGTCTCGGGATTCACTGATATGGTGGCGGCTTCGATCGCTATAAAAACATCATACAAATTTTACATTAAAGTTAGCAATCCAAAATGAGAATGTGTGTACAGACCATTTTCCACATTTTCTACATCGACCTCCAGCAAAAAGTCATCTCTAAAGAACATATAGCCAATGATGGAAAACAGATAGACAAGGATTAAAGCCAACACAGCGGTTAAGACAATAGAGCGGCCATTGCGTGTTACCGAACGAATGACATTTACCAGAGTCTCCTCACGATAAACCACATCAAAGAGCTGTAATAGAAGAAGGTTAACGGTTAAAAAATGGCTCCTGTCTCTCATCCTTGAAATGAGAAGGTTAACGGTTAAAAAATGGCTCCTGTCTTTCATCCTTGAAATGAGAAGGTTAACGGTTATAAGCGTAACTCACACTCTTTCACTTTGGAAATAAGAGGTCTGTTCGCGTACTTTACAAAAATTTACCGGTACAAGTTTGCAGGAGAGTAAGCCCAGCCTTTACTCTCATTTTACTTTTTTTTATACCCACCACCGAAGGATGGGGGTATATTCATTTTGTCATTCCGTTTGCAACACATCGAAATATCCATTTCCGACCCTATAAAGTATATATATTCTTGATCAGCGTAAAAATCTAAGACGATCTAGCCATGTCCGTCCGTCTGTCCGTATGTCTGTTGAAATCACGCTACAGTCTTTAAAAATAGAGATATTGAGCTGAAATTTTGCACAGATTCTTTTCTTGTCCATAAGCAGGTTAAGTTCGAAGATGGGCTATATCAAACTATATCTTGATATAGCCCCCATATAGACCGATCCGCCGATTTAGGGTCTTAGGCCCATAAAAGCCACATTTATTATCCGATTTTGTTGAAATTTGGGACAGTGAGTTGTGTTAGGCCCTTCGACATCCTTTGTCAATTTGGCTCAGATCGGTCCAGATTTGGATATAGCTGCCATATAGACCGATCCGCCGATTTAGGGTCTAAGGCCCATAAAAGCCACATTTATGGTCCGATTTCGCTGAAATTTGGGACAGTGAGTTGTCGTAGGCCCTTTGACATGTTTCTTTAATTTGGTCCAGATCGGTTCAGATTTGGATATAGCCGATTTTGATGAAATTCGGGGCAGTGAATTGTGTAAGGCCCATCGACATCCTTCGTTAATTTGGCTCAGATCGGTCCAGATTTGGATATAGCTGCCATATAGATCGATCCTCCGATTTATGGTGTAAGGCCTATAATAGCCACATTCATTATCCGATTTTGCTGAAATTTGGGACAGTGAGATGTGTTAGGCCCTTTGACATATTTCTTCAATTTGGTCCAGATCGGTTCAAATTTGGATATAGCTGCCATATAGACCGATTTCTTGATTTATAGTTTTGGGCCCATAAAATGCTCATTTATTGCCCGATGTCCCCGAAATTTGGAACAGTGAGTTAAGTTAAGCCCCTTGACATACTTCTGCAATATCGCACAGATCGGTCTAGATTTGGATATAGCTGCCATATAGACCGATATCTAGGTTTTAGGTTTTGGGGCCATAAAAGACGCATTTATTGTCCGATGTCGCCGAAATTTGAGACAGTGAGTTTGGTTTGACTCTTCGACGTCGTTCTTCAATTTTGCCCAGATCGGTTCAGATTTGAATATAGCTGCCATATAGACCGATCTCTGGATTTAAGGTTTAGGGCCCATAAAAGAGGCATTTATTGTCCGATTTCGCCGAAATTTGGGACAGTGCTTAGTGTTAGGCTCTTCGACATGTTTATGCAACTTGGCCCAAATCGGTCCAGATTTGGATATAGCTGCCATGTAGACCGATATCTCGATTTAAAGTCTTGGCCCCATAAAAGGCGCATTTATAATCCGATTTCACTGAAATTTGTCACAGTGACTTATGTTCGGCTTTTCGACATCCGTGTCCTATATAGTTCAGATCGGTATGAGGTATATGAGTATAAGGTATGAAATTTTCACCGAATTTTGATGAAAGGTGGTTTACATATATACCCAAGGTGGTGGGTATCCAAAGTTCGGCCCGGCCGAACTTAACGCCTTTTTACTTGTTTTGAATTAAACAGCTGGTTTACATAAAACAGTTGTTCGATGCTGCAAATTTCTGCTGGAAAAAATACCTTTGTAAGCTCGCAATTACCAAATTGTCAAAATTGTACTCTCTCTCACACATTCTCCTGCTCTCTTATGCTGACATATAAAGTAAGCGAATGACTTCCAGTAAAAATTTTGTCAAAATTGCTTTGCTCAAATGTTTAAGTACGGGAACGCACAAAAAACAAGCAGTCTTGCTTTGTTTTTCATACGTTGTTTTCGCGACAGCAGCTGATGTTTATGTACTAGCTAATTAATCTGGGCAATTTACACGATACAGTTTTAACCCTTATAGTTTTGAATGCATTGTGAAAAAAGGAAGGTGTATGTGTCACACGTATACCTAACAATAATTTTAATTTTTTTTTCCATGATTGATGTCACTTTATGTATCGTTAAGATAGTAATAAAATAATAACAAATTTGATGTATCATGTAAATTGCGCCATAGGTAAAGAGTTCAATTCAGAGATAGAAAATCAAACTGCATATTAATAGAGGAAAACTTACCAATAGGGAATAGAAGAAAGGGTGGAATATCAAACCACAAAAACAAAAGAAAATGTAGATACAATGGTATAACAGTTGAAAATCTGTTATAATTTTCAGAAAATGTTTCTCCAATGTACCCTTATTACCCATGATGCTTATGATGTGGACACTCTTAAGGGTTACCTATAAAGAAAAAGAGAGTTGATAACACTTTTTTGACACTGGGCATTAAGTTTGTTGGTAACATACCGTTACTACACCCAGTAAACATAGCGTTGACTCTGGACCCAGTAAAAATATCGACCTTAATATTATAGATCCTATTAAGGTACGTATTCCGGACTCTCGTGGCAACATTACCACTATCACCAGTGAAAATATCATAATGGCCCAAAATAATAAAGAAATGTGGGAACTCAGTTCTGTAAAGAGAAAAATTAAATGAAACAAGTAAAAAGGCGTTAAGTTCGGCCGGGCCGAACTTTGGATACCCACCACCTCGGGAATATATGTAAACCACCTTTCATCAAAAATCGGTGGAAATTTCATACCTTATGTCCCATATCAGTTAAATCAAAATATGTTCCGATTTGGACCAAATACTAAAAGTACACTAGCTATATCTAAAAATAAACCGATCTGAACCATATACGACACGGATGTCGAAAAGCCTAACATAAGTCACTGTGTCAAATTTCAGTGAAATCGGATTATAAATGCGCCTTTTATGGGGCCAAGACCTTAAATCGCGATATCGGTCTATATGGCAGCTATATTCAAATTTCGACCGATCTGGGCAAAATTGAAGAAGTACTTCGAAGAGCCTAACCAAACTCACTGTCTAAAATTTCAGCGACATCGGACAATAAATGCGTCTTTTATGGCCCCAAAACCTAAAACGTAGTTATCGGCCAATATGGCAGCTATATCCAAATCTGAACCGATCTGTGCGATATTGCAGAAGTATGTCAAGGGGTTTAACTTAACTCACTGTCCCAAATTTTGGCGACATCGGTTAATAAATACATATTTTATGGGCCCAAAACCATAAATCAAGAAATCGGTCTATATGGCAGCTATATCCAAATCTGAACCGATCTGGGCCAAATTGAAGAAAGATGTCGAAAGGCATAACACAACTTACTGTCTCAAATTTCAGCAAGATCGGATAATAAATGTGGCTTTTATGGGACTTAGACCCTAAATCGGATGATCGGTCTATATGGCAGCTATATCCAAATCTGGCCCGATCTGAGCCAAATTGACGGAGGATGTCGAAGGGCCTAATGCAATTCACTGTCCCAATTTTCAGCGAAATCTGATAATAAATGTGGCTTTTATGGGACTTAGACCCTAAATCGGATGATCGGTCTATATGGCAGCTATATCCAAATCTGAACCGATCTGGGCCAAATTAACGGAGGATGTCGAAGGGCTTAACACAACTCACTGTTCCAAATTTCAGCGAAATCGGATAATAAATGTGGCTTTTATGGGACTTAGACCCTAAATCGGATGATCGGTCTATATGGCAGCTATATCCAAATCTGGACCGATCTGAACCAAATTCACGGAGAATGTCGAAGGGCCTAACATAACTCACTGTCCCAAATTTCAGCAAAATCGGATAATAAATGTGGCTTTTATGGGCCTAAGACCCAAAATCGGCCGATCGGTCTATATGGGGGCTATATCAAGATATAGTCCGATATAGCCCATCTTCGAACTTAACCTGCTTATGGACAAAAAAAGAATCTGTGCAAAGTTTCAGCTCAATATCTCTAATTTTAAAGGCTGTAGCGTGATTTCAACAGACAGACGGACAGACGGACAGACGGACGGACATGTCTAGATCGTCTTAGATTTTTACGCTGATCAAGAATATATATACTTTATAGGGTCGGAAATGGATATTTCGATGTGTTGCAAACGGAATGACAAAATGAATATACCCCCATCCTTCGGTGGTGGGTATAAAAATGATTTATGCTGGAGAAGGTTTAGGGATGAAGAAATTTACCAGGCACAGTGTTGTCGAAGGGATAGAAAAATGCAACAATTATATTAATAACAACGACACAATTAAACAAAATATTACTCCAGAGTGACATGTAGCTGCTAACCCAAAAAAGAAAAGGTTGGCCTGAAATAAGAGAGAGAAAGAGATAGTATTAATTTCACATAGTCGCATAACATAACATTTTGCTTATCCCTTTAAAATAAAGAAGAAGAAGACGAAAGAAAAAAGGTGGTGGAACAGTGATCTCTAGATATTTAGGAAAGTTGCCAGATGGTAATTCAATGCACTCCAGGGTAGTGGCAATATTGACATGAGGGCATATCGGCTTGGAGATTAGTATCTTCTCCCTTCTTATATTTCTTCTTATGTTTCTTATATTTGACGCATCCACTTTTACTTTTTTCCTCCCAGAGCATCACAAACTTGACTTGCTCCGTGGGTTGCCGTCAAGATAACACGAAGGACTCTCAGACAGATTTTCCTATAGGACTCCACGTAAGGTTATGTACCTCGGTGGAGCGCAGAAAGGGCAACAAAAGGATCAAGAAGTAGAATAGAACGGGCTATGGTGTCTATTCAACCGAACTAAATATCGGACGTGTCAAAATTTTGGAAAACGTATAGTCAACGATAGTCACCCACATTGTAAGCATGAGTTTGAGTATTAAGCCGTTGTCGGAGTCCGTTAGTAGTTGAGCAAGTTTGCTTCGACTCCGACAAAATACTCTGATTTTGATCGAGTTCGCAGTCGAAGGGCAGACTGCTCAGCTCTGCTGTCATCCGCTCTCCCAAACTTTGCATAGGCTCAACTACTTCCTCAAAGAAACTTGGTTTAATCGCTGGAATGTGGGCTATGGCTGTGAGCAAACGAAGTTGGTTTAAGATGTGCCATAAAAAAGGCGAAGAGACTCAAGTGCAGTCGTAAACGGACGAACGCAAAAAATAAAGCAACCACATATCTGGACTAGATAATCTGCCGCTTTTGCCAGGAAATGGAGCACTTAGTTTTTCTTGTCTTCAGGCACGAGAAGACCTTAGAGACAGAAACCCAGTCAAGTAGAAGGCTATAATAAAAGAGGCTAAAGAAGTCTACGGGATGACAATGGGCCATATATGACCAACGCGCATGTTATACCACAGATGGTATCGTCATTCTATTTCAACTTAACCTAAATCACTAAACCCTACAACTTCCCAATAATCGCCACTTACCTCTTAATTTCTTTTGCCATTTCATTTCGTTAAACATTTCCTCAGCCTTGTCAAAGAAATCCACCACCTTGGAGCCCTGATCATCACGTTCCGCCGTATGGAATATTTTCATCTTCGTGTCGGTGGTTAGATATTCACAAATCTCGGGTATGGGGAAAACAATTTGTTCCAAGGTACGATCATTGCGGACAATCTAGAAAAAAATACAAAAGACAATGAAAAAGAAGTGTCTGCTAAACGTTTGCCCACTCACTTCAATTTGAGCCGTATGTGTGGCATAATACATAAGAGCTTGGCTCATTTTTGCATCATAATTGGGAGACTGTGGATCTTCGGAGGCCTTTAGCAATCCGGCCAACTCCTTGTTGTGTTGTGCCAGCTGATGACACAGTATATAGATGTTGTGCCCCACTTCCCGTGGACTAACCGAGACATCATCATCATCATGTTCAGCATCGACAGGCTCATCCTCACCATCCTGATCATCGATCATCTCCTCCTGGTGATAGGCCTTACAGGCCACATCAACCAATTGCTTGGGATTCATGTTGTACAGAATACGCTCGGCGTTTTCACTATCGCCCCGCGATTCCATGATGGCCAGCAAAAGTTTGGAGGCATTGTTCTTCAACTCCAATACCAAATCCATGCGATTTTCTCCCAAGGGGTTAATGTTATTGAGTATAAGGGCGGTTATGATATCCAAGCCATTCGATTCATGGGTGGCTATGCAATTTTGATTCTCATGACAGGGTCCTTGACAATATTCCGTAAGAGTTTCCAAAGTTTGATTGATCAAAGCCACATTGTTCTCATTGATGTAGAGACCCAAGAGTCCCAAACCGCCAGTGGTTGAACCACAAATACAATCCAAAAACATGAGGGTCTCTGAAACCAAATTGTAATTTGTTTTGTTGTTTTGATTCCTTAGTAAATTTTGCAAATCGGGGTTATGATTTTCGCATAGCAATTGCATGAATCTTAGAATGGGCTGCATTACCAATACCTTGTTGGATAACTTATTGCGATCTTCTTTGCTGTCCTTATGCTTTTCAAGTTTTTCTGCCAATATATCATCGAAGGGGCTGTTTATATTTAAAGAGTTGGAGTCTTCGCCAGCATGCAGATTGCGGGCATTACTAAAGGCCCTGGCAGTGGCCAAACCGGCATTGTGCAGTTCCTTGCGCAATTCATCGGTAATTACCACCCCATTGGTTTTGACTCCATGCTTGCGCGAGATCTTATCCAATTCCAAATTCACATCCTGCTTATTTTCATGGGCCTTGGCTGCTATATCCGAGGTGTTTACGGTAACAGTGGACTTTATCTCCTGCTGTGAGTCTTTCATTTTATCAAAGAATACCTTGAAGAAGGCCTGATTGAGATCTCCACTCAAGAATTTTGTATACATGCCCTTTTGTATAATGGGATTACCTCCCTCCAGCAGGGCTATGCCCAGTTCAATGGCCTCCACAAAGATGGAGGGCGAATGTACCGATTTTATGACCAATTCGATAACCAAATCGGAGGCTCCTTCTCGATCCAAATGATTTTGAACTTCATG